>NW_027512690.1:1012500-1690000 GCF_048772815.1 Callospermophilus lateralis
AGCTGTATTAATGGCAGACCTGTTTGATAACTCCTGGTTAACAAGGAGGGTGTCCAGGCCACCCTGACTATTGGCAAATGAGGGGAAAGGGAGCTTATTTGGAACACTGTCTTGTGCTGCGCCTCTCATGGAATCCTCTTGCCAGAAGTTATGGTGAGTGTCTATATGGAAGAAGATGAGTGGCATGTGGGAGTGTCTTGGTTTTAATTGTGGTCATTTGTGTGGCGGTTGGAAGAGATAATTGGGTCCACCTTGGCTTGAACTTTGGTGTGATTCCCCTTAGAGTCTGTGTTTTGGAATTAACCTCCGAGAATGTATAAGGTCCTATGCCATTGTATATCCATATTTCTGGGACATCACTACAGAATGTAATTCAACGCTAAGTATACCAATCAAGAGCCCAATGAACTTCTGGGCTTCAAATCTTACCTATAATTCTGTTTTCATACTTATATTGAAAGGTTAATAAAATAGGTACTTGTCACTTCTTGATTTTCTGTATGCTTAACAAAACACTGTTGAAATCTTGAGAACTGTTTGCTATTCTTGTTCCCAGAATGTGCTGTCCCCAACTGCCAAACTGCAGAATGTACTCGGTCAACCAGTTGCACGCAAACCGCCCACTCGCCCTTACCCATCAATAAACTTCCCTCCCTGCCCTCTCCAAGGAAAATATATAAGCACTTCTTAAGCTGTTCTCAGGGCTCTCTGCTCTATTCAAGAGAGCTCTGAGCCCTTGCATGCCGGACTCCCAATAAAGCCTTTGCTGTTGCATGAGACAGTCTCTTGGTGGTCTCTTCAACCGACCCTCACCCGATCTTTACATCTCATGGCCCCAGTGAGATCCGGCAGCCGCAGATGAAAGACCCCCAACGGGCTCCTCTGGGGGTAAATAAGGCCCCTCTTTCTGGTTTCAGGATTCAGGTTAGGGTTTCACAAAATGGCTATTGGTAAAGAGTGTGAGCTCTCTCACACGGTGACTGACACACATGTCACAGAGCCACAGGCCATGTCCCTGGGGGATGAACTCATGAAATCGAGGAACAATAGTCTCCTTGATTCAGTGATATTTTGTTTCGGATTCGGTATTGCCAGCCCATCATGTTTTGCTGGCTACTCAGTCCTGGTCTCAGTATTGGACGTCCATTGCCTGTCTTTATTGTCTTGTCTTGTCTGTGTCATGTGTCATTGCTTTTATTGTCTGTGTATATTTCATTATGGGACAGAGCACTTCAATGCCTCTGTTCCTGACCCTTGATCACTAGACCAAAGTCTGCTTAAGGGCTCAGAATCTTTCTTTTTCAGTAAAATGCCGGATCTGGCAGATTCTGTGTCTCAGAATGACCCACCTTTGTAGTCGGATGGCCCCTAGAAGGATCTTTCTACTTCGCACTAATTTGAAAAGTTCGAGATATTGTCTTTTAGCAGGGGCCACGTAGACATCCAGATCAACAGCCATATATCTTAACTTGTCAGGACCTCTACAAATCTCCTCCTCCAAGGATGAAGCCTTTCCTTGTCCCTGCACCCGCTCCTACTCCTTCCCCCACGATTCTATCTCTTTAACTCTCTGCTCCTCCTCTTGCACCCTCTGTTCTCCATGAGTCTCAAGAATCTACTGGACTCTCCTCCCCCTCCTTATCCTCTGCCTTCATCCCCCAACTCCCAACACCCTCTAAGTGATTCCCTTGCTGCTGACTCAGCCTCTCCACCATTCAAAGAAGCTAGGATGGCCCAGCACCATCCAGATGACTGTCCCGTGGCACACAGAGCCCCTCCTTCCCTGGAGGAAGCTGGCCCGGCTAAAAGAACTCAGAGAACTCACCAACGTTTTTACACCTGCCTACTTGGGATAACTGCCAACAACTCCTAGGGACTTTCTTTATGACAGAGGAATAAGAGAAAAACCTCCAAGAAACTAAAAAAAAAATCCTCGGACCTGATTGGCGACCAACACAACTTCCCAACATAATCAAAGCCAGCTTACCCTTAAACCAAACCAACTGGAACCCCAACACCTTTGAAGATAAAGAGCATCTGTCCAATTATTGCCTGGCTCTAATAGCGGGTCTCCAAGGGGCTACTAGGTGACCAACTAATTTGGCCATGGTAAGAGAAATTATTCAAAGGCCTGATGAATCTCCCTCTTTGTTTCTAGAAAGAATTATGGAGGCATATAAGAGATATACTCCTTTCGATCCTCAGGCAGCGGATCAAAATTCATCTGTAATGATGTCCTTAATTGGGCAAGCTGCCATGGATATTAAAAAAATTTAAAAGAGAGATTTAGTCAGAGAAGCCGAGAAAATATACTATAAGAGAGAAACAGGGAGAAAGAAAGGGAGCAAAGGAAGGATGAGAGAAGCAAAAGACAGACTAAGGGATTGACCAAGATCCTGGTCACAACAAGAAAGAGGCCAGAAATTAAGACGTAAGGTGACAGGAAGGGATACCTGGGGCCATGCCAGAGGCCACCCCTGGCCTCAGATCAATGTGCCTACTGTAAAAAAAAAGGATACTAGGCCAAAGAGTGCCCTATAAAGAGACAGCCACGCCAGCCAGCCATTCTGACTCTGGAGCATGACTAAAAAAGTTGGGGCTCAGATCACTTCCCCTAGCTCAGGGTAACTTTTGAAGTGTAGCGAACCCCAGTAAACTTTGAAATGAAAACAGGAGCAGTATACTCAGCCCTTAAGGCCCCATTGGGCCCTCTATCAAATAAAAGGTCTGTAGTTCAAAGAACTAATGGCAGTAAATATCGGGCTTAGACTACTAAGAGGATCATGGACCTTGGGAAAGGAAAAATCTATCACTCCTTCCTAGTAATCCAGGAATGCCTGGACCCATTGATGGGCAGAGATCTGCTCACCAAGCTCTTGGCCTAAATAACTTTTAACCCTGAAGGCCCCCAAATGAATTTTCTAAATTCTTCAGTAAAAACTCCTATAGTCACGGCTTTAACTATATTAGTAGAAGATGAACATCCACTCTTCACACCCCCCAAGACTGATCAAACAGGCAAGCTACACCAGAAATGGATAACAGATTACGCAGATGCCTGGGCAAAAACTGATGGGTTAGGCCTGGCCGTGAAACAACCTCCAATAACAGTGGAGTTAAAAACCTCAGCCTCCCCAATCAATGTCAAATAATATCCTCTAAGCAAAAAAAGCTAAAGATGAGATAAGGCCCCATATTCAGAAATATCTGGACTTAGGGCTCCTAAGGCCCTGTCAATTGGCCTGGAACACTCCCCTGCTACTAGAAAAAAAAAAAAAAGCCAGGAATCGGGGACTATTGTCCTGTTAAAGACCTAAGAGAGATCAACAACAGAGTGCAGGACATTCACCACACGGTACCTAATCCGTACAATCTGCTTAGCACTCTGAACCCTGAGCGGAAATGGTATACTGTTCTGGACTTAAAAGATGCTTTCTTTTGCTTGCCTCTGCATAAAGATAGTCAGTTGCTGTTTGCTTTTGGGTGGGTAGACCCAGAAACCTGAACGTCTGGTCAACTAACTTTGACTAGACTCCCACTGGGGTTCAAAAACTCCCCCACTCTCTTTGATGAAGCCCTGCACAGAGATCTCAGCAATTTCAGAACTATGCACCCCAAATCACCCAGCTTCAATACGTGAATGACCTGATACTGGCAGCCAACACCAAGGAAAACTGTGAGTCTGGGACCCAAGCACTATTATATGAGCTTGCTCAACTTGGGTATAGAGTTTCGGCCAAAAAAGCCCAAATTTGCTAGCATGAAGTAATCTTCCTGGGCTGTTACCTTAGGGGCAGTAAACGATGGCTCACTGAGCCCAGAAAATTAACCATTGTGTAGATACCACCCCCATCTAACAGGAGACAACTCAGAGAGTTTCTTGGGACTGCTGGCTTTTGCAGGTTATGGATACCTGGGTTTGCGTCTTTAGCTGCTCCTTTATACCCGGTGTTAATGGGAGATGCCCAATTCCAATGGACCCCTGATCACCAGGAAGTTTTTGATAACATCTATGGACACTGACACTGAACGCCTCAACTTCACTGAGCTCAGGCTGCAATTACAGAAAGCCCTACACTACGTTAAAAATGTACACCAACTCACTCACCTTGGTTCAATGAAACTGCAGGCATTCCTGTAGGATTAAGAACAGAGTTTTCCACTAACCGACTCACAGCGAAAGGAAATAACTGAACGGGTAACAAAAGCCTGTCGAGTCCGTCAATTGGTTAATGCTTACCCTTCCAGTTTCCTAGAGGAAAGCACCTACGAGGAACCAGAAAACGACAATTTTGGGAAGTGGACAATAGTGAAATTAAGCCAGCAACGTATGGACTTAAATATCTCCTAGTCTTTGTAGATACATTTTCAGGATGGACTGAAGCCTTACACACAAACACACACACACACACACACACAAAAACAACCAAAACTGCACAAATGGTTTTCAAGAAGATCCTGAAAGATATTTCTCCAAGATACGGTCTGCCTAAGGCAATAGGGTCTGATAATGGACTGGTGTTCATGGCTCAGGTAAGTCAGGTGTTCACTGGGACCCTGTGGATTAATTTGAAGTTACATTATGCTTATATACCCCAGAGCTCAGGACAGGTAGAAAAAATAAATAGAACCATTAAAGAGACCTTAACGAAATTAAGCTTAGAGCCCGGCATAAAAGATTGGATTATGCTCCTGCCTTATGCACTGTTTCATGCGAGAAATACTCCCTCTCTTTCTTTGTGTAACCTCACCCCCTATGAAATTCTCTATGATGCCCATCATCCAGTAAGGAACCTAACCCCAACTCTAAGGCCTAACGATCACTTCCACACCCCCTTGCTTGACAGACTTAAAGTCATTGAAAGAACTCAGCGATACCTGTGGAAACAGCTGGCCACTGCCTACCAACCTTGGGAGAAGGGGACTCTAAGTCAATATCAAGTAAGAGACTTCATCTACATAAGACAACATCAGGTGTCAACCCTGGAACCCCACTGGAAAGGAACATACCAGGTGCTACTTATAAAACCTAAAGCAGTAAAAGTAGACGGAATCACTTTTTGGATCCATGCCTCTCATCTCAAGCCTTCGCTGTGTCCAGACTCTTGTTGGAAACTGGAAAAGCCTGCTAACCATTTCAAATTGTGTATTCGCTATGTGGATAAGACTATAGACTCTCCCCTTGGCCACCAGTAGTTCTAACCCTAATCATTCCGTTCAGCAGCAATGGCTGATCACAAATCCTACTAGACAAGAAGTATAGTCTATCTCGCATACAGCCCCCTTAGAGACCTGGTGGCCATCTATCCACCCAGACATTTGTCAGCTTGGTATAGGTCTTTCCTATTGAGATATCCCTGATGAAGGGGATCCCACTAAAATTCCATTAAATCTCTTCTGTACCATAGATAATGGAAACAAACATTATGGATGCAGGGACACGCGAGACAGATACAGGTTGGCTAGCCTAGATTACTATGTTTGCCTAGCGGACTATCAAAGGCACAAACAGCCACGGCTGTGTCGGGGAGAAGCCGACTTCTTGTGTAAGTCAAGTGAATGTGAGCATACAGGGGCTGCCTGGTGGAACCCAAACTCCTCATCAAATTCAGTACACAGCATTGGCCATATTACCAATTAGACAACCAAATACTATGGCCCCCAGAGGGTTCTCTAGATCCTCAAATTCTGCGTGACATTTTTAACTTTGGCAAGTTCTCAAAAGGGGGAAATTTCCCTATTTGGAATCCTTTTCCCTCCTTTGCTCACATCCTGTACTATGCTTCTCCAATAGTTCCTCACCCTCAGCCTTCTGCTCTAGACTCTCTGCTATCACTCCCATCTTAGCAACCTGATTTCTCCTCTCCAATTACTAAATCAAAAACCCAAACCTCCGCTGGTTCTCAGAACATTGCCCCCTTGCTGAGGTAGCAGGTACCAAGGTACCCCTTCACCCACTCACTCCTCTCTTTTCCTGTCAGTGCCTGCACTAGGTCCCAGCAAGTCCTCTAGCAAGCTAACCCAAAGCTCAAACCAGCTGATAAGAGGCCTCAGACCCCTATACAAGATGTAATGAAAATGGCCTTTAAAGTTGCTTTTTCATCACTGAAAACAGGTTTCTAAGAATTTAAAGTCCCTCAAAGGCTTTTTGGAATATTTACTCCCATCTTCCCCTCTGCTCTACCTGTTCTACTGCTCAAGTTTTGTTTTAGGAAAATCCCAAACCTTTTTCCCATTTTTCTTTTACATCTCTCTTTCCTCATTCTTAGATCCACGGAGCTGCTCTCAGCCTCGACTACCCCGTCTTCCCCCTCTGTACTAGGTCCATAGAAATGTCTTAAATGACCTTCTCCAGAAGTTTTCACCAAGGCTTACTTTAGGTCTTTCAGCAAAAGAGTCCCTCTGAAAGAGTTCAATGTACATAAACTTGCACTTTTCGTGTTGCCCTGTTCTACTTGACCACTGGCTGGAAAAATCACCACCCCTAAGCTAGACACCTCCTTACCAGTTTTTCACAAAATATGTGAACAAGGCCTCTGGCCTTGAGCTGGGTCTTCACCGAGATGACTACATTTCTAATATAAAAATGTTAGCAACTGGGCTCCATGGTGACAGCTGGCAGGGAGAAAAAAAAGAGACAAAAAGCTCTCCCCTTCCAAGGTGTCCTTGAAAAGTGAACTTGCCCAGAAGAGAGGAAAAAAAAAACAGAAACAAAAACTAATTTTTGTGAATTTCTGCAGACTGTGAACTTCTGAGCCCCTTCCCTTACATGTTGGGTACAAACTCTAAAACTACCAAAACTTGGGTTTCAGGGGATTAATTGATTACAAAAGAAGCAATGCCCTCTAAATCCGGATGCAACCAAATAAGAATGTTTTCCTCACTTTGGTGCTATCTTAGGTGCATTTTCTTGTGCATCCATAAAACAGTATAATTCAATACACTTTAACATTATTTATGTTTTCATAAAATGGTCAATAGATGTGATTAATTATGTAATGATGTAGATGTTTTTCAGAGTGCTCTATCATGACGCAGGTTCATTTAAAGTTCAATAAGGGGTCATACAACCCGGTTCCACCGGGAACCTGTATCCCTCACTTTAGCCATCCTATTAGGAATAATAATTGCTGAAGGCGTGGGCACAGGAAGAACTGCCCTAGTCCATGAGACACAACAAAGACACAATTAGAAGCAGAAATAGACCAAAGCTTAAAGACATTAAAAACCGACATCACAGCTTTACAGGAATTTTAACCTCTCTCTCTCTGAAGTTGTTTTATAGAGCAGGCGAGTGTTGGACCTCCTCTTCATGAGAGAAAGGTGCCTTTTTGCTTGCATTGAGGGAAGAATGTTGTTTTTATGCCGACAATACTGGAGTTGTAAAAGAATCAATGAGTAAATTAAGAAAACGACCTGAAGAGCGTCAAAGAGAGACAGAGGCCCCAGAAGGAAGGTTTGAGTCTTTGTTCACATAGTCAACCTGGTTAACTACGCTTTTATCTGCCAGGGCCGTTCCATTAATAATCCTCATATTATTGCCAACGGTAGGACCCTGTTTGCTCAACCGTGTAGTTTCCTTTCTAAACCAAATCGAACATGTTATTAAACCTAACCATACACTGTTCTCTCAATCTAATTTTACAGAAAAGTGGGGACAGAGTTGGTCTTAAAATACAGGAATATAGAGGATCTTCCACCTGCTGAGAAACTCAAGGGTCCATGCAGAAATGATCCCTGGAGAAGATGTAGGCAACTATGAAGGACCTGAGAGAGCAGAAGTCTTCCATGGCAAACAACCTGCTCAGGATGAAGGGATGTGTCTCAATCAGCCACTCTCTTCTTAATGTATAGAAGATGGACCAAAGCAGGCATGTGTTGAGCTGCTCCTGCATGCCTATGGTTGACATACCACTCTAACTGGTGAAAGTGTCACAGGAAGTAGGGGCAGCCTCCTTCTCATGGGAACCTTGGAAGCAACTGTTAGGACAAAGTTGTTGCCAAGGCAGTGACCTCATTCAGTTGCTAAATGAAGTGACCTCACCTAACTTCCTTGGTGATGGAACTCTCTGAACTTGGAATCCAGGAATCCAGGCACCAAGAGCCAGTCCCAGTCCCAGTCCCAGTGGTCAAACTTATTTTGATTTACCAAGGACAGACTCAGTCTTTCTTGGAACCTACTGATGTGAGGATAGCCAAATGCAAGTAAAGCTATGAATAGGGGCCTTTCCTGAGAAAGCAGGCAGTGGCTCATCGCTGGCTCCTGACAACTTCACAGAGTTGGCCAAGGAGACCAGATTTGAGACAGAACAGGCCATTTCCAGAGAACATAGTATGGCCCACCAGTCAGAGGACACTACGGATAGTCACAGACCTACATGGGGGAAGGAGGTGCCTTTGTGGTGTGGGTGTGGGTTTGTGGTTTTGTCTCATGTTCTGAGAATAGGTATGAAAGGCGGTTTGTTTTGTTTGGAGTGAACTGTTTCTAGTAAGTCGTTTGACAAGGTGAGTGTTTCTATGTCTATGTATCCCACTATGTCCGTGGTTGTAGACATTAGAAAAGAGAATGCATCAATGAATATGTCCTATCTAGTAGAAAGCTTCCCAGCATTCATCCTGCCCTATTTATGAATGGACTGCAGCTTGCCTTATTGATGTGAAACACCTGCTATCTACCTAAGTTCCTGTTTTCTTCTTGAATTCTCGCCACTCTCCAGAATAGGCTCATGGTTTTGTGTTTAAGATATGTACAACCTTGAAGCTCTGTGACATGACCATGTACTGAATAGCGAAGGGAATGGCGAGCATCTAAGAAAACTCAGATATCAGTTTGACCAAGAAAGTCTCAGTGAAGAAACCCTGCTTGGGGCCTTTTGTTTACCAATTCTTCTGTTGCCCTGAATGTCAGGAAGGTCTTTTCCTCAGTCCACCACTTTGTGAAGCCTGAAGAAAGCAGTTTTCAAATGGAAATGAATGGGCATTACCTGTGGCTCTTTGCTTAATTGCTTTGGAAAGGATGTGTCTGAATCAGCCTATTTGCCTTGTGTGAGGGTGTGGCTTAGATTCTCAGCTCCTGATGGATCTAAAGAAAGATCCCATGTGAACATCCAAAACCAAAATGGCCAAAAGAGCAGTCCTTGTGGATGAAGTCTCTCGCCTCTTCTGTAACTTTCCTGACCTCCATCAAGCCAGAATAGGGATCCTTTGGGTCAAATGAGTTCTTCAAAGCCCTGCAGAGGCTAGCCCATAGTTTCTTGGGTTTTCTCAAGACTCCAATTCACATAAGGAATCCAAACTCCACAGTCAGTTGGCCTCAAATTGAAAAAGCAAAGCAGTATTAATGGGAGGCCTATTTGATCTCTCCTGGTTCACAAGAAGGGTGTCCAGGCCACCCTGACTTTAGGCAAATTAGGTGCAAGAGAGCTTATTTTGGACACGGTCTTGGGCTGTGCCCCTCATGGAAAACTTTTGCCAGAGGTCATTATGAGTGTCTATATGGAAAAAGATGAGCGCCACATTGGAGTGTTTTGTTTTAAATTGTGGTCATTTTGGTGGCGGTTGGAAGAGATGACTTGGTCCACATGTTCTTGAACTCTGGTGTGATTCCCTTAGAAACTGAGTTCTCAAACTGACCTCAGAGAAGTATTGCCATGAATAGTGATGAGATTTTATGAAGCCAGGCATGAGTGTCGACCTTGGAAACTAAGTTCTAGGCCCAGGATGGCTTTCCACAGAGCACTAGGCCTCTCAGCCAGGATACCACATGATTTTATTCTGAAAGATTTGGCATTCATAGTTGAGAGTCAAAACTCATATGGACCTCACATTGTAGACCTCAATGGGCATAATATCATGTGATCTCTTGGCCACTCTTTGGGAAGCCTTACCTGTGAGTGTTCTCCAGAACTTTCATTGAAATGAGCTTCCTAACCATTTAATGGTTCCTGAAAGAATTGAAACTCACAGTGCCTACAACTTCATCCTTGAAAAATGGCTAGAAAAATACCATAAAATTTTTTAAATTCCCATCACCAGGTGGCACTGGAGAACCTTTGGATGTCCTGTTACTGATCATGAATATACCAGACAGTGCCTTGATTGACTGGGTTTCATGTAAATGGTGTAGAACAGAGATGCCAGTAAGTTGGACTCTGTTGAGTAGTTGTACTAGAGCAGTGGTGGGCAGGTATGTGATAAAACATCTGTGGTGGGGCCATGTGGATCTTCCATTGGCTTCAAAATGGCTTGTGACTGACATGGTGCAGCCAACAGAACCTTCCATGTAAAGGCAACTTGTTTTATGGAGAGTTTTCAGGACATTGTTCAGAATCAGGTTGCTATGGTCAAGGGGGCAAGCTATGTGGGATAGAATCCTGGTTCTTGTATCCTCCTGCAGAACCTGACCCACCACACATGACAGAACTCCCTCTTGCACTGAGACCCAATTGAACTCCTTGTATTTTGTGAAGCAAATACCAAACTCCCAGTGCAGCAGGAAGAAACAAAACGAAAATGGAGGATGACCATATGGCTTCAAAGTGCACATGGAAAGACATTTAGCCCCCAGTGGCCACAGTTTACCTAAAAAGAGAATTTAGCACTGCTGCCTCATGTTCATTGGGAAATAAGAAAGCATGTCCTCCAGGTCTCATAGATGCAGACCAAGCTTTTATGGTCTCAGTATAAAGGAAGCTAAAGCTCCTGACAACAACATATTTTTCAAGTGCCCAACCTCACAGGCAGTTTCTCAAGAAGTGTCTATGCCAGCAGACCTCCATGTTTGTGGAGGGTTTACCCTGTCCCTTACCTTTGGAAACTCCTCTGCCACTTCCAAGGTGTGGGCTCCTGACCATATTCCATTCCAGATATTTGTTCACAGATTTTCTAAATCTTCTCCTCTAATTGTGTCTTACTTGGGGCGAAGGTATTGTCAAGGCATTGTTCTGGATGAGAGTGGGAAGATTTTTGTGTAGCACATATTTACATACACATTGGATTCATTTTTCAATTTTCCATTTGAAATACTGAATCCTTGACACTAACCTATACCCTACTAGATTCTGACAACTAATTCTAATATAATGGAGAAAAATAACCCAAACAGAATAGAAATACTAGCACTTCAGAGGAGCCATGGTGTATAGCTGGTCTTCCCTTTTGCATGATATAGGGTAGGAGTTATAAATCTTGTCAATTTTTTGTTGAAAGAGTTCTGCATGTGTTTTTAAAGTTAACACATATGTGAATTCCTGTCTCCCTTTTTCTGTAGCCAATTCAGCACATGTATTTTTATATAAACATATAGAATCCTACCTGGTATCACACCTATATTCTTGAGAGGTGGCTAACTTGGCAGAGACAAAGTGTGAGAAGAAATCACTCCTCCTAAACGCTTTTGGAACTGATAATTCAAATTATGAGTGAGCTTCTTAGTTGAAAAACATTATACATAAATACATGTTCAGTAAAATTAATATTTTTGGATCTGTGGATGATATATATTTCACGATGAATTTTAATTGGCATATATATTGCTACTTTTTAATGTCTCTGTGTGTGTTTTGTATATATATATATATATATATATATATATATATATATATATATATATATACTCTCTAGATTTTTCAAAATATGAAATATATGTGTCTTATTATACACTCCCTAAATTCATTCTTGTTCATGTATGTGGTTTTATATTCAAATTTTCATAACATTATTTTCAGAAATATTCATCCACCTGAAATACATATTTGTTTTATAGTATTGAAAACTCACTTCAGTAAATGGTGCAAACAAATCCTTATATTTTTACAGTAACTGACCCACTTTAACATCAATGCAAGTAGATTCCTATGGGACATGATGTGTATTTTGACGTTCATTTTTATACAACACTGGTACATTACTATTTCTTCAGTTTTTGTACATCATAGAATATACATTTCATCCACAACTTCATAAATTTAAAGAAATTTGTAACACATTCTATCACTTTCTGCTTCAGAACATATGTATTCCTCTTTGTTTTTGACTGGTCATTTCATGAGACTTCTTTCCAAACACATTATTTTCGATTTCCATAATCAATTTTGAAGCAAAATTCACACACTCTTTATGATGAACCACACCCGTAATATTTCCATTGGATGTATAAATGGTTGGAATGAATGTATGTATATCAACATATGATTCCCTGTGTATATTCAGATATCAATTTATTCCAATTTCTAAAGTTCGAACCAGTTATATTATTTATTCGCACTATGGTCTATTCATGCATTATCTCTATATTCATACACACATGGTACACCTATATGTACCCCCAATACTAATTTATACCTCTTCAAAATATTGCTCCAAGAAATGGTGGTAGAAATACTCATGTCACCTGATCTACATATACATTTTATCACAGTAATATTCTGGCCACAAAATGCAAAGTCACACTTACGATTGTACAAAAGCCTAAATGGAATGTGAGTATGGATTATGAAAATCACCCATGTCCAGGTTGCCTAATGCTCTCAAATATCAATCCTATTGGTGACTACATATTTGTTTCTTCCTAAGATTATATATTCAATCTCAAGCCTGTTGAAAATATCTATTGCTATCACTCATTTTATACTTTGCCTGATTTCCTTATGTCTCTATTGATATCTGCTTTCCTACATATTTTCCCCAGTTCATCATTGTGACTGACTCTTCACATGTGCTGACATTTACATTTTTTTGTGTACCTGAAACCCTATTGCTAAAGAACTTTTTGTCCAAATCCTATAATCACGTTTTTCTAATCTTACCAACTATCTTCGTAATCTTACCAACTCTTCCTTTTTGAATGGATGTTCTCCTCAACATTCAATCATCTAAGGTACAAGATCCTATGCCATTGTGTATAGATTTATCTGAGACATCTGGGCAGAACATAATTCAAAGCTAACTATTCCAATCAAGGACCCAATGACCTTCTGGGCTTTAAATCTTACTGAGATTTCTGTTTTCATACATATATTTCACCTCTATAATCTTTTAAATATCGCAGGTTCCCAATACCATTATTCATCCAGCAGAATGATCCTAACCCAAATCAAAAATGTTATTAACCCTAACCATACACGATTCCCTCAATCTACCTTTATAGAAGAGCAGGGACAGAGTTGGTCTTAAATACAGGAATGTAGGAGATCTTCAACCTGCAGAGAACCTCAAAGGTCCATGCAGAAATGATCCCTGGAGAAGATATAGGCAGCTATGAAGGACCTGAGAGAGCAAAAGTCATCTTCCATGACAAACAACCAGGTAAGGATGAAGGGATGTGTCTGAAGCAGTCTCTCTCTTCTTAATCTAGAGAAGATGGACCAAACCAGGCCTGTGTGGAGAGCTGTTCCCGGGTGCCTATGGTTGATATTCCATTTTAACTTGTAAAAGTGTCATAGGAAGTAGGGGCACGCTCTATTTCATGGACCCTTGGATGCAACTGTTAGGACAAAGTGGTTGCCAAGGCAGTGACTTCATTCAGTTCTAGAGGAAGTGACCTACGTCACTTTCTTGTTGATGTACCACTCTGAACTTTGGATCCAGTTAGACAGGCACCCTGAGGCAGGCCCAGTCCCAGTCCCAGTGGTCTCACATGTTTGGATTAACCAAGGACAGAGTCAGTCTTTCTTGGGAAATACTGAATTGAAGATGGACAAATGCCAGGAAAGCTCTGAAGAGGGGCTTTTTTTTTTTTAATAAAGCAGGCAGTGGCTCACCGCTGGCTCCTGACAACATCACAGTGTTGGTCAAGGAGACCAGATGTGACATACAACATCCCATTTCAGGGGAACATAGTATGGCCCACCAGTCAGAGGATGCTCTGGATAGTCACAGACCTACTTGGGGAAAGAAGGTGCCTTTGTGGGTGTGTTTGTGTGTTAGTGATTTTGTCTCATGTTTTAAGAATATGTAGGAAAGTCGGTTTGTTTAATTTGGAGTGGCCTGTTTCTAATAAGTCCTTTAAGAAGGTGAGTGTTTCTGTGTATCCCACTGTGTCCGTGGTTGTAGACAATAGAAAAGAGAATGCATCAAAGGATGTGTCCTGTCTAGTAGAAATCTTTGCAGCATTCATCTTGTCCAATTTATGAATGGACTGCAGCTTACCTTATAGATGGGCAACACCTACTACCTTTCTACATTCCTGATTTCTTCCTGAATTCTGGCCACTCTCCCATAGGCTCATGGTTTTGTGTTCAAGATATGTATCTCCTCCACAATCTGGGACATGGCCATGTACTGGATAGCTGAAGGGAATGGTGAGTATTTCAGAAAACTCAGATATCAGTGTGACCAGGAAAGTCTCAGTGGAGAAACTCTGCTTTGGGAATTTGCTTTCCTATTGTTCTGTTGCCCTGAATGTAAGGAAGGTCTTTGCCTAAGGCCACACCTTTCAAAAGCCTGAAAAAATCAGTTTTCAAATGGAAATAAATGGGCATCACCTGAGGATCTTTGCTTAATTGCTTTGCAAAGGGATATGTCTGAATCCGCCTCTTAGTGCAGTGTGAGTCCATGGCTCAGATTCTCAGCACCTGATGGATCTAAAGAAAGATCCCATGTGTGCATCCAATTCCAAAATGGCCAAAAGAGCAATCATTGTTGATGAAGTCTCTTGCTTTCCTCTGTAAGGTTCCTGATCTCCATCAAGTCAGAAGAGGGATCCTTTGGGTCAACTGAGTTCTTCAAGCCCTGCAGAGGCTAGCCCATAGGTGCTTGGGTTTTCTCATGACTCCAAATCACATAAAGAAACTATACCTGACAGTCAGTATGCCTCAAATTGGAGAAGCGGAACAGTATTAATGGCAGGCATCTTTGATCAGCCCTGGTTCACAGGAACGGTGTCCAGAAACACTGACTTAAGACAAATGAAGGGCAAGGGAGCTTATTTTGACATTGTCTTGTGCTGTGTGCCTCATGGAAAATTCCAGCCAAGGTTATGATTAGTGTCTATATGAAAGAAGATGAGGGGCATGTGTGAGTGTTTTGGTTTTAATTCTGGTCATTTGTGTGGCGGTTGGAAGAGATGACTGGGTCACCAGGGATTGAACTCTGGTGTGTTTCCCCTTAGAGACTGAGTTCTGAAACTGACCTCAGAGAAGTATTGCCATGAATTGTGTTGGGATTTTAGGAGGCCACGCATGAGAGTCGCCCTTGGAACCTGAGATCTATGACCAGGGTGGCTTTCCACAAAGAACTGGGAATCTCAGCCTGGATATCACATGATTTTATTCTGAAAGACTTTGCAGCCATAGTAGAGAGTCAAAACACATAGGACCTCACATTGTAGACCTCAATGGTCCTGGCTTCAAGTGACCTTTTGTCCACTTTTTGGAAAGCCTTGCCTGTGAGAGTTCTCCAGAATTTTCTTTGAATCGAGCTTTCTCAACATTTAATGGTTTCTGAATAACTGAAATTCACAGTGCATCCAATGTCATCCTTGAAAAATGGCTAGATAAATACCATGAAATTTTTGAAATTCCCATGACCCGGTGGCACTCAAGAAACATTGGATCTCCTATTGCTTATCATGAGTGTACCAGAGAGTGCCTTGATTGACAGGGTTTTCTGAAAATTGTTTAGAACAGACATGCCAGTAATTTGTAGCCTGCTGAGTAGTGGGCGTAGAGCAGTGGTGGGCAGGTGTGTGATAAAGTATCATGGTGGGTCCATGTGGATCTGCCACTTACTTCCAAATGGCTTGTGACTGACATAGTGCAGACTTCAGACCCTTATATGTAATGGCATCTTGTTATATGGCGAGGTTTCAGGGCAATGTTCAGAATCAGGTTGCTATGAACAAGGGGGCAATCTTTGAGAGATAGAAACCTGGTTTGTGCATTTTCTTGCAGACCATAACCCACCACACGTGACAGAACTCTCTCCAGCACTGTTTCCCAGTTGAACTCCTTGTATTTCGTGAAGCATGTACCAAACTCCAAGTGCAGCAGCAAGAAACACCACGAAAAGTGGAGGATGACCAAATGGTTTCACAGTCCACACGGGGAGAAAATAAACCCCCAGGGGCCACAGTTTATCTACAAAGAGAGAATTCAGCACTGCTGCCTCGTGTTCATTGGAAAATAAGAAACTTTGTCCTCCAGGTCACATAGATGCAGACCCAGCTTTGAGGGTATCACTACAAAGGAAGCTTAACTCCTGACAAAAACCTATATATCAGTGCCCAACCTCTGTGGCAGTTTCTCAAAAAGATTTAGGCATGCAGAGCTCCATGCTTGTGGAGTGTGTACCCTGTCCTTACTTTTGAAAACTCCTATACCACCTCCAAGTTTGTGCACTCCTGAGCATTTTCCATTACAGAAATGTAATCACAGATTTTGCAACTTTTCTTCTCTAATTGTGTCTTACTTGGGGCGAAGATAATTTCAAGGCATTGTTCTGGATGAGAGTCGGAAGATTTGTTTTAGCACATATTTGCATACACATTGGATTAATTTTCCTATTTTTCCATCGCAATTCTGAATCCCTGACACTAACCCATATTCTAATAGACTCCGACTACTAATCCTAATATGATGGAGAAAAATAACCCAAACAGTACGTAAATACATGCAGTTCAGGGTTGGACTTGCCTTTTGCATGATAAAGGGTAGGTATTATGAATCTAGTCAATTTTTAATTGAAATAGTTCTCCATGTGTTTTTAAAGTTAACAAATATGTGAATTACTGTCTCTCATTTTCTGGAGCCTATTCAGCACATGTATTTTTATATGCACAAATAGAATCCTACATGGTATCAAACGTACATTCTTTTGAGTTACATGACTTGGCAGATACAAATTGTGAGAAGTGATCACTCGTCCTAAACGCTGTTAGAACTGAAAATTCAACCTATGGGTGAGCTTCCCAGTGGAACAACATTATACATAAACCCATGTTCAGTAAAATGAATGTTTTTGCATCTTTATGATATATATTTCATGATGAATTTCGATTGGCATATATATTGCTACTTTTTAATTTCTGTGTTTGTGTGTGTGTGTGTGTCCATATTTGTGTATATATCTATATCTATATCTATATCTATATCTATATCTATATCCATATCTATATATCTATATCTATATATATATATATATATATATATATATATATATATATATATACTGTCCAGATTTTTAAAAATATGAAAAATATGTGTCTTATATACACTCCCTAAATTCATTCATGTTCATGGATGTGGATTAATAATCAACTTTTAACAAGATGATTCTTAGAAATACTCATACACATGAAATACATAGTTGTTTCCTAGTACTGAGAACTAACTTCAGTGAAAGGTGCATACAAATTCTAATATGTCTGCATTAACTGACCCAGTTTAACATCAATGCATGTTGGTTCCTATGGGACATGATGTGTATTTTGACGTTAATTTTTATTCCACACTGGTACATTACTATTTCTTCAGTTTATGCACATCATAGGATATATATTTCATTCACTAGTCAGCAAATTTATAGGCATTTGTTTCACTTTTAGTCACTTCCTGCTCCAGAACACATGTATTTCTCTATTTTTCTTGACTGGTCTATTCATGAGACTTTTTTTTCCAAATATATTGTTTTCGATTTCCATAATCAATTTTGAAGAAAAACTCACACACCCTTCATGATTAACCATAACCATAAGATAATCATTAGATATATAACTGGTTGGAATTAATGATTGTATATCAATATAACATTTCTTATATATTTTCAGATATCCATTCAATCCATTATTTAAAGTGGATCCAGTTATATTATTTATTCACAGTATGGTCTATTCATGCATTATGTCTATATTAATAGAAGCAGGGTACACCTATTTCTAACCCCATACTAATTTATAAATCTTCAAAATATTGCTCTCAGAAATGGTGGAAGAAATACTCATGTCACCTGATCTACATACACATTTTATCACAGAAATATTCCGGACACAAAAAGCAAAGATCACACTTACAATTGTACCAAAGCCTAAATGGAAAGATAGCATGCATTACTAAAAACATCCATGTGCAGGTTGCCTAATGCTCTCAAATATCAATCCTATTTGTGACTACATATTTGTTTCTTCCTAAGATTATATATTCAACTTCAAACCTGTTGAAAATGTCTAACCCTATCACACACTTTATACTTTGCTTGATTTCCTAATATCTCTATTGATATCTGCTTTCCTACATGTTTTCCCCAGTTCATCATTGTGACTGACTCTTCACATGTGCTGACATTTACATACACTCTCTACCCGAAACCCTATTGCTGAAGAACTTTTGGTCCAAATCCTATACTCACTCTTCTTTCTAAACCTACCAACTTCCTTCCTAATCCTACCGAATATCGGTTTTTGACTGGATGTTCTCTTCAGCATTCAATCATCCAAGGTACAAGGTCCGATGTATATTGATTTATCTGAGACATCTGTGCAGCACATTACTCAAAGTTAGGTATCCCACTCAAGTCCCCAATGCCCTTCTGGGCTTCAAATCTTACCTAGATTTCTGCTTTCATACTTATATGTCACATGTATACTCTTGTAAATATCACAGGTTGCCAATACCATTATTCATCCTGCAGAATGATTCGTAACCCAAATCGAACATGTTATTAACCCTAACAATACACTGTTCCCTCAATATAACTAACTTAAGAGCAGCGACAGAGTGGGTCTTACAATATAGGAATGTAGAAGATCTTCCACCTGCTGAGAACCTCAAAGATCCATGAAGAAATGATCCTTGGAGAATATGTAGGCAGCTATGTAGGACCTGAGAGAGCAATAGTCATCTTCCATGGCAAACAACCTGGTCAGGATGAATTGATGTGTCTGAGTCAGCCTCTCACTTCTTAATGTAGAGAAGATGGACCAAACCAGGCCTCTGTGGAGAGCTGTTCCAGGGTGCCTATGGTTGATATATCATTCTAACTTCTGAATGTGTCACAGGATGTTGGGGCAGCCTCTATCTCATGGGAACCTTGGAAGCAACTGTTAGGACAAAGTGGTTACCAAGGCAGTGACCATATTCAGTTCCTGAAAGAAGTGACCTCACTTCACTTCCTTGGTGATGGAATTCTCTGAACTTGGGATCCAGGAAGCCAGGCACCAAGAGCCAGTCCCACTCCAGACCCAGTGGGCTAACTTGTTTGCTTTTCCCAAAGACATAGTCAGTCTTTCTTGGTACCTGCTGATATGAGGATGGCCAAATGCCAGCAGAGCTCTGAAGAGGGGCCTTTCCTGAGAAAGCAGGTAGTGGCTCACCGCTGGCTCCTTACAACTTCACAGAGTTGGACAAGGAGACCAGATGTGAAAAAGGACAGGCCATTTTGGGGGAACATAATATGGCCCACCAGTCAGAAGACACTTCTGATAGTCACAGACCTATTTAGGGGAAGAAAGTGCCTTTGCCGTTGTAGGTGTGAGTTTGTGGTTTTTTCTCATGTTCTGAGAATAGGTAGGAAAGGTGGTTTGTTTGGTTTGGAGTGGACTGTTTCTAGTAAGTCGTTTGACATTGTGAGTGTTTCTATGTCTGTGTATCCCACTGTATCCATGGTTGTAGACATTAGAAAACAGAATGCATCAATGGATGTGTTGTCTCTAGTTGAAAGCTTCCGCGATTCATACTGCTCAATTGATGAATGGACTGCAGCTTGCCTTATGGATGGGCAACATCTATTATCTTCTAAAGTTCCACTTTTCTTCGTGAATTCTGGCCACTATCCAGAATAGACTCATGGTTTTGTTTCCCAGATATGTAACACCACAATGCTCTGTGACATGGCCATGTTCTGGATAGCTGAAGGGAATGAGAGCATCTCAGAAAACTCAGATATCAGTGTGACCAGTAAAGTCTCAGTGGAGAAACCCTTCTTTGGGCCATTTGCTTAATTCTATTTCTATTACCCTGAATGTCAGAAAGGTCTTTGCCTCAGGCCACCCCTTTGTGTAGCCTGAAGAACACTGTTTTCATATGGAAATGAATGGACACCACCTGTGGCTCTTTGCTTAATTGCTTTGGAATGGGATGTGTCTGAATCAGCCTCTTGTCCTTGTATGAGGTTGTGGCTTAGATTCTCAGCACCTGATGGATTTAAAGAAAGATCCCATGTGCTTTCAAAACTAAAATGTCCAAAAGAGCAGTCATTGTGGATGAATATTTTTGCCTTCTTGTTTTAGGTTCCTGAACTCCATCAAGTGAGAATAGGGATCATTTGGGTCAAATGAGTTCTTGAAATCCGTGCAGAGGCTACCTCATATGTGCTTGGGTTTTCTCATGACTCCAAATCACATAAAGAATTATACCCTACAGCCAGTAGGCTGAAATTGGAGAAGTGGAACACTTTAACAGCAGGAATATTTGATCACTCCTGGTTCACAGGAAGAGTGTCCAGGCCACCATGATTTTAGGCAAATAAGGGGCAAGTGAGCTTATTTTGGACACTACCTTGGGCTCATAGAAACCTCCAGCTAGAGGTTATGAGGAGTGTCTACATGGAAGAAGATGATGGGCCTGTGGGAGTGTTTTGATTTTAATTGTGGTAATTTTTGTGGCGGTTGGAAGGGATGACTGGATCCACCTGGGCTTGAACTCTGGTGTGATTCCCCTTAGAGACTGCATTCTGGAATTGACCTCAGAGAAGTATTGCCATGAATTGTGTTGGGATTTTAGGAGGACACACATAAGACTCACTATTGGAAACTGAGATCTATGCCCAGGGTGGCTTTCCACAGAGGCCTGGGAATCTCAGCCAGGATATCACATGATTTTATTATGAAAGACATGGCAGCCATAGATGAGAGTCAAAACACACATGGACCTTACATTGTAGACGTCAATTGGCCTGGCTTTATGTGACCATTTGGTAATTCTTTGAGAAGCCTTGACTGTGAGAGTTCTCTAGAGCTTTCATTGAAATGAACTTTCTCAACACTTAATGGTTCTTGAATGAATTGAGACGCACAGTGCCTCTAACTTCATTTTTGAAAAATTGCTAAATAAATACCATGAAATTTTTGAAATTCCCATGACCAGGTGGAACTGCAGAAAATTTGATGTCCTGTTGCTTATCATGTGTATACCAGACAGTGCCTTGTTTGACTGGGTTTCATGAAAATGATGTAGAACACGAGATGCCAGTAATTTGGAGCCTTCTGAGTAGTGCGCCTAGAACAGTGGTGGGAAGGAGTGTGATAAAACATCATGGAGGGGCTATGTGGATCTGCCATTGCCTTCCAAATGGCTTGTGACTGATATAGTGCAGACATGAGACCCTTATATGTAAAGGCATCCTGTTATATCTAGAGTTTTAAGGGCAATGTTCAGAATAAGGTTGCTATGGTTATTGGGGCAAGCTCTGTGCGATAGAAGCCTGGTTGGTGCATTCTCCTGCAGACCCTGACCCACCACAAGTGACAGAACTCCCTCCAGCACTGTATCCCAGATGAACTTCTTATATTTTGTGAAGCAAATACCAAATTCCCAGTGCAGAAGCAAAAAACACCATGAAAAGTGGAGGATGACCAAATGTCTTCACAGTCCCCACTGGGAGACACTTAGCCTCCAGTGGCCACAGTTTACCTACAAAGAGAGAATTGAGCACTGCTGCCTCATGTTCATTGGAATATAAGAAACCATCTCTTCCCGGTAACATAGATGCAGACCCAGCTTTGATGGTCTCACTACAAAGGAAGCTAAAGCTCATGACAGCAACATATATTTCAGGATCCCAACCTCAGAGGCCATTTCCCAAGAATTCTTAGGCCAGCAGAGCTCCTTGTTTGTGGAGTGTTTACCCTTTCCTTTACTTTTGGAAACTCGTCTACCACCTCCAAGGTTGTGAACTCCCGAGCATATTCCATTCCATATATGTATTCCTAGATTTTTACACTTTTCTACTCTAATTGTGTCTTACTTGGGGCAAAGGTATTGTCAAGGCATTGCTCTGGATGTGAGTGGGAAGATTTTTGTGTAGCACATATTTACATACACATTGGATTCATTTTCCAATTTTCCATTTGAAATACTTAACCCCTGACACTAACCCGTACCCTACTAGTCTCTGACTAATAATTCTAAAATGATGGTGAAAAATAACCCAAAAAGAATAGAAATACAAGCATTTCAGAGGAGGCATGGTGTATAGTTGAAATTGCCTTTTGCATTATATAATGTAGGAGTTTTAAATCTAGTCAATTTTTTTTGTTGAAATAGTTCTACATGTGTTTTTAAAATTAACAAATATGTGAATCCCTGTCTCCCTTTCTCTGTAGCCTATTCAGCACATGTATTTTTATATGCACATATAGAATCCTACCTGATATCACTTGTACACACATGTGAGGTGGCTGAATTGGCAGATGCAAATTGTGAGAAGAGATCACTCCTCCTAAACGCTGTTGGAACTGAAAATTCAACCTACGGGTGAGCTTCCTAGTTGAATAACATTATACATAAATCCATGTTCAGTAAAATGAATATTTTTCAATCTTTGGATTATATATATTTCATGATGAATTTCGATTGGCATATATATTGCTACTTTTTTTTTCTTTTATTGGTTGCTCAAAACATTACAAAGCTCTTGACACATCATATTTCATACATTAAATTCAAGTGGGTTTTGAACTCCAATTTTTACTCCAAATACAGAATGCAGAATCACATCAGTTACACATCCATATTTTTACATAATGTCTTATTAGTTACTGTTGTATTCTGCTACCTTTCCTATGCTCTACTATCCCCCCTCCCCTCTCTTCCCATCTTCTCTCTCTACCCTACCTACTGTCATTCATTTCTCTTATTGTTTATTTTCCCATTACACTCACAACCTCTTATATGTAATTTTTTTGAAACAATAAGGGTCTCCCTCCATTACCATGCAATTTCTATTTTCTCTCCCTTTCCCTGCCACCTCATGTCTCTGCTTAATGTTAATCTTTTCTTCATGCTCTTCCTCTCTGCTCTGTTCTTAGTTGCTCTCATTATATCAAATAAGTCATTTGGTATTTGTTTTTTTGGGATTGGCTAGCTTCACTAAGCATTATCTGCTCTAGTGCCATGCATTTCCCTGCAAATTCCATGATTTTGTCATTTTTTAGTGCTGCGTAATCCTCCATAGTATATAAAAAAAAAAACATTTTTTTTTATCCATTCATCTATTGAAGGGAATCTGGGTTGGTTCCACAGTGTAGCAATTGTGAATTGTGCTGCTATGAACATCGATGTGGCAGTATCCCTGTAGTACGCTCTTTTAAGGTCTTCAGGGAATAGTCCGAGAAGGGCAATAGCTGGTTAAAATGGTGCTTCCATTCCCGCCTTTCCCAGGAATCTCCATACTGCTTTCCAAATTGGCTGCACCAGTTTCAGTCCCATCAGAAATGTACAAGAGTACCCTTTTCCCCACATCGTCGCCAGCACTTGTTGTTGTTTGACTTCATAATGGCTACCAATCTCACTGGATTGAGATGGTATTTTAGGGTGGTTTTGATTTGCATTTCTCTGACTGCAAGAAATGGAGAGCATTTTTTCATGTACTTATTGATTGATTCTATGTCCTCCTCTGAGAAGTGTCTGTTCAGGTCCTTGGCCCATTGGGTTATTTGTTATCTTATTGTCTAATTATTTGAGTTCTTTGTATACTTTGTATACTCTGGATATTAGGGCTCCATCTGAAGGGTGAGGAGTAAAAATTTGTTCCCATGATCTAGGCTCCATATTTACCTCTCTTATTGTTTCTCTTTCTGAGAAAAAAAAATTTCAGTTTAAGTAACTCCCATTTGTTGATTCTTGTTATTAACTCTTGTGCTATGGGTGTCCTATTAAGGAATTTGGAGCCTGACCATACAATATGTAGATTGGAACCAACTTTTTCTTCTATCAAATGCAGAGTCTCTGATTTGAATCTAGCTCCTTGATCCACTTTGAGTTAACTTTTGTGCATGGCGAGAGAAAGGGATTCAGTTTCATTTTGTTGCATGTGGATTTCCAGTTTCCCCAACACGATTGGTTGAAGATGGTATCCTTCCTCAATTGCATGCTTATAGCTCCTTTATCAAATATAAGATAGTTGTAGCTTTTTGGATTAGTCTCTGTGTCCTCCATTCTGTACCATTGGTCCACCCGCCTGTTTTGGTACCAGTAAAATGCTGTTTTTGTTATTATTGCTCTGTAATATAGTTTGAAATCTGGTATCGCTATACCGCCTGATTCACACTTCCTGGTTAGAATTGCTTTTGCTATTCTGGGTCGTTTATTTTTCCATATGAATTTCATGATTGGTTTATTTATTTCTAGAAAAAATTCCTTTGGGATTTAGATTGGCATTTCATTAAACCTATGGAGAACTTTTTAGTAATATCGCCATTTTGATGATGTTCATTCTGCCTATCCATGAACAGGGTATATTTTTCCATCTTCTAAGATCTTATTCTACTTCTCTTTCTAATGTTCTGTAGTTTGCATTGTATAAATCTTTCACCTCTTTTGTTAGGTTGATTCCCAAGTATTTAATTTTTTATGAGGATATTGTGAATGCAATGTTTTTCCTCATTTTCTTTTCAGAAGTTTTGTCGCTGATATACAGAAATGCCTTTGATTTATGCATGTTGATTTCATTTCCTGCCACATTGCTGAATTTATTTATTAGTTCTAGTAGTTTTTTCTGTAGACCCTTTTGGGTCTTCTATGTATAGAATCATGTCATCTTCAAATAGTGATAATTTAAGTTCTTTTTTTCCTATTTTTATGCCTTTAATGTCTTTCATCTGTCTAATTGCTCTGGCCAGTTTTTCGAGAACTATATTGAATAGAAGTGGTGATAGAGGAAATTCCTGTCTTGTTCCAGATTTTAGAGGGAATGCCTTCATTTTTTCTCCATTCAGAATGATGCTAGCCTGAGGCTTAACATAGATAGCTTTTACAATGTCGAGGTATGTTCCTGTTATCCCTAGTTTTTCTAATGTTTTGAACATAAAGGAATGCTCTACTTTGTCTAATGGTTTTTCTGCATCTATCAAGATGATCTTATGGTTCTTATTTTTAAGTCTAGTGATGTTGTGAATAACATTTATTGATTTCCATATATTGAACCCTCCTTGCATCCCAGGGATGAATCCTAGTTGATCATGGTGCACAATTTTTTTGATGTGCCTTTGTATCCAAACCACCAGAATTTTAATGAAAATTTTTGCATCTAGGTTCATCAGAGATATTGGTCTGTAGTTTTCTTTCATTGAGGTGTCTTTGTCTGGTTTCAGAATCAGGGTGATGTTGGCCTCATAGAATGAACTTGGCAGAGCTCCCTGTTTTTCTATTTCCTGAATAACTTGAAAAGTATTGGTATTAAATCTTCTTTAAAGGTTTTGTAAAACTCCGCTGTATACCCATCCGGTCCTAGGCTTTTCTTGGTTGGTAGTCGTTTGATTGCTTCTTCTATTTCATCGATTGATATTGCTCTGTTTAAATTGTGTGTATCCTCCTGACTCCGTCTAGGCAAATCATATGACTTAACAAATGTATCGATGTCTTCACTATTTTCTATTTTATTGGAATATAGGTTTTCAAAATAATTTCTAATTGTCTTTCGTATTTATGTAGCTTCTGTTGTGATATTGCCTTTTTCATCCCGTATGTTAGTAATTTGAGTTCTCTCTCTTCTTCTCCTCGTTAGCATGGCTAAGGGTCTGTCCATCTTATTTATTTTTTCGAAGAACCAACTTTTAGTTTTGTTAATTTTTTAATAGTTTCTTTTGTTTCAATTTCGTGATTTACGCTCTGATTTTAATTATTTCTTGCCTTCTGCTACATTTGCTGTTGTTTTGCTCTTCCTTTTCTAGGGCTTTGAGATGAAGTGAGAGCTCATTTATTTGTTGTTTTTGTTTTTTTTTCTTTTTTTGAGGAATGACCTCCAGGGGATGAATTTGCCTCTTGAATCTTGTTTCATTGTGTCCCATTGAATCTGATATGTTGTGTCTGTATTTTCATTTATCTCTAAGAATTTTTTGATTTCCTCTTTTATGTCTTCTGTAACCCATTGATCATTCAGTAATATATTGTTCATTTTCCATGTGATGTAGGATTTTTCCTTCCTTCTTTTACCATTGGTTTCCAGTTTCATTCCATTGTGATCAGAAAAAAATTCATGGTATTATCTCCACCCCTTTATATTTACTGAGTGTTGCCCTACGGCATAATATATGGTCTATTTTTGAGAAGGATCCATGTGCTGGTGAGAAAAAAGTATATCCACTTGATGATGGTTGATATATTCTATATATGTCAGTTAAGTCTAGGGTATTGATTGTGATATTGAATTCTATATTTTTTTTATTCAACTTTTGTTTGGAGGATCTGTCCAATGGTGAGAGAGGTGAGTTGAAGTCTCCCATAATTATTGTGTTGTGGTCTATTTGATTCTTGAAATTGAGGAGAATTTGTTTTATAAATATCGCAGCACCATTATTTTCTGCGTAAATATTGATAATTGTTATGTCTTGTTGGTGAATGGTTTCTTTTAACAGTATATAATGTCCTTCCTTATCCCTTTTGATTAAATTAGTCTTGAAGTCGATTTTATTCCGTATGAGGATGGCCACCCCTGCTTGCTTACAAGGACCGTGTGCATGGTATAAATTTTCCCAACCTTTCACCTTCAGCCTGTGTATGTCTTTTCCATTCAGATGTGTCTCCTGGAAGCAACATATTGTTGGATTTGTTTTTTTTAATCCACGTTACAAGCCTATGTCACTTTATTGGAGAGTTTAAGCCATTAACGATTAGAGTTACTATTAATATATGGTTTGTATTGCCACCCGTCTTTGATTATTTATCTTTTTTTTTAAAATTTAGTTTGTTTATCCATGATTAGCTTTTCCCCCTCCCTCTGTCATTACTGAGGCAATTCCCACTGATGGTTTTCGTTGTTGATATTCATTTTTTCCTCGTGTAGTGTTTTCCTTAAGATGCTTTGCAATGCTGGTTTTCTGGCTGCAAATTCTTTTAGCTTTTGTTTATCACAAAATATTTTTATTTAGTTGTCTTACCTGAAACTTAATTTTTCTGAATACAGATTTCTTGGTTGTCATCCATTGTTTTTATGTGTTTGAAATACGTTGTTCCAGGATCTTCTCACTTTCAGCGTCTGTGATGAAAAATCTGTTGTTAACATTTTTGGTTTACCCCTGATTGTAATCTGCCTCCTTTCTCTTGTAGCTTTTAATATTTTCTCTTTGTTTTGTACATTGGATATCTTCATAACAATGTTTCTTGGCATTGGTCTACTGTGATTTTTTTGTGCTCGGTGTCTTGTAAGCATCTACAATTTTTTTTTATCCGTTTCCATTTTTATTTCTGGAAAGTTTTCTGTAATTATTTCATTCAGCAGGTTACTCATTCCCTTGGTTTGAATCTCTGTACCTTACTCTATCCAGATGACTCATAAGTTTTCTTTTTTTTTTTTATGATATCCCATATCTCTTGGATGTTTTTCTCATGACTTTTTACCAGCATTTCTTTGTTGGCTAGACTTTTTTCAAGATGATATATTTTGTCTTCATTATCTGACATTCTGTCTTCTACTCGCTCCACTCTGTTAGTGATACTCTCAATTGAGTTTTTAATTTGGTTTATCATTTCCTTCATTTCTAGAATTATTGTTTGATTTTTTTATAATCTCTATCTCCTAATAAAGATGCTTAATTTCTTTTTATATCTGTTTATGTAATTCATTTTCAATGTGTTCTTTCACTGTTTGGTTTTGATGTCTCGTATCCTCTTTAAGGTTCCATTCCATCTGTCTAAGGTATTCCTTGAGTTCTTTATATGACCATTTTTCTGATGATTCCTTCTGAATATTTAGGCTGTCCATTGTTGTTTGTACTCCTTTTCTTCCTTGTTTTTTTATGCTGCTCATGTTACTTCTTGTTTTGTTTGACTGCTGAGTTACTGCTTACTCTTATAAATTTATTTGATGCTTCGGAGGAAAGATATTAGAAGGGAAGGGAAGAAGTCACTAAAGAGAATGAGAGTAGGCAGGTAGAATTCAAGGAAGGGGGAATAAGAAAATTGAAAAGAAATGAAAAGACAAAAGAAAAATAGAAAATAAATAAAGAAAAAAAATTTAAATAATAATTATAATTAAAAGATGAAAATTAAAATTTAAAATAATATTAATAATAATAATGATAAAATAAAAAAATAAAAACATTAAAAAAAGTTAAAGAACAACAACAACAAAAATGAAAATGAAAGAAATAGAAAAAATATAAATTAAAAAAATAATAATAATAAATGCAGTCATAGAGTTCAATTAACTTCTCTTTCAGTAGGTGGAGCTGTGTGCACTGGGCCAAGCTTCTCCTCTGAATAAGTGGGAACCAATCACTGTGCAGCAGCTCTTCCTCCCAGACTTGGCGGATCTCCAATCCTGAGTGCCTAGTGCCTTCTCTTGTGCTTCCTCAAGCCATGCCTTGCTCACCTGTGACGCTCACCACAATAGTGGTTACAAGCCAGAACTCTACTCCTGGCAGCCCTGTTTTCATGAATGCCTGGGCACACTCTCCCTGTTTGCCTCCCTCAGACCCTAGTTTTGTAGAGCTTGGGGCTGAGGACCCGCAGCGAATTTTCTTGCCCTCTGGGAGCCATGCCCCCTGTACGTGGTGTAAGAGACCTCAATTGTCAGCACTTGTGGGATCAGGAGCCGGGAATTCCACGCACTAGTCCCGAGCCAATCCTGATTCCCTAGGTCTGGCTATCGTGCTCACGGGAGAGCTGGGAGAGGCCCTTAAGGCTGAGCTGGGAGGGGCCCTTAAGGTTTCCCCGCTGTGTTGAGAGAGATGGCTAGGGGATTACACACCTGTCACGCTGGTTTTAATGAAGTTATCTCCTCTGCCCGTGACGTCATTTCTATGCTATGGTGGTATCCCATGCAAATGGTGACCGTTTGTTCCCTTTGCAAGGTAACCAACGCAGCGGGTGGGTCCTGACTCTCTCTCCCAAGCGCCATTTCAATCCTGTGGCCACTGCTTTTGAAGGCTTGGTTGGCTTTTACCTCTGAAAGTTCAGAAGGGCCGAACAGTTATTTCAGTGGGATCTTAGTGCTGAGTCATGAGAACCAGGCAAACCGGAGGTTGAATGCAGCCCATCCAGGCTCGGTGTGTGTTCTGAGGGGCCCAGAATGTTCGCCCCAGATCCACATCAGGTCAACATTGCCTACTGATTCTGAGCAAACAGCATTTAGACAGTTTACGACTCCCTATGCCCGCTCAGCTGAAGAGGTCAGAGACTTGATTTTTCCATGCCTGCCTTCATGATGGATCTCCTGTATTGCTAATTTTTATATCTGTGCATGTGAGTGTGTATGTATGAGAGTGTATATATATATATATATATATATATATATATATATATATATACACTCTCCAGATTTTTTAAAATATGAAATATATGTGTCTTATTATACACTCCCTAAATTCATTCATATTCATATATGTGTATTTATAATCAACTTTCCACAAGATTACTCTCAGAAATAATCATCCACCTGAAATACATATTTGTTTTCTAGTACTGAAAACTAAATTCAGTGAAAGGTGCAAACAAAACCTAATATTTCTACAGTTACTGAGCTAGTTTAACATCAATGCAAGTATATTCTTAGGGGACATGATGTGTATTTTGACTTTCATTTTTATTCAACACTGGTACATTACTACTCCTTCAGTTAATGCACATAATAGGATATATATTTCGTTCACAAGTTAGAAAATTTATAGGCATTTGTTTCACGATCAATCACTTCCTGATTCAGAACACATGATTCTTCTATGTTTCTTGACTGGTCTTTTCATGAGACTTCTTTCCAAACACATTATTTTCGTTTAACATCATCACTTATAAAGCAAAACTCAAACACCCTTCATGATAAACCATAATCCTAATATTACCATTAGATATATAACTGGTTGGAATGAATGATTATATATCAATATAAGATTTCTTATATATTTTCAGATTTCAATTCAATCCATTATTTAAAGTGGAACCAGTTACATTATTTATTCATATTATCGTCTATTCATGCATTATCTCTATATTCATAGACACAGGGTACACCTCTTTGTACCCCTAATACTAATGTATATGTCTTCAAAATATTGCTCCCAGACATAGTGAAAGAAATACTCATGTTACCTGATCTACATATACATTTTACCACAGTAATATTCTGAACAAAAAAAATGTAAAGGTCACACTTATGATTGTACCAAAGCCTAAAAGGAAAGTGAACATGGATAACTAATAACATCCGTGTCCAGGTTGCCTAATGCTCTCAAATGTAAATCCCATTGGTGACAACATGTTTGTTTTTACCTATGATTATATATTCAAACTCAACCCTGTTGAAAATGTCTAATCCTATCACTCATTTATACTTTGCCTGATTTCGTTATGTCGCTATTGATACTTGCTTTTCTACATAATTTCCCAAGTTCATTATTGTGAATGACTCTTCACATGTACTGACATTTACATTCACTCTCTAAACGAAACCCTATTGCTAAATAAGCTTTTTATTCCAAATCATATTCTCACTCTTCTTCCTAAACCTACCGACTATCTTTCGAATCCTACCGACTATCACTTTTTGACTTGATGTTCTCTTCTACATTCAATCATCCAAGGTACACGGTCCTATGCCATTGTATATTGATTTAACTGAGACAATTGTACAGAAAGTAATTCAACACTATGTATCCCAATCAAGGGCCCAATGCCCTTCTGGGCTTCAAATCTTTCTTAGATTTCCGTTTTCATACATATATTTCACTTATATATTCTTATAAATATCGCAGGTACCCAATCCCTTTATTCATCCTGCAGAATGATTCCTAACCCAAATCAAACATATAATTAACCCTAACCATACACTAACTTTACCGAAGAGCAGGGACAGAGTTGGTATTAAAATACAGGAATGTAGGGTATCTTCACCTGCTGAGAACCTCAAATGTTCATTTAGAAATGATCCCTGGTGAAGATGAAGGCAGCTATGAAAGACCTCAGAAAGCAAAAGTCATCTTCCATGGCAATCATCCTGGTCGGGTTGAAGGGTTGTGTCTGAATCATTCTCTCTCTTCTTAATGTATACAAGATGGACCAAACCAGTTCTGTGTGGAGAGCTGTTCCGGGATGCTTATGATTGATATGACATTCTAACTTGTGAAAGTGTTACAGGAAAACTGGGGCAGCCTCCACCTCATGGGACTTTTGCAAGCAACTGTTAGGGCAAAGTGGTTGTCAAGGCAGTGACATAATTCAGATCCTGAAGAAAGTGACCTCACCTCACTTCCTTGGTGATAAAACTCTCTGAACTTAGGAACCAGGAAGCCAGGCACTGAGAGACAGTCCCTGTCCCAGTCCCAGTGGTCTCACATGTTTGGATTTACCAAGGACAGAGTCAGTCTTTCTTGGAACCTACAGATGTGAGGATGACGAAATGCCAGGAAACCTTTGAAGAGGGGCTTTTCCTGAGAAAGCAGGTAGTGTCTCACCACTGGCTCTTGACAACTTCACAGAGTTGGCCATGCAGACCAGAACTGAGACAGGAGAGGTCATTTTGGGGAAACATAGTATGGCCCACCAGTCAGAGGACACTCCGGAGAGTCACAGACCTACTTGGGGGAAGGAGGTGCCTTTTTGGGTGTGGGTGTGATTTTGTGGTTTTGGCTCATGTTCTCAGAATAGGTAGGAAAGACGGTTTGTTTGGTTTAGAGTGGACTATTTTTAGTAAGTCCTTTGACTATGCGAGTGTCTGTGTATCCCACTGTGTTCATGATTGTAGACATTAGAAGAGAGAATGGATCAATGGATGTTTCCTGTCTACTAGAAAGCTTGCCAGCATTCATTGTGCACAATATATGAGTGGACTCAGGCTTGCCTTATAGATGGGCAACACTTACTAGCTTCATAATTTCCTGTTTTCTCCTTCAATTCTGGAAACACTCCAGAATAGTATCATGGTTTTGTGTCCAAGATATGTACCACCTTCAATATCTGTGACATGGCCATGTACTAGATAGTTGAAGGGAATGGCTAGCATCTCAGAAATCTCAGATATCAGTTGACCAGGAAAGTCTCAGTGGAGAAACCCTGCTTTGGTCCTTTTGCTTACCTATTGTTCTGTTGCCCTGAATGTCAGGAAGTTCTTTGCCTCAAGCCACCACTTTGTGAAGCCTGAAGAAAACAGTTTTCAAATGCAAATAAATCGGCATCACCTGTGGATCCATGCTTAATTGCTTTGAAAAGGGATATGTCTGAATCAGTCTCTTGGCCCTGTGTGAGGCTGTGGCTTAGATTCTCAGCACCTGATGGATCTAAAGATAGATCCCATGCATGCATCCAAAACCAAAATGGCAAAAAGATCAGATATTGTTGATTAACTCTCTTGCCTTCCTCTGGTAGGTTCCTGAAATCCATCAAGTGAGAACAGGGATCCTTTGGGTCAAATAAGTTCTTCAAAACCCAGCAGAGGCTAGCCCATAGATGCTTGTTTTTTCTCATGACTCCAATTCACTTAAAGAATCTAAACCTCAAAGTCAGTAGTCCTCAAGTTGGAGAAGCCAAACAGTATTAAAGGAAGGCCTATTTGATCACTCCTGGTTTACAGGAAGGGTGTCCACGCCACCCTGACTTTAGGCAAATGAGGGGCAGGAAGCTTATTTTGGACACTGACGTGGGCTGCTCCCCTCATGGAAACCTCCAGCCACAGGTTATGATGAGTGTCTATATGGAAGAAGATTTGGGCCATGTGGGAGTGTTTTGGTTTTAATTGTGGACATTTGAATGGTGGTTGGAAGAGATGACTGGGTCCACCTGGGCTTGCACTCTGGTGTGATTCCCCTTAGAGACTGAGTTCTGGTACTGATCTCAGAGAAGTATTGCCATGAATTGTGTTGGGATTTTAGATGGCCATGCATGAGAGTTGCCCTTGGAAAGTGACATCTAGGCCCAAGTTGACTTTCCAAAGATCACAGGAAATCTCATCCAGGATATCACATGATTTTATTCTTAAAGACTTGGCAGCCATTTTTGAGAGTCAAAACACACATGGACCTCACATTGTAGACCTAAATGGGCCTGGCTTAATCTGACATTTTGGCCACTCTTTGGGAAGCCTTGCCTGTGAGAATTCTCCAGAGTTTTCATTGAAATGAGCTTAGTCACCATTTAATGGTTCCTGAATAAATTGAAACCCACAGTGCCTCCAACTTCTTTCTTGAAAATTGGCTAGATAAATACCATAACAATTTTTGAAATTTCCATGACCGGGTGGCAGGAGAACATTTGGATGTCCTGTTGCTGATCTTGAGTATGTAAGACAGTGCCCTGATTGACTTGGTTTTATGAAAATGGTGTAGAACAGAGATGCCAGTAAGTTGGATCCTGCTGAGTAGTTGTCCTAGAGCAGTGGTTGGCAGGTGGGTGATAAAACATATGTGGTGGGCCGTGTGGATCTGCCATTGGCTTGCAAATTGATAGTGACTGACATTTTGCAGCCAGTAGATTCTTATATGTAAAAGCATATTGTTATATGGAGAGGTTTCAGGGCAATGTTCAAAATCAGGTTGCTATGGTCAATGGGGCAAGCAATGTGGGATAGAAGCCTGGTTGGTGCATTCTCCTGTAGAACCCGACCCACCACAATTGACAGAACTCACTTCAGCACTGTGTCCCTGTTGAACTCTTTGTAATTCATGAAGCAAATTCCAAACTCCCAGTGCAGCAGCAAGAAACACCATGAATAGTGGAGGATGACCAAATGGATTTACAGTGCACACGGGGAGACACTTAGACCCCAGTGGCCACAAGTTACATACAAATAGAAAATTCAGCACTGCTGCCTCATGTTCATTGGAAAATAAGAAACAATGTCATCCATGTCACATAGATGAAGACCCAGCTTTGATGGTGTCACTCCAAATGAAGCTAATGCTCCTGACAACAGCATATATTTCATTGCCAAACCTTAGAGGCAGTTTCTCCAGATGTCAGGCTGGCAGAACTTCATGTTTGTGGAGTGTTTACCCTGTCCCTTACTTTTGGAACCTCTTCTACCACCTCCAAATTTGTGAACTCCTGAGCATTTTCCATTCCACATATGTATTCACAGATTTTCTAACTCCTCTCCTCTAATTGTGTCTTATGTGGGGCGAAGGTAATGTCAAGGCATTGTTCTGAATGAGAGTGGGAAGTTTTTTGTGTAGCACATATTTGCATACACATTGGATACATTTTCAAATTTTCCATTCGAAATACTGAATCCCTGACTCTAACACATACCCTAATAGACTTTGACTTTTAATGCTAATATTATGGAGAAAAATAACCCAAACAGAATAGAAATACAAGAGGTTCACAGGAGGCATGGTGTATAGTTGGACTTGCCTTTCGTATGATAAATGGTAGGTGTTATAAATCTAGCAAATTTTAATTGAAATAGTTCTCCATGTGTTTTAAAAGTTAACAAATATGTGAATAACTGTCTCCCTTTCTCTGTAGCCTATTCATCACATGTATTTTTATATGCACATATCGAATTCTACCTGGTATCACTCGTACATTTTGTGAGGTGGCTGGCTTGGCAGATACAAATTGTGAGAAGAGATCACTCCTACTTAATGCTGTTGGAACTGAAAATTCAACATACGGGTGAGCTTCTTAGTTGAACGACATAAATCCATGTTCATTAAAATGAATATTTTTGGATCTGTGGATGATATATATTTCATGGTGAATTTCGATTGGCATACATAATGCTACTTTTTAATGTCTCTGTGTGTATATATATATATATATATATATATATATATATATATATATATATATTTTTTTTTTCACTCTGCAGATTTTTCAAAATATGAAGTATATTTTTCTTATTATACACTCCCTAAATTCATTCATATTCATGTATGTGGATTTATAATCAACTTTTCAAAAGATTATTCTCAGAAATATTCATCCACTTGAAATACTTATTTGTTTCCTAGTACTGAAAACTAACTTCAGAGGATCATATGATGACTGCGAATGGAGTGCATCACCCCCATGTACTGCGTCACTGTGAGGGAGAATGACGAGTTAGAATGGCTAAAACCTATCTTGTTAGGAATTTCCAGCAAAATTGTGGTTCTCCAAAACCAAGTGTACATATTTCCATCTCAGGAGGATCAGCTACGGGGGCTCAAACGCGAGTGATTTGTCCTCACAGAAGGTCATGCGACTTATTCAGGAAATCGCTCATGGCTAGAGTCTGTGGCGCGTGCTGGGAAACGACGAGATAGCAAGGCAAATATACAGCGGTGCAGGTACTGTGGGCTCCTGCCAGGTATGCAATCACTGTGCTCAGTGCTGAATTCTGGGTTTGAGACGGGAAAGCATGCAGTCCAACTCGTTTCTCCACACCCGTCAGACCACAGAGGAACCCAGCGGCCACCATCATGGAGAGGTGACTTCATCATCCCTGTTTTCGACTGATCGCAGCTTATTCAGCTATAGAACAGGTAATTTCAGGATGCCATTCACCTTTGTGTTGCAGACAAATTACTCAGGCTCAGTGCTAAAGAACCCGCAGAAACTGCGTCTTGGAGCCTGCTTCTATTAGAACCTACAGCGAGCCCAGAGCGGCCAAATTCCGCCTCCAGGAACTGATCTGGCCCAGGGCTAAAGAACCGGCGGAAACTGCTTCTCGGTCCGGGTCTTGCTGAATATCAGTAAATATCAACCGAGCCTTCATAGGCAGTGGCAACAGGATTGAGACGGGGCTTGTGAATGCCGGTCAGGACTCACCGATTGCTTTAGTCACCCAGCAAAGGGAACGAAATGCTGCCTTTTGCATGGGATACCAACATGGCAGAGATCTGATGCCATCAGAAAGCAGCAGAGGAGATAACCTCATTGATACCAGCGGTGACAGAAACAGTTGGTCTCCTGGTAAAGAAAGTGAGTCACAAACACCCGGGTCTCTCTCACTTTGTCATCAAGCCAGAGGGGCAGAGCAGAGCCGCCGCCCATGCCCGGAACAGGCCCAGCGACACACCTGCATGGTAGTCACGTCACCCCAATTGGAATAGAGGCAGAGCAGAGCCGCCGCCCTTGCCCAGAACAGGCCCAGCGACCCGCAGGCGTGGTAGTCACATCAACCGAATTGGAGTCGTTGCAGAGCAGAGCCTTCTCCCGCACCTAGTACAATCCCAGTGGCCCACCGGCATGGTAGTCAGGTCACCCCAATATTAGTAGGGGAAGAGCAGAGCCTTCACCCGCACCCAGAACAGGCCCAGCAACCTGCCGGCATGGTAGTCACGACCCCCCAATTGGAGTAGGGGCAGAGCAGAGCCATCACCCGCGCCCGCAAGGTAGGCACACCTGCACCTGACTGGCAGAAGAGGCCCATCGCCCTGCCGGCACGGCAGACACTTCACCCCATTTGGAATAGGAGCAGAGCAGATCCATTGCCCGTGCCCGCAATGCAGGCAGACCTGCGACAAACTGGCGGAACAGGCCCAGCAACACACCTGCATGGTAGTCACGTCACCCCAATTGGAATAGGGGCAGAGCAGAGCCGCCGCCAGCACCTACAAGGTAGGCAGACCTGCGACCGATCGGTAGAACACCCCAGGGGTCCACGGGTAATAGCTGCAGCAGATGGAATGTCAGATAAAGAACTCAGGATATACATGCTTCAGATGATCTGGAGTCTCAAGGAAGACATTAGACAGCAAAATCAGACAATGAAAGATCACTTCGACAATGAATTACATAAACAAATCCAAGAAGCAAAAGATCAGCTATACAGAGAGATAGAGGTTGTAAAAAATAACAAACAGAAATCCTAGAAATGCAGAAAGCAATAAACCAACTAAAAAACTCAATTGAGAAGACTACCAGCAGAGTAGAACACTTAGAAGATAGAACATCAGACAATGAAGACAAAGTATTCCAACTTGAAAAGAACATAGACAGCTCAGCAAGACTGTTATGAAACCATGAACAGAATATCCAAGAAATACGGGATAACATAAAGAGACCAAACATAAGAGTCATTGGAATACAGGAAGGTATAGAGGTTAAAACCAAAGCAATGAGGAATGTATTCAATGAAATAATACGAGAAAACTTCCCAGACTTGAAGAATCAGACTGACTCCCAAGTCCTAGAAGCCTACAGGACGCCAAATGTGCAAAATCATAAGAGATCCACACCTAGACACATTATAATGAAGATGCCCAACGTACACAATAAGGAGAGAATTTTAAATGCTACAAGAGAAAAAAAGCAGATTACATTTAGGGGTAAAACAATCAGGATAACAGCTGATCTTTCAACACAGACTCTGAAAGCTAGAAAATCCTTGAATAACATTTTTCAAACACTGAAAGAAAATGGATTCCAACCAAGAATTGTGTATCCAGTGAAATTAAGCTTCAGGATGGAAGATAAAATTATAACCTTCAATGATAAAAAAAAGTTAAAATAATTTGTAGCTAGAAAACCATCCCTTCAAAACATCCTAGGAAAATATTACAGGAAGAAGAAAGGGAAATAACAATAAAAACCAACAGTGGGATGTAGTACAGTAAAAGTGGGAAATAATCAAAGAAGAAAACAATCCATGTTTAATAACATAAATAAACAAATAGGGCTAGAAGAACAACCATTATCTCAATAATAACTGTAAATGTTAATGCCTTAAACTCACCAATTAAGAGACAGAGGCTAGTAGAATGGATCACAAAACAAGACCCAATAATATGCTGCCTACAGGAGACGCATTTGATAGGAAAAGACATACATAGACTGAAGGGGAAAGGTTGGGAAAAATCATATCACTTATATGGATTTCGGAAACAAGTAGGAGTGTCCATACTCATATCAAATAAAATAGATTTCAAGCCAAAGTTAATCAAAAGGGATAAAGAGGGACACTATATACTGCTCAAGAGAACCATACAGCAACAAGACATAACCATTATAAATATATATATATGCCCCAAACAATGGTGCAGCTATGTCCATCAAACAAACTTTTCTCAAGATCAAGAGTCTAATAGACCACCATACAATAATCATGGGAGACTTCAACACACCTCTCTCACCACTGGACAGGTCTTCCAAACAAAAGTTGAAATAGAAAACTATAGAACTCAATAACACAATTAATAACCTAGACTTAATTGACATATATAGAATATACTCCACAACATCAAGCAGTTACATTTTTCCTCAGCAGCACATGGATCCTTCTCAAAAATAGATCATATATTATGTCACAGGGCAATTCTTAGACAATATAAAGAAGTAGAGATAATACCATGCATCTTATCTGATCATAATGGAATATAAACTAAAAATCAATGATAAAAGAAGGAAGGAAAAATTATGCATCACTTGGAGAATGAACAACAGGTTACTGAATGAACAATGGGTTATAGAAGACATAAAGGAGGAAATTAAAAAATTATTAGAGATAAATGAAAACACAGGCACAACATATCAGAATCTATGGGACACATTGAAATCCGTTCTAAGAGGAAAATTCATTGCTTGGATTTCATTCCTTAAAAAAAGAAAAAAACAACAGCAAATAAATGATCTCACACTTCATCTCAGAATCCTTGAAAAAGAAGAGGAAAACAACAGCAAAATAAGTAGAAGGTAAGATTTAATTAAAATCAAAGCTGAAATTAATGAAATCGAAACAAAAGAAACAATTGAAAAAATTGAGGAAACTAAAAGTTGGTTCTTTGAAAAAATAAATAAAATCGACAGACCCTTAGCCATGCTAATGAAAGAAGAAGAGAGAAAACTCAAATTACTAGCATACGGGATGAAAAAGTCAATATCACATGTTAAGGTCTATAAACAAGTCAGCATGGCATCTGGTATTTTGCCAGAGAAATGTTAGCGTCTGTAAACAAGTCTGGATGGCGCCTGGCCAAATGCCATAGGGAGTGGTTTTTGAAGTAACAAAAGCAAGCCATTAAGTGTGGAGATTCCTTATTGGTTGACTGCTGTATCTATTTTATGCTAATTAGATAAGCTTTATAAAATGTATAAATATCGCTCGGATTCTACAATAAACGGCTTCCACTCCTGCTGTATCAATCTACACAAGTTATTTGTCACCCCCTGGCAATCACAGCAGATATTTCTGAAATAGAGAAGATAATAAGAAATTAATTTGATTCGTTATACTCCAATATAATAGAAGATAGTGAAGGCATCGAAAAATTTCTTAAGTCATATGATCTGTCCAGATTGAGTCAGGAGGATTTAGACAACCTAAACAGACCAATATCAATTGAGGAAATAGAAGAAACCATCCAAAGATTACCAACTAAGAAAAGACCAGGACAGTATGGGTATACAGCAGAGTTTTACAAACCCTTAAATATGAACTAATACCAATACTTATCAAGCTATTTCAGGAAATTGAAAAAGAGGGAGATCTTCCAAATTCATTCTACCAGGCCAATATCACCCTAATTTCTACACCAGACATAAACACTTCAAACAAAGAAAACTACAGACCAATATCCCTAAAGAACCTAAATGCAAAAATCCCTAATTAAATTCTGGCGAATCAGATACAAAAACATATTAAAAAAATTGTGCACCATGATCAAGTAGGATTCATCCGTGGAATGCAAGGCTTGTTCAATATACGAAAATCAATAAATGTTATTCACCACATCAATAGACTTAAAAATAAGAACCATATGATCATCTCGATAGATGCACAAAAAGCATTCGACAAAGTACAGCATCCCTTTATCTTCAAAACTCTAGAAAAACTAGGAATAACAGGAACATACCTCAATATTGTAAAAGCAATCTATGCTAAGCCTCAAGCTAGCATCATTCTGAATCTAGAAAAATTGAAGGCATTCCCTCTAAAATCTGGAACAAGAATGGGATGCCCTCTCTCACCACTTCTGTTCAATACAGTTCTCGAAACACTGGCCAGAGCAATTAGACAGACGGAAGAAATTAAAGGCATAAAAATAGGAAAAGAAGAACTTAAATTATTACTATTGCAGAAGACATGATTCTATACCTAGCAGACCCAAAAGGGTCTACAAAGAAACTAATAGAGCTAATAAATGAATTCAGCAAAGTGACAGGATATAAAATCAACACACATAAATCAAAGGCATTCCTCTATATCAGCGACAAATCCTCTGAAATGGAAATGAGAACAACCACTCCATTCACAATATCCTAAAAAAAAAAAAGATGGGAATCAACCTAACAAAAGAGGTGAAAGTCTTATACAATGAAAACTACAGAACCCTAAAGAGAGAAATATAAGAAAATCTTAGAAGATGTAAAAATATATCCTGTTCATGGATAGGCAGAACTAATATCATCAAAATGGTGATATTACCAAAATTTCTCTATAGGTTTAATGCAATGGAAATCAAAATCCCAAAGGCATTTCTTGTAGAAATAAAGAAAGCAATCATGAAATACATATGGAAAAATAAAAGTCCCAGAATAGCAAAAACAATGCTAGGCAGGAAGTGTGAATCAGGCGGTAGAGCGATACCAGACTTCAAACTATACTACAGAGCAATAGTAACAACAATAGCATGGTACTGGTACCAATATAGGCCGGTGGACCAATGGTACAGAATAGAGGACACAGAAACCAATCCACAAAACTACAACTATCTTATATTTGATAAAGGGGCTAAAAGCATGCAATGGAGGAAGGATAGCATCTTCAACAAATGGTGTTTGGAAAACTGTAAATCCATATGTAACAAATTGAAACTGAATCCCTTTCTCTTGCCATGCACAAAAGTTAACTCAAAATGGATCAATGAGCTTGATATCAAATCAGAGACACAGTGTCTGATAGAAGAAAAATTTGCTTACGATGTGCATACTGTGGGGTGGGGCTCCAAATTCCTCAATAGGACACCCATAGCACAAGAGTTAATAACTAGAATCAACAAATGGGACATAAACTAAAAAGTTTTTTTGCAGCAAAAGAAGCAATAAGAGAGGTAAATAGGGAGCCTACATCCTGGGAAGAAATCTTTACTCCTCACACTTCAGATAGAGCCCTAATATCCAGAGTATACAAAAAACTCAAAAAATTAGACAATAAGATAACAAATAACCCAATCAACAAATGGGCTGAGGACCTCAACAGACACTTATCAGATGAGGACTTACAATCAATCAACAAGTACATGAAAAAATGCTCACCATCTCCAGCAGTCAGAGAAATGCAAATCAAAACCACCCTAAGATACCATCTCACTCCAGTAAGATTGGCAGACATTATGAAGTCAAACAACAGCAAGTTCTGGCAAGGATGTGGGGAAAGAGGTACACTTGTACATTGCTGGTGGGACTGCAAATTGGTGCAGCCAATTTGGAAAGCAGTATGGAGATTTCTTGGAAAGCTGGGAATGGAACCACCATTTGACCCAGCTATTCCCCTACTCAGTCTATTCACTAAAGACCTAAAAAGAGCATGCTACAGAGACACTGCTACATCGATGTTCATAGCAGAACAATTCACAACAGGAAGACTGTGAAACCAACTTAGATGCCCTTCAATGAAAGAATGGAGAAAATACTGTGGCATTTATACACAATGGAGTATTACTCTGCATTGAAAAATGAAAAAAATCATAGAATTTGGAGGGAAATGGATGGCATTAGAGCAGATTATGCTAAGTGAAGCTACCCAATCCTTAAAAAACAAATGCCAAATGTCATCTTTGATATACGGAGAGTAACTAAGAACAGAGGAGAGACAAAGAGCATGACAAGATGATTAACATTAAACCGGGATGAGAGGTGGAAAGGAAAGGGAGAGAGAAGGAAAATTGCATGGAATTGGAAGGAGACCCTCAGGGTTATATAAAATTACATACAAGAGAAAGTGAGGGGAAAGGGAAAAATAATACAAGGGGGACAAATTTATTACAGTAGAGGGGGTAGAGAGAGAAGAGGGGAGGGGCAGGGAGGGGAGGGGGGATAGTAGAGGATAGGAAAGGCAGCAGAATTCAATAGACACTAGTATGGCAATATGTGAATCAATAGATGTGTAAATGATGTGATTCTGTAATCTGTACATGGGGTAAAAATGGGAGTTCATAATGCACTTGAATCAAAGTGTGAAATATGATATAACAACAACTATGTAATGTTTTGAACAATTATAAATAAAAATGAAAAAAAAAATAAAACTAACTACGGAGAATAATGCATGCAATCCTAATATTTCTACAGTAACTGAACCAGTTTAACATCAATGCAAGTAGATTCCTATGGGACATGATGTGTACTTTGACCTTCATTTTTATTCAACACTGGTACATTACTATTTCATCAGTTTATGCACATCACAGGATGTATATTTCATCCACAATTTAGCAAAGTTATAGGCATTTGTTTCACTTTCAATCAATTCCTGCTTTGAACACATGGATTCCTCCATATTTCTTGACTGGTCTCTTCATGAGACTTCCTTCCAAACACATTATTTTCGATTTCCATAAACACTTTTGAAACAAAACTCACACACACTTCATCATAATCAATAACCCTAAGATTACCATTATATGTGTAACTGGTTGGAGTGAATGATTGTATGTCAATATATGATTTCCTATATATTTTAAGATATCAATTCAATCCATTATTTAAAGTGAAAAAAGTTATATTATTTATTCACACTAAGGTCTATTCATGCATTATCTCTATATTCGTAGACACAGGGTACACCACTTGGTACCCACAATACTAATTTATGTGTCCTCAAATATTGCTCCCAGAAATGGTGGAAGAAATACACATATCATATGATCTACATATATATTTGATCACAATAATTTTCTGGGCACAAAATGCAAAGGTCACACTTATGATTGTACCAAATCCTAAATGGAAAGTGAACATGGCTTACTAAAAACATCCATATCCATGTTGCCTAATGCTTTCAAATGTCATTCCTATTGGTGACTACATATTTGTTTCTTCCTAAGATTATGTACTCAATCTCAACCCTGTTGAAAATGTCTAATCCTATCACTCACTATATAATTGCCTCATTTCGTAATGTCTCTATTGATATTTTCCTTCCTACATATTTTCCCCAGTTAATCATTGTAACTGACTCTTCACATGTGCTGACATTTACATTCACTCTATAACCGAAACCCTATTGCTACAGAAATTTTTGTCCAAATTTTATACTCACTCTTTTTTATAAACCTACCAACTATCTTCCTAATCCCACCGACTATCTCAATTTGAGTGGATGTTCTCTTCTAAAATCAAACATCCAAGGTATAAGGTCCTATGCCATTGATTATCAATTTATCTGAGACATCTGTGTAGAACGTAATTTAAAGCTAAGTATCCCAATCAAGGGCCTAATGCCCTTCTGGGCTTCAAATCTTACCAACATTTCTGTTTTCATACTTATATTTCACCTCTATAATCTTATAAATATCGCAGGTTCCCAATACTATTAATCATCCTGCAGGATGATTCGTAATCCAAATCGAACATGTTAATAACCCTAACCATACACTCTTCCCTCAATCTAACTTTACAGAAGAGCAGCGAGAGAGTTCATCTTACAATACAGGAATGTAGGGGATCTGCCTCCTGCTGAGAACCTCAAAGGTCCATGCAGATTTGATCCCTGGAGAAGATTAGGCAGCTATGAAGGACCTGAGAGAGCAAAAGTCATCTTCCATCGCAAACAACCTTTCCAGAATGAAGGGTTTTGTCTGAATAAGCCTCTCTTCTTAATGTAGAGAAGATGGACCATACCAGGCATGTGTGGAGAGCTGTTCCTGGGTGCCTATGGTTGATATACCATTCTAACATATGAAAGTGTCACAGGAAGTAAGGGCTGCCTCCATCTCATAGGACTATTGGAAGCTACTGTTAGGACAAAGTGGTTGCCAAGGCAGTGACCTCATTAAATTCCTGAAGGAAGTAATCTCACCTCAGTTCCTTGGTGATGAAACTCTCTGAACTTGGGATCCGGGAAGCCAGGCACGCAGAGCCAGTCCCATTCCCAGTCCCAGTGGTCTCACTTGTTTGGATTTAACAAGGACAGAGTCAGTCTTTCTTGGTACCTACTGATGTGAGGATGGACAAATGTCAGGAAAGCTCTGAAGAGAGGCCTTTCCTGAGAAAGCAGGTAGTGGCTCACAGCTGGCTAGTGACAACTTCACAGATTGGGCCAATGAGACCATATCTGACACAGGACAGGCGATTTCATCAGAACATAGTATGGCCCACCTGTCAGAGGACACTCCGGATAGTCACAGACCTACTTGGGGGAAGGAGCTGCCTTTGTGTGTGTGTGTGTGGGTTTGAGGTTTTGTCTCATGTTCTGAGAATAGGTAGGAAAGGCGGTTTGTTTGTTTTGGAGTGAACTGTTTCTGGTAAGTCGTTTGACAAGGCCAGTGTCTCTTTTTCTGTGTATCCCACTGTGTCCGTGGTTTTAGACATTAGAAAAGAGAATGAATCATTGTATGTGTCGTGACTAGTAGAAAGCTTCCCAAGATTCATCTTGCCCAATTTATGAATGGACTGTGGCTTGACTTATGGGTGGGCAACTCCTACAATCTTGCTAAGGTCCTGTTTTCTTCCTGAATTCTGGCCAATTTCCAGAATAGTCTCATTGTTTTGTGTCCAAAATATGTACCACCTCCAAGCTCTGAGACTTGGCCATGTACTGGATTGCTGAAAGGAATGGGAGCATCTAAGAAAACTCAGATTTGAGTGTGACCAGAAAATTCTAATGGAGAAACCCTGCTTTGGGCCTTTTGCTTACCAATTGTTCTGTTGCCCTGAATGTCAGAACGTCTTTTCCTCAGGCCACACCTTTGTAGAGTCAAAAGAAATAGTTTTCAAATAGAAATGAATGGGCATCACCTGTGGCTCTTTGCTTAATTGCTTTGGAAAGGGATGTGTCTGAATCAGCTTTTTGGCCCTGTGTGAGGCTGTGGCTTAGATTCTTAGCACCTGATGGATCTAAAGAAAGATCCCATGTGTGCATCCAAAACCAAAATGGACAAAAGAGCATTCATTTTGGATGAAGTCTCTCGCATTCCTCTGTAAGGTTCCTGACCTTCATCAAGTGAGAATAGTGATCATTTGGTTTAAATGTGTTCCTCAAAACCCTGCAGAGGATAGCCCATAAGTGCTTGATTTTTCTCATGACTCCAAATCACATAAAGACTCTAAACCCCGCAGTCAGTAGGCCTCAAATTGGAGAAGCAGTGCCATCTTAATGGCCGGCCAATTTGATCACTCCTGGTTCACTGGAAGGATGTCCAGGCCACCCTGATTTTAGGCAAATGAGGGGCAAGGGTGGTTATTTTGGACACTGTCTTGGGCAGCACCCCTCATGGAAACCTCCAGCCAGAGGTTATGATGAGTGGGTATATAGAAAAGATGAGTGACATGTGGGAGTGTTTTGGATTTAATTGTGGATATTTGTGTGGCAGTTGGAAGACATAACTGGGTCTACCTGGGCTTGAATTTTGGTGTGATTCCCCTTAGAGACTGAGTTCAGAAACTGACCTCAGAAAAGTATTGCCATGTATTGTGTTGGGATTAAAGAGGCCATGTATGAGAGTCACCCTTGGAAACTGAGATCTAGCCCCAGAGTGGCTTTGCACAGAGCACTGGGAATCTCAGCCAAGGTATCACATGATTTCATTCGAAAGACTTGGCAGCCATATTTGAGAGTCAAAACACACATGGAACTCAAATTGTAGACCTCAATGGGCCTGGCTTAATGTGACCTTTTGTCCACTCTTTGAGAAGCCTTGCCTGTGAGGGTTCTTCAGAGCTTTCATTGAAATAATCTTCCTCACCATTTAATGGTTCCTGAAAAAAATGAAACCCACAGTGCTTCCAACTTCATCCTTGTAAAATGTCTAGATAAATACCATGAAATTTTTGAAATTCCCATGACTAGGTTGCACTAGAGAACCTTTGGATGTCCTGCTGCTGATCATGGATGTACCTGACAGTGCCTTGCTTGACTGGGTTTTATGAAAATGGTGTACAACAGAGGTCCCAGTAAGTTTCAGGCTCCTAAGAAGTGGGCCTAGAGTTGTGGTGGGCAGGAGTGTGATAAAACTTCTGTGTTGGAGCAATTTGGATCTTCCATTGGCTTAAAAATGGCTTGTGGCTTACATGGTGCAGCCAGCAGACCCTTATAAGTAAAGGCATCTTGTTATATGGAGAGGATTCAGGGCAATGTTCAGAATCAGGTTGCTATGGACAAGGATGCAATGGGGCAAGCTTTGAGGGATAGAAGATTGGTTGGTGCATTTTCCTGCAGACCCTGACCCACCACACGTGACAGAACTCCCTCCAGCACTGTGTCCCAGTTGAACTCCTTCTATTTTATGAAGCAAATACCAAACTACCAGTGCAGCAGCAAAAACCCCACAAAAAGTGTAGGAGGGCCAAATGGCTTCACAGTTCAACGGGGAGACACTTAGACCCCAGAGGCCACAGTTTACCTAAAAAGAAAAATATCAGCACTGCTGCCTCATGTTCATTGAAACATCAGAAACAATGTCCTCCAGGTCTCATAGATGCAGACCCAGCTTTGATGGTCTCACTACAAAGGAAGCCAAATCTCCTGACAACAACATATATTTAAGTGCCCTATCTCAAGGCAGTTTCTCAAAAAGTTTTTAGGCCAGCAGAGCTCCATGTTTGTGGAGTGTTTACCCTGTCCCTTGCTTTTGGAAACTCCTCTACCACCTCCAAGGTTGTGAACTCCTGAGCATTTTCCATTCCAGATATGTGTTCACTAATTTTCTAACTCTTCTCCTCTAATTGTGTCTTACTTGGGGTGAAGGTAATGTCAAGGCATTGTTCTGGATGAGAGTGGGAGAATATTTGTGCAGCATATATATGCATACAAATTGGATTCATTTTCCAATTTTCATTTTGAAATATTGAATCCCTGACACTAACCCATACCTACTAGACTCAAACAACTCATCCTAATATGATAGAGAAAAATAACCCAAACCTATAGAAATACAAGCAGTTCATTGGAGGCATGTTGTATAGTTGGACTTGCCTTTTGCATTATATAAGGTAAAAGTTATAAATTTAGTCAATTTTTAATCGAAGAAGATCTCCATAAGTTTTTAAACTTAAAAAATACGAGAATTCTTCTTTCCCTTTCTCTTTAGCCTATTCACACTTGTGTATTTATATGCATATATAGAATCCTATCAGGTATCACACGTACATTTTGAGGTGGCTGACTTGGCATATACAAACTGTGAGAAGAGTTCAAACCTCCTAAACGCTGTTGGAACTGAAAATTCAACCTATAGGGGAGCTTCCTAGTAGAAGAACATTATACATAAATTCATGTTCAGTAAAATAAATATTTTTGCATCTGTGGGTGATATATGTTTACTGATGAATTTCTATTGCCATTTATATTGCTTCTTTTAAATGTCTTTCAGTGTTTTGTGTGTTTGTGTGTGTGTGTGTGTGTGTGTGTGTGTAATATATCTGTACACTCTGCATATTTTTCAAAATATGAAATATATGTGTCTAATGTAAACTCTCTAAATTCATTCATGTTCATGTATGTGGATTTATAATCAACTTTTCACAAGATTATAATCAGAAATATTCATCCACCTGAAATACATATTTATTTCCTAGTACTGAAAACTAACTTCAGTGAATGGTGCATACAAATCCTAATTATTCTACAGTAACTGACCCAGTCTAACATCAATGCAAGTAGATTCCTATAAGACATGATATGTAATTTGAGGTTCATATGTACTCAACACTGGTACATTATTATTTCTTCAGTTTTTGCACATTTTAAGTTATACACTTCATCCACAACTTCACAAATTTATAGGCATTTGTTTCAACTTTAATCACTTCTTCCTTCAGAACACATGTATTGGCAGGGTTTCTTGACTGGTCTTTTCATGAGACTTCTTTCCAAACACATTATTTTTGATTTCCATAATCACTTTTGAAGCAAAACTCACACACTCTTCATGATAAACCAAACAATAATATTTCCATTAGATATATAACTGGTTGGAATGAATGATTGTATATCAATATACGATTTCCTGTAATTTTTCAGATATCAATTCATTTCATTGTATAAAGTTCAAAAAAGTTATATTATTTATTCACAGTATGGTCTATTCATGCTTTATCTCTATCTTAATAGACACAGGGTACACATTTTTGTACCCCCAATTCTAATTTTAAATCTTCAATATATTGCTCCCAGAAATGGTGAAGGAAATACTCATGTCACCTCATTATCACAGTAATATTCTGGACAAAAAATGGAAAGGTCACACTTATGATTGTACCAAAGCCTAAATGGAAAGTGAACATGGATTACTAAAAACATCCATGTCCATGTTGTCTAATGCTGTCAATTGTCAATCCTATTGGTGACTACATATTTGTTTTTTCCTAATTTATATTTTCAAACTCAACCCTGTTGAAAATGTCTAATTCTATCCCTCACTTTCTACTTTGCCTGATTTTGTAATGTTTCCATTGATATCTGCTTTTCTACACATTTTCCCCAGTTCATCATAGTGACTGACTCTTCATATGTGCTGATATTTACATTCACTCTATAACAGAAAGTCTATTGCTAAAGAACTTTTGGTCCAAATCCTATACTCACTCTTCTTCCTAAACCTACTGACTATCTTCCTAATCCTACTGAATATCCCTTTTTGACTGGATGTTCTCTTCTAAATTCAATCATCCAATGTACAAGGTCCTATGCCATTGTATATCGAATTATCTGAGACATCTTTGCAGAACATAATTCAAAGCTAAGTATCCCAATCAAGGGCAAAACCCTTCTGGGCTTCAAATCATAACTAGGTTTCTCTTTTCATAATTATATTTCACCTCTATATTCTTGTAAATATTGCAGGTTCCCAATACCATTATTAATCGCACAGAATCATTCGTAACCCAAATCAAACCTGTTTTTAACCCCAAGTATACACTGTTCCCTCAATCATTTTACAGAAGAGCAGGGACAGAGTGGTTCTTACAATACAGGAAAGTTGGAGACCTTCCTCCTGATGAGATCCTCAAATATCCATGCACAAATGATACCTGGAGAAGTTGTATGCAGGTATGAAGCACCTAAGAGAGAAAAAGTCATCTTCCATGGCAAACAACCTGGTCAGGATGAAGGGATGTGTCTGAATCTGCCTCTCTATTCTTATTGTAGAGAAGGTGGACCAAACCAGGCCTGAGTGGAGAGCTGTTCCCAGGTGCCAATGGTTGATATACATTCTAGCTAATAAAAGTGTCAAAGGAAGTAGGGGCAACCTCCATCTTATGTTACCCTTGGAAACAACGGTTAGGACAAAGTGGTTGCCAAGGCAGTGACCTCATTCAGTTTCAAAGAATGTGACATCCCTCATTTCCTTGGTGATGGAAATATCTGAACTTGGTATCCAAGAAGGCAGGCACCCAGAGGCAGTCCCAGTCCCAGGCCCAGTGGGCTCACTTGTTTGGATTTACCAAGGACAGAGTCAGTTTTCTTGGTACCTAATGATGTGAGGATGGCCAAATGCCAGGAGAGCTCTGAAGATGGACCTTTCCTGAGAAAACAGGTAGTGGATAACCACTTTTTCCTGACACCTTCATAGAGTTGGTCAAGGAAACAAGATCTGAGAGAAGACAGGCCATTTCGGGGGAACATAGTATGGCCCACCAGTCAGAGGACACTCCGGATAGTCACAGACCTACTTCGGGGAAGGAGGTGCCTTTGGGGAAGTGGGTGTGGGTTTGTTGTTTTGTCTCATGTTCTGAGAATAGATAGGAAAGGCGGTTTGTTTGGTTTGAAGTGGACAGTTTCCAGTAAGTCATTTGACACGGCGAGTGTTTCTGTTTCTGTGTATCCCACTGTGTCCGTTGTTGTAGACATTAGAAAAGAGAATGCATTAATGGATGTGTCCTGTCTAGTATAAAACTTCCCATAATTCATCCTGCCCAATATATGAATGGACTGCAGCTTGTCTTATCGATGTGCAACACCTGCTATCTTTATAAGTTGTTGTTTTCTTCCTGAATTCTGGCCACTCTCCAGAATAGGCTCATGGATTTGTGTCCAAAATATGTACCACCTCCAAGCTCTGTGACATGGCCATGTACAGGATAGCTGAAGAGAATGGCGAGCATCTCAGAAAACTCAGATATCAGTGTGACCAGGAAAGTCTCAGTGCAGAAACACTGCTTTGGGCCTTTTGCTTACTTATTGTTGTGTTGCACTGAATGTCAGGAAGGTCTTTGCCTCAGGCCACCCCTTTGTGAAGCCTGAAGAAAACAGTTTTCAAATGGAAATGAATGGGCCTCACCTGTGGCTCTTTGCTTAATTGCTTTGGAAAGGGATGTGTCTTTATCAGCCTCTTGGACCTGTGTGGGGCTGTGACTTAGGTTCTCAGCACCTGATGGATCTTAAGAATGATCCCATGTGAGCTTCCAAAACCAAAATAGCATAAAATATCATTCATTGTGGATGAAGTCTCTTGCCTTCCTCTGTTAGGTTCCTGCACTCCATCAAATGAGAATAGGAATTCTTTGGGTCAAATGAGTTCTTCAAAGCCCTGCAGAGGTGCTTGTGTTTTCGCATGACTCTAAATCACCTAAAGAATCGATACCTAAAATCAGTATGCCTCAAATTGGAGAAACACAGAAGTATTAAAGGCAGGCTTATTTGTTCACTCCTGGTTCACAGAAACGGTGTCCAGGCTACCCTGACTTTAGGCAAATGAGGGGCAAAGGAGCTGATTTTGGACACTGTCTTGGGCTGCGCCCCTCATGGAAATCTCCAGCCAGAAGTTAAGATGATTGACTATATGGAATAAGATGAGGGCCATGTGGGAGTGTTTTGGTTTGAATGTTGCTCATTTGTGTGGCATTGGAATAAATGATTGGGTCCACGTGGGCTTGAACTCTGGTGTGATTCCCCTTAGAGACTGGGTTTTGGAAGTGAACTCAGGGACGCATTGCCATGAATTTTGATTGGGATTTTAAGAGGCCAAGCATGAAAGTCACTCTTGGAAACTGAGACCTAGACAACGGGTGGATTTCCAGAGAGGTCTGGGAATCTCAGCAAGGATATTACATTATTTTATTCTTAAAGAAATGGCAGCCATAGTTTAGAGTCAAAACACACATGGACATCACATTGTAGACCTCAATGGGCCTGGCCTAATGTGATCTTTTGTCCATTATTTGGGAAGCCTTGCCTGTGAGATTTCTCCAGAGATTTCATTGAAATGAGCTTTCTCACCATTTAATGTTTGCTGAATGAATTGAAACCCACAGTGCCTCCAACTTCATGCTTGAAAAATGGCTAGATAAATACCATGAAATTTTTGAAATTCCTATGACCAGGTGGCACTGGAGAAACATTGGATGTCCTATTGCTGATCATGAGTATACCAGACAGTGTCTTGATTTACTGAGTTTCATGAAAATGGTGTAGAACAGAGATGCCAGTAAGTTGGAGCCTGCTGAGTAGTGGGTCTAGAGCAATGGTGGGGAGGTGTTTAATAAAACATCCGTGGTAGGGCCATGTGGATCTACCATTGGATTCCAAATGGCTTGTAACTGACATGGTGCAGCCAGCAGACCCTTATATGTAAAGGCATCTTGTTACATGAAGAGTTTTACGAGGAAAATTAAGAATCAGGTTGATATGGACAAGGGGGCAATGGGGCAAGCTGTGAGAGATAGAAGCCTAGTTGGTGCATTCTCTTGCAGACCCTGACCCACCACACGTGACAGAACTCCCTCCAGCTCTGTGTCCCAGTTTAGCTGCTAGTATTTCGTGAAACAAATACCAAACTCACAGTGCAGCAGCAAAAACACCACAAAAAGTGGAGGAGGTCCAAGTGGCATCACAGTCCACACGGGGAGACGGGGAGACACTTAGTCCACAGTGGCCTCAATTTACCTAAAAAGAGAGGATTCAGCACTGCTTCATCTTGTTTATTGGAAAATAAGAAACCATGTCCTCCAGGTCACATAGATGCAGACCCAGCTTTGATGGTCTCAGTACAAAGGAAGCCAAATCTCATGAAAACAACATATATTTCAAGTGCGGAAGCTCAGAGGCAGTTTCTCAAAAAGTTTTTAGGCCAGCAGAGCTCCATGTTTGTGGAGTGTTTACACTGTCCCTTACTTTTGGAAACTCCTAAACCACCTCCAAGGCTGTGAACTCCTGAGCATTTTCCATTCCAGATATGTATTCACTGATTTTGTAACTCTTCTCCTCTAATTGTGTCTTACTTGGGGTGAAGGTAATGTCAAGGAATTGTTTTGGATGAGAGCGGGAGGATATTTGTGCAGCATATATTTACATACACATTGGATTCATTTTCCAATTTTTCATTCGAAGTACTGAATCCCTGACACTAACCCATACCTAGTAGACTCAGACTATTCATCCTAATATAATGGGGAAAATTAACCCAACACAATAGAAATACAAGCACTTCAGAGGAGACATGTTGTATAGTTGGACTTGACATTTGCATTATACAAGGTAGGAGTTATACATCTAGTCGAATTTTAATTGAAATATTCTCCATGTGTTTTTAAACTTAACAAATATGTGAATACTTGTTTTCAATTTCTGTAGCCTATTCACACATGTATATTTCTATGCATATATAGAATCCTACCAGGTATCACACGTACATTTTTGTAAGGTGGATGTCTTGGCAGATACAAATTGTGAGAAGTGTTCACTCCTCCTAAATTCTGTTGGAAATGAAAATTCAACCTATAAGAGAGCGTCCTAGAAGAACAACATTATACATAAACTCATGTTCAGTAACATAAATATTTTTGCATCTGTGGATGATATATATTTACTGATGAATTTCGATTGGCATTTATATTGGTACTTTTTAATGTCTGTGAGTGTTGTGTGTGTGTGTGTGTGTGTGTATAGATATAGATATAGATATACTCTCCAAAGTTTTCCAAATATGAAATATATGTGTCTAGTATACACTCTCTAAATTCATTCATGTTCATGTATGTTGATTTATAATCAACTTTTCACAAGATTATAATCAGAAATATTCATCCACCTGAAATACATATTTGTTTCCTAGTACTGACTACTAACTTCAGTGAAGGGTGCATACAAATCCTAATTATTCTACAGTATCTGACCCAGTCTAACATCAATGCAAGTAGACTCCTCTGGGAAATGATATGTAATTTGTCATTCATTTGTATTCGACACTGGTACATTATTGTTTCTTCAGTTTTTGCACATCATAGGATATACATTTCATCCACAAGTTCACAAATTAATAGGCATTTGTTTCAACATTAATCACTTCTTGCTTCAGAACACATGTATTGTCAGGGTTTCTTGACTTGTCTTTTCATGAGACTTCTTTCCAAACACATTATTTTGAATTTCCATAATCATTTTGAAGCAAAACTCACACACTCTTCATGATAAACCAAAACACTAATATTTCCATTTGATATATAACTGGTTGGAATGAATGATTGTATATCAATATACAATTTTCTTTAATTTTTCAGATATCAGTTAAATTCATTATTTAAAGTTCAAAAAAGTTATATTATTTATTCATAGTATGGTCTATTCGTGGTTTTTCTCTATGTTCATAGAAACAGGGTACACCTATTTGTACCCCCGATTCTAATTTTACATCTTCAATATATTGCTCCCAGAAATGGTGAAAGAAATACTCATGTCACCTCATTATCACAGTAATATTCTGGACAAAAAATGGAAAGGTCACACTTATGATTGTACCAAAGCCTAAATAGAAAGTGAACATGGATTTCTAAAAACATCCATGTCCAGGTTGCCTAATGCTGTCAATTGTCAATCCTATTGGTGACTACATATTTGTTTTTTCCTAATTTATATATTGAAACTCAACCCTGTTGAAAATGTCTAATTCTATCCCTCACTTTATACTTTGCCTGATTTCGTAATGTTTCCATTGATATCTGCTTTTCTACATCCCCAGTTCAACATAGTGACTGACTCTTCATATGTGCTGATATTTACATTCACTCAATAACCAAAAGTCTAATGCTAAAGAACTTTTGGTCCAAATCCTATACTCACTCGTCTTCCTAAACCTACCGACTATCTTCCTAATCCTACTGAATATCCCTTTTTGACTGCATGTTCTCTTCTATATTCAATCATCCAATGTACAAGGTCCTATGCCATTGTATATCAAATTATCTGAGACATCTTTGCAGAACATAATTCAAAGCTAAGTATCCCAATCAAGGGCAAAACCCTTCTGGGCTTCAAATCATACCTAGATTTCTTTTTTCATACTCATATCTCACCTCTATATTCTTGTAAATATTGCAGGTTCCCAATCCCATTATTCATCGCACAGAATCATTCGTCACCAAATCAAACCTGTTTTTAACCCCAAGTATACACTGTTCCCTCAATCATTTTACAGAAGAGCAAGGACAGAGGGGTTCTGACAATACAGGAAAGTTGGGGATCTTCCACCAGATGAGAACCTCAAATGTCCATGCACAAATGATACCTGGAGAAGTTGTAGGCAGGTATGAAGCACCTGAGAGAGCAAAAGTCATCTTCTATGGCAAACAACCTGGTCATGATGAAGGGATGTGTCTGAATCTGCCTCTCTCTTCTTATTGTAGACAAGGTGGGACAATCCAGGCCTGAGTGGAGAGCTGTTCCCAGGTGCCAATGGTTGATATACATTCTACCTTATGAAAGTGTCACAGGAAGTAGGGGAAACCTCATCCTATGTAACTCTTGGAAGCAACTGTTAGGACAAAGTGTTTGCCAAGGCAGTGACCTCATTCAGTTCCAAAGAATGTGACATACCTCATTTCCTTGGTGATGGAACTCTCTGAACTTGGTATCCAAGAAGCCAGGCACCCAGAGGCAGTCCCAGTCCCAGGCCCAGTGGGCTCACTTGTTTGGATTTACCAAGGACAGAGTCAGTTTTCTTGGTACCTAATGATGTGAGGATGGCCAAATGCCAGGAGAGCTCTGAAGATGGACCTTTCCTGAGAAAACAGGTAGTGGCTAACCACTTTTTCCTGACATCTTCACAGAGTTGGTCAAGGAAACAAGATCTGAGAGAAGACAGGCAATTTCGGGGGAACATAGTATGGCCCACCAGTCAGAGGACACTCCGGATAGTCACAGACCTACTTGGGGAAAGGAGGTGCCTTTTTGGGAGTGGGTGTGTGTTTGTTGTTTTGTCTCATGTTCTGAGAATAGATAGGAAAGGAGTTTTCTTTGGTTTGGAGTGGACAGTTTCTAGTAAGTCATTTGACAAGGCGAGTGTTTCCTGTTTATGTGTATCCCACTGTGTCCGTTGTTGTAGACATTAGAAAAGAGAATGCATTAATGGATGTGTCCTGTCTAGTATAAATCTTCCCATAATTCATCCTGCCCAATATATGAATGGACTGCAGCTTGTCTTATCGATGTGCAACACCTGCTATCTTTCTAAGTTGTTGTTTTCTTCCTGAATTCTGGAAACTCTCCAGAATAGGCTCATGGATTTGTGTCCAAAATATGTACCACCTCCAAGCTCTGTGACATGGCCATGTAAAGGATAGTTGAAGAGAATGGCGAGCATCTCAAAAAACTCAGATATCAGTGTGACCAGGAAAGTCTCAGTGCAGAAACACTGCTTTGGGCTTTTTGCTTACTTATTGTTGTGTTGCACTGAATGTCAGGAAGGTCTTTGCATCAGGCCACCCCTTTGTGAAGCCTGAAGAAAACAGTTTTCAAATGGAAATGAATGGGCCTCACCTGTGGCTCTTTGCTTAATTGCTTTGGTAAGGGATGTGTCTTTATCAGCCTCTTGGACCTGTGTGTGGCTGTGACTTAGATTCTCAGCACCTGATGGATCTTAAGAATGATCCCATGTGAGCTTACAAAACCAAAATGGCAAAAAATATCATTCATTGTGGATGAAGTCTCTTGCCTTCCTCTGTTAGGTTCCTGGACTCCAACAAATGAGAATAGGGAATCTGTGAGTCAAATGAGTTCTTCAAAGCCCTGCAGAGGTGCTTGTGTATCGCATGACTCTAAATCACCTAAAGAATCGATACCTAAAATCAGTAGCCCTCAAATTGGAGAAACACAGAAGTATTAATGGCAGGCTTATTTGTTCACTCCTGGTTCATAGCAACGGTGTCCAGGCTACCCTGAATTTAGGCAAATGAGGGGCAAACGAGCTGATTTTGGACACTGTCTTGGGCTGCAACCCTCATGGAAACCTCCAGCAATAGGTTAAGATGATTGACTATATGGAATAAGGTGAGGGCCATGTGGGAGTGTTTTGGTTTTAATGTTGGTCATTTGTGTGGCATTGGATAAAATGACTGGTTCCACGTGGGCTTGAACTCTGGTGTGATTCCCCTTAGAAACTGGGTTTTGGAACTGAACTCAGAGGAGCATTGCTATGAATTTTGTTGGGATTTTAAGAGCCCATGCATGAAAGTAGCTCTTGTAAACTGAGACCTAGGCCCCGTGTAGATTTCCACAGAGGCCTGGGAATCTCAGCAAAGATATCACATGATTTTATTCTTAAAGAATGGCATCCATTGTTGAGAGTCAAAACACACATGCACCTCACATTGTAGACCTCAATGGGCCTGGCCTAATGTGACCTTTTGTCCATTCTTTGGGAAGCATTGCCTGTGAGATTTCTCCAGAGATTTCATTGAAATGAGCTTCCTCACCATTTAATGTTTGCTGAATGAATTGAAACCCACAGTGCCTCCAACTTCATGCTTGAAAAATGGCTAGATAAATTCCATGAAATTTTTGAAATTCCTATGACCAGGTGGCACTGGAGAAACATTGGATGTCCTATTGCTGATCATGAGTATACCAGACAGTGCCTTGATTTACTGAGTTTCATGAAAATGGTGTAGAACAGAGATGCCAGTAAGTTGGAGCCTGCTGAGTAGTGGGTCTAGAGCAGTGGTGGGGAGGTGTTTGATAAAACAACCGTAGTAGGGCCATGTGGATCTACCATTGGATTTCAAATGGCTTGTAACTGACATGGTGCAGCCAGCAGACCCTTATATGTAAAGGCATCTTGTTATATGGAGAGTTTTCAGAGGAAAATTAAGAATCAGGTTGATATAGACAAGGGGACAATGGGGCAAGCTGTGAGAGATAGAAGCCTAGTTGGTGCATTCTCTTGCAGACCCTGACCCACCACACGTGACAGAACTCCCTCCAGCACTGTGTCCCAGTTTAGCTGCTAGTATTTCGTGAAACAAATACCAAACTCACAGTGCAGCAGCCTAAAAACCACAAAAACTGGAGGAGGACCAAATGGCTTCACAGTCCCCACGGGGAGATACTTAGTCCCCAGTGGCCTCAGTTTACCTACAAAAAGAGGATTCAGCACTGCTTCTTCTTGTTAATTGGAAAATAAGAAACCATGTCATCCAGGTCACATACATGCAAACCCAGCTTTGATGGTCTCACTACAAAGGAAGCCAAATCTCCTGAAAACAACATATATTTCAAGTGCGGAAGCTCAGAGGCAGTTTCTCAAAAAGTTTTTAGGCCAGCAGAGCTCCATGTTTTTGGAGTGTTTACACTGTCCCTTACTTTTGGAAACTCCTAAACCACCTCCAAGGTTGTGAACTCCTGAGCATTTTCCATTCCAGATATGTATTCACTGATTTTGTAACTCTTCTCCTCTAATTGTGTCTTACTTGGGGTGAAGGTAATGTCAAGGCATTGTTCTGGATGAGAGCGGGAGGATATTTGTGCAGCATATATTTACATACACATTGGATTCATTTTCCAATTTTCCATTCGAAGTACTGAATCCCTGACACTAACCCTTACCTAGTAGACTCAGACTATTCATCCTAATATAATGGGGAAAATTAACCCAACACAATAGAAATACAAGCACTTCAGAGGAGACATGTTCTATAGTTGGACTTGACATTTGCATTATATAAGGTAGGAGTTATAAATCTTGTCAAATTTTAATTGAAATATTCTCCATCTGTTTTTAAACTTAACAAATATGTGAATTCTTGTTTCCTTTTTCTCTAGCCTATTCACACATTTATATTTATATGCATATATAGAATCCTACCAGGTATCACAAGTACATTTTTGTGAGGTGGTGGTCTTGGCAGATACAAATTGTGAGAAGAGTTCACTCGTCCTAAATGCTGTTGAAAATGAAAATTCAACCTATAGGAGAGCGTCCTAGTAGAACAACATCATGCATAAACTCATGTTCAGGAAAATAAATATTTTTGCATCTGTGGATGATATATATTTACTGATGAATTCAGATTGGCATTTTTATTGGTACTTTTCAATGTCTGTGAGTGTGTGTGTGTGTGTGTGTGTGTGTGTGTGTGTATATATATATATATATATAGATAGATAGATAGATAGATAGATATAGATATAGATATAGATATACTCTCCAAATTTTTCAAAATATAAAATATATGTGTCTAATATACACTCTCTATATCATTCATGTTCATGTATGTGGATTTGTAATCAACTTTTCACAAGATAATAATCAGAATTTTTCATCCACCTGAAATACATATTTGTTTTGTAGTACTGAAAACTAACTTCAGTGAAAGGTGCATACAAATCCTAATTAACAACAGTAACTGACCCAGTCTAACATCAATGCAAGTAGACTCCTATGGGACATGATATGTAATTTGTCATTCATTTGTATTCGACACTGGTACATTATTGTTTCTTCAGTTTTTGCACATCATAGGATATACATTTCATCCACAAGTTCACAAATTAATAGGCATCTGTTTCAACTTTAATCACTTCTTGCTTCAGAACACATGTATTGTCAGGGTTTCTTGACTGGTCTTTTCATCAGACTTCTTTCCAAACACATTATTTTGAATTTCCATAATCATTTTGAAGCAAAACTCACACACTCTTCATGATAAACCAAAACATTAATATTTCCATTAGATATATAACTGGTTGGAATGAATGATTGTATATCAATATACAATTTCCTTTTATTTTTCAGATATCAGTTCAATTCATTATTTAAAGTTGAAAAAATTATATTATTTATTCACAGTATGGTCTATTCATGCTTTTTTTCTATGTTCATAGAAACAGGGTACACCTCTTTGTACCCCCGATTCTAACTTTACATCTTCAATATATTGCTCCCAGAAATGGTGAAAGAAATACTCATGTCACCTCATTATCACAGTAATATTCTGGACAAAAAATGGAAAGGTCACACTTATGATTGTACCAAAGCCTAAATGGAAAGTGAACATGGATTTCTAAAAACATCCATGACCAGGTTGCCTAATGCTGTCCATTGTCACTCCTATTGGTGACTACATATTTGTTTTTTCCTAATTTATATATTCAAACTCAACACTGTTGAAAATGTCTAATTCTATCCCTCACTTTATACTTTGCCTGATTTCATAATGTTTCCATTGATATCTGCTTTTCTACATATTTTCCCCAGTTCAACATAGTGACTGACTCTTCATATGTACTGACATTTACATTCACTCTATAAACGAAAATCTATTGCTAAAGAACTTTTGGTCCAAATCCTATACTCACTCTTCTTCCTAAACCTACCGACTATCTTCCTAATCCTACTGAATATCCCGTTGACTGGATGTTCTATTCTAAATTCAATCATCCAATGTACAAGGTCCTATACCATTGTATATCGAATTATCTGAGACATCTTTGCAGAACATAATTCAAAGCTAAGTACCCCAATCAAGGGCAAAACCCTTCTGGGCTTCATAGCATACCTAGATTTCGGTTTTCATACTTATATTTCACCTCTATATTCTTGTAAATATTGCAGGTTCCAAATACCATTATTCATCGCACAGAATCATTCGTCACCAAATCAAACCTGTTTTTAACCCCAAGTATACACTGTTTCCTCAATCATTTTACAGAAGTGCAGGGGCAGAGTGGTTCTGACAATACAGGAAATTTGGGAACCTTCCACCTGATGAGAACCTCAAATGTCCATGAAAAATGATACCTGGAGAAGTTGTAGGCAGGTATGAAGCACCTGAGAGATCAAAAGTCATCTTCCATGGCAAACAACCTGGTCAGGATGAAGGGATGTGTCTGAATCTGCCTCTCTCTTCTTATTGTAGAGAAGGTGGACCAATCCAGGCCTGAGTGGAGAGCTGTTCCCGGGTGCCAATGGTTGATATACATTCTACCTTATGAAAGTGTCACAGGAAGTAGGGGCAACCTCGATCTTATGTTACCCTTGGAATCAACTTTTAGTACAAAGTGGTTTTCAAGGCAGTGACCTCATTCAGTTCCAAAGAATGTGACATACCTCATTTCCTTGGTGATGGAAATCTCTGAACTTGGTATCCAAGAATCCAGGCACCCAGAGGCAGTCCCAGTCCCAGGCCCAGTGGGCTCACTTGTTTGGATTTACCAAGGACAAAGTCAGTTTTCTTGGTCCCTAATGATGTGAGGATGGCCAAATGCCAGGAGAGCTCTGAAGATGGACCTTTCCTGAGTAAACAGGTAGTGGCTACCCACTTTTTCCTGACATCATCACAAAGTTGGTCAAGGAAACAAGATCTGAGAGAAGACAGGCCATTTCGGGGGAACATATTATGGCCCACAGTCAGAGGACACTCCAGATACTCACAGACCTACTTGGGGGAAGGAGGTGCCTTTGTGGGAGTGGGTTTGGGTTTGTTATTTTGTCTCATGTTCTGAGAATAGATAGAAATGGCGGTTTGTTTGGTTTGGAGCGGACAGTAAGTCATTTGACAAGGCGAGTGTTTCTGTTTATGTGTATCCCACTGTGTCCGTTGTTGTAGATATTAGAAAAGAGAATGCATTAATGGATGTGTCCGGTCTAGTATAAATCTTCCCATAATTCATCCTGCCCAACATATGAATGGACTGCATCTTGTCTTATCGATGTGCAACACCTGCTATCTTTCTAAGTTGTTGTTTTCTTCCTGATTTCTGGCCACTCTCCAGAATAGGCTCAGGGATTTGTGTCCAAAATATGTACCACCTCCAAGCTCTGTGACATGGCCATGTAAAGGATAGTTGAGGAGATTGGCAAGCATCTCAGAAAACTCAGATTTCTGTGTGACCAGGAAAGTCTCAGTGCAGAAACCCTGCTTTGGGCCTTTCGCTTACTTATTGTTGTGTTGCACTGAATGTCAGGAAGGTCTTTGCCTCAGGCCACCCCTTTGTGAAGCTTGAAGAAAACAGTTTTCAAATGGAAATGAATGGGCCTCACCTGTGGCTCTTTGTTTAATTGCTTTGGAAAGGGATGTGTCTTTATCAGCCTCTTGGACCTGTGTGTGGCTGTGACTTAGATTCTCAGCACCTGATGGATCTTAAGAATGATCCCATGTTAGCTTCCAAAACCAAAATGACAAAAAAATATCATTCATTGTGGATGAAGTCTCTTGCCTTCCTCTGTTAGGTTCCTGCACTCCAACAAATGAGAATAGGGATTCTTTGGATCAAATGAGTTCTTAAAGCCCTGCAGAGGTGCTTGTGTTTTCGCATGACTCTAAATCACCTAAAGAATCCATACCTAAAATCAGTAGGCCTCAAATTGGAGAAACACAGTAGTATTAACGGCAGGCTTATTTGTTCACTCCTGGTTCACAGCAACGGTGTCCAGGCTACCCTGACTTTAGGCAAATGAGGGGCAAACGAGCTGATTTTGGACACTGTCTTGGGCTGAGTCCCTCATGGAAACCTCCAGCCAGAGGTTAAGATGATTGACTATATGGAATAAGGTGAGGGCCATGTGGGAGTGTTTTGGTTTTAATGTTGGTCATTTGTGTGGCATTGGAAAAAATGACTGGGTCTACGTGGGCTTGAACTCTGGTGTGATTCCCCTTAGACACTGGGTTTTGGAACTGAACGCAGCGAAGCATTGCCATGAATTTTGTTGGGATTTTAAGAGGCCACGCATGAAAGTCGCTCTTGGAAACTGAGACCTAGGCCCCGGGTAGATTTCCACAGAGGCCTGGGAATCTCAGCAAGGATATCACATGATTTTATTCTTAAAGAAATGGCAGCCATAATTGAGAGTCAAAACACACATGGACCTCACATTGTTGACCTCAATGGGCCTGGCCTAATGTGACGTTTTGTCCATTCTTTGGGAAGCCTTGCCTGTGAAAGTTCTCCAGAGATTTCATTGAAATGAGCTTCCTCACCATTTAATGTTTGCCTAATGAATTGAAACCCACAGTGCCTCCAACTTCATGCTTGAAAAATGGCTAGATAAATACCATGAAATTTTTAAAATTCCTATGACCAGGTGGCACTGGAGAAACATTGGATGTCCTGTTGCTGATCATGAGTATACCAGACAGTGCCTTGATTTACTGAGTTTCATGAAAATGGTGTAGAACAGAGATGCCAGTAATTTGGAGCCTGCTGAGTAGTAGGTCTAGAGCAGTGGTGGGGAGGCGTTTGATAAAACTTCCGTGGTAGGACCATGTGCATCTACCATTGGATTCCAAATGGCTTGTAACTGACATGGTGCTGCCAGTAGACCCTTATATGTAAAGGCATCTTGTTCTATGGAGAGTTTTAAGAGGAAAATTAAGAATCAGGTTGATATGGACAAGGGGGCAATGGGGCAAGCTGTGAGAGATAGAAGCCTAGTTGGTGCATTCTCTTGCAGACCCTGACCCACCACACGTGACAGAACTCCCTCCAGCACTGTGTCCCAGTTTAGCTGCTAGTATTTCGTGAAACAAATACCAAACTCACAGTGCAGCAGCCTAAACACCACAAAAAGTGGAGAAGGACCAAATGGCTTCACAGTCCACATGGGGAGACGGGGAGACACTTAGTCCCCAGTGGCCTCAGTTTACCTATAAAGAGAGGATTCAGCACTGCTTCATCTTGTTCATTGGGAAATAAGAAACCATGTCCTCCAGGTCACATAGATGCAGACCCAGCTTTGATGGTCTCACTACAAAGGAAGCCAAATCTCATGAAAACAACATATATTTCAAGTGCGGAAGCTCAGAGGCAGTTTCTCAAACAGTTTTTAGGCCAGCAGAGTTACATGTTTGTGGAGTGTTTACCATGTCCCTTACTTTTGGAAACTCCTAAACCACCTTCAAGGTTGTGAACTCCTGAGCATTTTCCATTCCAGATATGTATTCACTGATTGTGTAACTCTTCTCCTCTAATTGTGTCTTACTTGGGGTGAAGGTAATGTCAAGGCATTGTTTTGGATGAGAGCGGGAGGATATTTGTGCAGCATATATTTACATACACATTGGATTCATTTTCCAATTTTTCATTCGAAGTACTGAATCCCTGACACTAACCCATACCTAGTAGACTCAGACTATTCATCCTAATATAATGGGGAAAATTAACCCAACACAATAGAAATACAAGCACTTCAGAGGAGACATGTTCTATAGTTGGACTTGACATTTGCATTATATAAGGTAGGAGTTATACATCTAGTCAAATTTTAATTGAAATATTCTCCATGTGTTTTTAAACTTAACAAATATGTGAATACTTGTTTCCAATTTCTGTAGCCTATTCACACATGTATATTTATATGCATATATAGAATCCTACCAGGTATCACACGTACATTTTTGTAAGGTGGATGTCTTGGCAGATACAAATTGTGAGAAGTGTTCACTCCTCCTAAATGCTGTTGGAAATGAAAATTCAACAGATAAGAGAGCGTCCTAGAAGAACAACATTATACATAAACTCATGTTCAGTAACATAAATATTTTTGCATCTGTGGATGATATATATTTACTGATGAATTTCGATTGGCATTTATATTGGTACTTTTTAATATCTGTGAATGTTGTGTGTGTGTGTGTGTCTGTGTGTGTATAGATATAGATATACATATACTCTCCAAAGTTTTCCAAATATGAAATATATGTGTCTAGTATACACTCTCTAAACTCATTCATGTTCATATATGTTGATTTATAATCAACTTTTCACAAGATTATAATCAGAAATATTCATCCACCTGAAATACATATTTGTTTCCTAGTACTGACTACTAACTTCAGTGAAGGGTGCATACAAATCCTAATTATTCTACAGTATCTGACACAGTCTAACATCAATGCAAGTAGACTCCTATGGGACATGATATGTAATTTGTCATTCATTTGTATTCGACACTGGTACATTATTGTTTCTTCAGTTTTTGCACATCATAGGATATACATTTCATCCACAAGTTCACAAATTAATAGGCATTTGTTTCATCATTAATCACTTCTTGCTTCAGAACACATGTATTGTCCCAGTTTCTTGACTGGTCTTTTCATGAGACTTCTTTCCAAACACATTATTTTGAATGTCCATAATCATTTTGAAGCAAAACTCACACACTCTTCAGGATAAACCAAAACACTAATATTTCCATTAGATATATAACTGGTTGGAATGAATGATTGTATATCAATATACAATTTCCTTTTATTTTTCAGATATCAGTTCAATTCATTATTTAAAGTTCAAAAAAGTTATATTATTTATTCACAGTATGGTCTATTCGTGGTTTTTCTCTATGTTCATAGAAACAGGGTACACCTATTTGTACCCCCCAATTCTAATTTTACATCTTCAACATATTGCTCCCAGAAATGGTGAAAGAAATACTCATGTCACCTCATTATCACAGTAATATTCTGGACAAAAAATGGAAAGGTCACACTTATGATTGTACCAAAGCCTAAATGGAAAGTGAACATAGATTTCTAAAAACATCCATGTCCAGGTTGCCTAATGCTGTCAATTGTCACTCCTATTGGTGACTACATATTTGTTTTTTCCTAATTCATATAATGAAACTCGACCCTGTTGAAAATGTCTAATTCTATCCCTCACTTTATACTTTGCCTAATTTCGTAATGTTTCCATTGATATCTGCTTTTCTACATAATTTCCCCAGTTCAACATAGTGTCTGAATCTTCATATGTGGTGACATTTACATTCACTCTATAACCAAAAGTCTATTGCTGAAGAACTTTTGGTCCAAATCCTATACTCACTCGTCTTCCTAAACCTACCGATTATCTTCCTAATCCTACTGAATATCCCTTTTTGACTGGATGTTCTCTTCTGAATTCAATCATCCAATGTACAAGGTCCTATGCCATTGTGTATCAAATTATCTGAGACATCTTTGCAGAACATAATTCAAAGCTAAGTATCCCAATCAAGGGCAAAACCCTTCTGGGCTTCAAAGCATACCTAGATTTCTTTTTTCATACTTATATTTCACCTCTATATTCTTGTAAATATTGCAGGTTCCCAATCCCATTATTCATCGCACAGAATCATTCGTCACCAAATCAAACCTGTTTTTAACCCCAAGTATACACTGTTCCCTCAATCATTTTACAGAAGAGAATGGACAGAGGGGTTCTTACAATAGAGGAACGTTGGGGATCTTCCACCAGATGAGAACCTCAAATGTCCATGCACAAATGATACCTGGAGAAGTTGTAGGCAGGTATGAAGCACCTGAGAGAGCAAAAGTCATCTTCCATGGCAAACAACCTGGTCAGGATGAAGGGATGTGTCTGAATCTGCCTCTCTCTTCTTATTGTAGACAAGGTGGAACAATCCAGGCCTGAGTGGAGAGCTGTTCCCGGGTGCCAATGGTTGATATACATTCTACCTTATGAAAGTGTCACAGGAAGTAGGGGAAACCTCCATCTTATGTAACCCTTGGAAGCAACTGTTAGGATAAAGTGGTTGCCAAGGCAGTGACCTCATTCAGTTCCAAAGACTGTGACATACCTCATTTCCTTGGTGATGGAACTCTCTGAACTTGGTATCCAAGAAGCCAGGCACCCAGAGGCAGTCCCAGTCCCAGGCCCAGTATGCTCACTTGTTTGGATTTACCAAAGACAGAGTCAGTTTTCTTGGTACCTAATGATGTGAGGATGGTCAAATGCCAGGAGAGCTCTGAAGATGGACCTTTCCTGAGAAAACAGGTAGTGGCTAACCACTTTTTCCTGACATCTTCACAGAGTTGGTCAAGGAAACAAGATCTGAGAGAAGACAGGCCATTTCGGGGGAACATAGTATGGCCCACCAGTCAGAGGACACTCCGGATAGTCACAGACCTACTTGGGGGAAGGAGGTGCCTTTGTGGGAGTGGGTGTGGGTTTGTTGTTTTGTCTCATGTTCTGAGAATAGATCGAAAAGGCAGTTTGTTTGGTTTGGAGCAGACAGTTTCTCCTAAGTCATTTGACAAGGCGAGTGTTTCTGTTTATGTGTATCCCACTGTGTCCGTTGTTGTAGACATTAGAAAAGAGAATGCATTAATGGATGTGTCCTGTCTAGTATAAATCTTCCCATAATTCATCCTGCCCAACATATGAATGGACTGCATCTTGTCTTATCGATGTACAGCAACTGCTATCTTTCTAAGTTGTTGTTTTCTTCCTGAATTCTGGCCACTCTCCAGAATAGGCTCAGGGATTTGTGTCCAAAATATGTACCACCTCCAAGCTCTGTGACATGGCCATGTACTGGATAGCTGAAGAGAATGGCGAGCATCTCAGAAAACTCAGATTTCTGTGTGACCAGGAAAGTCTCAGTGCAGAAACCCTGCTTTGGGCCTTTCGCTTACTTATTGTTGTGTTGCACTGAATGTCAGGAAGGTCTTTGCCTCAGGCCACCCCTTTGTGAAGCTTGAAGAAAACAGTTTTCAAATGGAAATGAATGGGCCTCACCTGTGGCTCTTTGTTTAATTGCTTTGGAAAGGGATGTGTCTTTATCAGCCTCTTGGACCTGTGTGTGGCTGTGACTTAGATTCTCAGCACCTGATGGATCTTTAGAATGATCCCATGTTAGCTTCCAAAACCAAAATGGCAAAAAAATATCATTCATTGTGGATGAAGTCTCTTGCCTTCCTCTGTTAGGTTCCTGCACTCCAACAAATGAGAATAGGGATTCTTTGGATCAAATGAGTTCTTAAAGCCCTGCAGAGGTGCTTGTGTTTTCGCATGACTCTAAATCACCTAAAGAATCCATACCTAAAATCAGTAGGCCTCAAATTGGAGAAACACAGTAGTATTAACGGCAGGCTTATTTGTTCACTCCTGGTTCACAGCAATGGTGTCCAGGCTACCCTGACTTTAGGCAAATGAGGGGCAAACGAGCTGATTTTGGACACTGTCTTGGGCTGCGTCCCTCATGGAAACCTCCAGCCAGAGGTTAAGATGATTGACTATATGGAATAAGGTGAGGGCCATATGGGAGTGTTTTGGTTTTAATGTTGGTCATTTGTGTGGCATTGGAAAAAATGACTGGGTCCACGTGGGCTTGAACTCTGGTGTGATTCCCCTTAGACACTGGGTTTTGGAACTGAACTCAGAGAAGCATTGCCATGAATTTTGTTGGGATTTTAAGAGGCCACGCATGAAAGTCGCTCTTGGAAACTGAGACCTAGGCCCCGGGTAGATTTCCACAGAGGCCTGGGAATCTCAGCAAGGATATCACATGATTTTATTCTTAAAGAAATGGCAGCCATAATTGAGAGTCAAAACACACATGGACCTCACATTGTTGACCTCAATGGGCCTGGCCTAATGTGACGTTTTGTCCATTCTTTGGGAAGCCTTGCCTGTGAAAGTTCTCCAGAGATTTCATTGAAATGAGCTTCCTCACCATTTAATGTTTGCCTAATGAATTGAAACCCACAGTGCCTCCAACTTCATGCTTGAAAAATGGCTAGATAAATACCATGAAATTTTTAAAATTCCTATGACCAGGTGGCACTGGAGAAACATTGGATGTCCTGTTGCTGATCATGAGTATACCAGACAGTGCCTTGATTTACTGAGTTTCATGAAAATGGTGTAGAACAGAGATGCCAGTAATTTGGAGCCTGCTGAGTAGTAGGTCTAGAGCAGTGGTGGGGAGGCGTTTGATAAAACTTCCGTGGTAGGACCATGTGCATCTACCATTGGATTCCAAATGGCTTGTAACTGACATGGTGCTGCCAGTAGACCCTTATATGTAAAGGCATCTTGTTCTATGGAGAGTTTTAAGAGGAAAATTAAGAATCAGGTTGATATGGACAAGGGGGCAATGGGGCAAGCTGTGAGAGATAGAAGCCTAGTTGGTGCATTCTCTTGCAGACCCTGACCCACCACACGTGACAGAACTCCCTCCAGCACTGTGTCCCAGTTTAGCTGCTAGTATTTCGTGAAACAAATACCAAACTCACAGTGCAGCAGCCTAAACACCACAAAAAGTGGAGAAGGACCAAATGGCTTCACAGTCCACATGGGGAGACGGGGAGACACTTAGTCCCCAGTGGCCTCAGTTTACCTATAAAGAGAGGATTCAGCACTGCTTCATCTTGTTCATTGGGAAATAAGAAACCATGTCCTCCAGGTCACATAGATGCAGACCCAGCTTTGATGGTCTCACTACAAAGGAAGCCAAATCTCATGAAAACAACATATATTTCAAGTGCGGAAGCTCAGAGGCAGTTTCTCAAACAGTTTTTAGGCCAGCAGAGTTACATGTTTGTGGAGTGTTTACCATGTCCCTTACTTTTGGAAAGTCCTAAACCACCTCCAAGGTTGTGAACTCCTGAGCATTTTCCATTCCAGATATGTATTCACTGATTGTGTAACTCTTCTCCTCTAATTGTGTCTTACTTGGGGTGAAGGTAATGTCAAGGCATTGTTTTGGATGAGAGCGGGAGGATATTTGTGCAGCATATATCTACATACACATTGGATTCATTTTCCAATTTTTCATTCGAAGTACTGAATCCCTGACACTAACCCATACCTAGTAGACTCAGACTATTCATCCTAATATAATGGGGAAAATTAACCCAACACAATAGAAATACAAGCACTTCAGAGGAGACATGTTCTATAGTTGGACTTGACATTTGCATTATATAAGGTAGGAGTTATACATCTAGTCAAATTTTAATTGAAATATTCTCCATGTGTTTTTAAACTTAACAAATATGTGAATACTTGTTTCCAATTTCTGTAGCCTATTCACACATGTATATTTATATGCATATATAGAATCCTACCAGGTATCACACGTACATTTTTGTAAGGTGGATGTCTTGGCAGATACAAATTGTGAGAAGTGTTCACTCCTCCTAAATGCTGTTGGAAATGAAAATTCAACCTATAAGAGAGCGTCCTAGAAGAACAACATTATACATAAACTCATGTTCAGTAACATAAATATTTTTGCATCTGTGGATGATATATATTTACTGATGAATTTCGATTGGCATTTATATTGGTACTTTTTAATGTCTGTGAGTGTTGTGTGTGTGTGTGTGTGTGTGTGTGTGTATAGATATAGATATAGATATACTCTCCAAAGTTTTCCAAATATGAAGTATATGTGTCTAGTATACACTCTCTAAATTCATTCATGTTCATGTATGTTGATTTATAATCAACTTTTCACAAGATTATAATCAGAAATATTCATCCACCTGAAATACATATTTGTTTCCTAGTACTGACTACTAACTTCAGTGAAGGGTGCATACAAATCCTAATTATTCTACAGTATCTGACGCAGTCTAACATCAATGCAAGTAGACTCCTATGGGACATGATATGTAATTTGTCATTCATTTGTATTCGACACTGGTACATTATTGTTTCTTCAGTTTTTGCACATCATAGGATATACATTTCATCCACAAGTTCACAAATTAATAGGCATTTGTTTCAACATTAATCACTTCTTGCTTCAGAACACATGTATTGTCAGGGTTTCTTGACTGGTCTTTTCATGAGACTTCTTTCCAAACACATTATTTTGAATTTCCATAATCATTTTGAAGCAAAACTCACACACTCTTCATGATAAACCAAAACACTAATATTTCCATTAGATATATAACTGGTTGCAATGAATGATTGTATATCAATATACAATTTCCTTTTATTTTGCAGATATCAGTTCAATTCCTTATTTAATGTTCAAAAAAGTTATATTATTTATTCACAGTATGGTCTATTCGTGGTTTTTCTCTATGTTCATAGAAACATGGTACACCTATTTGTACCCCCGATTCTAATTTTACATCTTCAATATATTGCTCCCAGAAATGGTGAAAGAAATATTCATGTCACCTCATTATCACAGTAATATTCTGTACAAAAAATGGAAAGGTCACACTTATGATTGTACCAAAGCCTAAATGGAAAGTGAACATGGATTTCTAAAATCATCCATGTCCAGGTTGCCTAATGCTGTCAATTGTCACTCCTATTGGTGACTACATATTTGTTTTTTTCCTAATTTATATATTGAAACTCAACCCTGTTGAAAATGTCTAATTCTATCCCTCACTTTATACTTTGCCTGATTTCGTAATGTTTCCATTGATATCTGCTTTTCTACATATTTTCCCCAGTTCAACATAGTGGCTGACTCTTCATATGTGCTGACATTTACATTCATTCTATAACCAAAAGTCTATTGCTAAAGAACTTTTGGTCCAAATCCTATACTCACTCGTCTTCCTAAACCTACCGACTATCTTCCTAATCCTACTGAATATCCCTTTTTGACTGCATGTTCTCTTCTAAATTCAATCATCCAATGTACAAGGTCCTATGCCATTGTATATCAAATTATCTGAGACATCTTTGCAGAACATAATTCAAAGCTAAGTATCCCAATCAAGGGCAAAACCCTTCTGGGCTTCAAAGCATACCTAGATTTCTTTTTTCATACTTATATTTCACCTCTATATTCTTGTAAATATTGCAGGTTCCCAATCCCATTATTCATCGCACAGAATCATTCGTCACCAAATCAAACCTGTTTTTAACCCCAAGTATACACTGTTCCCTCAATCATTTTACAGAAGAGCAGGGACAGAGGGGTTCTTACAATAGAGGAAAGTTGGGGATCTTCCACCAGATGAGAACCTCAAATGTCCATGCCCAAATGATACCTGGAGAATTTGTAGGCAGGTATGAAGCACCTGAGAGAGCAAAAGTCATCTTCCATGGCAAACAACCTGGTCAGGATGAAGGGATGTGTCTGAATCTGCCTCTCTCTTCTTATTGTAGACAAGGTGGAACAATCCAGGCCTGAGTGGAGAGCTGTTCCTGGGTGCCAATGGTTGGTATACATTCTACCTTATGAAAGTGTCACAGGAAGTAGGGGAAACCTCCATCTTATGTAACCCTTGGAAGCAACTGTTAGGACAAAGTGGTTGTCAAGGCCGTGACCTCATTCAGTTTCAAAGAATGTGACATACCTCATTTCCTTGGTGATGGAACTCTCTGAACTTGGTATCCAAGAAGCCAGGCACCCAGAGGCAGTCCCAGTCCCAGGCCCAGTGGGCTCACTTGTTTGGATTTACCAAGGACAGAGTCAGTTTTCTTGGTACCTAATGATGTGAGGATGGCCAAATGCCAGGAGAGCTCTGAAGATGGACCTTTCCTGAGAAAACAGGTAGTGGCTAACCACTTTTTCCTGACATCTTCACAGAGTTGGTCAAGGAAACAAGATCTGAGAGAAGACAGGCCATTTTGGGGGAACATAGTCAGAGGACACTCCGGATAGTTACAAACCTCTCTGGGGGAAGGAGGTGCCTTTGTGGGAGTGGGTGTGGGTTTGTTGTTTTGTCTCATGTTCTGAGAATAGATCGAAAAGGCGGTTTGTTTGGTTTGGAGCAGACAGTTTCTAGTAAGTCATTTGACAAGGCGAGTGTTTCTGTTTATGTGTATCCCACTGTGTCCGTTGTTGTAGACATTAGAAAAGAGAATGCATTAATGGATGTGTCCTGTCTAGTATAAATCTTCCCTATAATTCATCCTGCCCAATATATGAATGTACTGCAGCTTGTCTTATCGATGTGCAACACCTGCTATCTTTCTAAGTTGTTGTTTTCTTCCTGAATTCTGGCCACTCTCCAGAATGCGCTCAGGGATTTGTGTCCAAAATATGTACCACCTCCAAGCTCTGTGACATGGCCATGTAAAGGATAGTTGAAGAGAATGGCGAGCATCTCAGAAAACTCAGATATCAGTGTGACCAGGAAAGTCTCAGTTCAGAAACACTGCTTTGGGCTTTTTGCTTACTTATTGTTGTGTTGCACTGAATGTCAGGAAGGTCTTTGCCTCAGGCCACCCCTTTGTGAAGCCTGAAGAAAACAGTTTTCAAATGGAAATGAATGGGCCTCACCTGTGGTTCTTTGCTTAGTTGCTTTGGAAAGGGATGTGTCTTTATCAGCCTCTTGGTCTTGTGTGTGGCTGTGACTTAGATTCTCAGCACCTGATGGATCTTAAGAATGATCCCATGTGAGCTTCCAAAACCAAAATGGCAAAAAATATCATTCATTATGGATGAAGACTCTTGCCTTCCTCTGTTAGGTTCCTGCACTCCAACAAATGAGAATAGGGATTCTGTGAGTCAAATGAGTTCTTCAAAGTCCTGCAGAGGTGCTTGTGTTTTCGCATGACTCTAAATCACCTAAAGAATCGATACCTAAATTCAGTAGCCCTCAAATTGGAGAAACATAGAAGTATTAATGGCAGGCTTATTTGTATACTCCTGGTTCACAGCAACGGTGTCCAGGCTACCCTGACTTTAGGCAAATGAGGGGCAAACGAGCTGATTTTGGACACTGTCTTGGGCTGCAACCCTCATGGAAACCTCCAGCCAGAGTTTAAGATGATTGACTATATGGAATAAGGTGAGGGCCATTTGGGAGTGTTTTGGTTTTAATGTTGGTCATTTGTGTGGCATTGGAAAAAATGACTGGTTCCACGTGGGCTTCAACTCTGGTGTGATTCCCCTTAAACACTGGGTTTTGGAACTTTACTCAGAGAAGCATTGCTATGAATTTTGTTGTGATTTTAAGAGGCCACGCATGAAAGTCGCTCTTGGAAACTGAGACCTAGGCCCCGGGTAGATTTCCACAGAGGCCTGGGAATCTCAGCAAGGATATCACATGATTTTATTCTTAAAGAAATGGCATCCATAGTTGATAGTCAAAACACACATGTACCTCACATTGTAGACCTCAATGGGCCTGACCTAATGTGACCTTTTGTCCATTCTTTGTGAAGCCTTGCCTGTGAGATTTCTCCAGAGATTTCATTGAAATGAGCTTCCTCACCATTTAATGTTTGCTGAATGAATTGAAACCCACAGTGCCTCCAACTTCATGCTTGAAAAATGGCTAGATAAATACCATGAAATTTTTGAAATTCCTATGACCAGGTGGCACTGGAGAAACATTGGATGTCCTATTGCTGATCATGAGTATACCAGACAGTGCCTTGATTTACTGAGTTTCATGAAAATGGTGTAGAACAGAGATGCCAGTAAGTTGGAGCCTGCTGAGTAGTGGGTCTAGAGCAGTGCTGGGGAGGTGTTTGATAAAACATCCGTGGTAGGGCCATGTGGATCTACCATTGGATTCCAAATGGGTTTTAAATTACATGGTGCAGCCAGCAGACCCTTATATGTAAAGGCATCTTGTTATATGGAGAGTTTTAAGAGGAAAATTAAGAATCAGGTTGATATGGACAAGGGGGCAATAGGGCAAGCTTTGAGAGATAGAAGCCTAGTTGGTGCATTCTCTTGCAGACCCTGACCCACCACACGTGACAGAACTCCCTCCAGCACTGTGTCCCAGTTTAGCTGCTAGTATTTCGTGAAACAAATACCAAACTCACAGTGCAGCAGCCTAAACACCACAAAAAGTGGAGGAGGACCAAATGGCTTCACAGTCCACACGGGGAGACGGGGAGACACTTAGTCCCCAGTTGCCTCAGTTTACCTATAAAGAGAGGATTCAGCACTGCTTCATCTTGTTCATTGGAAAATAAGAAACCATGTCCTCCAGGTCACATAGATGCAGACCCAGCTTTGATGGTCTCACTACAAAGGAAGCTAAATCTCATGAAAACAACATATATTTCAAGTGCGGAAGCTCAGAGGCAGTTTCTCAAAAAGTTTTTAGGCCAGCAGAGTTACATGTTTGTGGAGTGTTTACCATGTCCCTTACTTTTGGAAACTCCTAAACCACCTCCAAGGTTGTGAACTCCTGAGCATTTTCCATTCCACATATGTATTCACTGATTGTGTAACTCTTCTCCTCTAATTGTGTCTTACTTGGGGTGAAGGTAATGTCAAGGCATTGTTTTGGATGAGAGCGGGAGGATATTTGTGCAGCATATATCTACATACACATTGGATTCATTTTCCAATTTTTCATTCGAAGTACTGAATCCCTGACACTAACCCATACCTAGTAGACTCAGACTATTCATCCTAATATAATGGGGAAAATTAACCCAACACAATAGAAATACAAGCACTTCAGAGGAGACATGTTCTATAGTTGGACTTGACATTTGCATTATATAAGGTAGGAGTTATACATCTAGTCAAATTTTAATTGAAATATTCTCCATGTGTTTTTAAACTTAACAAATATGTGAATACTTGTTTCCAATTTCTGTAGCCTATTCACACATGTATATTTATATGCATATATAGAATCCTACCAGGTATCACACGTACATTTTTGTAAGGTGGATGTCTTGGCAGATACAAATTGTGAGAAGTGTTCACTCCTCCTAAATGCTGTTGGAAATGAAAATTCAACAGATAAGAGAGCGTCCTAGAAGAACAACATTATACATAAACTCATGTTCAGTAACATAAATATTTTTGCATCTGTGGATGATATATATTTACTGATGAATTTCGATTGGCATTTATATTGGTACTTTTTAATGTCTGTGAGTGTTGTGTGTGTGTGTGTGTGTGTGTGTGTGTATAGATATAGATATAGATATACTCTCCAAAGTTTTCCAAATATGAAGTATATGTGTCTAGTATACACTCTCTAAATTCATTCATGTTCATGTATGTTGATTTATAATCAACTTTTCACAAGATTATAATCAGAAATATTCATCCACCTGAAATACATATTTGTTTCCTAGTACTGACTACTAACTTCAGTGAAGGGTGCATACAAATCCTAATTATTCTACAGTATCTGACGCAGTCTAAAATCAATGCAAGTAGACTCCTATGGGACATGATATGTAATTTGTCATTCATTTGTATTCGACACTGGTACATTATTGTTTCTTCAGTTTTTGCACATCCTAGGATATACATTTCATCCACAAGTTCACAAATTAATAGGCATTTGTTTCAACATTAATCACTTCTTGCTTCAGAACACATGTATTGTCAGGGTTTCTTGACTGGTCTTTTCATGAGACTTCTTTCCAAACACATTATTTTGAATTTCCATAATCATTTTGAAGCAAAACTCACACACTCTTCATGATAAACCAAAACACTAATATTTCCATTAGATATATAACTGGTTGGAATGAATGATTGTATATCAATATACAATTTCCTTTTATTTTGCAGATATCAGTTCAATTCATTATTTAATGTTCAAAAAAGTTATATTATTTATTCACAGTATGGTCTATTCGTGGTTTTTCTCTATGTTCATAGAAACAGGGTACACCTATTTGTACCCCCGATTCTAATTTTACATCTTCAATATATTGCTCCCAGAAATGGTGAAAGAAATACTCATGTCACCTCATTATCACAGTAATATTCTGGACAAAAAATGGAAAGGTCACACTTATGATTGTACCAAAGCCTAAATGGAAAGTGAACATGGATTTCTAAAAACATCCATGTCCAGGTTGCCTAATGCTGTCAATTGTCACTCCTATTGGTGACTACATATTTGTTTTTTTCCTAATTTATATATTGAAACTCAAGCCTGTTGAAAATGTCTAATTCTATCCCTCACTTTATACTTTGCCTGATTTCGTAATGTTTCCATTGATATCTGCTTTTCTACATATTTTCCCCAGTTCAACATAGTGTCTGACTCTTCATATGTGCTGACATTTACATTCATTCTATAACCAAAAGTCTATTGCTAAAGAACTTTTGGTCCAAATCCTATACTCACTCGTCTTCCTAAACCTACCGACTATCTTCCTAATCCTACTGAATATCCCTTTTTGACTGCATGTTCTCTTCTAAATTCAATCATCCAATGTACAAGGTCCTATGCCATTGTATATCAAATTATATGAGACCTCTTTGCAGAACATAATTCAAAGCTAAGTATCCCAATCAAGGGCAAAACCCTTCTGGGCTTCAAAGCATACCTAAATTTCTTTTTTCATACTTATATTTCACCTCTATATTCTTGTAAATATTGCAGGTTCCCAATCCCATTATTCATCGCACAGAATCATTCGTCACCAAATCAAACCTGTTTTTAACCCCAAGTATACACTGTTCCCTCAATCATTTTACAGAAGAGCAGGGACAGAGGGGTTCTTACAATAGAGGAAAGTTGGGGATCTTCCACCAGATGAGAACCTCAAATGTCCATGCACAAATGATACCTGGAGAAGTTGTAGGCAGGTATGAAGCACCTGAGAGAGCAAAAGTCATCTTCCATGGCAAACAACCTGGTCAGGATGAAGGGATGTGTCTGAATCTGCCTCTCTCTTCTAATTGTAGACAAGGTGGAACAATCCAGGCCTGAGTGGAGAGCTGTTCCCGGGTGACAATGGTTGATATACATTCTACCTTATGAAAGTGTCACAGGAAGTAGGGGAAACCTCCATCTTATGTAACCCTTGGAAGCAACTGTTAGGACAAAGTGGTTGCCAAGGCAGTGACCTCATTCAGTTCCAAAGAATGTGACATACCTCATTTCCTTGGTGATGGAACTCTCTGAATTTGGTATCCAAGAAGCCAGGCACCCAGAGGCAGTCCCAGTCCCAGGCCCAGTATGCTCACTTGTTTGGATTTACCAAGGACAGAATCAGTTTTCTTGGTACCTAATGATGTGAGGATAGACAAATGCCAGGAGAGCTCTGAAGATGGACCTTTCCTGAGAAAACAGGTAGTGGCTAACCACTTTTTCCTGACATCTTCACAGAGTTGGTCAAGGAAACAAGATCTGAGAGAAGACAGGCCATTTCGGGGGAACATTGTATGGCCCACCAGTCAGAGGACACTCCGGATAGTCACAGACCTACTTGGGGGAAGGAGGTGCCTTTGTGGGAGTGGGTGTGGGTTTGTTGTTTTGTCTCATGTTCTGAGAATAGATCGAAAAGGCGGTTTGTTTGGTTTGGAGCAGACAGTTTCTACTAAGTCATTTGACAAGGCGAGTGTTTCTGTTTATGTGTATCCCACTGTGTCCGTTGTTGTAGACATTAGAAAAAAGAATGCATTAATGGATGTGTCCTGTCTAGTATAAATCTTCCCTATAATTCATACTGCCCAATATATGAATGGACTGCAGCTCGTCTTATCGATGTGCAACACCTGCTATCTTTCTAAGTTGTTGTTTTCTTCCTGAATTCTGGCCACTCTCCAGAATGGGCTCAGGGATTTGTGTCCAAAATATGTACCACCTCCAAGCTCTGTGACATGGCCATGTAAAGGATAGTTGAAGAGAATGGCGAGCATCTCAGAAAACTCAGATATCAGTGTGACCAGGAAAGTCTCAGTGCATAAACACTGCTTTGGGCCTTTTGCTTACTTATTTTTGTGTTGCACTGAATGTCAGGAAGGTCTTTGCCTCAGGCCACCCCTTTGTGAAGCCTGAAGAAAACAGTTTTCAAATGGAAATGAATGGGCCTCACCTGTGGTTCTTTGCTTAATTGCTTTGGAAAGGGATGTGTCTTTATCAGCCTCTTGGTCCTGTGTGAGGCTGTGACTTAGATTCTCAGCACCTGATGGATCTTAAGAATGATCCCATGTGAGCTTCCAAAACCAAAATGGCAAAAAATATCATTCCTTGTGGATGAAGACTTTTGCCTTCCTCTGTTAGGTTCCTGCACTCCAACAAATGAGAAGAGGGATTCTGTGAGTCAAATGAGTTCTTCAAAGCCCTGCAGAGGTGCTTGTGTTTTCACATGACTCTAAATCACCTAAAGAATCGATACCTAAAATCAGTAGTTCTCAAATTGGAGAAACATAGAAGTATTAACGGCAGGCTTATTTGTTCACACCTGGTTCACAGCAACGGTGTCCAGGCTACCCTGACTTTAGGCAAATGAGGGGCAAACGAGCTGATTTTGGACACTGTCTTGGGCTGCACCCCTCATGGAAACCTCCAGCCAGAGTTTAAGATGATTGACTTTATGGAATAAGGTGAGGGCCATGTGGGAGTGTTTTGGTTTTAATGTTGGTCATTTGTGTGGCATTGGAAAAAATGACTGGTTCCACGTGGGCTTCAACTCTGGTGTGATTCCCCTTAAACACTGGGTTTTGGAACTGAACTCAGAGAAGCATTGCTATGAATTTTGTTTTGATTTTAGAGGCCACGCATGAAAGTCGCTCTTGGAAACTGAGACCTAGGCCCTGGGTAGATTTCCACAGAGGCCTGGGAATCTCAGCAAGGATATCACATGATTTTATTCTTAAAGAAATGGCATCCATAGTTGATAGTCAAAACACACATGCAGCTCACATTGTAGACCTCAATGGGCCTGGCCTAATAAGACCTTTTGTCCATTCTTTGTGAAGCCTTGCCTGTGAGATTTCTCCAGAGATTTCATTGAAATGAGCTTCCTCACCATTTAATGTTTGCTGAATGAATTGAAACCCACAGTGCCTCCAACTTCATGCTTGAAAAATGGCTAGATAAATACCATGAAATTTTTGAAATTCCTATGACCAGGTGGCACTGGAGAAACATTGGATGTCCTATTGCTGATCATGAGTATACCAGACAGTGTCTTGATTTACTGAGTTTCATGAAAATGGTGTAGAACAGAGATGCCAGTAAGTTGGAGCCTGCTGAGTAGTGGGTCTAGAGCAGTGCTGGGGAGGTGTTTGATAAAACATCCGTGGTAGGGCCATGTGGATCTACCATTGGATTCCAAATGGGTTTTAACTGACATGGTGTTGCCAGCAGACCCTTATATGTAAAGGCATCTTGTTCTATGGAGAGTTTTAAGAGGAAAATTAAGAATCAGGTTGATATGGACAAGGGGGCAATGGGGCAAGCTGTGAGAGACAGAAGCCTAGTTGGTGCATTCTCTTGCAGACCCTGACCCACCACACGTGACAGAACTCCCTCCAGCACTGTGTCCCAGTTTAGCTGCTAGTATTTCGTGAAACAAATACCAAACTCACAGTGCAGCAGCCTAAACACCACAAAAAGTGGAGGAGGACCAAATGGCTTCACAGTCCACACGGGGAGACAGGGAGACACTTAGTCCCTAGTGGCCTCAATTTACCTATAAAGAGAGGATTCAGCACTGCTTCATCTTGTTCATTGGAAAATAAGAAACCATGTCCTCCAGGTCACATAGATGCAGACCCAGCTTTGATTTTCTCACTACAAAGGAAGCCATATCTCGTGAAAACAACATATATTTCAAGTGCAGAAGCTCAGAGGCAGTTTCTCAAAAAGTTTTTAGGCCAGCAGAGCTCCATGTTTGTGGAGTGTTTACCCTGTCCCTTACTTTTGGAAACTCCTAAACCACCTCCAAGGCTGTGAACTCCTGAGCATTTTCCATTCCAGATATGTATTCACTGATTTTGTAACCCTTCTCCTCTAATTGTGTCTTACTTGGGGTGAAGGTAATGTCAAGGCATTGTTCTGGATGAGAGCGCGAGGATATTTGTGCAGCATATATTTAGATACACATTGGATTCATTTTTCAATTTTCCATTTGAATTACTGAATCCCGGACACTAAAACTTACCTAGTAGACTCAGACTATTCATCCTAATATAATGGGGAAAATTAACCCAACACAATAGAAATACAAGCACTTCAGAGGAGACATGTTGTATAGTTGGACTTGACATTTGCATTATATAAGGTAGGAGTTATAAATCTCGTCAAATTTTAATTGAAATATTCTCCATCTCTTTTTAAACTTAACAAATATGTGAATTCTTGTTTCCTTTTTCTGTAGCCTATTCACACATGTATATTTATATGCATATATAGAATCCTACCAGGTATCACACGTACATTTTTGTGAGGTGAGTGTATTGGCAGATACAAATTGTGAGAAGAGTTCACTCCTCCTAAATGCTGTTGGAAATGAAAATTCAACCTATAGGAGAACGTCCTAGTAGAAGAAAATTATGCATAAACTCATGTTCAGTAAAATAAATATTTTTGCATCTGTGGATGATATATATTTACTGATGAATTTCGAGTGGCATTTATATTGGTACTTTTTAATGTCTGTGAATGTTGTGTGTGTGTGTGTGTCTGTGTGTGTGTGTGTGTCTGTGTGTGTGTGTGTGTCTGTGTGTGTGTATAGACATAGATATATATATACTCTCCAAATTTTTCAAAATATGAAAAAATGTGTCTAATATATACTCTCTAAATTCATTCATGTACATGTATGTGGATTTATAATCAACTTTTCACAAGATTATAATCAGAAATATTCATGCACCTGAAATACATATTTGTTTCATAGTACTGAAACCTAACTAGAGTGAATGGTGCATACAAATCCTAATTACTCCACAGTAACTGACCCAGTCTAACATCAATGCAAGAAGACTTCTATGGGACATGATATGTAATTTGTCATTCATTTGTATTCGACACTGGTACATTATTGTTTCTTCAATTTTTGCACATCATAGAATATACATTGCATCCACACGTTCACAAATTAATAGGCATTTGTTTCAACTTTAATCACTTCTTGCTTCAGAACACATGTATTGTCAGGGTTTCTTGACTGGTCTTTTCAGCAGACTTCTTTCCAAACACATAATTTTGAATTTCCATAATCATTTTGAAGCAAAACTCACACACTCTTCATGATAAACCAAAACACTAATATTTCCAATAGATATATAACTGGTTGGAATGAATGATTGTATATCAATATACGATTTCCTTTAATTTTTCAGATATCAGTTCAATTCATTATTTAAAGTTGAAAAAATTATATTATTTATTCACAGTATGGTCTATTCATGCTTTTTTTCTATGTTCATAGAAACAGGGTACACCTCTTTGTACCCCGATTCTAATATTACATCTTCAATATATTGCTCCCAGAAATGGTGAAAGAAATACTCATGTCACCTCATTATCACAGTAATATTCTGGACAAAAAATGGAAAGGTCACACTTATGATTGTACCAAAGCCTAAATGGAAAGTGAACATGGATTTCTAAAAACATCCATGTCCAGGTTACGTAATGCTGTCAATTGTCAATCATATTGGTGACTACATATTTGTTTTTTCCTAATTTATATATTCAAACTCAACACTGTTGAAAATGTCTAATTCTATCCCTCACTTTATACTTTGCCTGATTTCGTAATGTTTCTATTGATATCTGCTTTTCTACATATTTTCCCCAGTTCAACATAGTGACTGACTCTTCATATGTGCTGACATTTACATTCACTCTATAACAAAAAGTCTATTGCTAAAGAACTTTTGGTCCAAATCCTATACTCACTCTTCTTCCTAAACCTACCGACTATCTTCCTAATCCTACTGAATATCCCTTTTTGACTGCATGTTCTCTTCTAAATTCTATCATCCAATGTACAACGTCGTATGCCATTGTAATTTGAATTATCTGAGACATCTTTGCAGAACATAATTCAAAGCTAAGTATCCCAATCAAGGGCAAAACCCTTCTGGGCTTCAAATCATACCTAGATTTCTGTTTTCATACTTATATTTCACCTCCATATTCTTGTAAATATTGCAGGTTCCCAATCCCATTATTCATCGCACAGAATCATTCGTCACCAAATGAAACCTGTTTTTAACCCCAAGTATACACTGTTCCCTCAATCATTTTACAGAAGAGCAGGGACAGAGGGGTTCTTACAATACAGGAAAGTTGGGGATCTTCCACCAGATGAGAACCTCAAATGTCCATGCACAAATGATACCTGGAGAAGTTGTAGGCAGGTGTGAAGCACCTGAGAGAGCAAAAGTCATCTTCCATGGCAAACAACCTGGTCAGGATGAAGGGATGTGTCTGAATCTGCCTCTCTCTTCTTATTGTAGACAAGGTGGAACAATCCAGGCCTGAGTGGAGAGCTGTTCCCGGGTGCCAATGGTTGATATACATTCTAACTTATGAAAGTGTCACAGGAAGTAGGGGAAACCTCCATCTTATGTAACCCTTGGAAGCAACTGTTAGGACAAAGTGGTTGCCAAGGCAGTGACCTCATTCAGTTCCAAAGAATGTGACATACCTCATTTCCTTGGTGATGGAACTCTCTGAACTTGGTATCCAAGAAGCCAGGCACCCAGAGGCAGTCCCAGTCCCAGGCCCAGTGGGCTCACTTGTTTGGATTTACCAAGGACAGAGTCAGTTTTCTTGGTACCTAATGATGTGAGGATGGCCAAATGCCAGGAGAGCTCTGAAGATGGACCTTTCCTGAGAAAACAGGTAGTGGCTAACCACTTTTTCCTGACATCTTCACAGAGTTGTTCAAAGAAACATGATCTGAGAGAAGACAGGCGATTTCGGGGGAACATAGTATGGCCCACCAGTCAGAGGATACTTCGGATAGTCAAAGACCTACTTGGGGGCAGAAGGTGCCTTTTTGGGAGTGGGTGTGGGTTTGTTGTTTTGTCTCATGTTCTGAAAATAGATTGGAAAGGCGTTTTGTTTGGTTTGGAGTGGACAGTTTCTAGTAAGTCATTTGACACGGCCAGTGTTTCTGTTTCTGTGTATCCCACTGTGTCCGTCGTTGTAGACATTAGAAAAGAGAATGTATTAATGGATGTGTCCTGTCTAGTATAAATCTTCCCATAATTCATCCTGCCCAATATATGAATGGACTGCAGCTTGTCTTATCGATGTGCAACACCTGCTATCTTTCTAAGTTGTTGTTTTCTTCCTGAATTCTGGCCACTCTCCAGAATAGGCTCAGGGATTTGTGTCCAAAATATGTACCACCTCCAAGCTCTGTGACATGGCCATGTAAAGGATAGTTGAAGAGAATGGCGAGCATCTCAGAAAACTCAGATATCAGTGTGACCAGGAAAGTCTCAGTGCAGAAACACTGCTTTGGGCTTTTTGCTTACTTATTTTTGTGTTGCACTGAATGTCAGCAAGGTCTTTGCCTCAGGCCACCCCTTTGTGAAGCCTGAAGAAAACAGTTTTCAAATGGAAATGAATGGGCCTCACCTGTGCCTCTTAGCTTATTTGCTTTGGAAAGGGATGTGTCTTTATCAGCCTCTAGGACCTGTGTGTGGCTGTGGCTTAGATTCTCAGCACCTGATGGATCTTAAGAATGATCCCATGTGAGCTTCCAAAACCACAATGGCAAAAAATATCATTCATTTTGGATGAAGTTTCTTGCATTCCTCTGTTAGGTTGCTGTACTCTATCAAATGAGAATAGGGATTATTTGGGTCAAATGAGTTCTTCAAAGCCCTGCAGAGGTGCTTGTGTTTTCGCTTGACTCTAAATCACCTAAAGAATTGATACCTAAAATCAGTAGACCTCAAATTGGAGAAATACAGAAGTATTAACGGCAGGTTTATTTGTTCACTCCTGGTTCACAGCAACGGTGTCCAGGCTACCCTGACTTTAGGCAAATGAGGGGCAAACGAGCTGATTTTGGACACTGTCTTGGGCTGCGCCCCTCATGGAAACCTCCAGCCAGATGTTAAGATGATTGACTATATGGAATAAGATGAGGGCTATGTGGGAGTGTTTTGGTTTTAATGTTGCTCATTTGTGTGGCATTGGAATAAATGACTGTGTCCACGTGGGCTTGAACTCTGGTGTGATTCCCCTTAGAGACTGGGTTTTGGAACTGAACTCAGAGAAGCATTGCCATGAATTTTGTTGTTATTATAAGAGGCCATGCATGAAAGTCGCTCTTGGAAACTGAGACCTAGGCCCCCGGTGGATTTCCACAGAGGCCTGGGAATCTCAGCAAGGATATCACACGATTTTATCCTTAAAGAAATGGCAGCCATAGTTGAGAGTCAAAACACACATGGACCTCACATTATAGACCTCAATGGGCCTCGCCTAATGTGACCTTTTGTCCACTCTTTGGGAAGCCTTGCCTGTGAGAGTTCTCCAGAGATTTTATTGAAATGAGCTTCCTCACCATTTAATCTTTGCTGAATGAATTGAAACCCACAGTGCCTCCAACTTCATGCTTGAAAAATGGCTAGATAAATACCATGAAATTTTTGAAATTCCTATGACCAGGTGGCACTGGAGAAACATTGGATGTCCTTTTGCTGATCATGATTATACCAGACAGTGCCTTGATTTACTGAGTTTTATGAAAATGGTGTAGAACAGAGATGCCAGTAGTTTGGAGCCTGCTGAGTAGTGGGTCTAGAGCAGTGGTGGGGAGGTGTTTGATAAAACATTCGTGGAAGGGCCTTGTGGATCTACCATTGGATTCCAAATGACTTGTAACTGACATGGTGCAGCCATCAGACCCTTATATGTAAAGGCATCTTGTTATATGGAGAGTTTTAAGAGGAAAATTAAGAATCAGGTTGATATGGACAAGGGGGCAATGGGGCAAGCTGTGAGAGATAGAAGCCTAGTTGGTGCATTCTCTTGCAGACCCTGACCCACCACACGTGACAGAACTCCCTCCAGCACTGTGTCCCAGTTTAGCTGCTAGTATTTCGTGAAACAAATACCAAACTCACAGTGCAGCAGCAAAAACTCCACAAAAAGTGGAGGAGGACCAAATGGCTTCACAGTCCACACGGGGAGACGGGGAGACACTTAGTCCCCAGTGGCCTCAGTTTACCTACAAAGAGAGGATTCAGCACTGCTTCATCTTGTTCATTGGAAAATAAGAAACCATGTCCTCCAGGTCACATAGATGTAGACCCAGCTTTGATGGTCTCACTACAAAGGAAGCCAAATCTCCTGAAAACAACATATATTTCAAGTGCGGAAGCTCAGAGGCAGTTTCTCAAAAAGTTTTTAGGCCAGCAGAGCTCCATGTTTGTGGAGTGTTTACCCTGTCCCTTACTTTTTGAAACTCCTCTACCACCTCCAGAATGTGAACTCCTTAGCATTTTCCATTCCAGATATGTATTCACTGATTGTGTAACTCTTCTCCTCTAGTTGTGTCTTACTTGTGGTGAAGGTAATGTCAAGGCATTGTTCTGGATGAGAGCGGGAGGATATTTGTGCAGCGTATATTTACATACACATTGGATTCATTTTCCAATTTTTCATTCGAAGTACTGAATCCCTGACACTAACCCATATCTAGTAGACTCAGACTATTCATCCTAATATAATCGGGAAAATTAACCCAACACAATAGAAATACAAGCACTTCAGAGGAGACATGTTGTATAGTTGGACTTGACATTTGCCTTATATAAGGTTGGAGTTATAAATCTAGTCAAATTTTAATTGAAATATTGTCCATGTGTTTTTAAACTTAACAAATATGTGAATTCTTGTTTCCCTTTTCTGTAGCCTATTCACACATGTATATTTATATGCATATATAGAATCCTACCAGGTATCACACGTACATTTTTGTGAGGTGGCTGTCTTGGCAGATACAAATTGTGAGAAGAGTTCACTCCTCCTAAATGCTTTTGGAAATGAAAATTCAACCTATTGGAGAGCGTCCTATTAGAAAAACATTATATATAAACTCATGTTCAGTAAAATAAATATTTTTTGCATTTGTGGATGATATATATTTACTGATGAATTTCGATTGGCATTTATATTGGTAATTTTAATGACTGTGAGTGTTGTGTGTGTGTGTGTGTGTGTGTGTGTGTGTGTATATATATATATATATATATATAGATAGATAGATAGATAGATATAGATATAGATATAGATATATAGATATAAATATAGATATACTCTCCAAATTTTTCAAAATATGAAATATATGTGTCTTATTTTGCACTTCCTAAATTTTTCATATTCATGAATGTGGATTTATAATTATCTTTTCACAAGATTATTCTCAGAAACATTCATATACCCTACGAGACTCTTACCACTAATACTAATATAATGGAGAAAAAGAACCCAAACAGAATAGATACAAGCATTTCAGAAGAGTCATGGTGTATAGTTGGACTTGCCTTTTGCATAATATAAGGTAGGAGTTATAAATCTATTCAATTTATTGAAATAATTTTCCATGTGTTATTTTTTTTGACACAACACAAAATTTAATCTTCGATAAATAAATAAAATTGACACTTCCTTAACCAAGCTAATGAAGAAAAAAAAACCTCAAATTACTAAAATTAAGGATCATAAAGGAACTTTTACAGACTACACAACTAAAATACAGAGAATAATTGAAAACTAATTTGAAAATTTATAGTCTAATAAATTAAAATACCATGATGACATCATTAAAATTTTAGAGATATACCCAAACTTAATTAATAGGACGTGAACAATTTAAACAAATCAATTTCAAGCAATGAAATAGAAGTTGCTGTCAACAGCCTACGAATCAAGCAAAGCCCAGGAACAGACAGATTCTCAGCCATGTTCTACAAGACCTTCATAGAAGCATTCATCACAATACTCCTCAAATTATTCCATAAAATAGAAAAGGATGGAACTCCTCCAAACTCATTCCATGAGGCTATTATCACTCACATACCAAAATCAGACAAAGACACATCAAGGAAAGAAATCTTCCGAGCAATATTCCTGACAAAGATATATACAAAAATTCTCAATAAAATTCTTTTTTTTAAGCCAAAGTTAATCAAAAGGGATAAAGAGGGACACTACACACTATTCCATGTGTTTTTAAAGTTAAGAAATATATGAATTCCTGTCTCCCTTTCTCTGTAGCCTATTAAGCACATGTATTTTTATATGCACAAATAGAATCCTACCTGGTTTCACACGTACATTCTTGTAAGGTGGCTGACTTGGCAGATACTATTTGTGAGAAGAGATCACTCCTCCTAAACGCTGTTGGTACAGAAAATTCAACCCATGGGTGAGCTTCCTAGATGAACAACATTATACATACATCCATGTTCAGTAAAATGAATATTTTGGGATATGTGGATGAGTTATTTTTCATGATGAATTTCGATTGACATATATATTGTGACATTATAATGTGTGTGTGTTTGTCTCTCTCTCTCTCTCTCTCTCTCTCTCTCTCTATATATATATATATATATATATATATATATATATATATATATATATATAGTCTCCAGATTTTCCAAAATATGAAATATATGTCTTCTTATACACCACCTGAATTCATTCATATTCATATATGTGGATTTATAATCAACTTTTAACAAGTTTATTCTCAGAAATATACATCCACTGAAATACATATTTGTTTCCTAGTACTGAAAACTAAATTCAGGGAAGGGTTCTTACAAATCCTAATATTTCTAGACTAACTGACCAAGTTTAACATCAATGCAAATACATTCCTATTGGATATGATGTTTTTTAAAGTTCATTTTTATTCAAACTTGGTATGTTATTATTTATTCAGTTTATGGACATCATAAAATATATCCTTTCATTCACACGTTCACAAATTTATAAATATTTGGTTCACTTTCAATCACTTCCTCCTTCGGAACACATATATTCCTCTATGTTTCTTGACTGGTCTTTTCACTAGACTTCTTTCTAAACACATTATTTTCGATTCCATTATCATTTTTGAAGCAAAACTCACACACTATTCATGATAAACGGTAACCCTAATAATACCATTAGATATATAACTTGTTGGAATGAATGTACATATATAAATATATGATTTCGTCTATATTTTCAGATATTAAAACAATCCATTATGTAAATTTGGAACCAGTCACATATTTTTTTCACAGTATGGTCTATTAATGCATCATCTCTATATTCATCAACACAGGGTAAACCTCTTAGTATCCCGAGTACTAATTTATATGTTTTCAAAATATTGCTCCCAGAAAAGGTGGAAGAAATACTCATGTCACCTGATCTACATATACATATTATCACAGTAATATTCTGGACACAAAATGCAAAGGTCACATTATGATTGCAATAAAGCCTCAATGGAATGTGAACATAGATTACTAAAAACATCCATGTCCAGTTTGCCTAATGCTCTCAAATGTCAATCCAATTGGTGACTACATTTTTGTTTCTTTTTAAGATTATGTATTCAACCTCAACCCTGTTGAAAATGTCAAATCTTATCACTCACGTTATACTTTGCATGATTTCCTAGTGTCTCTATTGATGTCTGCCTTCCTACATATTTTTCCCAGTTCATCATTGTGCCCAACTTTTCACATATGGTGCCATTTATATTCACTCTCTAACCGAAACCTATTGCTAAAGAACTTTTGGTCCAAATCCTAGACTCACTCTTCCTCCTAAACCTACTGACTATCATTCTAATCCTACACACTATCCCTTTTTCACTGGATGTTCTCTTCTACATTCAATCATCTGAGGTACAGGGTCTTATGCCATTGTATATCGATTTGCATCGACCTCGGTGCAAAACATTACTCAAGCTAAGGATCCCAATCAAGAGCCCAAATCCTTCTGGGCTTCAAATATTACCTTGATTTCTGTTTTCATACTTATATTTTACCTCTATATTCTTATAAATATTGCTGGTTCCCAATACCATTATTCATCCAGCAGAATGATTCCTAAGCCAAATGGAACATGCTATTAACCCTAACCATACAATGTTCCCTCAATCTCACTTTACAGAAGAGCAGGGATAAAGTTGATATTACAATACAGGAAATTAGGAGATCTTCCACCTGCTGAGTACCTCAAAATCCATTCAGAAATAATCCCTGGAGAAGATGTAGGCAGCTATGAAAGACCTGAGAGAACAAAAGTCATATTCCATGGCAAACAACATGGTCAGGATGAAAGGATGTGTCTGAGTCAGCCTCTCTATTCTTAATGCAGGGAAGATGGACTAAAGCAGGCCTGTGTGGAGAGCTGTTCCCAGGTGACTATGGTTTCTATACCATTCTAACATGTGAAAGTATCACAGGAAGTAGGGCAGCCTCCATGTCAGGAGACACTAGGATGCAACTGTTAGGACAAAGTAGTGGCCAAGACAGGGACCTCATTTATTTCCTGAAGGTAGTGACCTCACCTCATTTCCTTGGTGATGGAACTCTCTGAATTTTGTGATCCAGGAAGCCAGGCACCAGAGCCAGTCCAAGTCCCAGTCGCAGTGGGATCACTTGTTTGGATTTACTAAGGACAGAGTCAGTCTTTCTTGGTACCTACTGATGTAAGGGTTGCCAAATACTAAGAAAGCTCTGAAGAGGGGTCTTTCCTGAGAGGACAGGAATTGGCTCACCACTGCCTCCTGACAACTTCACAGAGTTGACCAAGGAGACCAGATCTGAGACAGAAAGGCCATTTGTGGGGAACATCGTATGGCCTACCAGTCAGAGGACACTCCAGATAGTGACAGACCTACTTGGGGGAAGGAGTTGCATTTGTGGGTGTTGGTTTGTGTTTGTGGTTTTTTTCCATGTTCTGAGAATAGGTAAAAAAGGAGGTTTGTTTGGATTGGAGTGGACTGTTTCCAGTAAGTCATTTGACAAGGAGACTGTTTCTATGTCTGTGTATCCCACTGTGTTTTTCTTTGTGGATATTAGAAAAAAATAGCTCATTGGGTGTGTCCTGTCTAGTAGAAAGCTTCCCAGCATGCATCCTTTCCAATTAATGAATGGACTGAGGCTTGCCTTATCCATGGGCAACACCTGCTATCTACCTAATTTTCCATTTTTTCATGAATTCTGGCCACTCTCAAGATTAGTATCATGTATTTTTGTACAAGATATGTACCACCTCCAAGCTCTGTGACATATCCATGTACTGGATAGCTGAAGGGAATGGCGAGCAACTCAGAAAACTCACATATTAGAGTAACAAGGAAAGTCTCCGTGGAGAAACCCTGCTTGGCGCCTTTTGATTACCTATTGTTCTGTTGCTCTGAATGTCAGAAAGGTCTTTGCCTCAGGCCAACCCTTTGTGAAGCCTGAAGAAAACAGTTTTCAAATGGAAATGAATGGGCATCACCTGTGGCTCTTTGCTTCATTGCTTTGGAAATGGATGTGTCTGAATCAGCCTCTTGGCCCTGTGTGAGCCTGTGGTTTAGATTTTCAGCACCTGATGAATCTAAAGAAAGATCCCATGTGGGCATCCAAAACCTAAATGGAAAAAAGATCAGTCATTGTGGATGAAGCCTCTCGCCTTCCTCTGTAAGATTCCTGACCTCCATCAAGTGAGAATAGGGATCATTTGTGTCAAATAAGTTCTTCAAAGGGCTGCAGAGGGGAGACAATAGGTGCTTGGGTTTTCTTATAACTCCAATTCACACTAAAAATCTATACCCCACAGTCAGTAGGCCTCAAATTTGAGAAGTGGAGTAGTATTAACGGCAGGCCTATTTGATCACTTCTGGTTCACACCAACGTTGTCCAGGCCACCCTGACTTTACCGCAAATGAGGGACAAGGGAGATTATTTTTGACACTGTCTTGGGCTGTGCCCCTCATGGAAACCTCCAGCTAGAGGTTATGATTAGTGTCTATATAAAAAGATGAAGAGGGCCATGTGAGAGTGTTTTGGTTTTAATTGTCATCATTTGTGTGGCAATTTGAAGAGATGCCTGGGTCCACCTGCCCTTGAACTCTGTTGTGATTCCCCTTAGAGACTGAGTTGTGTAACTGAACTCAGAGAAGTATTGCCATGAATTGTGTTGGGATTTCAGGAGGCCACACATGAGATTCACCATTGGAATCTGAGATCTTGACCCAGGGTGACTTTACACAGAGCACTGGGAATCTAAGCCAGGATATCACAAGATTTTATTCTGAAAGATTCCAGCCATAGTTAAAACACCAACAGGGAATCTTTAGATCACTTATAAGCAAATTAAAAAACAAAATTTTTTAACAAGAGTAAAAATACTTAGTTAATGTAATGCTACCCTGAATTTTTTGGATGAGTTATACTTTATATTCCCTGTTTGAGATCCTAGTAAACTTGAGAGAAAAAAAAAAAAAAAAAACAAACAAAAAAACAAAACTTTTGAACATAACTTTAAATGAAATAAAATCTGACCTACTGCTTTCGTAGTCATTCTCACATGTAGTAAGATGGGACACAGAGCCTTATCTCAGGTAAGACAGGGCTCCTTATAAATCTTAAGAGTTTTAGTTCTAAAGCTGATCTTCGTTTTTTAATATCCTTTTACAAAGTTTACATAAATTGTTTGAGGTCACATGAACATTAGCTAACACCATATAATATCACTTTTGAAACATGAATTAAAGAATGGCTGAATGTTTTTAACATTCAAATAGATTAGGCTCTCATTAATTTAAAAATACATTTAAATTGTTGCACAATGTAAAGTGTAACATAAAACTTTACATATCTTATTGATAACAGGTAAATAAATCACCAATATATATTTTATTTACCATACAACTTCAGAACACCAGCTTGATATAATGCTCTTTTAAAGTTTCTACCTTATCGAGTTGTATAACTGGAAGATATGAGCACATTAATAGCATCACAGTTACATTGATGTTTCTACATTAACCAAGTTTATCTTTTAAAGAAATGGCAGTACAGTGCTCTAAAATAACAGTTCTGTTTTAAACAGTTGTTTAATTTTTATGGTTGCTTGCTCTGGAAAAAATAAAACTTAATAAACACAATGTTATGAGTAATCTTATGTTTTAAGAAATTTTTGTCTCTTTAACACATGACTAATTTTTACAATCTTACACAGACTTTAGTAGAAAGTCTGTATAAGATTGTAAACATTTTATACAGATTTTGTACTAAAAATTGATAGACCTTAGTATATCAATCAGATATCAAACAAAAACACTCATGAATGAGTAAATCCAAATCAAATTTACTTTACTTTTTAATCAAAATATTAGACAAATGTATTGAACAGTGTAAACCATTTTTTGGTTGAAGGAAAAGTCCTAGAACAAAGTCATATAGACCTTTGGTAGACAATAATATTTTATTAGATTTTTGAACACCTAGAAAAACTTATAGGAATAAATTTGAAGACATTTATATTTATCTGTTTATCCAATCTAAATTGAAACATTTAAACCACGTGAATTAAAGATCTGTGGTCCACATTTTAAAATTTGTTTTTATGAGCGCTTTTTTATATGAGTGCTCCTTATATATGTTAATTTGTGTATCATTTGAATGATATACGGACATATGTGTGTGTATATATATATATATATATATATATATATATATATATATATATATATATAGACATACAACACATAACAAAAGTGTGCACACCTAATAATAGTGAAGGCCTTGTAGCTTTTCACAGGTGAAATCACCATTGCAATGTTTTTAAAACTCCACAGTTGGTCAAAGATAAAACTGATGAGAAAAACATTAACCTAGGTCTGTAGGATCAAAATCATAAACTCAAAAAAAAAAGAATCTAAGAAAAAATTATGAGTCCTAGAAAAAATGACTGGCCGGTAATTAGTAAATACCATACAATTTACCATTTTTTTCCCTTAGGCCTCAGATCAGTCTCCTACTGAGCTTACAGGAGACTTTCATTTGCATTTCAACAGAAGTACTGGCTGAGGTCTGGAAGGAGCAGGAAAAAACTGGTATTCTGAGCAGACACCTCAGGCCTATGGCATTTTAACCATAATTTTCTGGTTAGGATGTTGAAAATTATGCTACAAGTTTAAGATACAATTCACAAAATTTTATATCTTTACATCTTGTTTTGTCAACAGATATCATACTATGATTTACTATCCTTGTCCAAATTAATGCACTGGTAAACACAGTGACATATTCCCAGGCTACCCAATTCAAAATTGGAGAAAAAAAGACTGCATGATTGGGAAGTTACTTGCCAACTTGGAAGTAGAGTTCTTTAGTTTTCCATCCTAAGTATTTAAGTTCTCTGGCATGAATTTTCTGAAATAAAAAACTAAACAATTACCTAAACCCGACTTTTAACTGCAATATTGTGCAATGCTTCAAAAAACGCATTCAGATACCAGATTTTTACAATAAAACATCATCATTTAGACACACATTCAGCTAAGATCATTTTCAAGAAACAATTTATAATATAAACACATTATTGCACATGTCTTAAAGGGCCAAAAACAAAGGCACAAGACAGACAGAAAGGAACTCCAGACTATGTCTGACAGACAGAATCCTTTACAACAGAGCAGATAAGAGAAAAATCTCCTGCACCAGTGGCACCACAGATGTCCCCACAAGGGGACCAGATGTTTTCACAGAGAAGCTACCTGAAATGTAAAATCAAGGGTCTCCATGGTGACTTTACTGCATTTAGTGTCCCCTTTTTATTTTTCTCTTTTAAAAGAAGACAGAGGTGTCATAATGCTTACAGTGCAGGGAAGGAAGGAGGGAATTCCCTGAAGCAACAGGGCTTTGGCAGTTGCTGGGGTCCCTCAGTCCCTCCTTTTACTTACAGGATTAGCTCTTCTGTTTCGGGTCCACTCCAAGCATGCTCCATCTCCTAACATTTCAGTCGTCAGCTCTCAAAAAGTTCTGGGATGGGGCCGGGTATCAAAATTTGTAACTTAAAGTTCGGTTTCTGACCCTGAAGCAAATTAATGCTAATTTAATAATGAGGACAGGGTTTTGAGAAAAAGAAAATGGAGGTTTATTGCTTTGCTAACAAAGGAAAAACAAGGGGACTCTGCCAAAAGGTTGTGACTCTTATGATCTGGAGGGACAAGGGATTTTAAAGAGTTTCACTTGTTAACCTGGGATATACTCAGTTCTTCGTTCCCCAGCAGGCATTGCCCTGTGCAGTGGGTGTGCTCCAGGCAGCCAGCTAGGGGCTTCTTTCTTCCTGCTTAACAAAGGTGGGTAAAGTTCATCACAGTTCCTTAAAACACAGTCGAAAGGGTGTCAGGCTTACTTGCTTTGTTACCCTTTTTCACGTCCAATATCCTTAAAATTTTACCACAGAAATCAAACAAAAAAACGCACAAAAACAAACAACAAAAAACATATAGACCACAGAACAAAACACAGAAAAACAGAATCCTGTTGCCGAAACAGAAAAACAGAGGAACAATGCAACATCTTGCTAAAGCTCCAGGGTAGGAGCGTGTGTGTGCCCATCGGCACCTCTCTACCCTTCCAGAGGAATTCCCTACAGAAAAGAACAGAGGACAGCATGATTCTCATTACTGTCCTGGACAGGAGTGTATGTGAGCCTCCCCAGGCCACCTCTATGTCATCAGAAGAGATCTCCCTTAACCAGATATCAGATGTTATAAAGGCGCCACTTACCTATGGAGGCCTCCTCCACCAGGGGCTTGATAATAGTTTTAGTGTGGTGGTTCACTGCAGTGCTCCCCAGACTGACGGCTCACTCCAAGGCCTTGGAACATCTCAAGTTGTGCACCCCCTAGAGTGGTTCTCCAGCCCAGTGCCCTGGAGGGAAGGCCGGCTTCAGAATTTTCAGCAGTCTGGTTTTGTGATCTGCTCGGGCAGGGTCATCTCACTGGGGAACTCCAAAATTTTGGACTAGGATGCAAGAAAAGACCACTGACTCCAATTAAAATCAAATTAAGGCAAGCTTATTATTTCAACAGGCTGGGCTGCCTCTCCTTCCCAAAATGGCGGGAACAAGACAGCAACCCCACCTTTCCTACAGCCCAGCTATATAGCCCAGAAAGTTACACAAACGGGTGGTTACAGATAACAAAACGTTGAAAGCATCACACTAATGGTAGTTTACATTTTTTTTTTTTTTGCTGGCCCCAATATCAGAAATAATGAGGACCATTAGAGCCTCAGAGAGGGTTGTTGTCTGGCCAGGGAAGGCCAATATTTATGAGGTGTCACTAAAGTTTCAGAAAGTACTGTTATCTGGTCAGAGAGCCAGGTGTGGATGAGTTCAAGGCACGGGCAGGCATTCCAAGCAGGTTCAGAATTTGCAGTAATTTAGAGTAAAGCCAAAATTATCTTTTCACGGCTTTGTGGCAAGATGGTTCCCAATTTTAATAAAAAATCAGGTTGGGTCTATCAAGCCTCTCCCTTACTTTTGGAAACTCCTCTGCAAACTCCAATGTTGTGAACTCCCGAGCATTTTAATTCCAGATATGTATTCACAGAATTTCTAACTCTTCTATTCCAATTGCGTCTTTCTTGGGGCGAAGGTAATATCAAGTCATTGTTCTGGATGAGAGTGGAAATATTTTTGTGTAGCACATATTTGCATACACATTTAGGAGTTCACTCCTCCTAAACACTGTTGGAACAGAAAATTCAAACTATGGGGGAGCTTCTTAGTTGAACAACATTATTCATGAATCCAAGTTCATTAAACAAATAGTTTTGGATCAGTGGATGATATATATTTCAAGATGAATTTCAATTGGCATATACTATGCTACATTTTAATGTCTCTGTGTGTTTTTTGTTTATAATGTTTTGCGATTTATATGGATTTAAAATCAAGTTTCCACAAGATTATTCTCAGAAATATTCATCCACCTGAAATACATATTTGTTTCCTAGTACTGAAAACTAACTTCAGTAAATGGTGCATAAAAATCCTAATATTTCTACAGTAACTGACCAAGATTAATATAAATGCAAGTAGATTCCTAGGGGACATGATGTGTATTTTGATGTTCATTTTTATTCAACACTGCTACATTACTATTTCTGCAGCTTATGCACATCATACTGTATATATTTCATTCAAAAGTTCACAAATTTATATGCATGTGTTTCACGTTCAATCACATCCTGCTTCAGAACACATGAATTCCTCCAGGTTTCTTGACTATTCTTTTCATGATACTTCTTTCCAAACACATTATTTTTGATTTCCATAATCACGTTTGAAGCAAAACTCACACACTTTTCAGGATAAAATATAACCCTAATATTACCATTAGATGTATAAGTGGTTGGAATGAATGATTGCATATCAATATGAGATTTCTTTTATATTTTCAGATATCAATTCAATCCATTATTTAAAGTGGAACCAGTTATATTATTTATACACAGTATGGTCTATTCATGCATAATCTGCATATTCATAGACACAGGGTACACCTATTTGTACCCCAAATACTAAATTATACTTCTACAAAACATTGCTCCAGAAACGGTGGAAGAAATATTCATGTCACCTGATCTACACATACATTTTATCACAATAATATTCTGGACACAAAATGCAATGGTCACACTTATGATTTTAAAAAAGCCTAAATGGAAAGTGAACATGGATTACAAAAAAACATCCAAGTCCTGGTTACCTAATGCTCTCGAATTCAATCCTATTTGTGACAAGATATTTGTTTCTTCCTAAGATTATATATTCAAACTCAACCCTGTTGAAAATGTCTAAACCAATTACACACTTTATACTTTTGCTGATTTCCTAATGTCTCTATTTATGTCTGCTTTCCTACATATTTTCCCCTGTTCATCATTGTGACTGACTCTTCACATGTGCTGACGTTTACATTCACTCTCTACCCGAAACCCTATTTGTAAAGAACTTTTGGTCCAAATCCTATACTCACTCTTCTTTATAAACCTGCTCACTACCTTGGTAATCCTACGGACTATTCCTTTATGACTAGATGTTCTGTTTGTTATTCAATCATCCGAGGTACAAGATCCAATTTCATTGTATATTGACTTATCTGAGACATCTGTGCAGAATATAATTCAAAGCTAAGTATCCCACTCAAGGGCCCAATGCCCTACTTGGCTTCAAATCTTCCCTAGATTTCTGTTATATTTTACCTATATATTCTTGTAAATATCACAGGTTTCCAATACCATTATTCATCCAGCAGAATGATTGCTAACCAAAATTGAACATATTATTAACCCTAACCATACACTGTTCCCTCAATCTAACTTTAGAGCAGTGCAGGGACAGAGTTGGTCTTACAAAAGAGGAATGTTGGGGATCTTCCACCTGCTGAGAATATCAAAGATCCATGCAGAAATGATCCCCGAAGAAGATGTAGACTGCTATGAAGGACCTGAGAGAGCAAAAGTTAGCTTCCATGGCAAACAACCTGGTCACTATGAAGGGATGTGTCTGAATAAGCCTCTCTCTTTTTAATATAGAGCAAATGGACCAAACCAGGCCTGTGTGGAGATCGTTTCCCCGGTACCAATGGTTGATATACCATTCTAACTTGTGAAAGTGTCACAGGAAGTAGGGGCAGCCTCCATCTCATGGGACCCTTGGAAGCAACTGTTAGGACAAAGTGGTTGCCAAGGCTGTGAGCTCATTCACTTCATGAAGGAAGTGACCTACCTCACTTTCTTGGTGATGGAACTCTCTGAACTTGGGATCCCTGAAAACAGGCAGCCAGAGTCAGGCCCAATAACAGTCACAGAAGTCTCACTTTTTGGATTTACCAAGGAGAGAGTCAATCTTTCTTGGTATCTACAGTTGTGAGGATGGCCAAATGCCAGGAAAGATCTGAATTGGGGTCTTTCCTGAGAAAGCAGGTATTGGCTCACCGCTGGCTCCTGACAACTTCAAAGAGTGGGCCAAGGAGTCCAGATTTGAGAATAGAGAAGCCATTTCGGGGGAACATAGTATGGCCCACAAGGCAGAGGACACTCTTGATAGTCACAGACCCTCTTGGGGGAAAGAGGTGCCTTTGTGGGAATGAGTGTGTGTATGTGGTTTTGTCTCATGCTCTGAGAATAGGTAGGAAAGGCGGTTTCTTTGGTTTAGAATGGACTGTTTCTAGTAAGTCATTTGACAAAGCAAGTGTTTCTATGTCTGTGTATCCAACTGTGTCCATGGTTGTAGACATTACAAAAGAAAATGCATCAATGGATGTGTCCTGTCTAGGAGAAAGCTTCCCCACATTCATCCTGCCCAATTTATGAAAGGACGGAGGCTTGCCTTATTGATGGGCAAGACCTGCTGTCTTCCTAAGTTTCTGTTTTCTTCTTGAATTCTGGCCACTCTCCAGAATAGACTCATGGTTTTGTGACCAAGATATGTAGCACCTCAAAGCTCTGTGACATGGCCGTGTACTGGATAGCTGAAGGGAATGGCGAGAATCTCAGGAAACTCAGATATCTGTGTGATCATGAAAGTCTCAGTGGAGAATCCCTGCTTTGGGCCTTTGCTTACCTATTGTTCTGTAGCACTGAATGTCAGGAAGGTCTTTGCCTAAGGCACCACTTTGTGAAACCTGAATAAAACAGTTTTCTAATGGAAATGAATGAGCATCACCTGTCTCTCTTTGAGTAATTGCTTTTGAAAGGGATGTGTCTGAGCCAGTCTGTTGGCTGTGTGTGAGGCTGTGTCTTGCATTTTCAGCACCTGATGGATCTAAAGAAAGATGCCATGTGTGCATCCAAAACCAAAATGGCCAAAAGGGCAGTCATTGTGGATAAAATCTCTTGCCTTCCTCTGTAAGGTTCCTGACCTCTATCAAGTGAGAATAGGAATCCTTTGGGTCAAATGACTTCTTCAAAGCCCTGCGGAGGCTAGCCAATAGGTGCTTGGGTTTTCTCATGACCCCAATGCACATAAAGAATCTAAACCCCACAGTCAGTAGGCCTCAAATTGGAGAAGCTGAGCAGTATTAATGGTAGGCCTTTTTGATCACTTCTGGTTCACAGAAGGGGTGTCCAGGCCACTCTGACTTTATGGAAATGACGAGCAAGAGTGCGTATTTTGGACACTGTCTTGTCCTGCGCTCCTCATAGAAACCTCCAGCTAGAGGTTATGATGAGTGTCTATATGGAAGAAGATGAGAGCCATGTGGGACTATTTTGGTTTTAATTGTGGTCATTTGTGTGGCAGTTGGAAGAGATGACTGGGTCCACCTGGGTTTGAACTCTGGTGTGAATCCCCTTAGAGACTGAGTTCTGGAAGTGACCTCAGAGAAGTATTGCCATGAATCGAGTTGGGATTTTAGGAAGCCATGCATGAGAGTCGCCCTTATAAACTTAGATCAAGGTCCAGGGTGGCTTTCCACAGAGCACTGGGAATCTCAGCCAAATTATCCCATGATTTTATTCTTAAATACTTGGCAGCAATACTTGAGAGTCAAAACACACATGGAACTCACATTGTAGACCTCAATAGGCCTGGCTTCATGTAACCTTTTGGCCACTCTATGGGAAGCGTTGCCTATGAAAGTTCTCCAGAGTTACACTGAAATGAGCTTCCTCAACATTTAATGGTTCTTGAAAGCCACAGTGCCTCCCAACTACATCCTTGAAAAATGGCTAGATAAATACTTTGAAATTTTTGAAATTCCCATGACCAGGTGGCACTGGAGTATCTTTGGATGTCCTGCTGCTGATCATGAGTGTACCAGAGAGTGCCTTGATTGACTGGAATTTATAAAAATAATGTAGAACAGAGATGGTAGTAAGTTGGAGCCTGCTGAGTAGTGGGCCTAGAGCAGTGGTAGCCACGTGTGTGATAAAACATCTGTGGTGGGTCCATGTGACTAGCCCATTTGCTTCCAAATGGCTTGTGACTGACATGGTGCAGCCAGCAGACCCTTATTTGTAAAGGCATCTTTTTATTTGGAGAGCTTTCAAGGTAATGATCAGAATCAGGTTGATATGGTCAAGGGTGCAAGCTATGTGAGAAAGAAGCCTGGTTGTTTCATTCTCCTGCAGACCCTAACCCACCACACGTGACAGAACTCCCTCTAGCACTGTGTCCCAGTTGAACTTGTTGTTCAAAAAGCCCAGTGCAGCAGCAAGAACCAAAAGCCCCAGTGCAGCAGCAAGAACCACCACAAAAATTTGAGGAGGACCAAATGGCTTCACAGTCCACACGGGGTGAAACTTAGCCTCCAGTGGCCACACTTTACCTACAAAGAGAGAATTCAGCACTGCTGCCTCAGGTTCATTTGAAAATAAGAATCCATGTTCTCCAGGTCATATAGATGCAGACCCAGCTTTGATGGTCTCACTACAAAAGAAGCTAAAACTCCTTAATACAACATATATTTCAAGTGCCCAGCTTCAGAGGCAGTTTCTCAAGAAGTCTTTAGGCCAGCAGAGCTCAATGTTTGTGGAGTGTTTACCATGTCCCTTACTTTTGGAAACTGCTCTACCACGTCCAAGGTTGTGAACTCCTGAGCATATTCCATTCCAGATTTGCATTCACAGATTTTCTAACTCTTCTCCTCTAATTGTGTCTTACCTGGGGTGAAGGTAATGTCAAGGCATTGTTGTGGATGAGAGTGGGAAGATTTTTGTGTAGCACATATTTGCATACACATTGGATTCATTTTCCAATTTCCCATTAAAAATACTGAATCCCTGACACGAACCCATACCCTACTAGACTCTGACTACTAATCCTAATATGATGGAGAAAAATAACCCAAACAGAATAGAAATACAAGCAGTACAGAGAAGGCATGGTGTATAGTTGGACTTGCCTTTTGCATTATGTAGGGTAGGTGTTATAAATCTAGATAATTTTTAATTGAAATAGTTCTCCATGGGTTTTTAAAGTTAACAAATATGTGAATTTCTATCTCCCTTTCTCTGTAACCTATTCAGCAAATGTATTTTTATATGCACATATAGAATCCTAGCTGGTATCACATGTACATACTTGTTTGGAGGCTGACGTGGCAGATAAAAATTATGAGAAGAGATAACTCCTCATAAATGCTGTTGGATCTTAAAATTCAACCTATGGGTGATCTTCCTAGTTGAACAACATTATTCATAAATCCATGTTCAGTAAAATTAATATTTTTGGATCAGTGGACGATATATATTTCACCATGAATTTCGATTGGCATATATACTGCTACTCTTTAATGTCTGTGTGTGTTTTGTGTTTGTGTGTGTGTATATATATATATATATATATATATATATATATATATATATATATATATATATATACAATCTCCAGATTTTTTAAAATATAAAATATATGTGTCTTATTATACACTCCCTAAATACATTCATATTCATGTATGTGGATTTATAATCAAATTTTTACAAGATTATTCTCAGAAATATTCATCCCCCTGAAACACATATTTGTTTACTAGTACTGAAAACTAACTTCAATGAAAGGTGCATACAAATCCTAATATTTCTGCAGTAACTTACCCAGGTTAATATCAATGCAAGTAGATTCCTATGGGACATGATGTGTATTTTGACATTCATTTTTATTCAACACTGGTACAGTACTATTTCTTCAGTTTATGCACATCATAGGATAAATGTTTCATCCAAAATTTCAAAATTTAAAACTTTTGATTCACTTTCAATCACTTCCTGCTTCAGAACACATGTATTCCTCCATGTTTCTTGACTGGTCTTTCATGAGACTTCTTTGCAAACACATTATTTTCGATTTGCATAATCAATTTTGAAGCAAAACTCACACACTCTTCATGATCAACTGTAACACTAATATTACCATTAGATGTACAACTGGTTGTAATGAATGTATGTATGCCAATATCAATATAAGATTTCCTGTATATTTTCAGATATCAATTTATTCCAATTCCAATTTCTAATGTTGGGTCCAGTTATATTATTTATTCACAGTTTGGTCTATTCATTCATCATCTCTATATTCATCAAAACAGGGTACACCTATTTTTTTCCCAAATACTAATTTATAGGTTGTAAAAATATTGCTCCCCATAATGGTGGAAGAAATATTCATATCACCTGATCTACATATACATTTTTATCACAGTAATATTCTGGACACAAATGTAAAGGTAACACTTATGATTGTACCAAAACCTAAATTGAACGTGAATATATATTACTAAAACCATCCATGTCCAGGTCGCCTAATGCTCTCAAATTTCAATCCTATTGGTGACTACATATTTGTTTCTTCTAATATCATATATTCAACCTCAACCCTGTTGAAAATGTCTAATCCTGTTACTCACTTTATACTTTGCCTGATTTCCTAATGTCTCTATTTTATATCTGCTTTCCTACATATTTTCCCCAGTTCATCATTGTGACTGACTCTTCATATGTGCTGATATTTTCATTCACTCTCTAAACGAAACCCTATTGCTAAAGAACTATATTTCCAACTCAAAGACTCACTCTTCAACCTAAACCTACTATTTTCCTAATCCTACTGACTATCCCTTTTTGACTGGATGTTCTCTTCGACATTCAGGCATCTGAGGTACTAGGTTTTATTCCATTGTATGTAGATTTACCTGCGACCACATTGCAGAATGTAATTCAAAACTAAATATCATAATCAAGGGCCCAATGCCCTTCCTGGCTTCAAATCTTACCTAGATTTCTCTTTTCATACTTATATTTCAAATACATATTCTTATAAATATTTCAGGTTCCCAATACCATTATTCATCCAGCGGAATGATTCCTAACACAAATAAAACATGTTGTTCACCCTAACCATACACTGTTCCCTCAATCTAAATTTACAGAGGGAAGGGACAGAGTTGGTCTTACAGTAAAGAAATGTAGGGGGTCTTCCACCTACTGAGACCCTCAAAGTTCCATGCTGAAATGATCACTGGAGAATATATACGCAGCTACGAAGCACCTGAGAGAGCAAAAGTCATGTTCAATGGCAAACAACCTGGTCAGGATGAAGGTTTCTGTCTGAATCAGCCTCTCTATTCTTAATGTAGAGAAGATGGACCAAACCAGGCCTGTGTGGGTAGCTGTTCCCGGGTGCCTATGGTTGATATAAGATTCTAACTTGTGAAAGTGTCACAGGAATTAGGGACAGCCTCCTTTTCATGTGAGACTTGGAAGCCACTGGTTGGACAAAGTGGTTGCCAAGGCAGTGACCTCATTCAGTTCCTGAAGGAAGTGACCTCACATCACTTCCTTAGTGAAGGAAATCTCAGAACTTGAGATTCATGAAGCCAGGCACCCAGAGTCAGTCCCAGTCCCAGTCCCAGTGGTCTCACTTGTTTGGATTTACCAAGGACAGAGTAAGTCTTTCTTGGTACGTATTGATGTGAGGATTGCAAAATGCCAGTAAAGCTCTGAAGAGGGGCCTTTCCTGAGAAAGCAGGTAGTGGCTCACCTCTGGGTCCTGACACCTTCACAGAGTTTGCCAAGGAGACCAGATCTGAGACATTTCAGGCCATTTAGGGGGAAAATAATATGGCCCCCAGTCAGAGGACACTCCGGATAGTAACAGACCTTCTTGGGGGAAGGAGCTGCCTTTGTGGGTGTTGGTTTGTGGTTTTGTCTCATTTTCTGAGAATAGGTAGGCAAGGCGCTTTATGTGCTGTGGAATGAACTGTTTATTGTAAGTCATTTGACAAGGCGAGTGTTTCTATGTCTGTTTACCTCACTGTGTCCGTGGTTGTACTCATTTTAAAAAAAGAATGCATCAATGGATGTGTCCTGTCTAGTAGAAAGCTTCCCAGAATTCATCCTGCCCAATTTATGAATGGAGTTCAGATTGCCTTATCAATGGGTAACACCTGCAATCTTCCTAAGTTACAGTTTTCTTCCAGAATTCTGGCCCCTCTCCAGAATAGTCTCATGGTTTTGTCTCTAAGGTATGTACCACCTCCAAGCTCTGTGACATGGCCATGTACTGGATAGCTCAAGTGAATTGTGAGCATCTCAGAAAAATCAGATATATGTGTGACCACTAAATCTCAGTGGAGAAACCCTGCTTTGGTCCTTTTGCTTACCTATTATTCTGTTGCTATGAATGTCACGAAGTTCTTTGCCTCAGGCCACCAATTTGTGAAGCCTGAAGAAAACAGTTTTCAAATGGAAATGAATGGGCATCACCTAGGGGTCTTTGCTTAATTGCTTTGGAAAGGGATGTGTCTGAATCAGCCTCTTGGCCCTGTGTGAGGCTGTGGCTTAGATTCTCAGCACCTGATGGATCTAAAGAAAGATCCCATGGATGCATACAGAACCAAAATAGCCAAAAGAGCTGTCATTGTGGATGAAGACTCTCGCCTTCCTTTCAAAGGTTCCTGACATCTATCAAGTGAGAATAGGGATCCTTTGGGTCAAGTGAGTTATTCAAAGCCCTGCAGAGGCTAGCCCATACGTGCTTGGGTGTTCTCATTACTCCAATTCACATAAAGAATCTAAACCCCACAGTCAGTAGGCCTCAAATTGGAGAAGCCAAGCAGTATTAATGGCAGACCTATTTGATCACTCCTCGTTCACAGTCAGGGTTTCCAGGCCACACTGATTTTAGGCAAATCGGGGGAAAGGTAGGTTATTTTGGACATTGTCTTGGTCTGTGCCCCTCATGGAAAACTCCATCCAGAGGTTATGATGAGGGTCTACATGGAAGAAGATAAGGGCCATGTGGGAGAATTTTGTTTTGAATTGTGGTAAGTTGTGTGGCAGTTGGAAGAGATGCCTGGGTTTACCAGGGCTTTAACTCTGGTGTGATTCCCCTTAGAGTCTGAGTTCTGGAACTGACCTCAGAGAAGCATTGTCATCAATTGTGTTTGAATTTTACTAGGCCATGCATGAGAGTTGCCCTTGGAACCTGAGATCTAGGCCCAGAGTGGCTTTCCACAGAGCACTGGGAATCTCAGCCAGGATATCACATGATTTTATTCTGAAAGACTTTGCAGCCACAGTTGAGTCAAAACACGCATGGACCTCACATTGTAGACCTCAATGGGCCTGGCTTCATGTGACCTTTTGGCTACTCTTTGGGAAGCCTTGCCTGTGAGTGTTCTCTAGAGCTTTCATTGAAATGAGCTTCCTCAACATTTAATGGTTCCTGAATGAATTGAAACCCCCAGAGCCTCCAACTTCATCCTTGACAAATGGCTTGATAAATACCATGAAATTTTTGAAATTCCCATGACCAGGTGGCACTGGAGAACTTTTGGATGTCCTGTTGCTGATGATGAGTGTACCAGACAGTGCCTTGATTTACTGGGTTTCATGAAATTTGTGTAGAACAGTGATGCCAGTAAGTTGGATCCTGCTCATTAGTGGGCCTAGAGCAGTGGTGTGAAGGTGTGTGATAAAACATGTGTGGTGGTGACATGTGGATCTGCCATTGGCTTCCCAAAGGCTTGTGACTGACATGGTACAGCCAGCAGACCCTTCTATGCAAAGGTGTTTTTTATATAGAGAGGTTTCAGGGCAATGTTCAGAATCAGGTTGCTATGGAAATGGGGGCAACTTATGTGGAATTGAATCCTGCTTGGTGCATTCTCATGCAGACCGTGACCCTCCACACGGGACAGAACTCTCTCCAGCACTGTGTCCCAGTTTAGCTCCTTGTATTTCATGAAGCAAATACCAAACTCCCAGTGCACCTGTGAGAAACACCACGAAAATTGGAGAATGACCAAATGGCTTCACAGTCCACACGTGGAGACACTTACAACCCAGTGACCATAGTTAAACTACAAAGAGAGTATTCAGCATGGCTGCCTCATGTTCATTGGAAAATTAGAAACAATATCCTCCAGGTCACATTGTTGCACACCCAGATATGATGGTCTCCCAACAAAGGAAGCTAAATCTCCTAACAACAACATATATTTTTAAGTGCCCAACCTCAGAGGAAGTTTCTCAAGAAGTCTTTACACCAGCAGAGCTCCATGTTTGAGAAATGTTTACCCTGTCCCTTACTTTTGAAAACTCCTCTACCACCTCGGAGGTTGTGAACTCCTGAGCATTTTTCATTCCTGGTATATATTCACAGATTTTCTAACTTTTCTCCTCTAATTGTGTCTTACTCGGAACAAAGGCAATGTCAAGGAAATGTTCTGGATGAGAGTGTGAACATTTTTTTGTAGCACATATTTACATACACATTGCATTCATTTTACAATTTTCCATTCAAAATACTGAATCTCTGACATGAACCCATACCCTACTAGACTCTGACTACTACTCCTAATATGATGGAGAAAAATAACACAAACAGAATAGGAATACAAGCAGTTAGGAGAAATCATAGTGTATAGTTGTACTTGTATTTTGCATGATTAATGGTAGGTGTTATAAATCTAGTCAATATTTAATTTAAATAGATCTCCATGTGTTTTTAAGGTTAACAAATATGTGAATTCCTGTCTCCCTTTCTCTGTATCCTATTTAGCAGATGTACTTTTAAATGCACATATAGAATCATACCTGGTATCACATGTACATTTTTGTGAGGTGGCTGATTTGGCAAATACAATTTGTGAGAAGTGATCACTCCTCTTAAACGCTGTTGGAACTGAAAATTCAACCTAGAGGGGACCTTCCTAGTTGAACAACATTATACATAAATCCATGTTCAATTAAAGAAATATTTTTGCATCTGTGGATGATATATATATATCATGATAAATTTCGATTGGCATATATATTGCTAATTTAATGTCTGTGTGTGTGTGTGTGTGTATTTTGTGTGTGTGTGTGTATTTGTGTGTGTGTGTATATATATATATATATATATATATATATATATATATATATATATATATGTATATATACTCTCCAGAAATATATGTGTCTTATATACACTCTCTAAATTCATTCGTGTTCATGTATATGGATTTATAATCAACTTTTCACAAGATTTTTCACAGAAATATTCATCCACCTGAAATATATATTTGTTTCCAGTACTTAAAACTAACTTCAGTTTATTTTGCATACAAATACTATTATTTCTACAGTAACTGACCCAGTTTAACATCAATGCAAGTAGATTCCAGTGGGACATGATATGTATTTTGAAGGTCATTTTTATTCAGCACTGGTACAATACTATTTCTTCAATTTATGCACATGATAGGATATATATTCCATCCACAAGTTAGCAAACTTATAGGCAGTTGTTTCACTTTCATCACTTCCTGCTTCAGAACACATAAATTCCTCTAGGTTTCTTGACTGGGCTTTTCATGAGACTTCTTTCCAAACACATTATTTTTAATTTCCATGATCACTTTTGAAGCAAAACTCACACACTCTTCATGATAAACCATAATCCTAATATTACCATTAGATGTATTAGTGGTTGAAATGAATGTATGTATATCAATATAAGATTTCCTGTATATATTCAGATATCAATGGAATCCATTATTTAAATTTGGAACCCATTATATTATTTATTCACATTATGGTGTATTCATGCATTATCTCTATATTCAGAGTCACAGGATATACCTATTTGTACCCCCGATACTAATTTATACATCTTCAAAATATTGCTCCCAGAAATGGTGGAAGAAATACTCACGTCACCTTATCTACCTATACATTTTATCACAGTAATATTCTGGACACAAAAAGCAAAGATGACACTTATTATTTTACCAATGTAAAGGTCAGGCGAGTGTCGGAGGAAGAGACTACCAGAGACTGTCTCATGCAACAGCCAAGGATTTATGGGGGTCCAGCATGCTGGGGTCAGAGCTCCCTTGAATAGAGCACAGAGCGCTGAGAACAGCTTAAGCAGAGCTTATATACTTTCCTTGGAGAGGGCAGATAGGAAAGTTTATTGATGGGTCAGGGCGAGTGGGCAGTTTGCGTCCAAATGGGTGAGGAAGTACATTCTGCAGTTTTGCAGTTGGGTACAGCACTTTCAGGGAACTAGATTAGCAAACAGTTCTCAAGACATCAACAGTGTTTTGTTAAGCATACCGAAAAACTGGAAGTGACAAGTACCTATTTTATTAACCTTTCATTCCCCACTTCTTCTTTTGGTTACTTTTAATCATAAAAATGATTATTGGGGGTGTCACATTTTATGTTTACTAGTGTGGTATATTTTTTTCTGATTACCATAAGTTTAACTTATCCAATTTGAGCATGGAGAAAGGAAACTACACGGTTGATCAAACAGGGTCCTACAATTACCAATAATATGAGAATTATTAATGGACCGGCCAGGGCTGATGAAAACGTAGTTAATGAGGGGGCTTTGTGAACCAAGACTCAAACCACCTTTTTTGGGCCTCTCTCTCTTGTTGATGCTCTTCAAGGCATCTTCTTAATTTAATCATAGATTCTTTTACAACTCCAGTATGGTCGGCATAAAAACAACATTCTTCCCTCAATGCAGGACGAAGGCCCCTTCTCTCATGAAGAGGAGGTCCAACCCTCGACTGTTCTGTAAAATAACTTCAGAGAGAGAGGTTAAAGATTCGTGTAAAGCTGTGAAGGAGGTTTTTAATATCTTTAAGTTTTGGTCTATTACTGCTTCTAATTGGGTCATTTGTTGTGTTCCATGGACCAGGGCAGTGGTTCCTGTGCCCACCCCTGCAGCAACTCCTATTCATAATAGGATGACTAAAGTGAGGGATACAGGTTCCTGGCAGAATCGGGTTGTTTGCCCCCCTATTTGATATTTAAATGTGCCTGCGTCATGATAGAGCACTCTGGAAAACATCTGCACCATTACATAATTAATCACATCTGTTGACCATTTTATGAAAACATAAACAATGTTTAAGTGTATAGAATTGTACTGCTGTAGAGATGGACAAGGCAAGGTACCTAAGATAGCACAGAAGACAGGGAAACAGTCTTATTTGGTTGCATCCGGATTTAGAGGGCATTGCTTCTGTTGTAATCAATTAATCCCTGAACCCAAAGTTTAGGTTGTTTCAGAATTTTGTACCCAGCATGTAAGGGAAGGGGCTCAGAAGTTCACAGTCTGCAGAAGTTCACAAAAAGCAGTTTTTGTTTCTGTTTTTTTTTCCTCTGTTCTGGGAAAGTTAACTTCTTAAGGACACCTGGGAGGGGGAGAGCTTTTTTCTTCTTTTTTTTCTTTTCCTCCCTGCCAGCTGTTACCATGGAGCCCAGTTGGTAACTTCTATATCTTAGAAATGTAGCCATCTCTATGAAGCCCCAGCTCTAGGCCAGAGGCCTTCTTCATATATTTTGTTAAAAACTACTAAGGGGGTGTCTAGCTTAGGAGTGCTGATTTTTCCAGCCAGTGGCCAAGTAGAACAGAGCAACACGAATAGAGGAAGTTTATCTACATTGAACTCTTTTATAGGAACTGTGTTGCTGAAAGGCTTAAAGTCAGCCATGGTGAAGACTTCTGGAGAAGGTCATTTAAGACTTTTCTGTGGGCCTGGTACAGAGGGGAAGACAGGGAAGGCAGGGGATGAGAGCAGCTCCGTGGATCTGAGGATGAGGAAAAAGAGATGTAAAAGAATTATGGGAAAGGGGTTTGGGATTTTCCTGGCAACAAAACTTGAGCAGTAGAACAGGTAGAGCAGAGGGGAAGACGGGAGTGAGTATCCCAAAAAGCCTGTGAGGGACTTTAAATTCTTAGTAACCTGTTTTCAGTGATGACAAAGCAACTTTAAAGGCCATTTTAATTACATCTTTGATAGGCGTCTGAGGGCACTCCTTAGCTGGTTTGAGCTTTGGGTTAGCTGGTAAGAGGATCTGGTGGGACCCGGTGTGGGCACTGACAGGAGGAGAGAGGAGTGAGAGGGTGGAAGGGTACCTCAGTACCTGCAAGCTCAGCAAGGGGCAATGGTCTGAGAACCGACGGAAATTTGGGTTTTTGATCTAGTAACTGGAGCTGAGAAATCAGGTTGCTGATGTGGGAGTGACAGCAGAGAGTCTGGGGCAGAAGGCTGCGGGTGATTATCTATTGGAGAAGCATAGTTCAGGATTTGAGCATAGGAGGGAAAAGGCCTACACGTAGGGGAATTTCCTTCCACACTTTTGAGCACTTGTCGAAGTTGAAAAGGTCACGCAAAATTTGAGGATCTAGAGACCCCTCTGGTGGCCATCGGTTTTTGTTATCTAACTGGTAATATGGCCAATGCTGTGTACTGAATTTGATGAGGAGTTTTGCTTCCACCAGGTAGCCCCTGTATCCTCACATCCCCATTATTTACAGAAGAAGTTGGCTTTTCCCCCACACAGTCGTGGCTGTTTTTGGCTTTGGTAGTCCGCCAGGCAAACATAGTAATCTAGGCTAGCCAACCTGCATCTGGCTCACGTGTCCCTACATCCATAATGTTTGATTCCATTATCTATTGTATGGAAAGTATTTAATGGAATTTTTGGGGATCCTCTTCATCAGGGATTTCCCAATAGGAAAGACGTATAGCCAGCTGACAAATTTCTTGGTGGAGAGATGGCCACCAGGTCCCTAAGTGGGCTGTATGTGCGATAGACCATACTTCTTGTCTAGTAGGATTTGTGATCAGCCATCGCTGCTGAACGGGTTGATGAGGGTTAGGACTACTGGTGACCAATTGGAGAGTCTATAGTCTTATTCACATGGCGAATATACAATTTGAAAATGTTACCAGTCTTTTCCATTTTTCAGCCAGATTCTGGACAGGGCACAGGCTTGAGATGAGAATTAGGAACCGGGAAGTGATTCCGTCCAGCTTTAGCACTGTAGGTGTTATAAGTAGCACCTGGTATGGTCCTGTCCAGCCGGGTTCCAGGGATGACACCTGATGTTGTCTTATGTAGACAAAGTCTCTTACTTGATATAGATGTGGAGTACCCTCTTCAGCAGGTTAGTAGGCAGTGGCCAGCTGTTTCCACAGGTATTGCTGAGTTCCTTCCAGAACTTTAAGTCTGTCAAGCAAGGTGGTGTGGAAGGGATCGTTAGATCTTTGAGTTAGGGTTAGGTCCCTTACTGGAGATGGGGCCCCATAGAGAATTTCATAGGGGGTGAGGTTACACAAAGAAACAGAGGGAGTATTTCTTGCATGAAATAGTGCATAAGGCAGGAGCATAGTCCAATCTTTTATGCTACTCTTTAAGCTTAATTTCGTTTAGGTCTCTTTAATGGTTCTATTTAATTTTTTTACCTGTCCTGAACTCTGGGGTCTATAAGCACAATGTAACTTCCAATTAATTCCCAGGGTCCTGGCTAACCCCTGAGTTACCTGGGCCATGAACGCTGGTCCATTATCAGACCCTATTACCTTAGGCAGGCCGTACCTTGGAAAAATATCTTTCAGGATCTTCTTGACCACCATTTGCGCCTTTTTTTTTGGGGGGGGGGAGGCTTCAATCCATCCTGAAATATATCTACAAAGAGTAGGAGATATTTAAGTCCATACCATGCTTGCTTAATTTCAGCAAAGTCCACTTCCCAGAATTGTCCTGGTCTGGTTCCTCGTAGGTGCTTTCCTGCAGGAAGCTTGGAAGTGTAAGCATTAACCTATTGACAGACCCGACAGGCTTTTTTTTACCTGTTCAGTTATTTCCTTTCACTGTGAGTCGGTTAGTGGAAAACTCTGTTCTTGATCCTTCAGGAATGCCTGCAATTTCTTTGAACCAAGGTGAGTGAACTGATGTACATTTTTTACGTAGTGTAGGGCTTTCTGAAATTTCAGGCTTTGCTCAGTGAAGTTGAGGAGTACAGTGTCAGTGTCCTTAGATGTTATCAAAAGCTTGCTGGATCTCAGGGGTCCATTAGAATTGGGCATCTCCCTTTAACAGCGGGTGTAAATGAGAAGTTAAGGACCCAAACACAGGAATCTTTAACCTGCAAAACCCAGCAGTCCCAAGAAACTCTCTGTGTTGTCTGTTGTTAGATGGGGGTGGTTTCTGCACAACCGTTTGATTTCTGGGCTCAGTGAGCCATCGTTTACTGCCCCTAAAGGAATAGCCCAGGAAGATTACTTCTTGCTGGCAAATTTGGGCCTTTTAGGAAGAAGCTCTATACCCGAGTTGAGGAAGCTCACATAATACTGCTTGGGTCGCAGATTCACAGATATCCTTGGTGTTGGGTGCCAGTAGCAGGTCATCCACGTATTGAAGCTGGGTGACTTCGGGGTGCGTAGTTCTGAAGCTGTTGAGATCTCTTTGGAGGGCTTCATCAAAGAGAGTGGGGGAGTTTTTCAACCATTTTTGGGAGTCTAGTCCAAGTTAGTTGACCACACGTTCCAGTTTCTGGGTCTACCCACTAGCAAGCAAACAGCAACTGACTATATTTATGCAGAGGCAAGCAAAAGAAAGCATCTTTTAAGTCCAGAACAGTATACCATTTCCTCTCAGGGTTCAGAGTGATAAGCAGATTGTACGGATTAGGTACACTGGGGTGAATGTCCTACACTCTGTTGTAGGTCTCTCTTATGTCTTTAATGGGGGATAGTCCCCGGCTCCTGGCTTTTTATACTGGTAGCGGGGGAGTGTTTTAGGATGATTGACAAGGCCTAAGGACCCTAAGGCCAGATATTTCTGAATATGCGGCCTTATCCCATCTTTAGCTTTTTTGCTCAGAGGATATTTTTTGACATTGATTGGGGAGGCTGAGGTTTTGAACTCCACTGTTTTTGGAGGTTGTTTCATGGCTAGTCCTAACCCAGCAGTTTTTTTCCAGGCATCTGGGTAATCTGTTATCCATTTCTGGGGTAGCTTGCCTGTTTGATCAGTCTTGGGGGGTGTGAAGAGTTGCTGTTCATCTTCTACTGACATATTTAAAGCCGTGAATATAGGAGTTTATACTAAAGGATTTAGAAATATCATTTTGGGGCCTTCATGGTTAAAAGTCATTTTGGCCCGGAGCTTGGTGAGCAGATCTCTGCCCATCAATGGGGCCAGGCATTCTGGGATTATTAGGAAGGAGTGATGGATTTTTCCTTTCCTCATGTCCATGGTTTTCTTAGTTGTCTAATTCCCATATTTACTGGTGTTAGCACTTTGAACTAGAGAGCTTTTATTTGATAGAGGGCCCAGTGGGGCCTTAAGGACTAAGTATACTGCCCCTGTATCCACTTCAAAGTTTACTGGGGTCCCCTCCACATCAAAAGTTACCCTGGGTTTATTGGGAGTCTAGCAATCTGGGGCTCAGTGCTCACTTGAAAAGAGCAGAGAGCAATGAGAACAGCTTAAGCAGAGCTTATATACTTTCCTTGAAGAGGGCAGGGAGGGAAGCTTATTGATGGGTCAGGGCGAGTGGGCGGTTTGCGTGCAAACAGGTGAGGGTGTACATTCTCTGTTTGGCAGTCGGGGACAGCACATTCTGGGAAAAAAAAAATAGCAAACAGTCCTCAAGGTTTCAACAGTGTTTTGTTAAGCATACAGAAAAACAGGAAGTGACAAGTACCTATCTTATTAACCTTTCACCAAATCCTAAATGGAAAGTGAGCATGGATTTCTAAAAACATCCATGTCCAGGTTGCTTAATGCTCGCAAATCAATCCTATTGGTGACTACATATTTGTTGCTTTCTAAGATTATATATTCAACCTCAACCCTGTTGAAAATGACTAATACTAACCCTCACTTTATGCTTTTCCTGATTTCCTAATGTCTCCATTGATATCTGCTTTCATACATATTTTCCTGAGTTCATCATTGTGACTGACTCTTTACATGTGCTGAAATTTACATTCACTCTCTATCCGAAACCCTATTGCTACAAAACTTTTGTTCGAAATCCTATACTCACTCTTTTTTCTATACCTACCAACTATCTTCCTAATCCTACCGACTATCCCTTTTTGACTGGAAATTCTCTTTGACAATCAATCATCCAAGGTACAAGGTCCTATGACATTGTATATCAATTTATCTGAGACATCTGTGCAGAATATAATTCAAAGCTAAGTATCCCAATCAACAGCCCAATGCCCTTCTTGGATTCAAATCTTATCTAGATTTCTGTTTTCATACTTATATTTCACCTATATATTCTCGTAAATATCGCGAGTTCCCAATACCATTGTTCATTCCTCAGTATGATTTCTAACCTAAATCAAACCTGTTATTACTCTAACCATACACTGTACCCTCAAACTAACTGTACAGAAGAGCCGGGAGAGAGTTTGTCTTACAATACAGTAATGTAGGGGCTCTTCCACCTGCTGAGAACATCAAAGGTACAAGCAGAAATGATACCCTGGAGAAGTTGCAGGCAGCTATGAAGGACCTAATAGAGCAAAAGTCATCTTCCATGACAAACAACCTGGTCAGTATTAAGGGATGTGTCTGAATCAGCCTCTCCTTTCTTAATGTAGAGAAGATTGATCAAACCATGCCTGTGTGGAGAGCTGTTCCCAGGTGCCTATGGTTGATATACCATTCTAACTTGTGAAAGTGTCACAGGAAGTAGTGGCAGCCTCCATCTCATGGGAACCTTGGATGAATCTGGTAGGACAAAGTGGTTGCCAAGGCAGTGACCTCATTCAGTTCCTGAAGGAAGTGACCTCACCTCACTTTCCTGGTGATGGAAATCTCTGAATTTGGGATCCAGGAAGCCAGGCACCGAGAGCCAGTCCAAGTCCCAATCCCAGTGGTCTCACTTGTTTGGATTTACCAAGGACAGAGTCAGTCTTCCTTGGTTCCTACTGATATGAGGATTGCCAAATGCCTGAAGAGCTCTGAAGAGGGGCCTTTACTGAGAAAGCAGGTAGTGGTTCACCGCTGGCTGTTGACAACTTCACAGAGTTGGCCAAGGAGACCAGATCTGAGACAGTACAGGCCATTTTAGGGGAACATAGTAAGGCCCACTATTCAGAGGACACTCCGGATAGTCACAGACCTACTTGAGTTAAGGAGGTGCCTTTGTGGGTGTGGGTGTGAGTTTGTGGTTTTGTCTCATGTTCTGAGAATAGGTAGGAAAGGCTGTTGTTTTGATTGGAGTGGACTGTTTCTAGAAAGTCATTTGACTAGGCGAGTGCTTCTATGTCTGTGTATCCCACTCTGTCCATGGTTGTAGATATTCGAAAAGAGAATGTATCAATGTATGTGTCCTGTCTAGTGGAAAACTTTCCAGCATTCATCAGGCCTAGTTGATGAATGGACTGTGTCTTTCCTTATGGATGGGCAACACCTACTAACTTCCTAAGTTCCTGTTTTCTTCCTGAATTCTGGCCACTCTCCAGAATAGCCTCATAGTTTTGTGTCCAAGATACATACCACCCCCAAGCTCTGTGACATGGCCATGTACTTGATAGCTATAGGAAATGGGAACATCTTAGAAAACTCAGACATCATTGTGACCAGTAAACGCTCAGTGAAGAAACCATATTTTGTTTCATTTGCTTACCTATTGTTCTGTTGCCCTGAATGTCAGGAAGGTATTTGCCTCAGGCCACCCCTTTGTGAAGCCTGAATAAAACAGTTTTAAAATGGAAATAAATGGGAATAACTTGTGGTTCTTTGCTTTGGAAAGGGATGTGTTTGAATCAGCCTCCTAGCCCTGTATGAGGTTGTGGCTTAAATTTTCAGCACATGATGGATCTAAAGATAGATACCATGTGTGCAATCAAAACCATAATGGCAAAAATTCAGTAATTGTGGATGAGTCTCTTGCCTTCCTCTGTTAGGTACCTGACCTCTATCAAGTGAGACAGGGATCCTTTTGGTCAAATGAGTTTTTCAAAGTCCTGCAGAGGTGCTTGTGTTTTCTCGTGACTCCAAATCACATAAAAAAATCTATACCTGAGAGTCAATAGGGCTCAAATTGGAGAAGCAGAGCAGTATTAAAGGCAGGCCTATTTGATCACTTCTGGTTCACAGGAAGGGTGTCCAGGCCACCCTGACTTTAGGCAAATGAGGGGCAAGGGAGAATATTTTGGACACTGTCTTGGGATGCGTCCCGCATGGAAACCTCCAGCCAGAGTTTATGATGAGTGTCTATATTTAACAAGATGAGTGCCATGTGGGAGTGTTTTGGTTTTAATTGTGGTCATTCGTGTGGCGGTTGGAAGAGATGACTGGATCCAACTTGAACTATGGTGTCATTCCCCTTAGAGACTGAGTTCTGGAACTTACCTCAGAGAAATATTGCCATGAATTGTGTTGGGATTTAGGAGGCCACGCATGAGAGTCACCCTTGGAAACTGAGATCTAGGCCCAGTGTCGCTTTCCACAGAGCACTGGGAATCTCAGGAGGATATCACACAATTTTATTCTGAAAAACTTGTCAGACATATTTGATAGTCAAAACACACATGGACCTCAATTGTAGACCTCAATGGGCCTGGCTTCATGTGACCTTTTGGCCACTCTTTGGGAAGCCTTGCCTGTGAGAGTTCTCCAGAGCTTTCATTGAAATGAGCTTCCTCACCATTAAATAATTTCTGAATGAATTGAAACCCACAGTGTCTCCAACTTCATCCTTGAAAATTGGCTAGATAAATACCATGAAATTTTTGAAATTTCCTTGACCAGGTGGCACTGGAGAACATTTGGATGTCCAGTTGCTGATCATGAGTGTACCAGACAGTGTGTTGATTGACTGGTTTTCATGAAAATGGTGTAGAAAAGAGATGCCAGTCATTTGAAGCCTGTTGAGTAATGGGCCCAGAGCGGTGGTGAGCAAGTGTGTGATAAAACATCTGTGGTGGGGTCATGTGGATCCGCCATTGGCTTCCAAATGGCTTGAGACTGACATAGTGCAGCCAGCAGATCCTGTATGTGAAGACATCTGGTTATATAGAGAGGTTTCAGGGCAATGTTCAAAATCAGGTTTCTATGGTCAAGGGAGCAACCTATGTGGTATACAAGCCCTGTTGGTGCATTCTCCTGCAGACCCTGACCCACCACACGTGAAAGAACTTCCTCCAGCCCTTTGTCCCAGTTGAACTCCTTGTATTTCATGAAGCAAATACCAAACTCCGAGTGCAGTATCAAGAAACGTTTTGAAAAGTGGAGGATGACCTAATGGCTTAGCAGTCTACATGGGGAGACACTTAGACCCAGTGGCCATAGTTTACCTACAAAGAGAGAAATCAACACTGCTGCTTCATGTTCCTTGGAGAATTATAAACCATGTCCTCCAGGTCACAGATGTGCAGACCAAGCTTTGATTGTCTCACTAGAAAAGAAGCTAAAGCTCCTGACAACAACATATATTTCAAGTGCCCAACCTAGAGGCAGTTTCTACAGAAGTCTTTAGGCTGGTAAATCTCCATGTTTGTGGAGATTTTACACTGTCCCTTACTTTTGGAAACTCCTCTACCAACTCCAAGGTTGTGAACTCCTGAACATTTTTCATTTCAGATATGTATTCAAAGATTGTCTAACTCTTCTCCTCTAAATGTGTCTTACTTGGGGTGAAGGTAATGTCAAGGCATTGTTCTGAATGAGAGTGGGAAAATTTTTGTGTAGCACACATTTGCATACACATTGATTCATTTTACAATTTTCCATTTGAAATACTGAATTCTTGACACTAACTCATACCCTACTAGACTCTGACTACTAATCCTAATATGATGGAGAAAAATACCCAAACAGAATAAAAATACAAGCAGTTTACAGCAGGCATGGTGTATTGTTGGACTTCCTTTTTGCATGATAGAGGGTAGGTATTCTAAATCTACTCAATTTTTAATTGAAATAGTCCTCCATGTGTTTTTAATGTTAACACATATGTAAATTCCTGTCTTCCTTTCTATGTAGCCTACTCAGCACATGTATTTTTATATGCAAATATAGAATCCTACGTGGTCTCACAAGTACTTTTTTTTGAGTTGGCTGACTGAGCAGAAACAAGTTGTGAGAAGAGATCTCGTAAACGCTGGTGGAACTGAAAATTAAAACTATGGGTGAGCTTCCCAGTAGAACAATTTATACATAAATCCATGTTCAGTAAAATAAATATATTTTCATCTGTGGATGATATATATTACTGATAAATTATGTTTGGCATATATATTGATACTTTTTAATGTATTTTTGTGTTTTTCTGTATATATATATATATATATATATATATATATATATATATATATATATATATATACACACACACACACACTCTCCAGATTTTATAAAATATGAAATATATGTCTCTTATATACACTCCATCAATTCATTCATGTTCATGTATGTGGATTTATAATCAACTTTTCACAAGATTATTCTCAGAAATATTCATCTACCTGAAATACATATTTGTTTCCCAGTATGAGAACTAACTTCAATCAATGGTGCTTACAAATCCTAATATTTCTACAGTAACAGACCCAGTTTAACATCAATGCAAGTAGATTCCTATGGGACTTAATGTCTATTTTGACCTTTATTTTAATTCAACACTGGTACATTAGTATTTCTTCAGTTTTTGCACATCATAGGACATATATTTCATCCACAAGTTAGCAAATTAATAAGAATTTGTTTCACTTCCTGCTTCAGAACACATGAATTCTTCCATGTTACTTGACTGGTCTTTTCATGAGACTTCTTTCCAAACACATTATTTTCGATTTCCATAATCAATTTTGAAGCTAAACTCACACACTCTTCATGATAAACTATAACATTAATATTACCATTAGATGTAAAACTGGTTGGAATGAATGTATGCATATCAATATAAAATTTCCTCTATATTTTCACATTTCAATTCAATCCGTTATTTAAAGTTGGAACCAGTTATGTTATTTATTCACTGTATGGTCTATTAATGCATTATCTCTATATTCATAAACACAGTGTACACCTATTTGTCCCCCCATTACTAATTTGTACCTCTTCAAAATATTGCTCCCAGAAATGGTGGAAGAAATACTGATGTCACCTTATCTATATATACATTTTATCACAGTAATATTCTGGACACAAAAAGCAAAGGTCAAACTCATGATTGTATCAAAGCCTAAATGGAAAGTGAGCATGGATTACCAAAAACAACCATGTCCTGGTTACCTAATGCTCTCAAATGTCAATCCTATTGATGACTACATATTTGTTTCTTCCTAAGATTATATATTCAACCTCAAGCCTGTTGGAAATGTCTAATTCTATCACTCACTTTACACTTTGCCTGATTTCCTAATATCTCTATTGATATCTGCTTTCCTACATATTTTCCCTAGTTCATCATTGTGACTCATACTTCACATATGCTGACATTTACATTCACTCTCTACCCGAAACTCTATTGCTAAAGAACTTTTGGTCCAAATCCTATACTTACTCTTCTTTATAAACCTACTGACTATCTTACTAATCCTACTGACTATCACCTTTTAACTCAATGTTCTCTTCAACAATCAATCATTCAAGGTAAAAGGTCCTATGCCATTTTATATCAATTCATCTGAGACACATGTGCAGAACATAATTCAAACCTAAGTATCCCACTCAAGGGCCCAATGTCCTTCTGGCTTCATATCTTACCTACATTTCTGTTTTCATACTTATATTTCACCTATATATTCTTGTAAATATCACAGGTTCCCAATACCATTATTCATCCGGCAGAGAGATTCCTAACCCAAATCGAACATGTTATTAACCCTAAATATACACTGTTACCTCAATCTAACTTTACAGAAGAGGAGGGACAGAGTTTCTCTTTAAATACCGGAATGTAGGGAATCTTCCACCTGCTGAGAACATCAAAGGTCCATGTAGAAATAATCCCTGGAGAAGATGTAGGCAGCTGTGAAGTTCCTGAGAGAGCAAAAGTCATCTTCCATGGCAAACAACCTGGTGAGGATGAAGGGATGTGTCTGTATCAGCCTCTATCAACTTAATGTAGAGAAGATAGACCAAACCAGGCCTGTGTGAAGAGGTGTTCCCAGGTGCCTATGGTTGATATACCATTCTAACTTTTGAAAGTGTTACAGGAAGTAGGAACAGCCTCCATCTCATGGGCCCTTAGAAGTAACTATTTGGACAAAGTTGTTGCCAAAGCAGTGACCTCATTCAGTTTCTGAAGGAAGTGACCTCACCTCACTTCCTTTGTGATGGAACTCTCTGAACTTGGGATCCAGGAAGAATGGCACCCAGAGCCAGTCGCAGTCCCAGGCCCAGTGGTCTCACTTGCTTCAATTTACCAAGGACAGAGTCAGTCTTTCTTAGTGCCTACAGATGTGAGGATGTTCAAATGCCAGAAAAGCTCTGAAGAGGGGCCTTTCCTGAGAAAGCAGGTAGTGGCTCACCCATGGTTAATGACAACTTCACAGAATTGGCCAAGGTGACCAGATTTGAGACAGGACAGGCCATTTGGGGGGAATATAGTATGGCCCACCATTCAGAGGACACTCTGGGTAATCACAGAACTACTTGGAGCAAAGGTGGTGCCTTTGTGGGTGTGGGTGTATGTTCATGGTCTTGTCTCATGTTCTGAGAATAGGTAGGAAAGACTGTTTGTTTGGATTGGCGTGGACTGTTTCTAGTTAGTCGTTTTGCAATGCGAGTGCTTCTATGTCTGTGTATCCCACTGTGTCCGTGGTTGTAGACATTAGAAATAAGAATGCATCAAAGGATGTGTCCTGTCTAGTAGAAAGCTTCCTAGCATTCATCTTGCCCAATTTATCAATGGACTGTGGCTTTTGTTATCAAAGGGCAACACCTGATATCTTCATAAGTTTCTGTTTTCTTTCTGAATTCTGGACACTCTGCAGAATAGCTTCATGGTTTTGTGTCCAAGATATTTACCACCTAAAAGCTCTGTTATATGGCCATGTAGTGGGTAGCTAGTGTGACCAGGAAAGTCTCAGTGGAGAAACCCTGATTTGGGCTTTATGCTTACCTATTGTTCTGTTGCCCTGAATATCAGGAAGGTATTTACCACAGGCCAATTCTTTGTGAAGCCTGAAGAAAAAAGTTTTCAAATGGAAATGAATGGACATCACCTGTAGCTCTTTGCTTAATTGCTTTGGAAATGGATTTGTCTGAAACAGCCTCTTGGCCCTGTGTGAGGCTGTGGTTAGATTCTCAGCACCTGATGGATCCCATGTGTTCATCCAAAACCAAAATGATCAAAAGATCAGTCATTGCGGATGAAGTCTCTTGCCTTCCTCTGTAAGGTTCCTGACCTCCATCAAGTGAGAAGAGGGATTCTTTGGGTCAAATGCATTCTTCAAAGCCAAGGAGAGGCAAGCCCAAAGGTGCTTGCATTTTCTCATGCTTCCAATTCACATAAAGAATCTAAACCCCACAGTCAGTCGTCCTCAAATTGGAGAAGCAGAGCAGTATTAACGGCACACTATTTGATCACTCCAGGTTCACAGGAAGGTGTTCAGGCCACCCCGACTTTAGGCAAATGAGGGGCAAGGGAGCTAACTTTGGACACTATCTTGTTCTGCATCCCTCATGGAAACCTCCAGCCAGAGTTTATAATGAGTATCTATATGGAAGAAGATGAGGGCCTTGTGGGAGTGTTTGGGTTTTAATTTTGGAAGTTTGTGTGGCGGTTGAAAAAGATGACTGGCTCCACCTGGTCTTGAACTCTGGTGTGATTCCCCTTAGAGACTGAGTTCTGGAACTGACCTCAGAGAATTATTGCCATGAGTTGTGTTGGGATTTTAGGAGGCCATGAATGACAGTCGCCCTTTGAAACTGAGATCTGTGCCCAGAAAGGCTTTCCACAAGGCACGAGGAATCTCAGCCAGAATATCACATGATTTTATTCTGAAAGACTTGGCAGCCATAGTTGAGAGGCAAAACACACATGATCTCACATTGCAGACCTCAATGGGCCTGGCTTCATGTGACCTTTTGGCGACCCTTTGGGAAGCCTTGCCTGTGAGTGTTCTCCAGAGCATTCATTGAAATGAGCTTCCTCAACATTTAATGGTTCCTGAGTGAATTGAAAATCATAGTGCCTCCAACTTCATCCTTGAAAAATGGCTAGAGAAATACCATGGAATTTTTGAAATTTTCATGACCAGGTGGCACTGGAGAACTTTTTGATGTCCAGTTGCTGATCATGAGTATACCAGACAGTGCCTTGATTGACTGCGTTTCTTAAAAATGGTGTAGAACAGAGATGCCAGTAAGTTGGAGCCTGCTGAGTAGTGGGCCTAGAACAGTGGTGGGCAGGTGTGTGATAAAACATCTGTGTTGGGGCCATGTAGATCTGCCATTGGCTTCCAAATGGCTTGTAACTGACATGGTGCAGCAAGCAGACCCTTATATGTAAAGGCATCTTGTTATATGGAGAGGTTTCAGGGCAAATCAGAATCAGGATGCTATGGTCAAGGGGGCAAACTATGTGAAATAGAAGCCTGACTGGTGCATTCTCCTGCAGACCCTGAGGCACCACATGTGACAGAACTCCCTCCAGCACTCTGACCAAGTTGAACTCCTTGTATTTGTGAAGCAAATAACAAACTCCCAGTGCTCTACTAAGAAAAGTAGAGCATGATCAATTAGCTTCACAGTCCACACAGAGAGACCCTTAGACTCCAGTTGCCACAGTTTACCTACAAAGTGAGAATTCAGCACTGCTGCCTCATGTTCATTGGAAAATAAGATACCATGTCCCCCAGGTCACATAGATGCAGACCAGTTTTGATGCTCTCACTATAGAGGAAGCTAAAGCTTCGGACCACAACATACATTTTAAGTGCCCAAACTCAGAGGCAGTTTCTCAATATGTCTTTAGGCCTGCAGAGCTCCATGTTTGTGGAGTGTTTACCCAGTCCCTTACTTTTGGAAACTCCTCTACCACCTCCAAGCTTGTGAACACCGAGAATATTCCATTCCAGATATGTATTCACAGATTTTCTAACTCTTCTCCTCTAATTGTGTCTTATTAGGGGAGAAGGTAATGTCAAGGCATTGTTCTGAATGAGAGTGGGAAGATTTTTGTATCACACATATTTGCAAACACAATGGGTTTATTTTCCTATTTTCTATTTGAAATACTGAATCTCTGACACTAATCCATAACCTACTAGACTCTGACTACTAATCCTAATATGATGGAGAATAGTAACCCTAACAGAATGGAAATACAAACAGTTCAGAGAAGGCATGGTGTATACTTGGACTTCCCTTTTGCATTATATGGGGTTGGAGTTATAAATATAGTCAATGTTTATTGAAATATTTCTCCATGTGTTTTTAACGTTAACAAATATGTGAATTCCTCTCCCCTTTCTCTGTCACCTATTCAGCACATGTATTTTTATATGCTCATATAGAATACTACCTGGTATCACACAGACTTTCTTCTGAGGTGGCTGACTTGGCAGATACAAATTGTGAGAAGAGATCACTCCTCCTAAACCCTTTTGGAACTGAAATTTCAACCTATGGGTGAGCTCCTAGTTGAACAACATTATACATAAATCCATTTTCAGTAAAATGTATTTTTTTGGATATGTGAAGGATATATATTTCATTTTGAATTTCGATTGGCATATATATTGCTACTTTTTAATGTCTGTGAGTGTGTTTCTGTATATATATATATATATATATATATATATATATATATATATATATCACTCTCCAGATTTTTCAAAATATGAAATATATGTGTCTTATTATACACTCCCTAAAATCATTCATATTCACGTATGTGGATTTATAATCAACTTTTCACAAGATTATTCTCAGAAATTCAGATTATTCATTCACCTGAAATACATATTTGTTTCCTAATACTGAAAACTAACTTCAGTAAATGCTGCATACAAAGCATAATATTTCATCATTGCCTGTTGGCCACGAATAGAGTGCATCACACCCAGTGTAACGCGCCACTGCACAGGTGAATAACGAGATAGAACCACAAAAAACTATCTTGTTAAGAACTTACAGCAAAATGGGGGTGCACCAAAACCTATAAAAAAGATTTTTAGCACTGAGATCTGGTAATTGGGTCTGAAAAACGAGCCAAATGTGCAACTGGAGATCCGGTCTGACTGATCCTCAAAACAATAGAGTGTCTGGGTTCCAATAGACACCCTCCACACCCAACAAATGACAGGCCCAGAATACAGATTGAACTGCAGAGAAGCATCACTCAGGGGAAATCTAGTCTAGCAGCAGAAACCAGGACTAGCAGGAGAAACCAGGGGACTAGAGGCCAGGCTCTTGTGACTGGGAAGCTGGAGAACACAGAAGCGCAGGTGACAGTCCACCTGCTGTCCGCGTGACTGGGCATCTGGAGAACACCGGCGCACAGGAGACCGACTGCGCCACTCGGTGGCTAGTGATTGCCCACCCGCCAGTGACCTAGAGCTGAAACCAACTGGAGACAGTCCAGTTCCATCCCCGTATTCGAACATTTCGGCAAGGAGCCTGGGCCCGCCAAAGCAGAGGGGTGACGTCACTGGAGCTCGGCCTTCGGAATTCCCTACAAGTGGAATCCACTTTAGCAGGCATAGTCTACCAACACAAAGGAGAGACAACAGAGATACACAACACCGAAACAAATCTATAGAATAAAACAGAAACACAGCAATCAAATAGAGCTGGAAAGTAACATGAGCATCATGAAAAAACAAGGGAAAGAAAGGAGTACAAACAATGCAGGACAACTTAATTCTACAGGAGGACCTAGAAGCATCAGAAACAGGATTAGGGAAAGAACTTAAGGCATACCTAACTCAGATGGAAAGGAATATTAGAGAAGACATGAGGCAGCAAGTCCAAGCAATAAAAGTATATTTTGAAAATGAATTAAACAAACAAACTCAAATGGCAAACAACGAGCTTTACCAGGAGATAGAGATCTTAAAAGAAATCAAACAGTAATACTAGAAATGCAGGAAAGTATTAACCAAATTAAAAACTCAAACGAGAATATTACAAATAGACTAGATCAAGCAGAAGTCAGAATATCAGATAATGAAGACAAAGTTTATCAACTTGAAAAGAATATAATCAACACAGAAAAGAGGCTTAAATCCCACTAGCAATCTATTCAAGAGATATTGGATGTCATAAAAAATGAGAGTCATTGGGATAGAAGAAGGCATAGAGATTCAAACCAAAGGAATGGAGAACATATTAAATAAAATAATTCTAGAAAACATCCCAGAGATGAAAGATGGATCGGATTGTCAAATCCTGGAAGCCTACAGGACCCCAAACATTCAAAATCATAATAGACAAACTCCAAGACATATAATTATGAAGATATCCAACATCCAGAACAAGGAGAGAATATTAAACACTATAAGAGAAAGGAGGCAGATTACATTCAGGGGAAAACCAATTAGGTTAATGACTGATTTTTCATCACAGACTTTGAAAGCGAGAAGATCCTTGAACAATGTATTTCAAATGCTGAAAAATAATGGATTCCAACCAAGAATACTGTATCCAGCAAAATTAAGGTTCAGATTTGAAAACGAAATTAAAGTCTTTCACAATAAACAAAAGCTAAAAGAATTCGCAGCCAGAAAACCAGCACTGCAAAGCATTTTGAGCAAAATACTACAAGAAGAGGAATTGATAAATAGTGCTGAAAACTAACAGCAGGAGGTATCTCAGTAAAGGGGGAGGAAAATAACCAAAAAAGTAAAAACTAGCCAAACTAAAACATAATAGATAAATAAACATGATTGGAAGAACAAATCATATTTCAATTGTAACCTTAAATGTTAATGGCCTAAATTCACCAATCTAGAGAATGGGCTAGTAACCTGGATCAAAAAAAAAAATAAATCCAACAATATGCTGCCTTAAGGAGACTCATATGATAGGAAAAGACATACACAGGGTGAAGGTAAAAGGTTGGGAAAAATCATACCACTCACATGGCCCTCAGAAGCAAGAAGGAGTGGCCATACTCATGTGGAATAAAATCAACTTCAAACCTAAGTTAATCAAAAGGGATAAAGAAGGACACTATATTCTGTTAAAAGAAACCATCCACCAACAAGACATAACAATTATGAATTTGTATGCACCAAGCAATGGAGCTGCAATGTTCATAAAACAAACTCTCCTCAAGTTCAATAGTCAAATAGACTACAACACAATAATTATGGGTGACTTCAAGACACCACTCTCGGCATTAGACAGATTCTCTAGACAAGAACTGAATAAAGAAACTATCAAACTCAACAGCACAATTTGTAACCTAGACTTAAACGACATATATAGAATATATCAGCCATCATCAAGTGGATACACGTTCTTCTCAGTTTCACATGGATCCTACTCAAAGATAGACCATATATTATGCCATAGGGCAATTCTTAGTAAATATAAAAGCATGGAGACTATACCATGCACTATATCTGATAATAATGGAATGAAACTGGAAATCAATGATGAAAGAAGAAAGGAAAAATCCTACATCACATGGAAAATGAACAACATGCTACTGAATGATCAATGGGTTACAAAAGACATAATGGAGGAGATAAAAAAAATTCTTAGAGACAAATGACAATACAGACACAACATACCGGAATCGATGGGACACAATGAAAGCAGTTTAAGAGGGAAGTTCATTTCTTGGAGTTCTTTCCTCAAAAAAAGAAAAAAATCAACAAATTAATGAACTCACACTACACCTCAAAAACCTAGAAAAGGAAGAGCAAAACAACAGCAAATGTAGTAGAAGACAAGAAATAATTAAATTTAGAGCAGAAATCAACAAAATTGAAACAAAAAAAAATTTAAAAATTTGATAAAACTAAAAGTTGGTTCTTTGAAAAAATAAATAAGATTGACAGGCCCACAGCCATGCTAATGAAGAGAAGAAGAGAGAGAACTCAAATTACTAACATACGGGATGAAACAGGCAATATCACAACAGACACTACAGAAATACAGAAGATAATTAGAAAGTATTTTGAAACACTATATTCCAAAAAAATGGAAGATAGTGAAGATATCGATGAATTTTTTAAGTCATAAGATCTGCCCAGATTGAGTCAGGAAGACACACGCAATTTAAACAGACCAATAACAAAGGAAGGAATGAAAGAAGCCATCAAATCTACCAACCAAAAGAAGCCATGGACCGGATGGGTATACAGCGGAGTTCTACAAAACCTTTAAAGAAGAATTAATACCAATATTTTTCAAGCTATTTCAAGAAAAACAAAAAGAAGGAGCTTTTCCAAATTTATTCTATGAGGATAAATCACCCTCATCCCGAAACCAGACAAAGACACTTCAAAGAAAGAAAACTACAGACCAATATCTCTAATGAACTTCGATGCAAAACTTGTCAATAAAATCCTGGCGAATCGAATACAAAAGCATATCAAAAAAATTGTGCACCATGATCAAGTAAGATTCATCCCTGGGATGCAAGGCTTGTTCAATATACGGAAATCAATAAGTGCCATTCACCACATCAATAGACATAAAGACAAGAACCATATGATCATCTCAATAGATGCAGAAAAAACATTTGACAAAGTTCAGCATCACTTTATGTTCAAAACACTAGAAAAACTAGGGATTACAGGAACTTACCTCAACATTGTAAAAGCTATATATGCTAAACCTCAGGCTAGCATCATCCTAAATGTGGAAAAACTGAAGGCATTCCCTCTAAAATCTGGAACAAAACAGGGATGCCCTCTATCACCACTTCTATTCAATTAGTTCTTGAAATACTAGCCAGAACAATTAGACAGACAAAAAAATTAAAGGCATAAAAATAGGAAAAGAAGTATTTAAATTATCGCTATTTGCAGATGTCATGAAAATATATTTAACAGACCCCAAAGGGTCTACAATGAAACGTCTAGAGTTAATAAATGAATTCAGCAAAGTGGCAGAATATAAAATTAACACGCATAAATGAAAGGCATTCCTGTATGTCAGCAACACAACTTCTGAAATGGAAATGAGGAAAACCACTCCATTCACAATATCCTCAAATAAAATAAGATACTCGGGAATCAACCTAACAAAAGACGTGAAAGTTTTATATACTGAAAACTACAGAACCCTAAAGAGAGAGAGAGAAGAAGATCTTAGAAGATGGAAAAACAAAAGACCCAGAATAGCAAAAGCAACTCTAAACAGAAAATATGAATCTGGAGGTATAGTGATACCAGAGTTCAAACTGTACTAAAAGCAATAGTAACAAAAACAGCGTGGTACTGGTAACAAAATAGGCAGGTGGAACAATGGTACAGAATAGAGGACACAGAAACCAATCCTCAAAATTACAACTTTCTTATATTTGAAAAAGGGGCTAAAAGCATGCAATGGAAGTAGGATAGCATCTTCAAACAATGGGGTAGGGAAAATTGGGGAAAGGTGGGGCAAGGGAGAGAAGTGAACAACAGCAGATGAGGTAGAGAAAGAAGATGGGAGGGGAAGGGAGGGGGTATCGTAGGGGATAGTAGGGGATAGGAAATGTAGCAGAATACAACAGTCACTAATATGACATTATGTAAAAATGTGAATGTGTAACCGATGTGATTCTGCAACTCGTATTTGGGGAAAATTGGAAGTTCATAACCCAATTGAGTCAAATGTATGAAAGATGATATAGGATGAGCTTTGTAATGTTTTGAACAACCAATAAAAAATAAATAAATAAAGGTTTAAAGTTGAGTGGGAAGAAATCAGCTAAAAAAGAGTTGAGATGCATTCATTTTGCTAAGCAGAAACTTTGTTTTGTGTACTTGTAACTATCACAAATTTATTTTACCAGAAAACTGGCTTTTAAAAATGCACATAATTGAGATTAAAGGATAATCCACTTACCTTCAAGAGAAACTCATAGCATTTCCTATATTTTTCATATTTTATTTTTTTGTGAATATTTTGACATGGACCAGGTCTAGACTTAGGCTATTCTTCCAGAATACTACCTCATCTGACAAGTTGGTACAATGTGTTGGATTGTTCTTTTCATCTTTTATTTAATAGTTTCTAGATGATAATGTGTATTTTTCCATATGTTTGTTTGGACATACATACCCAACTATATCTTTGCATTTTCGGTTTTACTGGGGATGAGACTCATCAAAAGCTCTTTATTATATGTATCAACAATCAAACATTTAGAGCATGCAATTATACATAATTTTGCATGAAAATATTTTTGTACCATTTTTATAAAGATTTAGAATTATTAATACTGTCCCTACTGTAATTAGTAACTCCTTACAAAAAGAATTAATCAATTGACTTTATATCAATTATGAATATGAAAATTACCAAAATAAGTATTTGGCAATTAATATGCAATTGATAGAAAGTGAAATCACAAGAAAGCCATTTAAAATGTCAGTGCATATGGTCCTTAAATAATAGGTTGTTCAAAAAAAAAATTCTCTAATTCAAAAGAGTTAATATGCCATATTACAGCTAAATGTGATATAAAAACCTTAAATTATCAGTATTGATAAATAAGAATGATACCTGTTTACTTAAATATGTTTATTTGATTTTCACTGTAAGATGTTAATTCTGGAAGACTTGAGAATTAAGAAAGACTTGGTCTATATTATTTCTAACAGGCTAATCAAAGTACTTTTAAATATATATGTGTATATATATATATATATATATATATATATATATATATATATATATATATGTAACACATATGCATGAATATAGATACATATGCATAATAAATGTATTTTAATATATTTATCAGGTGGTTATAATTTTTAAATTTTCTCAAGAAAAAAGAATGACTATAAAAAACAGTTTTAAATGTAAATTTCATAGCATAGTACTGTTTGTAATGCTATGAGAGAAAAAAAAAACTTATGGAGGGAAAATGAAAAAGGAAGAGAGAGAAGGGGGAAAATGAGGAAGAAAGTGAGTAGAGAAGAGGGAGAGGAGTGTTTGATGAAAAGATAAAAGTGGAGGGGCTGGGTTTGTGACTCAGTGTTAACATGCTTGTCTAGCATGTGTGAGGCAGTGGGTTATATTCTCAGCACCACATACGAATAAATAAAATGAAGGTCTATCAACAACTGAAAAAATAAAAAAAGGAGAAATATTACCAAAATTCCAAGATTTTATGAATGTTAAATACAAAAAATTATGTTGCATAGCCTTATGTAAATTCTAGACTGCCCAAAATAATCATTAAATGCTAGATTATTAGTGTTATAACTAAAAATCCATTGCTCTTTCTTCTACATTCTTTGGCATGCTAGTGCTAAAATAAATTGTATTATAACACCAAAATAAAATTCTAATATTTATACAGTAACTGACCCAGTTTAACATCAATGCAAGAAGATTCCTATGTGATATAATGTGTATTTTGACGTTCATTTTTATTCAACACTGGTACATTACTATTTCTCCAGTTAATGCACATCATAGGATGTATATTTCATCCACAATTTAGCAAATATATACACATTTGTTTTGCTTTCAATCACTTTTGCTTCAGAACACATGTATTCCTCCATGTTTCTTGACTTCTCTTTTTGTGACACTTCTTTCCAAACACATTATTTTCGATTTCCATTATCACTTTTGAAGCAAAACTGACACACCCGTCATGATAAAACATAACACTAATATTACCATTAGATGTAAAACTGGTTTAAATGAATGATTGTACATCAATATAAGATTTCTTGTATACTTTCAGATATCAATTCAATCCATTATTCAAAGTGAAACCAGTTATATCATTTATTCACAGTATGGTCTATTCATGCATTGTCTATATATTGATAGACACATGGTACACCTCTGTGTACTCCCAACAATAATTTCTATATCTTCAAAATATTGCTCCCAGAAATGGTGGAAAAATATGCATGTCAACTGATCTACATATACATTTTATCACAGTAATATTCTGGACACAAAATGCAAAGGTCACACTTATGACTGTCCCAAAAGCCTAAATGGAAAGTGAACATGGATTACTAAAAACATCCATGTCCAGGTTGCCTAATGCTCTCAAATGTCAATCCTATTGGTGATTACATATGTGTTTCTTCCTAAGACTACATTTTCAATCTCACCCTGTTGAAACTGTCTAAACCTATCACTCATTTTATAATTTGCCTGATTTCCTTCTCTCTATTCACATCTGCTTTCCTACTTTTTTCCCCAGTTCATCATTGTGACTGACTCTTCACATGTGCTGACATTTATATTCAATCTCTACCAGAAACCCTATTGCTAAAGAACTTTTGGTCCAAATTCTATACTCAATCTTCTTCGTAATCTTACCAACTATATTCCTAATCCTAGCAAAAATCCCTTTTTTAACTGGATGCTCTCTTCTACATTCAATCATCGAAGGTACAAGGATCTATGCCATTGCATATCAATTTATCTGAGACATATGTGCAGAACATAATTCAAAGCTAAGTATCCCACTCAAAGGCCAAATTCCCTTCTAGGATTCAAATCTTACCTAGATTTATATTTCAATACTTATATTTCACCTATATTTTCATGTAAATATTGCAGGTTTCCAATAACATTGTTCATCAAGCAGAATGATTCCTAACCCATATTGAACATGTTATTAATCCTAACCATACACTGTTCCTCAATCTAACTTTACAGAAGAGCAGAGACAGAGTTGGTATTACAATACAGGAATGTATGGATCTTCCACCTGCTGAGAACCTCAAAGGTCCATGTAGAAATAATCCCTGGAGAATGTGTAGGATGCTATGAACGACCTGAGAGGGCAAAAGTCATCTTCCATGGCAAAAAATCATGGTCAGGATAAAGGGTTGTGTCTTAATCAGAATCTCTCTTCTTAATGTAGAGAAGATGGACCAAACCAAGCCTCTGTGGAGAGCTGTTCCCCAGTACCTATGGTTGATATACCATTCTAACTTATGAAAATGTCAGAGGAAGTAGGTGCAGCCTCCATCTCATGGGACCCTTGGAAGCATCTGTTAGGACAAAGTGGTTGCCAAGGCTGTGACCTCATTCAGTTCCTGAAGGAATTGACCTACCTCACTTTCTTGGTGATGGAATCTCTGAACTTGGGATCCAGGAAACCAGGCACACAGAGCCAGTCCCAGTACCAGTCCCAGTGGTCTCACTTATTTGGATTTACCAAGGAAAGAGTCAGTCTTTCTTGGTACCTACTGATGTGAGGATGGCCAAATGCCAGAAAAGCTCTGAAGAGGGGCCCTTCCTGAGAAAGCAGAAAGTGGCTCACCAATGGATCCTCACAACTTCACAGAGTTGGCCAAAGAAAACAGATCTGAGACAAGACAGGCCATTTTGGGGTAACATAGTATGGCCCACCATTCAGAGGACACACTGTATAGTCACAGACCTACTTGGGGAAAGGAGGTGCCTTTGTGGGTGTGGGTGTGAGTTTTTGGTTCTGTCTCATCTTCTGAGAATAGGTGGAAAAGGCAGGTTTTTTTTGGTTTGGTGTGGACTCTTTATAGTAGGTCGTTTGACAAGGTGAGTGTTTCTTTATCTATGTATTCCACTGTGTTCATGGTTGAAGACATTAGAAAAGAGAATGCATCAAGGATGTGTCCTGTCTATTAGGAAGCTTCCCAGCATTCATCCTGCCCGATTTATTAATGGACTGTGGCTTGTCTTATAGATGTGCAACACCTACTAAATTCCTAAGTTCATGTTTTCTTCCTAAATTCTGGCCACTCTCCAAAATAGTCTTATGGATTTATGTCCAAGATATGTACCCCTCCAAGCTCTGTGACATGGCCATGTACTGGATAGCTGAAGGAAATGGGAGCATCTCAGAAAACACAGATATCAGTGTGACCAGTAATGTCTCAGTGGAAAAACCCTTCTTTTGGCCTTTTGCTTACCTATTGTTCTGTTGACCTGAATGTCAGGAGGTCTTTGCCTCAGTCCACCCATTTGGGAAGACTGATGAAAACTGTTTTCAAATGGAAATGCATGCACATCACCTGTCGCTCTTTGTTTAATTGCTTAGGATAAGGATGTGTCTGATTCAGCCTCTTGGCCCTGTGTGATGCTGTGGCTTAGATTCTCAGCACCTCATGGATCTAAAGAAAGATTCCATGTGTGTATCCAAAACAAAAATGGTAAAAAACCACGCTGACTTTAGGAAAATAAGTGGCAAGGGAGCTCTTTTGAACACTGTCTTGGGCTGCGCCCCTCATGGAAAACTCCAGCAAGAGGTTATGATTAGTGTCTATATGGAAGAGGATGAGGGCCTTGTGGGAGTGTTTTGGTTTTAATTGTGTTTATTTGTGTGGTGGTTGGAAGTGATGACTGGGTCCACCTGGGCTTGAACTCTGGTGTGATACCCTTAGAGACTGAGGTCTAGAACTGACGTCAGAGAAGTATTGCCATGAATTGTGTTGGGGTTTTAGGAGGCCATGCATGAGAGTCGCTCTTGGAAACTGAGATCTTGGACCAGGGTAGCTTTCCACAGAACACTGGGAATCTCAGCCAGGATATCACATGATTTCATTCTGAAAGACTTGGCAGCAATAGTTGAGAGTCAAAACTCACATGGACCTCATATTGTACACCTCAATGGGCCTGGCTTCATGTGACTTTTTGGTCACTCTTTGGGAAGACTTTCCTCTGAGAGTTCTCCAGAACTTTCATTGAAATAAACTTCCTCAACATTTAATGGTTCCTGAATAAATTTAAACCCACAGTGCCTCCAACTTCATCCTTTAAAAATGGCTAGATAAGTACCATGACATTTTTTAAATTCCCATGACCAGATGTCTCTGGAGTAACTTTGGATCTTATGCTGTTGATCATGAGTGTACAAGACAGTGCCTTGATTGACTTGGTTTCATGAGAATGGTGTAGAACAGAGATGCCAGTAATTTGGAGACTGCTGAGTTGGGGCCTAGAGCAGTGATGTGCAGGTGTGTGATAAAACATCTGTGTTGGGGCCATGTGGATCTGCCATTGGCTTCCAAATGGCTTGTGACTGACATGCTGCAGCCAGCAGACCCTTATATGTAAAGGCATCTTGTTATATGGAGATTTTTCAGGGCAATGTTCAGAATCAAGTTGCTATGTTCAAGGGGGGAAGCATGTGCGATAGAAGCCTGGTTGGTGCATTTATATGCAGACCCTGACACACCACATGTGACAGAAATCCCTCCAGCACTGTGCCCCAGTTGAAATCCTTGTATTTCAAGAAGCAAATACCAAACTCCAAGTGCAGCAGCAAGAAACACCACGAAAACTGGAGGATTACCAACTGGGTTCACAGTCCAAACAGGGAGACACTTAGCCCCAAGTTGCCACAGTTTACCTACAAAGAGAGAATTCAGAACTGCTGCCACATGTTCATTAGGAAAATAAGAAACAACATCCTCCAGGTCACATAGATGAAGACCCAGCTTTGATGGTCTCACTACAAAGAAAGCTAAAGCTTCTGACAACAACGTATATTTCAAGTGCCCAACCTCAAAGGCAGTTTCTCAAGAAGTCTTTAGGCAAGCAGAGCTCCATGTTTCTGCAGTGTTTACCCTTTCCCTTACTTTTGGAAACTCCTCTACCACCTTCAAGGTTGTGAACTCCTGAGCATTTTCCATTCCAGATATGTATTAACAGATTTTCTAATTCTTCTCCTCTAATTGTGTCTTACTTGGGGCGAAGGTAATGTCAAGGCATTTTTCTGGATGAGAGTGGAAAGATTTTTGTTTAGCATATGTTTGCATACACATTGGATTCTTTTTCCTATTTTCCATTTGAAATACTGAATCCCTGACACTAACCCATACTGTACTAGAATCTGACTACTAATCCTAATATGATGGAGAAAAAGAATCCTAACAGAAAAGAAATAGAAGCTGTTCAGAGAAGGCATGGTATATATTTGGACTTGCCTTTTGCAAGTAGGTGTTATAATTCTAGTCAATTTTTAATTGAAATAGTCCTCCATGTGTTTTTAAAGTTAACAAATATGTGAATTCCTGTCTCCCTTTCTCTGTATCCTATTCAGCACATCTATTTTATATGCACATAAAGAATCCTACCTTTTATCACATGTATATTTTTGTGCGGTAGCTGATTTGGCAGATACAAATTTTGAGAAGAGATCACTCCTCCTAGATGCTGTTGGAACTGAAAATTGAACCTATGGGTGAGCTTCCTAGGAGAACAACATTATACATAAATCCCTGTTAAGTAAATTGAATATTTTTAGATCTGTGAATGATGTATATTTCATGGTGAATTTCGATTGGCATATATGTTGCTACATTTTAAAATTTGTGTGTGTGTGTGTGTGTATACACACATACACACTCTCCAGATTTTTCAAAATACGAAATATATGTGTCTTATTTACACTCCCTAAATTCATTCATGTTCAAGTATGTGGATTTATAATCAACTTTTCACAAGATTATTTTCAGAAATATTCATCCACCTGAAATTCATATTTGTTTTCTATTACTGAAAACTAACTTCAGTGAATGGTGCATACGTATCCTGTTGATAGTCACAGCCGAAGGGGCCACAGCAAACTTCCAGGTGCCAGCAAACTTTCAGCTACAGGCTGATGATTGGCTCACAGCGGCCTTAGCAACTTCTAGCTCATTGTCTCCTCTGTGGTGATGCTCATTGGAGATGCTCATTGAGATGTTTCCCCGCCTTTCAGACTTCCAGCTTATGATTGGCTCACAGCAGCCCCAGCAACATCTAGCTGATTGGCTCCTCTGCGGTGATGCTTATTGGGCTGTTTCCCTGCCCATTCAGACCATGGAGCTGCTCATTGGGGGACTTTTTTGGCTCTGCCCACGTGACCCAGCCAATCTGCCTCAAGAGCAGGAGGATTGTGAGAAGTGGATAGAGGCTTGTGTGGGAGGGAGAGGCTTTTGGGAAGCTGGTGTTGGGAGTTGGGGTTCTGAGGATTTTTCCTGAGAGGCTGTTTTGCTTGGCGTGTGTGGTTCTAAAAATAAAGTTAGTTTCTTTTGACAAGTGGATTCTGATTGTGCCCAGCCAGACAGCGGCATTTGGTGGCTCATATGGGGAGCGACTGAGGGTAACTGATAAGGTAAACTGCTCGCTCTTGAGGGCAGGGCGAGAGGATGGGTAGCCATTTTATGATTCCTCTTTTGTTTTAAGTTGCCTGTCCCTGGAGATGAGTGAGATGGAAGAAAAACTGCTCACATCCGAGGAAAAACTATTTGTGTCTGAGGAACAGATAGGGAGAAAGGCTATAATAATTTTTTGTTGTTCCATTTTTATTTTGTTCTATCTCTTTTTTTGTTTGGTGTTATCTTGTTGGTTTGTATTATAGTAGAAATATGGGATCAAAAATTAGTAAAAAAACAAACCAAAAAAGTGTTAAGTAAATTGTTAGAGGAAGGAGGCATCCCAGTAAAATCAAGAGCAGTCATGGCAATTGTTGATACAATACAAAAATGTAGACCATGGCTTTTTAAGGAGGAGTTGTTAAATATATCACAATGGAACCATCATGGTGCAGATTTAAAAAGAATAGAAAAGAAAAGCCCAGGGATTCTGCCAGTTGGCACATTGCCATTGTGGACATTCATATCTTGTTTGCTTAGTTCAAAGCCTTCAGTTCAGTCAATGGTAGAGGAAGAAGAAGACATATTGATTCAAGTAAAACAGAAGGTGTCTCAAGTTAGTCAGACAGAAGAAAAAATTCAAGTAAAGAGAAGGTCTCTCGAGCTAGTCAGATAGAGGAAACTATTCAAGTAAAAGAGAACGTCTCTCGAACTAGTCAGACAGAGGAAAAAATTCAAGTAAAAGAGAAGGCCTCTAAAGCTAGTTAGACAGAGAAAGAAAGTGTAAAACAGTAAAAAACATCAGGGGAAATTTACAACAGGAGACTGCTACTAACACCTTTCTATCACCAGATGACATAAGTGTCCAACTAACAAGGCCACTTTCTTATGCTGGGAGGCCCCCAACTCCCGCAGTTGATAGTTAGGATCCTGAGACAAGATCTCAAATATTAACATGCCCTGTATTTGAGGGAGGAGGGCAGCGTGTTTACCATGCTTTAAATTTCAAAACAGTGAAGCAGCTAAAAGAGGCTGTAACAACCTATCATCCTCAAGCACCCTTCAATGTAATCATGGTCGAATCCATTAACAACTTGAACATGAAGCCAGTGGATTGGGCTAATATGTGTAATGTTGTGCTAAATGGAGGACAATGCATGTTATGGAAGGTTGCCAATGAGGAATGTTGAAAGGAGACAGCTAGGCGAAATGCAGGAGCTGGTTATCCTCAGAGAAATCTAGATATGTTGTTAGGAAAGGGACCTTATGAAGATCAGCAGCAGCAAATTGCATATGATCATGGTGTATGTGCACAAATTGGTGTAGATGCAATTAAGGCATGGAAGACTTTACAAGAACATGGAGGTTTACCAGGTCAATTATCTAAGGTAATACAAGGAGCTAATGAACCTTATGCTGAATTTGTAGATAGGCTTATTCAAAGAGCTACCAGAGTTTTTGGGAATACAGAACAAGCAATGCCATTACTAAAACAACTGGCTTATGAGCAAGCGAATCGTTGTTGCAGAGATATCATTAGACCATGGAAAAATGAAGATTTAAACACATTGATTTAATTATGTAGAGACATTAATGAACAAGAGCAAGTCATGGCAGCTGCAGTAAAACAGGCTTTAGTTGCCAGATACATTAATGAACAAGGGCAAATTGTGGCAGCTACAGTAAAACAGGCTTTAGATGCCAGACCAAGAACATGCTACCAATGTGAAGAAACAGGACATTTTAAAAGGAATTGGCCCATAGAAGGAGGGTTTAACAATATTAGGTATCAAAGGAGTAGAATACCAGGTATTTGGCCACAATGCCATAGAGGGAGACATTGGGCTAATGAGTGCTGTTCTCAAACCACCATAGAGGGTACTCAATTATCAAAAAATGAACAAGGACCAGGTGTTTATCCACGATATAATGGAGAAAGGCATTGGGCTCAATTGCCAAATAAATGGACAGGGGGTTCCAATGCTCCGGGGCCCTAACCACAAATATACAGAGCACTGGAGGAACCCAGCAACCCCATCAGGGTAGTGCCCAGGACACATTGTCCATCAGATCCCTCATCAGACAAACCAGAGGGAGCACAGTGTTGGACATCTGCGCCTCTGCCAGATCAGTACTAACTCCAGAGATGGGAGTTCAAATCATTCCCACTGGGGTAAAAGGACCTCTTCCCAAAGGAACCATGGGCTTATTATTGGGATGCAGCTCTTCTACTCTAAAAGAACTTATGATAAGTCCTGGGGTGATTGATCCCGATTATGAAGGTGAAATAAAAATTATAGCCAGTTCTCCAAAGGACATATCAGTAATTTCACAAGGAGATAGAATAGCACAGTTACTAATAATACCCAGCCTGTATGATAAATTTTCCAGTCGTACTGTAGAAAGATGTTCCAAGGGATTAGGCTCCACAGGTGTAGATTTGGCTATGCTTTCTTTAAATTTAGATTCTCGCCCCATGCTAAAACTAAATATTCAAGGGCATGAATTGAATGGGCTACTGGATACAGGTGCAGACATTAGCATCATCTCTCGTCAAGAATGGCAAAAACATTGGCCATTACAACAAGCCACTCAAACGCTTCGAGGCCTATAAGTGGCGACTAATCCCCATAGAAGTAAAATGGTATTAGATAGGAAGGATCCTAAAGGATGTGAAGGAACTATACAGCCATATGTATTGGATCATCTTCCCATAAATTTATGGGGACGAGATGTCCTAGATCAATTAGGTTTGACATTAACAAATAACATCAACCAAAATGCAGCCACTATTATGACTAGACAAGGTTTTAGGAAAGAAAAAAGATTAGAAAAACAAGAATAAGTCATAGCAGCACCAATACAAATAGATCAAGGAACAGAGAGACATGGGTTGGATTTTCAGAAAGGGCCACTGAGACAATAAAAATTACCTGAAAATCAGAAAGACAGTATGGGTTCCTCAGTGGCCCCTGACTAAAGAAAAGATACAAGCAGTCCATGACCTGGTAAAACAACAATTAGCAGAAGGACATATACAACCGACTGTATATCCCCAAAATACTCCCATTTATGTCATCAAAAAGAAATCTGGTAAATGGAGACTGTTGCAAGATTTTAGAGCCATTAATAATGAGATGGTTATAATGGGACCTGCTAAATCAGGGATTCCTCAATTGTCTGCTTTGCCAATAACCTGGTATGTTTTAGTTATAGATATTAAATATTGTTTTTTTTTTTCAATTATAATTCATCCTAAGGATAGTCCAGGTTTTGCTTTTACTATCCTTGCACTGAATCATGAAGGTCCTGATCAGAGATATGAATGGAAAGTACTCCCTCAAGGAATGGCTAACAGCCCAACTATGTGTCATATTTATGTTAACAAAGTAATCCAGCCACTTAGAAATCAAAATTCTGAACACAAATATTTCACTATATGGATGATGTATTATTAGCACACAAAGCTAAAAACACATTGCTAGAAAGTTATGCCACACTTACAAACTTATTAAAAATTATAATGTAGAGATAGCAATAGATAAAGTACAATTAAATTTTCCAATTAATTATTTAGGAGTTCTGTTATCCTCAACCATGGTCAGTCCACCAAAAATTCAAATACGAGTAGATCAACTCAAATCACATAACGACTTTCAAAAGTTATTAGGAGACATAAATTGGATAAGGCCTTATCTAGGTATACCAACAGGAGAGTTGGGACCTTTATTTGATATCCTAAAAGGTCTATCAGGTAAAAATTCACCCCGCATGTTAACACCTGAAGCAAGAAAGGCATTAAAAATCAATGAAACATATATGGAAAGAAAATATGCATTTGGATAGAATTGATATAAGTTTGCCTTTATTATTTATTGTACTACCAACAAAAAATATTCCTACAGGAGTATTTTGGCAAGAAGGTCCATTATTATGGATACATTTATCTTATTCTCCTTACACTATTCTTACTAGGTATCCTGAGGCTTTAGGATAATTAATACTCAAAGGAATTAAAGCAGCAAAGGGAGTGTTTGGAATTTCTTCCAATAAAATTTTTACTCCATATACTCTCAATCAAATTGATGAGTTAGCTAATGAGTTAAATACTTGGGCAATAATCATGGTCCAATCTAATGTTTCATTTGATAACCACTTACCATCTAACCCTTTATTGTCTTTTTGGTCATCGCATCCTGTAATTTTTCCAAAATTGAGAAGAAAAACACTTATCATGAATGCTTCAAATATATTCACTGATGTATCAAATAATGGTACAGCAGCAATAATTATACCTGATAAAACTTATAAATTTTTAGTACCCAAACAATCAGCTCAAAAGGTAGAGCTTAATGCAGTATTACAAGCTTTTGAGATATTTAAATATTCTGTATTTAATTTATTTTCCGATAGTCAGTATATAGTTAATGCTATAGTATCCCTTGAAGTTGCTGGTAAGATTTCTCCTTTCTCTACTGTTTTCTCTTTACTTTCCAATATAAAAAGTCTAATCTGGGACAGAAAAGATCTATTCTTTATAAGACATATCAGGGCACATCCAAAAAGAAGATGATTTGACTCAAGGCCTTATCAGCTGATATCCAAAATTCCAGTTTGACTATCCTTACATCTGAGATAGAACCAGGATGCTTTTTTCATTATCTATTTTATTATTGCCCTTTCCCACATTCTATTTTGTTTTTTGAGCTCATACAGACCTAGTTTAATGTTTTGCTGATCAGTTCTATTTTTTAACAAAAGAGTTTTTGAACATTGCAATGGAGATTTCACGTGTAAAAAGTTATAAGGCCTTTACTATTAGGTTATGTGTTGTATGTATTATATTATGTGTGCACACTTGTGTTTTGTGTTATATGTTTGAATGTTCGTATGTCCATATATGATATATGATGAGCGCTCATAAAAAAAATGGATCCTAATATTTTTTTATTCACATTATTTAAATGGTTTAATTTAAATTGGGTAAAGAGCTGTTGAGGTTTGTTTTAAAATTTGAAAAAAAGGAGGTTAACAGATCTGTTTCCTTTCTTTCACCTTTCCTTTTCATTATATTTAATAATTATCTTCAAGACAATGTAAATAGTTAAGAAAATTGTTTTCTTTCAGTGCCTTCTGGAATGTTACATAATTTTTCTTTAGCCATTATTGCCAGAATTCCTATCTTCATCCCAGTGCTGGTGAAATCAAAGATAAAACCAATCTACAGCTTCTGCAATAGCCATCACTGAAATGCTTGCAGAACTTGCCTAGACACATTGAGAACTCTCCTGTATGCATTGTAAACTACCTGTTTGTGCAGCGACTTGTGGTAGTGTTCGGGTATATTTGCTGATGATGTCATCGGTGGTACAATTTTTCCAAAAGGAGCCGTCAATTGGCTTGGTGTATCTTCCTCTCTTCTGTGTGTCATTATCGTCCAGCTAATGTTTGGGGGCCATTAGAGGTGAGGCAAAGAACCTCACCACCCCACGGTGGTACAAAGACCTCTCCACAGGTGTTGCTGTAAACTGGACCGGTAGTCAGTGATGGGTAAGATCCAATTGCAATGGTACCAACTTAACGGGTAAGGACCATATGTACTATTGGACAACCTAAGGCAGGCACTGTCCCTAAGCCACATGTGTGTTGTTTAAACAGAGAGGGGGAGATGTTGAGAGCCACATCCGAAGGGGCCCCAGCAAAATTCCAGAAGCCAGCAAACTTCCAGCTGCTGGCTGATGATTGGCTCACAGCAACATCTAGCTGATTGGCTCCTCTGCGGTGATGCTCATTTGGCTGTTTCCCTGCCCTTTCAGACCACGGAGTTGCTCATTAGGGGACTTATTTGGCTTTGCCCACATGACCTAGCCAATCGGCCTCAAGAGCAGGAGGATTGTGGGAGGTGGAGAGAGGCTTGTGTGGGAGGAAGAGGCTTTTGGGAAGCCAGTGGTGGCAGTTGGGGCTCTGAGGGTTTTTCCTGAGAGGCTGTTTTGTTTGGCGTGTGTGGTTTTAAAAATAAAGTTAGTTTCTTTTGACAAGTGGCTCCTGATTGTGCCCAGCAAGACTGCGGCATTATCCTAATATTTCTACAGTAACTGCCCCAGTTTAACAGCAATGCAAGTAGACTCTTATGGGACATGATTTGTATTTTGATGTTCATTTTTATTCAACACTGGTACATTACTATTTCTTCAGTTTATGCACATCAGAGGGTATATATTTCTTGCACAAGTTGACAAATTTATAGGCATTTGTTTCACTTTCAATCACTTCCTGCTTCAGAACACATGCATTACTCCAGGTTTCTTAACTGGTCTATTCGTGAGACTTCTTTCCAAACATATTATTTCCGATTTTCTTTATAATTGTTTAAGCAAAACTCACACACCCTTCATGATAAACCATAACTATCATTTCACAATTAGATGTATAACTGTTTGGAATGAATGATTGTATATCAATATAAGATTTCTTATATATTTTCTGATATCAATTCAATCCATGATTTAAAGTGGAACCTGTTATATTATTTATTCACAGTATGGTCTATTCATGCATTATCTATATTCATAGACACAGGGTACACCTCTTTGTACCCCCATTACTAATTTATACGTTTTCAAAATATTGCTCCCAGTAATAGAGGAAGAAATACTCATGTCACCTGATCTAAATATGCATGTTATCACAGTAATATTCTGGACGCAAAATGCAAAATTCACACGTGTGATTGTACCAAAGCCTAAATGGACACTGAACATGGATTACTAAAAACATCCATGTCCAGCTTGCATAACGCTCTCAAATGTCAATCCTATCGGTGACTACATATTTGTTTCTTCCTAATATATTCAACCTCAAAACTGTTGAAAATGTCTAATACTATCACTCACCCTGTACTTTCCCTGTTTTCCTAATGTCTCTATTGATATCGGCTTTCCTACATATTTTCCCCAGTTCATCATTGTGACTGACCCTTCACATGTGCTGACATTGATATTCACTCTCTAACCAAAACCCAATTGCTAAAGAACTTTTGATACAAATACTAAATTCACCCTTGTTCCAAAATCTACCGACGATCTTCCTGATCCCATTGATTATCCCTGTTTGAGTGGATGTTCTCCTCTACATTCAATCATCCAAGGTACAAGTTCTATGGCATTGTATATCGACTTATCTGAGACATGTGTGCAGAACGTAATTTAAAGCTATGTATCGCAATCAATTGCCCAATGCACTTCTGAGCTTCAAATCTCACCTAGATTTCTGTTTACATACTTATATTTCACCTCTGTATTCCTATAAATATTGCAGGTTCCCAATACCATTATTCATCCCACAGAATGATTCCTAAACCAAATCGATCCTGTTATTATCCCTAACCATACACTGTTGCCTCAATCTAACATTACAAAAGAGCAAGGACAGAGTTCATCTTACAATACAGGAATGTAGGGGATCTTACACCTGCTGAGAACCTCAAATTTCTATGAAGAAATGATCCCTGGAGAAGATGTAGGCAGCTATGAAGGACCTGGGAGAGCAAAAGCCATCTTCCATGGCAAACACCTTGTGATAACGAAGGGATGTGTATGAATCAGCCTCTCTTTTCTTAATGTAGAGAAGATGGACCAAACCAGACCTGCGTGGAGAGGTGTTCCCGGGTGGCCATTGTTGATATACCATTCAAACTTGTCAAAGTGTCACAGGAAGTAGGGGCAGCCTCCATCTCATGAGACCCATGAAAGCAACTGTTAGGACAAAGTGGTTGCCAAGGCAGTGATCTCATTCAGTTCCTGAAGGAGGTGACCTACCTAACTTCGTTGGTGATGGAACTCTCTGAAATTGGGATCCAAGAAGCCAGGCACCCAGAGCCAGTCCCAGTCCCAGTCCCAGTGGTCGAACTTGTTTGGATTTACCAAGGACAGAGTCAGTCTTTCTTGGTACCTAATGATATGAGGATGGCCAAATGCCAGTAGAGCTCAGAAAAGGGGCCTTTCCCTAGATAGCAGGTATTGGCTCAATGCTGCCTGCTGACAACTTCGTAGAGTGGGCCAAGAAGAACAGATCTGAGACAGGCCAGGCCATTTTGGGGCAACATAGTATCGCCCACCAGTCAGAGGACACTCCAGATAGTCACAGACCTACTTGGGGGAAGGAGGTGCTTTTGTGGATGTGGATGTGAGTTTGTGGTTTTGTCTCATGTTCTGAAAATAGGTAGGAATGGTGGTTTGTATGGTTTGGAGTTGACTGTTTCTAGGAAGTCGTTTGGCAAGGCGAGTGTTTCTATGTCTGTGTATCCACTGTGTTCGTGGTTGTAGTCTTTAGAAAAGAGAATGCATCAATGGAGGTTTCCTGTCTAGTTGGAAGCTTCCCAGCATTCATCCTGCCCACTTTATAAATGGACTGTGGCTTGCCTTATGGTTGGGCAACACCTACTATCTTCCTAAGGTCCTCTACACATCTTGATTTCTGGCCTCTCTCCAGAATAGGCTCATGGTTTTGTGGCCAAGATATGTACCACCTCCAAAATCTGTTACATGGCCATGTAATGGATAGCTGAAGGGAATAGGAACATCTCAGAAAACTCAGATATCAGTGTAACCAGTAAAGTCTCAGTTTAAAAACTTTGCTTTGGCCCATTTGCTTTCATATGGTTATGTTGCCCTGAATGTCAGGAAGGTATTTGCCTCAGGCCACCCCTTTCTGAAGCCTGAAGAAAACATTTTTCAAATGGAAATGAATGGGCATCACCTGTGGATCTTTGCTTAATTGCTTTGGAAAGAGATGTGTCTGAATCAGCCTCTTGGCCCTGTGTGAGGTTGGGGCTTTGATTCTCAGAAGGTGATAGATCTAAAGAAAGATCCCATGTGTGCTTGGGTTTTCTATTGCCTCCAACTCACATAAAGGATTTATACCTACAATCAGTAGGATTAAATTGGAGAATCAGAACAGTATTAACGGCAGGCCTATTTGATCACTCCTGGTTCACAGGAAGGGTGTCTAGGTCACCCTGACTTTAGGCAAATGAGGGGCAAGGGAGTTTATTTTGGAAACTGTCTTGGGCTTCGCCCCTCATGGAAAATTCCATCCAGAGGTTACGATGAGTGTCTATATGGAAGATGATGAGGGCCATGTGGCAGTGTTTTGGTTTTAATTGTAGTCATTTGTGTGCTGGTTGGAAGAGATGACTGGGTACACCTGGACCTGAACTCTGGTGTGATTCCCCTTAGAGACTGAGTTCTGGAACTGACTTCAGGGAAGTATTGCCATTAATTTTGGTGGGATTTTAGGAGGCCACACATGAGAGTCGCCCTTGGAAACTGAGATCTAGTCTCAGGGTGTCTTTCCACAGTGCACTGGGAATCTCCACCAGGATATAAGACGATTTTATTCTGAAAGACTTGGCAACCATAGTAAAGAGTCAAAACACATATTGAACTCACATTGAGTAGACATCAATGGGTCAGGCTTCATGTGACATTTTGGCCACTCGTTGGGAAGCGTTGCCTTTTAGAGTTCTCCAGAGCTTTCATCCTCACCATTTAATGGTTCCTGAATGAATTGAAAAACCAGTGCATCCAACTTGATACTTGAAAAATGGCTAGATAAATACCATGAAATTTTTGAAATTCCCATGACCAGGTGGCACTGGAGAACCTTTGGATGTCCTGTTGCTGATCATGAGTGTACCAGACAGTGCCTTGAATCACTGGGTTTCATGAAAGTGGTGTAGAACAGAGATGCCAGTAAGTTGGAATTTGCTGAGTAGTGGGCCTAGAACAGTGGTGGGCAGGTGTGTGATTAAACATCTGTGTTGGTGTCATGTGGATTGGCCATTGGCTTCCAAATGGCTTTTGACTGACATGGTGCAGCCAGCAAATCCTTGCATGTAAAGGCATCTTGTTATATGTAGAGGTTTCAGGGCAATGTTCAGAATCAAGTTGCTAGGGACAAGGGGGAAGTCTATGTTGGATATAAGACTGGTTGGTGCATTCTCCTGGCAGACCCTGACCCACCACACATGACAGAACTCCCTCCAGCACTGTGTCCCAGTTGAACTACTTGTATTTCGTGAAGCAAACACCAAACTCCCATTGCAGCAGCTAGAAATACCATGAAAAATGGAGGATGACCACATGGCTTCAGAGTCCACACAGGAAGACACTTAGCCCCCATTGGCCACAGTTTACATACAAAGAGAGAATTCTGCACTACTGCCTCATGTTCATTAAAGAATAAGAAAACATGTGCTCCAGGTTACATAGATGCAGACCCAGCTTTGATGGTCTCACTGCAAAGGAAGCTAAAGCTCCTGACTACAACATATATTTCCAGTGCCCAAACTCAGAGGCAGTTTCTCATAAGTCTTCCGGTCAGCAGAGCACCATGTTTGTGAAGTGTTTACCCTGTCCCTTACTTTTGGAAACTCTTCTACCACCCCCAAAGTTGTGAACTCCTGAGCATATTCCATTCCAGATAAGTATTCATAGATTTTCTAACTCTTCTCCTCTAATTGTGTCTAACTTGGGGCGAAGGTAATGTCAAGGCATTGTTCTTGATGAGAGTGGGATGATTATTTTTAGCACATATTTGCATAAACATTGGATTCATTTTCCTAATTTTCATTCGAAATACTGAATCACTCACACTAACCCATACCCTACTAGACTCTATATTCTGACTCCTAATCCTAATATAATGGAGAAAAATAACCCAAAATGAATAGACATACAAGCATTTCAGAGGAGGCATGGTGTATAATTGGATTTGCCTTTTGCATTATGTAGAATTGGAGTTATAAATCTAGTCAATTTTTTGTTGAAATAGTTCTCCATGTGTTTTTTTAACTTTTGTTGTTTGTTGTTCAAAACATTATATAGTTCTTGATATATCATATTTCACACTTTGATTCAAGTGAGTTATGAACTCCCATTTTTATCCCATATATAGTTTGCAAAATCATATCAGTTACGCATCCATTGATTTACATATTGCCATACTAGTGTCTGTTGTATTTTGCTGCCTTTCCTATCCTCTACTATCCCCCCTCCCCTCCCCTCCCCTCCCATCTTCTCTCTCTACCCCCTATACTGTAATTTATTTTTCCCCCTTGTATTTTTCCCTTTCCCCTCACTTCCTCTTGTCCGTAATTTTGTATAACCCTGAGGGTTTTCTTCCATTTCCATGTAATTTCCCTTCTCTCTCCCTTTCCCTTCTACCTCTCATCCCAGTTTAATGTTAATCTTCTTCTCATGCTCTTTATCCCTACTCTGTTCTTAGTTACTCTCCTTATATCAAAGAAGACATTTGGCATTTGTTTTTTAGGGATTGGCTTCCTTCACTTAGCATAATCTGCTCTAATGCCATTCATTTCCCTGCAAATTATATGATTTTGTCATTTTTTAATGCTGAGTAAAACTCCATTGTGAATTAATGCCACATTTTTTAACCATTCGTCTATTGAAGGGCATCTAGGTTGGTTCCACACTCTTGCTATTGTGAATCTTGCTGCTATGAACATCAATGTAGCAGTGTCCATGTACCATGCTCTTTTTAGGTCTTTATGAAATAGACCGAGAAGAGTAGTAGCTGGGTCAGGTGGTGGGTTCCATTTCAAGCTTTCCATGAAATCTCCATACCGCTTTCAAAATTGGCTGCACCAATTTGCAGCCCCACCAGAAATGTACATGTGTACACATTTACACACATCCTCGCCAAAACTTGTTGATGTTTGACTTCATAATGACTGCCAATCTTACTGGAGTGAGATGGTATCTTATGGTGGTTTTGATTTGCATTTCTCTGACTGCTAGAGATGGTGAGCATTTTTTCATGTACTTGTTGATTGATTGTATTCCTCCTCTATGAAGTGTCTGTTCAGGTCCTTGGGCCATTTGTTGATTGGGTTATTTTTTATCTTATTGTCTAATTTTTGAGTTCTTTGTATACTCTGGATATTAGGGCTCTATCTGAAGGGTGAAGAGTAATGATTTGTTCCCAGGATGTAGGCTCCTTATTTACCTCTCTTATTCTTTCTTTTGCTGAGAAAAAAAATTAAGTTTGATTAAGTCCCATTTCTTTATTCTTGTTATTAACTCTTGTGCTATGGGTGTCCTATTGCAGAATTTAGAGCCCGACCCCACAGTATGTAGATCGTAGCCAACATTTTCTTCTATCACACGCCGTGTCTCTGATTTGATATCAAGCTCCTTGATCCATTTTTTGTTAACTTTTGTGCATGTCGAGAGGAAGGGATTCAGTTTCATTTTTTTTCATATGAATTTCCAGTTTTCCCAGCACCATTTGTTGAAGATGCTATCCTTCCTCCATTGCATGCTTTTAGCCCCTTTATCAAATATAAGATAGTATGTAGTTTTTTGGATTGGTTTCTGTGTCCTCTATTCTGTACCATTGGTCCACCCGCCTGTTTTGGTACCAGTATCATGCTCTTTGTGTTACTATTGCTCTTTAGTATAGTTTGATGTGTGGTATCGCTATACCGCCTGATTCACACTTTCTGCTTAGCATTGTTTTTGCTATTCTGGGTCTTTTATTTTTCGATATGAATTTCATGATTGCTTTCTCTATTTCTACATGAAATGCCGTTGGGATTTTGATTGGCATTGCATTAAACCTATAGAGAACTTTTGGTAATATCGCCATTTTGATGATGTTAGTTCTGCCTATCCATGAACAAGGTATATTTTTCCATCTTCTAAAATCTTCTTCTATTTCTCTCTTTAGGGTTCTGTAGTTTTCATTGTATAAGTTTTTCACCTCTTTTGTTAGGTTGATTCCCAAGTATTTTATTTTTTCTGAGGATATTGTAAATGGAGTGGTTGTCCTCATTTCCATTTCAGACAATTTTTCGCTGATATACAGGAATGCCTTTGATTTGTGCATGTTGATTTTACATCCAGCCACTTTGGTGAATTCATTTATTATCTCTAATAGTTTCTTTGTAGACCCTTTTGGGTCTGCTAGGTATAGAATCATGTCATCTGCAAATAGTGATAATTTAAGTTTTTCTTTTCCTATTTTTATGCCTTTAATTTCTTTTGTCTGTCTAATTGCTCTGGCCAGTGTTTCTAGAACTATGTTGAACAGAAATGGTGAGAGAGGGCATCCCTGTCTTGTTCAAGATTTTAGAGGGAATGCCTTCAATTTTTCTCCATTCAGAATGATGCTAGCCTGAGGCTTAGCATAGATTGCTTTTACAGTATTGAGGTAGGTTCCTGTTATCCCTAGTTTTTCTAGAGTTTTGAACATAAAGGGATGCTGTACTTTGTTGAATGCTTTTTCTGCATCTATCAAGATGATCATATAGTTCTTATTTCTAAGTCTATTGATGTGGGAAATAACATTTATTGATTTCTGTATATTGAACGAACCTTGCATCCCATGGATGAATCCTACATGCTCATGGTGCACAATTTTTTGATATGGTTCGTATCCGATTCATCAGAATTTTATTGAGGATTTTTGCACCTAGGTTCATTAGAGATATTGGTCTGTAGTTTTGCTACTTTATAGTGAGTTTCTCTGGTTTAGGAATCAGGGTGATGTTGGCCTCGTAGAATGAATTTGGAAGTTCTCCCTCTTTTTCTATTTCCTAAAATAGCTTGAAAAGTATTGGTATTAATTCCTATTTAAATGTTTTTTAAAACTCCGCTGTATACACATCCGGTCCTGGGCTTTACTTAGTTGATAGTCTTTGGATGGTTTCTTCTATTTCCTCCATTGATATTGGTCTGTTTAGGTTGTCTATATCCTCTTGACTCAATCTGGGCAGATCAGATGACTTAAGAAATTTATCGATGCCTTCACTATTATCTATTTTATTGGAGTATAAGGATTCAAAATATTTTCTGATTATCTTCCGTATTTCTGAAGTGTCTGTTGTGATATTGTCTTTTTCATCCCGTATGCTAGTAATTTGAGTTCTCTCTCTTCTTCTCTTCATTAAAATGTCTAAGGTTCTGTCGATTTTATTTATTTTTTGAAAGAACCAAGGTTAAGTTTTGTCAATTTTTTCAATTGTTTCTTTTGTTTAGATTTCATTAATTTCAGCTCTGGTTTTAATTATTTCTTGCCTTCTACTTCTTTTTCTGTTGTTTTCTTCTTCTTTTTCTAGGGTTTTGAGATGAAGTATGAGATCATTAATTTGTTGTTTTTTTTTCTTTTTTTAAGGAATGAATTCCAAGCAATGAAATTTCGTCTTAAAACTGCTTTCAATGTGTCCCATAGATTTTGATATGTTGTGTCTGTGTTTTCATTTATCTCTAAGAATTTTTTAATTTCCTCCTTGATGTCTTCTAAAACCCACTGATCATTCAGTAACCTATTGTTTATTCTCCAAGTGATGCATGATTTTTCTTTACTTCTTTTATCATTGATTTTCAGTTTCATTCCATTATGATCAGATGAGATGCATGGCATTATCTTTACTCCTTTATATTGTTTAAGAGTTGCCCTGTGATGTAATATATGATCTATTTTGAGAAGGATCCATGTGCTGCTGATAAAAAAGTGTAACTGCTTGATGTTGGGTGATTTATTCTGTATATGTCAATTAAGTCTATGTTATTAATTGTGTTATTGAGTTCTATACTGTTGCCTCAATCTAACATTACAAAAGAGCAGGGACAGAGTTCGCCTTACAATAAAGGAATGTAGGTTATCTGCAAACTACTGAGAACCTCAAAGTTCCATGCAGAAATGATCCCTGGAGAAGATGTAGGCAGCTATGAAGGACCTGAGAGAGCAAAAGCCATTTTCCATGGCAAACGACCTGGACAGGAAAAAGGGATGTGTCTGAATCAGCCTCTCTCTTCTTAATATAGAGAAGATGGACCAAACCAGCCCTGCGTGTACAGCTGTTCCCACGTGCCTATTGTTGATATTCCATTCTAAGTAGTCAAATTTTCACAGGAAGTAGGGGCAGCCTCCATCTCATGGGACCCATGGAAGCAACTGTTAGGACAAAGTTGTTGCCAAGGCAGCGACCTCATTCAGTTCCTGAAGGAAGTGACCTACCTAACTTCCTTGGTGACGGAACTCTATGAACTTGGGATCCAAGAAGCCAGGTACCCAGAGCCAGTCGCAGTACCAGTCCCAGTGGGCCCACTTTTTTGGATTTACAAAGTACAGAGTCAGACCTTCTTGGTAACTACTGATGTGAGGAGGGCCAATTGCCAATAGAGCTCTGAAGAGGGTCTTTTCCTGAGATTGCAGGTAGTGGCTAACCGCTGACTCCTCACAGTTTTACAGAGTTGGCAAAGGAGACCAGATCTGAGACATGACAGGCCATTTCGGGGGGAAAATATTATGGCCCACCAGTCAGAGGACACTCCAGATAGTCACAGTCCTACTTGGGGGAAGGAGGTGCCATTGTGGGTGTGGGTGTGAGTTTGTGGTGTACCAGACAGTGCCTTGATTAAATGGGTTTAAGGAAAATTGTGCAGAACAGAGTTGCCAGTAAGTTGGACCCTCCTGAGTAGTGGGGCCAAAGCTGTGGTGTGCAGGTGTGTGATAAATCATCTGTGGTGGGGCCATGTGGATTTGCCATTGATTTCCAAATGGATTGACACTGACACGGTGCAGTGAGGAGACCCTTGAATGTAAAGGCATCTTGTTATATGGATAGTTTTCAGGGCAATGTGCAGAATCAGGTTGCTATGGACAAGGAGGCAAGCTATGTGGGAATGAAGCCTGATTGTTGCATTCTCTTGCAGACCCTGAAAAACCACACGTGACAGAACTCCCTCCAGCACTGTGTCCCAGTTGAACTCCTTGTATTTCATAAAGTAAATACCAAACTCCCAGTGCAGCAGCAGGAAAAAACCACGAAAAGTTGAGGATGACCAAAAAGCTTCACTGTCCACACGGGGAGACACTTAGCCCCCAGTGGCCACAATTTACCTACAACGTGAGAATTCAGCACTGCTGCCTCATGTGCATTGGAAAATAAGAAAGAATGTCCTCCAGGAAACATAGATGCAGACCCAGCTTTGATGGTCTCTATACAAAGGAAGCTAAAACTCCTCACAACAACATATATTTCAAGTGCCCATCCTCAGAGGTAGTTTCTCAAGAATTTTTTTAGGCCAGCAGACCTCCATATTTCTGGAGTGTTTACCCTGTCCCTTACGTTGGAAGACTCCTCTATTACATCCAAGTTTGTGAACTCCTGAGCATTTTCTATTCCAGATATATATTCACAGAATTTCTAACTCCTCTCCTCTAATTGTTTCTTATTTGGGGCCAAGATGACGTGAAGGCATTGTTGTGGATGAGAGTGGGAAGATTTTCATGTAGCACATGTTGGCATACACATTGGATTCATTTTCCTATTTTCCATTCGAAATACTGAATCTCTGACACTAACGCATACCCTACTAGACTCAGACTACTATTCCTAATATGATGGAGAAAAATAACCCAAACAGAATAGAAATACAAGAAGTTCAGAGGAGGCATGGTGTATAGTTGGACTTCCTTTTGCATGATAAAGTGTAGGTGTTATAAATCTAGTCAATTTTTATTGAAATAGTTCTCCATGAGTTTTTTTTTCCTTTAATTTTTATTGTTGGATCTTCAAAGCATTACATAGTTCTTGACATATCATACTTCACACTTTGATTCAAGTGGGTTATGAACTTCCATTTTTCCCCGTATACAGATTGCAGCATCCCATTGGTTACACATCCACTGTTTTACATATTGCTATAGTGTCTGTTGTATTCTGCTGTCTTTCCTATCTACTATCTCCCATCCCCTTCCCTCCAATCTTCTCTCTCTACACCACCTACTGTAATTTATTTCTTCCCCTTGTTTTATTCCCCTTTCTTCTCATTTCCTCTTGTATTTAATTTTGTATAACTATGAGGATCTCCTTCCATTTCCATGCAATTTCCCTTCTCTTTCCTTTCATTCCCACCTGTCACCCCTGTTTAATGTTAATCTTCTTCTCATGCTCTTCCTCCCAACTCTGTTCTTAGTTACTCTCGTTATATCAAAGAAAACATTTGGCATTTGTTTTTTAGGCTTTTGCTCTCTTCACTTAGCATAATCTGTTTAATGCCATCCATTTCTCTGCAAGTTTTATGATTTTGTCATTTTTTAATGCAGAATAATACACCATTGTGTTTAAATGCCACAATTTTTTTTTTATCCATTCATCTTTTGAAGGGCACCAAGTTTGGTTAAACAGTCTTCATATTGTGAATTGTGCTGCTAGGAACATCGATTTATCAGTGTCCCTGTAGATGCTCTTTTTAGGTCTTTAGCGAATAGACTGAGAAGAAAAATAGCTGGGTCAAATGATGTTTCCATTCCCAGCTTTCCAAGAAATCTCCATACTTCTTTCCAAATTGGCTGCACCAATTTGCAGTCCCACCAGCAATGTACAGGTGTACCCTTTTCCCCACATCCTCGCCACCACTTGTTGTTGTTTGACTTCATATTGGCTGCCACTCATACTGGAGCGAGATGGTATCTTAGGGTGGATTTGTTTTGCATTTCTCTGACTGCTAGAGATGGTGAACATTTTTTCATGGACTTGTTGATTGATTGTATGTCCTCCTCTGAGAAGTGTCTGTTCAGGTCCTTGGCACATTTGTTGATTGCATTATTCGTTTTCTTATTGTTTAATTTTTTGAGTTCCTTGTATACTTTGGAAATTAGGGCTCTCTCTGAAGTGTGAGGAGTAAGATTTGTTCCCAGGATGTAGGCTCTCTAATTACCTCTCTTATTGTTTTTGTTACTGAGAAAAATCTATTTAGTTTGAGTAAGTCCCATTTGTTCATTCTAGTTATTAACTCTTGTGCTATGGGTGTCCTATTGAAGAATTTGGAGCCCGACCCCACAGTATGTACATCGTAGCCAAGGTTTTCTTCTATCAGAAGCCATGCCTCTGATTTGATATCAAGCTGTTTGATTAATTTTGACTTAACTTTTGTGTATGGCGAGAGAAAGGGATTCAGTTTCATTTTGTTACATATGGAACTCCAGTTTTCCCAGCACTAGTTTTTGAAGATGCTATCCTTCCTCCATTGCATGCTTTTAGCCCCTTTATCAAATATAAGATAGTTGTGGTTTTGTGGATTTGTTTCTGTGTCCCCTATTATGTACCATTAGTCCAACCACCTATTTTGGTACCAGTACTATGCTCTTTTTGTTAGTATTGCTCTGTAGTATAGTTTGAGGTCTGGTATCGCTCTACCGCCTGATTCACACTTCCTGCTTAGCATTGTTTTTGCTATTCTAAGTCTTTTATTTTTCCATATGAATTTCATTATTGTTTTATCTATTTCTACAAGAAATGCCGTTGTGATTTTGATTGGCATTGCATTAAACCTACAGAGAACTTTTGGGAATATCGCCATTTTGATGATGTTAGTTCTGCGTATCCATGAACAGGGTACATTTTTTCATCTTCTAAGATCTTCTTCTATTTCTCTCTTTAGGGTTCTGTAGTTTTCATTGTGTAAGTCTTTCACCTCTTTTGTTAGGTTGATTCCCAAGTATTTTATTTTTTTGAAGATATTCTGAGTGGAGTGGTTTCCTCATTTCCATTTCAGAGGATTTGTCACTGATATACAGGAATTACTTTGATTTATGCTTGTTGATTTTATATCCTGCCACTTTGCTGAATTCATTTATTAGCTCTAATAGGTTTTTGTAGACCCTTTTGGGTCTGCTAGGTACATAATCATGTCAGCTACAAATAGTGATAATCTAAGTTCTTCTTTTCCTTTTTTTTACGCCTTTAATTTCTTTCATTTTTCTAATTGCTCTTGCCAGTGTTTCGAAAACTATGTTGAACAGAAGTGTTGAGAGAGGGCATCCCTATCTTGTTCCAGATTTTAGAGAGAATGCCTTCAGTTTTTATCAATTTAGAATGATGCTGGCCTGAGGCTTAGCATAGATTGCTTTTACAATATTGAGGTATGTTCCTATTATGCCTAGTTTTTCTAGAGTTTTGAACAGAATGGGTTGCTGTACTTTGTCGAATGTTTTTTTCTGCATATATCGGGATGATTATACGGTTCTTATTTTTAAGTCTATTGAAGTGGTGAATAACAATTATTGATTTCCATATATTGAACCAGCTTTGCATCCCAGGGATGAATCCTACTTGATCATGTTGCACATTTTTTTAATATGTTTTTGTGTCTGATTTGCCAGAATTTTATTGAGAATTTTTGCATCTAGGTTCATTAGAGATATTGGTCTGTAGTTTTGTTTCTTTGAAGTCTCTTTGTCTGGTTTAGGAATCAGGGTAATATTGGCCTCCTAGAATAAAATTGGAAGTTGTCCCTCTTTTTCTATTTCCTGAAATATCTTGAAAACTATTGGTATTAGTTCCACTTTAAAGGTTTTGTAAAACTCTGCTGTATATATATCCAATCCTAGGCTTTTCTTAGTTGGTAGTCTTTGGATGATTTCTTCTGTTTCCTCAATTGATATTGGTCTGTTTAGGTTATCTATATCCCCCTGACTCAATCTGGGCAGATCATATGACTTAAGAAATTTATTGATGCCTTCACTATCTTCTAATTTATTGGAGTATAAGGATTCAAAATAATTTCTGATTATCTTCTCTATTTCTGAAGTGTCTGTTATGATATTGCCATTTTCATCCCGTATGCTAGTAATTTGAGTTCTCTCTCTTCTTCTCTTCCTTAACATGGCTAAGGGTCTGTCGATTTTATTTATTTTTTCAAAGAATCAACTTTTAGTTTTGTCAATTTTTCAATTGTTTCTTTTGTTTCAATTTTATTAATTTCAGCTCTGATTTTAACAATTTCTTGCCTTCTACTTCTTTTGCTGTTGTTTTCTCATGTTTTTCTAGAATTTTGAGATGAACCATAAGATCTTTTATTTGTTGTCTTTTTCCTTTTTTAGGAAAGTACTCCAGGCAATGAATTTTCCTCTTAGAACTGCTTTCAATGTGTCCCCTAGATTCTGTCTTTTCATTTATCTCTAAGATATTTTTTATTTTCCTCCTAGATGTCTTCGATAACCCATTGATCATTCAGTAGTCTATTGTTCATTCTCCAAGTGATGGATGATTTTTCCTTCCTTCTTTTACCATTGATTTTCAGTTTCATTCCATTATGATCAGATAAGATGCCTGGTATTATCTGTACTCCTTTATATTTTCTAATAGTTGCCCTGTGACATAATATATGATGTATTTTTGAGAGGTATCTATGTGTTACTGAGAAAAAAGTGTAACTGCTTGTTGTTTGGTGGTATATTCTATATATGTCAATTAAGTCCAATTTATTAATTGTGTTATTGATTTCTATTGTTTCCTTATTCAACTTTTGTTTGGAAGATCTGTCCAGTAGTGAGAGAGGTGTGTTGAAGTCTCCCATGATTATTGTATGGTGGTCTATTAGACTCTTGAACTTGAGAAGAGTTTGTTTAGTGAACATAGCTGCACCATTGTTTGGGGCATATACATTTATGATTGTTATGTCTTGTTGGTGTATGGTTCCCTTGAGCAGTATGTAGTGTCCCTCTTTATCCCTTTTGATAAACTTTGGCTTGAAATTTATTTTATTTTATATGAGTATGGACACTCCTGCTTGTTACTGAAGTCCATATGAGTGATATGATTTTTCTCAACTGTTCACCTTCAGTCTATGTACATCTTTTCCAATCAATTGCGTCTCCTCTAGGCAGCATATTGTTGGGTCTTGTTTTGTGATTCATTCTACTATCCTGTGTCTCTTAATTTGTGAGTTTAAGCCATTAACTTTTATGGTTATTATTGAGATATGGGTTGTTCTTCCAGCCATATTTGTTTATTTATGTTACTAAGCATGGTTTGTTTTTCTTTGATTATTTTCCCCCCTTTACTGTACTACATCCCACTGTTGGTTTTCATTGTTATTTTCCATTTCCTCTTCCGATCATCTTTTGCCGAGGATGTTTTGAGGAGATGGTTTTCTAGCTGCAAATTCTTTTAAATATTGTTTATCATGGAAGGTTTTAATTTCATCTTCCATCCTGAAGCTTAATTTCGCTGGATGCACAATTATTGGTTGAAACCCATTTTCTTTCAGGTTTGGAAAAATGTTATTCCAGGATCTTCTAGCTTTCAGAGTCTGTGTTGAAAGATCAGCTGTTATAATGATTGGTTTACCGCTAAATGTATTCTGCTTCCTTTCTCTTGTAGCTGTTAAAATCCTCTCCTTATTCTGTATGTTTGGCATCTTCATTATAATATGTCTAAATGTGGATCTCTTATGATTTTGCACATTCGGCATCCTGTAGGCTTCTAGGATTTGGGATTCTGTCTCATTCTTCAAGTCTGGGAAGTTTTCCCATATTATTTCATTGAATTGATTTCTCATTCCTTTGGTTTGGACCTCTATACCTTCCCGTATCCCAATGATTCTTAAGTTTGGTGTCTTTATGTTATCCCATATTTCTTGGATGTTCTGCTCATGGTTTCTTAACAGTCTTGCTAGCTGTCTCGGTTCTTTTCAAGTTGAAATACATTGTCTGATGTTCCATCTTCTAAGTGATCTCCTCTGCTGGTAGTATTCTCAATTGAGTTTTTAAGTTGGTTTATTGCTTCTTGCATTTCTATGATTTCTGTTTGTTTGTTTTTTATAACCTCAATCTCCCTGTATAGTTGATCTTTTGCTTCTTGGATTTGTTTATGTAATTCATTGTCAAAGTGATCTTTCATTGTCTGATTTTGCTGTCTAATGACTTCCTTGAGACTCCAGATCATCTGAAGCATGTATGTTTTGAATTCTTTATCTGACATTCCATCTGCTGCAGGTATTACCTCTTCTAATGTTGAGTTGACCTTCATTGTTTGTTGTCCTTTCTTTCCTTGTCTTTTCATACTGTTCGCGTATCTTTCTGTTTGTTCAAATTGTTGTGTTATTGAATTTTACCCCTAAATATTTATACTGCTCTTTTATAGTTGCAAAGTCTCCCTCACAGGCGCAGGCCGTGGCTCTACCCCTCCTCCAAATCGGGCAATGTGCCTACCTCACCAGCAGGCTGCTTGGCCTGTTCTGCCGGTCGGTAGCAGGTCTTCCTACCTTGGAGGAGCGGGCAGCAGCTCTACCCCTCTGTTGGCGCTGGGCCTGTTCTGGCAGTGGGTCACAGGTCCACCTACCCTGCAGGTGCGGTTGTCGGCTCTGCCCCTCCGCATGACGCTGGGCCTCTTCTGTCTGTGGGTTGAAGGTCGGTCTACCTTGCAGCCGCGGGTGGTGGCTCTACTCCTTCCCAAACCGGTGTGATGTGTCTAACACGCTGGCAAGTCACAGGGCCTCTTGTGCCGGTGGGTCAGAAGTCCACCTGCACAGGCGGCAGCTCGGACCCTCCCCCAACCTGCTGAAGTGTCTGCCACCCTGTCGGGCCCCTGGGCCTGGTCTGTCCATGTTCGCAGGTCCACCTACTTCGCAGGCGCGGGGGGCGTCTCTGCCCCTCTGAAGGCCGCTGGGCCTGTTCTGCCGGTGGGTTGCTGTTCACCAACCTTGACGTCGCAAGGGGCGCCTCTGCCCCACCGCGGTTTTCTGGGCCTGTTCTGCCTGTGGGTCGCAGGTCTGCGTACCTTGCAGCCGGGCGGTGGCTCTGCCCTTTCCCCAACCAGTGCGATGTGTCTTTTACGATTGGCGGGCCGCTAGGCCTGTTCTACCGGTGGGTGGATGGTCCGCCTACCTTGCAGGTGCAGTTGGTGGCTCTGTCCCTCCTTCTATTCATGTGTATTTATAGTTAACAAATATGTGAATTCCTGTCGCCATTTCTCTGTACCCTATTCAGCCCATGTATTTTTATATGCACATATACAATCCTACCTGGTATCACAAGTAAATACTTATGAGGTTGCTGACATGGCAGATACAAATTGTGAGAAGAGATCACTCCTCCTAAACGCTGTTGGAAATTAAAATTCAAACTATGGGTGAGCTTCCTAGTTGAACAACATTATACATAAATCTATGTTCAGAAAAATGAAGATTTTTGGATTTGTGGATGATATATATTTCATGATGTATTTCGATTGGCATATATTGCTACTTTTAAATGTCTGTGTGTGTGTGTGTGTGTGTGTGTAGGTATAAATATATATATTTACTGTCCAGATTTTTCAAAATATAAAATATATGTGTCTTATTATACACTCCCTCAATTCATTCATGTTCATGTATGTGGATTTATTATCAACTTTTCACAAGATTATTTTCAGAAATATTGATCCACCTGAAATACATATTTGTTTCCTAGTACTGAAAACTAACTACAGTGAATTGTGCATACAAATCCTAATATTTCTACAGTTACTGACCATGTTTAACATCAATGCAAGTAGATTCCTATGGGACATGATATGTATTTTGACGTTCATTTTTTTTCAACACTGGTAAATTACTATTTCTTCAGTTTATGCACATCATAGGGTATATATTTAATCCACAAGTTAGCAAATTTATATGAATTTTTTTCACTTTCCATCACATCCTGCTTCAGAACACATGTATTCCTCCATGTTTCTTGACTAGTCTTTTCATGAGACTTCTTTCTAAACACATAATTTTGGATTTCCATAACCACTATTGAGGCAAAAGTCACACACACTTCATGATAAACCATAACACTAATATTACCATTAGATGTATAACAGGTTGGAATGAATGTATGAATATCAATATAACATTTCCTATATATTTTCAGATATCAATTCAAGCCATTATTTAAATTTGGAACCAGTTATATTATTTATTCAGAGTATGGTCTATTCATGCATTTTCTCTATATTCATATAACACAGACTACACCTATTTGTACCCCCAATACTAATTTATTCGTGTTCAAAATATTGCTCCTCAAAATGGTGGAAGAAATACTCATGTCACCTGATCTATATATAAATTTTATCACAGTAATATTGTGGAAACAAAAAGCAAGGTCACACTTATGATTGTACCAAATCCTAAATGGAAAGTGAGCATGGATTACTAAAAACATCCATGTCCAGGTTGCCTACTGCTCTCAAATGTCAATCCTATTGGTGAATATATATTTGTTTATTTCTGAAATTACATATTCAACCTCAACCCTGTTGAAAATGTCTAATCCTATCACTCACTTTATACATTGCCTGATTTCCGAATGTCTTCATTGATATCTTTTTTTCTATATTTTTTCCCCAGTTAATCATTGTGACCGACTCTTCAAATGTGCTGACATTTACTTTCACTCTCTACCCAAACCCGTATTGCTAAAGATATTTTGGTCCAAATCCTATACACACTCTTCATTATAAACCTACCGACTATCATCTTAATCCACCAACTATCCCTTTTTGACTGGATGTTGTCATTGACATTCAATCATCCAAGGGACAAGGTCCTATGACATTGTATATCGATTTATCTGAGACACCTGTGCAGAACATAATTTAAAGCTAAGAATCCAAATCATGGGCACAATGCCCTTCTGGGCTTTAAAAATTACCTAGATTTCTGTGTTCATACTTATATTTCACCTAGATATTCTTGTAAATATTGCAAAATCACAATACCATTATTCATCCCGCAGAATGATTTCTAAACCAAATGGAACCTGTTATTAACCTTAACCATACAATGGTCTCTCAATCTAACTTTACAGAAGAGGAGGGACAGAATTGGTCTTCCAATATATAAATGTAGGGGATCTTCCAGCTACTGAGAACCTCAAAGTTCCATGCAGAAATGATCCCTGGAGAAGATGTAGGCAGCTATGAAGGACCTGAGAGAGCAGAACTCATCTTTCATGGCAAACAACCTGGTCAGGATGAAGGGATGTGTCAGAATCAGCCTCACTCTTCTTAATGTTGACAAGATGGACCAAACCAGGCTTGTGTGGAGAGCTGTTCCCGGGTGCCTATGGTTGATATACAATTCACAGTTGTGAAAGTGTCACAGGAAGTAGGGGCAGCCTCATTCTCAGGAGAACCTTGGAAGCAAATGTTAGGACAAATTGGTTGCCAAAGCAGTGACCTCATTCAGTTCATAAAGGAAGTGACCTTCTTCACTTCCTTGGTGATAGAACTCTCTGAAATTGGGATCCAGGAAGCAATGCACCCAGAGCCAGTCCCAGTACCATTCCCAGTGGGCTCACATGTTTGGATTTACCAAGAACAGAGTCAATCTTTCTTGGTACCTACTGATATGAGGATGGCCAAATTTCAGGAGAGCTCTGCAGAGGGGCCTTTCCTGAGAAAGCAGGTAGTGGCTCACCGCTGGCTCCTGACAACTTCACAGAGTTGTCCAATGAGATCAGATTTGAGACAGGACAGGCCATTTCAGGGAAACATAGTATGGCCCACCAATCAGAGGACACTCTGGATAGTCACAGACCTACTTGGGGAAAGGAGGTGCCTTTGTGGGTGTGGGTGTGAGTTTGTGGTTTTGTCTCATGTTCTAAGAATAGGTAGGAAAGGTGGTTTATTTGGTTTGGAGTGGACTGTTTCTAGTAAGTCTTTTGACAAGGTGAGTGTTTCTATGTCTGTGTATCCCACTGTGTTCATGGTTGTAGATATTAGAAAATAGAATGCATCAATGGATGTGTCCTCTTTAGTAGAAAGCTTCCCAGCATTCATCCTGCCCGATTGATGAATGGACTGTCGCTTCCCTTATGGATGGGCAACACCTACTATTTTCCTAAGGTCCTGTTTTCTTCCTGATTCTGTCCACTCTCCGGAATTGGCTCATGGTTTTGTGTCCAAAAAATGTACCACCTCCAAGCTCTGTGACATAGCCATGTACTGAATAGCTAAAGGAATGGCGAGCATCTCAGAAAACTCAGATACCAGAGTGACGTGGAAAGCCTCAGTGGAGTAACCCTGCTTTGGGCCTTTTGCTAACCAATTCTTCTCTTCCACTGAATGTGAGGAAGGTCTTGGCCTCAGGCCACTCCTTTTTGAAGCCTGAAGAAAACAGTTTTCAAATGGAAATGAATGGGCATCACCTGTGGCTCTTTGTGAATTGCTTTGGAAACGGATATGTCTGAATCATCATCTTGGCCCTGTGTGAGGCTGTGGCTTAGATCTCAGCACCTGTTGGATCAAAAGAAAGATCCCATGTGTGCATCCAAAACCAAAATGGAAAAAGATCAATCATTGTTGATGAAGTCTCTCGCCTTCCTCTGTTAGGTTCCTGACCTCCATCAAGTGAGAATAGTGATCCTTTGAAACAAATGAGTTCTTCAAAGCACTGCAGAGGCTAGCCCATACATGCTTGTGTTTTGTCATGTCTCCAAATCACATAAAGAATCTATACCCGACAGTCAGTAGGCCTCAAATTGGAGAAGCAGAGCAGTATTAATGGAAGGCATATTTGATCCCTCCTGGTTCACAGGAGGGGTGTTCAGGCCACCCTGATTTTAGGGAAAAGACGGGCAATGTCTTGGGCTTCGCCCCTCATGGAAAACTCCAGCCAGAGGTAATGAGTAGTGTCTATATGGAAGAAGATAAGGGCCATGTGGGAGTGTTTTGGTTTTAATTGTGGTCATTTGTGTGGCGGTTGGAAGAGATGACTGGGTCCACCTGGGCTTGAACTCTGCTGTGATTCCACTTAGAGACTGAGATCTGGAACTGACCTCAGAGAAATATTGCCATGAATTGTGTTGTGGTTTTAGGAGACCACACATGACATTCACCCTTGGAACATGAGATCTATGCCCAGGGTGGCTTTCCACAAAAAACTGGGAATCTCAGACAGGATATCCCATGATTTTATTCTGAAAGACTTGCCAGCCATAGTTGAGAGTCAAAACATACATAGACCTCACATTGTAGACCTAAATGGGCCTGGCTTCATTTGACCTTTTGGCCACTTTTTGAGAAGCCGTGCTTGGGAGAGTTTTCCAGAGCTTTCATTGAAATGAGCTTCCTAAACATTTAATGGTTCCTGAATGACTTGAAAACCACAGTGCTTCCAATTTTATCCTTGAAAAATGGATAGATAAATACCACGAAATTTTTAAATTTCCCATGACAAGGTGGCACTGGAGCACCTTTTAATGTCCTGTTCCTGATCAAGAGTGTACTAGACAGTGCCTTGATGGTGTAAAACTGAGATGCCAGGAAGTTGGAGCACGCTAAGTAGTGGGGTTAGAGCAGTGGTGGGGAGGTGTGTGATTAACCATGCATGGTGGGTTCATGGGGATCTGCCATTACCCTACAAATGGATTGTGACTGACATGGTGCAGCCAGCAGACCCTTTCATGTAAAGGCATCTTTTTATATTGAGAGGTTTCAGGGCATTGTTCAGAATTGGGTTGCTATGGTCAATGGGGAAAACTATGTGGGATAGAAGCCTGTTCTGTGCATTCTCTTGCAGACCCTGAAAAACCACACATGACCGAACTCCCTCCAGCACTGTGTTCCAGTTGAACTCCTTGTATTTTGTGAAGCAAATACCAAACTCATATTGCAGCAGCAAGAAACACCACGACAAGTGGAGGATGACCAAAAGACTTCACAGTCCACATGGAGACAGACTTAGCCCCCAGTGGCCACAGTTTACCTACAAAGAGAGAATTCAGCACTGCTCCCATATGTTCATTAGAAAATAAGAAACCATGTCCTCCAGGTCACTTAGATACATGCCCAGCTTTGATGGTCTCTCTACAAAGGAAGCTAAAGCTCCTGAAAACAACAAATATTTCAAGTGCCCAAACTCAGAGGCAGTTTCTCAAGAAGTCTTTAGTCCAGCAGAGCTCCATGTTTGTGGAGTTTTTACCCTGTCCCTTACTTTTGGAAACTCCTCTACCACCTTCATGGTTGTAAACTCTTAAGCATATTCCATTCCAGATATGTATTCACAGATTTTCTAACTCTTCCACTCTAATTGTGTTTTACTTGGGGCGAAGGTAAAGTCAAGTCATTGTTCTGGATGAGAGTGGGAAGATTTTTATGTAGTACATATTTACATATACATTGAATTTATTTTCCTATTTTCCATTCATAATACTGAACCCTGACATTAACCCATAACCTACTAGACTCTGACTACTAATTCAAATATGATGGAGAAAAATAACCCAAACAGAATAGAAATAAAAGCAGTTCAGAGGAGGCATGGTGTATACTTGGACTTGCCGTTTACATTATATAGGTTAGTAGTATTAAATCTACTCATTTTTTTGTTGAAATAGTTCTCCATGTGATTTTAAAGTTAACAAATAGGTGAATTTCTCTCTCCCTTTCTCTGTAGCCAATTCAGCACATGAATTTTCATATGCACATATAGAATCATACCTGTTATCACATGTACATTCTTGTGAGGTGGCTGACTGGGCAGATACAAATTGGGATAACAGATCACTCCTCCTAAACCCAGTTAGAACTGAAAATTCAACCTATGGGTGAGCTTCGTAGATAAACAACATGATAAATAAATCTATGATCAGTAAAATGAATATTTTTGGATCATTGGATGATATATATTTCATGATGAATTTTGATTGGCATATATATTGCTACTTTTTATTTTCAGAATATGAAATATATGTGTCTTATTGTACACTCCCTAAGTTCATTCATATTCACTGTATGTGGATTTATAAACCAATTTTCAAAAGTTTATTCTCAGAAAAATTCATCTACCTGAAATACGTATTTGTTTCTTAGAACTGAAAACCAACTTCAGTGAATGGTGCATACGAATCCTAATATTTCTACAGTAACTGACACAGTTTAACATCAATGCAAGTAGATTCCTATGAGACATGATGTGTATTGTGATGTTTATTTTTAGGCAACACTGGTACATTACTATTTCTTCAGTTGATGCCCATCATAAGATATATATTTCATCCACAAGTTAGCAAATTTAAAGTCATTTGTTTCAATTTCAATAACTTCTTGCTTCAGAAAACATGTATTCCTCCTTGTTTCTTGACTGGTCTTTTCATAAGACTTCTTTCTAAACACATTATTGTCGTTTTCCATAATCAATTTTGAAGCAAAACTCACACACTCTTCTTAATAAAACATAACCCTAATATTACCATTAGAAGTATAACTGGTTGGAATGAATGATTGCATATCAATATAAGAATTCATGTATATTTTCCGATATCAATTCAATCTTTTATTTAAAGTGGAACCAGTTATATTATTTATTCATAGTATGGTCTATTCTTGCATTATCTCTATATATTCATAGACACAGGGTACACCTATTTGTACCCCCATACTCATTTATACACCTTAAAAATATTGCTCCCAGAAATGGTGGAAAAATTATTCATGTCATCTGATCTACATATACATTTTATCACAGTAGTATTCTGGACACAAAATGCAAAGGTCACATTTCTGATTGTACCAAAGCCTAAATTTATAGTGAGCATGTATTTCTAAAACATCCATGTCCAGGTTGCCTAATGCTCTCAAATGTCAATCCAATTGGTGACTACATATGTGTTTCTTCCTAAGATTATATATTCAAACTCAACCCTGTTGAAAATGTCTAATCCTATCACTCACTTTTACTTTGCCTGATATCCAAAAGTCTCTACTGATATATGCTTTCCTACATAATTTCCCAGGTTCATGATTTTGACTGACTGTTCATATGTGCTGACATTTACATTCACTCTCTACCTGAAACCCAATTTCTAAATAACTTTTGGTCCAAATCCTATACTCACTCTTCTTTCTGAATATACCTACTATCTCCCAAATCCTATTGACTATCCTTTTTTGAATTGGTGTTCTCTTCGACATTCAATCACCCAAGGTACAAGGTCCAATGCCAATGTATATTAATTTATCTGAGACATCTGTGCAGGACATAATTCAGAGCTAAGTCTCCCAATCAAGGGCCTCATACTTTTCTGGGCTTCAAATCTTACTTAGATTTCTGTATCCATACAGTGTGACCAGGAAAGTCTCAGTGGAGAAACCCTGCTTTGGGCCTTTTGTTTACCTATTGTTCTTTTGCCCTGAATGTCAGGAAGGTCTTTGCCTCAGGCCACACGTTTGTGAAGCCTGAAGAAACAGTTTTCAAATGGAAATGAATGGGCATCCCCTGTGGCTCTTTGCTTAATTGCTTTGTAAAGATATGTGTCTGAATCAGCCTCTTAGCCCTCTGTGAGGCTGTGGCTTATATTCTCAACTCCTGATGGATGTAAAGAAAGATACCATGTGTGCATCCAAAATCAAAATGGCAAAAATTGCAGTCATTGTGCATGAAGCCTCTCGCCTTCCTCTGTAAGGTTCCTGACCTCCATCAAGTGAGAATAGGGATCCTTTGATCAAATGAATTCTTCAAGGCCCTGCAGAGGGTAGCCCATAGGTGCTTGGGTTTTCTCATGAGTCCAGTTCACATAAAGAATCTAAACCCCACAGTCAGAGACCTCAAGTTGGAGAAGTGGAAAAGTATTAATGGCAGGCCTATTTGATCACTCCTGGTTCACAGGAATGATGTCGAGGCCACAGTGACTTTAGACAAATGAGAGGCAAGGGAGCATTTTTTGGACACTGTCTTTGGTTGCACCCCTAGTGGAAAACTCCAGCCAAAGGTTATGATGAGTGTCTATATGGAAGAAGATTAGGGCCGTGTGGAGTGTTTTGGATTTAATTGTGGTCATTTGTGTGGTGGTTGGAAGAAATGACAAGGTCCACATGGCCTTGAACTCTGGTGTGATTCCTCTTAGAGACTGAGTTCTTGAACCGACATCAGAGAAGTATTGCCATGAATTGTGTTGGGATTTTAGGAGGCCACGCATAAGAGTCACCCTTGGAAACTGAGATCTAGGCCCAGGTTGGCTTTCCACATATCACTGGGAATCTCAGCCAGGATACCAAATGAATTTATTCTGAAAAACTTGGCAGCCATAGTTGAGAGTCAAATATCACACGGACCTCACATTGTAGACCTCAATAGGCCTGGCTTCATGTGACCTTTTGGCCATTCTTTGGGAAGCCTTGCCTGTGAGAGTTCTCCAGAGCTTTCATTGAAATGAGCTTCCTCACCATTTAACGGTTCCTTAATATATTGAAACCCACAGTGCCTCCAACATCATCCTTGAAAAATGGCTAGATAGATACCATAATTTTTTTTCAAATTCCCATGACCAGGTAGCACTGGAGAACCTTTGGATGTCCTGGTGTTGATCTTGAGTATGCCAGACAGTGCCTTGATTGACTGGGTTTCATGAAAATGGTGTAGAACAGAGATGCCAGTAAGTTGGAGCCGGCTGAGTAGTGGGGCTAGAACAGTGCTGGGCAGGTGTGTGATAAAACATGTGGTGGGGCAATATGGATCTCTTTTTGGCTTCCAAATGGCTTGTGACTGACATGGTGCAGACAGAAAACCCTTCTTTGTAAAGGCATCTTGTTATATGGAGAGATTTCAGGGCAATGTTCAGAAACAGGTTGCTATGGTCAAGGGAGCAAACTATGTGGGATAGAACTTGCCTTTTGCCTTAAATATGGTAGGAGTTATAAATCTAGTCAATTTTTTGTTGAAATCGTTCTACATGTTTTTTTAAAGTAAACCATTCTGTGAATTCCTGTCTCCCTTTCTCTGTAGCCTATTCACCACCTGTATTTTTATATGCACACATAGAATCCTACCTGGGACCACACGCACATTCTTGTGAGGTGGCTAACTTGGCAGATACAAATCGTAAGGGATCACTCTTCCTAAACGATGTTGGAACTGAAAATTCTAATTATGTGTGAGCTTTCTACTTGAACAATATTATTCATAAATCCATGTTCAGTAAAATAAATATTTTTGGATCTGTCGATGATATATATTTCATTATAAATTTTGATTGGCATATATATTTCTATTTTTAATGTATCTCTGTGTGTGTGTATCTATATATCTATATATCTAGATATATATATCTATCTCTATATATCTATATCTATCTATCTATCTATATATCTATATCTATCTATATCTATCTATCTATCTATATCTATCTATATATATATATATATATACATATATTTATATATACACTCTCCAGATTTTTCAAAATATGAAATGTGTGTCTTATTTTAAACTCACCAAATTCATTCATATTCATGTATGTGGATTTATAATCAACTTTTCACAAGGTTATTCTTAGAAATATTCATTCACCTGAAATACATATTTGTTTCCTAGTACTGAAAATAATTCAGTGAATGGTGCATACAAATCCTAATATTTCTACAGTAACTGACCCAGATTAACATCAATGCAAGTAGATTCCAATCAGACATGATGTGTATTTTGACGTTCATTTTTATTCAACATTGGTAGATTACTATTTCTTTAATTTATGCACATCATAGGATATATATTTCATCCACAAGTTAGGAAATTTATAGGCATTTCTTTCACTATCAATCACTTCCTGCTTCAGAACACATGTATTCCTCCATATTTCTTGACTGGTCTTTTCATGAGAAAAGGGACAGACAAGGCAAGGCAAGGCACCTAAGATAGCACCGAAGACAGGGAAACAGTCCTATTTGGACTGTTGTCCAGAGCTTTCATTGAAATGAGCTTCCTCACCATTTAACGGTTTAGAGGGCATTGCTTCTGTTGTAATCAATTAATCCCTTGAACCCCAAGTTTAGGTTGTTTCACAATTTTGTACCCAACATGTAAGGGAGGGGCTCAGAATTCCACAGTCTGCAGAAGTTCACAAAAAGCAGGTTTTTTTTCTCTATTCTGGGCAAGTTAACATTTTAAGGACCCCTGGGAGGGGCAGAGCTTTTTTCTTCCCTTTTTTTCCTTGCCAGCTGTTACCATGGAGCCCAGTTTGTAACTTCTTTATCTTAGAAATATAGACATTTCTGTGAACCCCCAGCTCAAGGCCAGAGGCCTTGTTCACATATGGCCAGCATTGTGACTGACTCTTTCCAAACACATTATTTTCGATTTCCATAATCACTTTTGTAGCAAAACTAACATATCTTCATGATCAACCATAACCCTAATATTAATATTATATGTATAACTGGTTGGAATGAATGATTGTATATCAATATAAGATTTTTTATATATTTTCAGATATCAATTCAATCCATTATTTAATGTGGAAACACTTATATTATTTATTCACTGTATGGTCCATTCATGCATTATCTCTATATTCATAGACACAGTGTACACCTCTTTGTACCCCCAATACCCATTTATATGTCTTCAAAATATTGCTCCCAGAAATGGTGGAAGAAATACTCATGTCACCAGATCTACATATACATTTTATCAGTGTAATATTCTGGACAAAAAACGCAAATGTCACACTTATGATTGTACCAAAGCCTAAATGGAAAGTGAGCAGGGATTACAAAAAACATCCATGTCAAGGTTGCCTAATGCTTTCAAATGTCAATCCTATTGGTGATTACATATTTGTTTCTTCCTAAGATTATATATTCTAAGTCAACCCTCTTGAAAATGTCTAAACGTATCACTCACTTTATAGTTCGCCTGATATATTGATATCTGCTTTTTTTCATATTTTTCCCAGTTCATTATTCTGAGTGTTCACATGTGCTGACATTTACATTCACTCTCTAACCGAACCTCTCTTGCTAAAGAACTTTTGTTCCAAATCCTATACTCACTCTTCTTCCGAAACCTACCGACTATCTTCTAAATCCTACTGACTATCCCTTTTCGACTGGATTTTCTCTTCTACATTCAATCATCCAAGTAATGTTTGTGCGAGCATGGGAGGAAGAGACCACAAAGAGACTGTCTCATGTAACAGCAAAGGGTTTATTGGGGGTCCAGCATGCTGGGGTTCAGAGCTCACATGAACAGAGCAGAGAGCCCTGAGAACAGCTTAAGCAGAGCTTATATAATTTCCTTGGAGAGGGCAGGGATGGAAGTTTATTGATGGGTCAGGGCGAGTGGGCGGTTTGCGTGTAACCAGGTGAGGGAATACATTCTGCAATTTGGCAGTTAGGGGACAGCACATTCTGGAAACAAGATTAGCAAACAGTTCTCAATATTTCAACAGTGTTTTGTTAAGCATACAGAAAAAACAGGAAATTACAAGTACCTATTTTATTAACCTTTCTTTTCCCACTTCTTCTGGCTACTGTTAATCATAAAAGTGAACATTGGTGGGTGTCACATTCTATGTCTGCAAGTGGGGAATTACCAAAAGTTTAAATTCTCCAATTTGAGCTTGGAGAAAACAAATTACACGTTTGAGCACACAGGGTTTCATAGTTAGCAATAATATGAGGATTATTATTGGACCGACCAGGGTTGATAGAAGCGAAGTTAACCAGGGGTACTGTATGAACCAGACTCAAACCACCCTTTTTGTGCCTCTCTCTCTCATTGACCCTCTTCAAGGTGTCTTTTTAATTTACTCATATATTTTTTTACAACTACAGTATGTTTGCCATAAAAACAACATTCTTCCCTCAATGCAGCAAAAGGCCCCCGTCTCTCATGAAGAGGAGGCCCAACCCTTGACTGTTCTGTAAAACTACTTCAGAGAGAGAGGATAAAAATTCCTCTAAAGCTGTGATGGAGGTTTCTAATATCTTTAAGTTTTGGTCTATTGCTGCTTCTAATTGGGTCATTTGTTGTGTCCCATGGAGCAGGGCAGTGGTTCCTGTGCCCACCCCTGCAGCAACTTCTATTCCTAATAGGAAGGCTAAAGTGAGAGAAATATGTTCGCAGCGGAACCGGGTTGTATGCCCCCCTGTTTGAACTTCTAATGAACCTGCATCATTATAGAGCACTCTGGGAAACATCTGCACCATTACACAATTAATCACATCTGTTGACCATTTCATGAAAACATAAAAATTATTGAAGTATATAGATTTTACTGTTGTAGGGGTGGACAAGGCAAGGCACCTAAGATAGCACCGAAGACAGGGAAAAAGTCCTATTTGGTTGCCACTGGATTCAGAGGGCATTGCTTCTGTTGTAATCAATTAACTCCCTTAACCCCACGTTTATGTAGTTTCAGAATTTTGTACCCAGCATGAAAGGGAAGGGACTCAGAAGTTCACAGTGTGCAGAACTTCACAAAAAGAAATTTTTTTCTGTTTTTTTCCTCTGTTCTGGGCAAGTTAACTTTTCAAGGACACCTGGGAGGGAGAGAGCTTTTTCTTCATTTTCTTTTATCCCCCTGCAGCTGTTACCATGGAGCCCAGCTGGTAATTTTTTATCTTTGAAATGTAGCCATCTCTTTGAAGCCCCAGCTCAAGGCCAGAGGCCTTGTTCACATATTGTGTGAAAAACTATTAAGGGGGTATCTAGCTTAGGAGTGCTGATTTTTCCAGCCAGTGGCTAAGTAGAACAGGGCAACAGAAAAAAAGGGAGTTTACCTACACTGAACTCTTTTGTAGGGACTCTTTTGCTGAAAGTCCTAATGTCAGCCATGGTGAAGACTTCTGAAGAAGTTCAGTTAAGATTTTTCTCTGGGCCTGGTACAGAGGGGGAAGATGGGGAAGGCGGGGGGTGAGAGCAGCTCCGTGGATCTGAGAATGAGGCAGGTGAGATGTAAAAGAATAATGAGAAAGGGGTTTGGGATTTTCCTAGCAACTAAAACTTGAGCAGTAGAACAGGTAGAGCAGAGGGGAAGACAGGAGTGAGTATCCCAAAAAGCCTGTGAGGTACTTTAAATTCTAAGTAACCTGTTTTTAGTGATGACAAAGGAACTTTAAAGGCCATTTTCATTACATCTTCGATAGGGGTCTGAGGGCTCTCCTAAGCTGGTTTGAGCTTTGTGTTAGCTGGTAAGAGGACCTGGTTAGACCCGGTTCAGGCACTGACAGGAGAAGAGAGGAGTGAGTGGGTGGAGGGGTCCCTCAGTACCTGCTACCTCAGCAAGGGGCCAATGGTCTGAGAACCGGCAGAGGTTTGGGTGTTTGATCTAGTAATTGGAGGAGAGAAATCAGGTTGGTGAGCTGGGACTGACAGCAGAGAGTCTTGAGCAGAAGGCTGAGGGTGAGGATCTATTGGAGAAGCATAGTTCAGGATGTGAGCGAAAGAGGGAAAAGGCCTTCACATAGGGGAATTTCCTTTCACCCTTTTGAGCACTTGCAGAAGTTAAAAAGGTCACACAGAATTTGAGGATCTAGAGACTTCTCTGGGGGTTTGGTTTTGGTTGTCTAATTGGTAATATGGCCAATGCTGTGTAGTGAATTTAATGAGGATTTTGGGTTCCACCAGGCAACCCATCTATGCTGAAATCCTCATGACTTACAGAAGATTTCGGCTTTTCCCCCACACAGCCATGGCTCTTTGAGGCTTTAATAGTCTGCGGGGCAAACATACTAATCTAAGCTAGCCAATCTGCATCTGGCTCGCATGTAACTACATCCATAATGTTTGTTTCCATTATCTATTGTACGGAAAGGATTTAATGGAATTTTAGTGGGATCCTCTTCATCTGGGATATCCTAATAAGAAAGACCTATAGCCAGCTGACAAATATCTGGGTGGAGACATGGCCACAAGATCACTAAGGGGGCTGTATGTGAGGTAGACCATACTTCTTGTCTAGTAGGATTTGTGATCAGCCATTGCTGCTGAACGTGCTGATGCGCGTTAGGTCTACTCATGGCCAAGGGGAGAGTCTATAGCCTTATCCACATGACGAATACACAATTTGAAAGGGTTACCAGTCTTTTCCAGTTTCCAGCCAGAGTCTGGACAGGGTGCAGGCTTGAGATTAGAGGCATGGATTCAGGAAGTGATTCTGTCAACTTTTACCGCTGTAGGTGTTATAAGTAGCATCCAGGGATGACACCTAGTGTCGTCTTATGTAGATGATGTCTCTTACTTGATATCGATGTGGAGTCCCCTCATCCCCAGGTTGGAAAGCAGTCGCCAGCTATTTCCACAGGTATCGCTGAGTTCTTTCAAGAGATTTAAGTCTGTCAAGCAAGGGGGTGTGGAAGGGATGTTTAGGTCTTAGAGTTGGGGTTAGGTCCCTTACTGCACGAGAGGCATCATAGAGAATTTCATAGGGGGTGAGTTTACACAAAGAAACAGAGGGGGTATTTCTTGCATGAAATAGTGCATAAGGCAGGAGCATAGTCTAATCTTTTAAGTTGGTCTCTAAGCTTAATTTCGTTAAGGTCTCTTTAATGGTTCTATTTATTTTTTTTAACCTGTCCTGAGCTCTGGGGTCTATAAGCACAATGTAACTACCAACTGATCCCCAGGGTCCTGGCTAACCCCTGACTTACCTGGCCCATGAATGCCGTTCAATTATCAGATCCTATTACCTTAGGAATGCCGTGTCTTGGAAAAATATCTTAATATTTTTCAGGATCTTCTTGACCACCATTTGTGCCGTGTTTTTTTTTTTTTTTGGGGGGGAAAGGCTTCAATCCATCCTGAAAATATATCCACAAAGACTAGGAGATATTCATGTCCATATCTTCCTGGCTTAATTTCAGTAAAGTCCACTTCCCAGAATTGTCCTGGTCTGGTTCCTCGTAGGTGCTTTCCTGCAGGAAGCTTGGAAGGGTAAGCTTTAACCAATTGACAGAACCGATAGGCTTTTGTTACCTGTTCAGTTATTTCCTTTCGCTGTGAGTGAGTTAGTCGAAAACTCTGTCCTTGATCCTTCAGGAATGGCTGCAGTTTCTTTGAACCAAGGTGAGTGAGTTGATGTACATTTTTAATGTAGTGTAGGGCTTTCTGAAATTGCAGGCTGGGCTCAGTGAAGTTGAGGAGTTCAGTGTCAGTGTCCTTAGATGTTATCAAAAGCTTGCTGGTGCTCAAGGGTTCATTGGAATTGGGCATTCTCATTTAACAGTGGGTATAAAGGAGCAACTGAGAACACAAACCCAGGTATCAATAACCTGCAAAAGCCAGCAGTCCAAGAAAATCTCTGTTTTGTCTCCTGTTAGATGGGGGTGGTATCTGCCCAACAGTTTGTTTTCTGGGCTCAGTGAGCCATCATTTACCGCCCCTAATGGAATACCCCAGGAAGATTACTTCTTGCTGGCAAATTTGGGCCTTTTTGGCTGAAGCTCTATATCCGAGTTGAGCAAGCTCGGATAATGGTGCTTGGATCGCAGACTCACAGTTTTCCTTGGTGTTGGCTGCCAGTAGCAGGACATCCACATATAAAAGCAGGGTGACTTCAGGGTGCATAGTTCTGAAGTTGTTGAGATCTCTGTGGAGGGCTTCATCAAAGAGAGTGGGGGAGTTGTTGAACCCTTGTGGGAGTCTAGTTCAAGTTAGTTGACCAGACTTTCTGGTTTCTGTGTCTACCCAGTCGAAAGCAAACAGCAACTGACTATCTTTATGCAGAGGCAAGCAAATGAAAGCATCTTTTAAGTACAGAACAGTATACCATTTTCACTCAGCAACAGCAAAAGGTTTATTGGGGGTCCAGCATGTTGGGGCTCAGAGCTCACTTGAATAGAGCAGAGAGCCCTGAGAACAGCTTTAACAGAGCTTTTATAATTTCCTTGGCGAGGGCAGGGAGGGAAATTTATTGATGGGTCAGGGTGAGTGGGCGGTTTGCGTCCAACCGGGTGAGAGAGTACATTCTGCAGTTTGTCAGTTGGGGAGAGCACATTCTGGGAACAAAATGAGCAAACAGTTCTCCAGATTTCAACAGTGTTTTGTTAAGCATAGAGAAAAACAGGAAGTGACAAATACCTATTAACCTTTAACCAAAGCAAAATGGAAAGTGAGCATGGATTACTTAAAACAACCATGTCCAGGTTGCCTAATGCTCTCAAATGTCAATCCTATTGGTGACTACACATTTCTTTCTTTCTAAGATTATATATTCAACCTCAAACATGTTGAAAGTGTCTAATCCTATCACTCACATTATACTTTGCTGATTTCCTGAAGTCTCTATTGATATCTGCTTTCCTACATATTTTCCCCAGTTCATCATTGTGACTGACTCTTCGTATGTGCTCATATTTATGTTCACTCTCTACCCGAAACCCTATTTCTAATGAAGGTTTTGTCCAAATCCTATACTCACTCTTTTTTCAAAACCTACTGACTACCTTCCTAATCCTACCAACTATTTCTTTCTGACTGGATGTTCTCTTGGACATTCAATCTTCCAAGGTACAAGGTCCTATGCCTTTGCATATTGATTCATCTGAGACATCTGTGCAGAACAAAATTCAAAGCTAAGTATCCCACTAAAGGGCCCAATGTCCTTCTGGGCTTCAAATCATTCCTATATTTCTGGTTTCATACTTATATTTTAAGAATATATTCTTGTGAATATCGCAGGTTCCCAATAGCATTATTTATCCTGCAGAATGATTTCTAACCCAAATAGAATATATTATTAACCTTAACCATACACTCTTCCCTCGATCTAACTTTACAGAAGAGCAGGGACAGAGTTGGTCTTACAATACAGGAATGTAGGGGATCTTCCACCTGCTGAGAACATCAAAGGTCCATGCAGAAATGATCCCTGGAGAAGATGTAGGCAGCTATGAAGGACCTGAGAGAGCAAAAGTCATCTTCCAATGCAAACAACCTGATCAGGATGAAGGTATGTGTCTGAATCAGCCTCTCTCCTCATGATATAAAAATATGGACCAAACCAACCCTGTGTGGAGAGCTTCTCCTTGGTGCCTGTGGTTGATATACCATTGTAACTTGTGACAGTGTCACAGGAAGTAGGGGCAGCCTCCATCTCAAGGGACCCTTGGAAGCAACTGTTAGGACAAAGTGGTTGCCAAGGCAGTGACCTCATTCCCTTCCTGAAGGAATTGACCTACCTCACTTCTTTGGTGATGGAACTCGCTGAACTTGGGATCCAGGAAGCCAGGCACACAGAGCCAGTCCCAGTCCCATTCCCAGTGGTCTCACTTGTTTGGATTTACCTAGGACAGAGTCTGTCTTTCTTGGTACCTAGTGATTTGAGGATGGCCAAATGCAAGTAGAGCTCTGAAGAGGGGCCTTTCCTGAGAAAGCAGGTAGTGGTCAGCACAGGCTCCTGACAACTTCACAGACTTGGACAAGGAGACCAGATCTGAGACAGGACAGGCCAATTTAGGGGAACACAGTATGGCCCATGAGTCAGAGGATACTCTGAATAGTCACAGACCTACTTGGGGAGGAGGTGCCTTTTTGAGTGTGGGAGTGGGTTTGTGGTTTTGTCTCATGTTCTGAGAATAGGTAGTAAAGGCGGTTTGTTCAGTTTGGAGTGGACTCTTTCTAGAAAGTCCTTTGACAAGCTGAGTGTTTCTGTGTCTGTGTATCCCACTGTGTCCATGGTTGTACACATTAGAAATTAGAATTTACCAGTGAATGTGTCCTGTCTAGTAGAAAGATTCCCAGCATTAACCCTGCCCATTTTAGGAATGGACTGCAGCTTGCCTTATCCATGGGCAACACCTACTCTTTTCCTAAGTTTCTGTTTTCTTTCTGAATTCTGGCCACTTTCCAGAATAGGCTCATAGTTTTGTGTCCAAGATATGTACCACCTTCGAGCTCTGTGACATGGCCATGTACTCTATAGCTGAAGGGAATGGCGAGCATCTCAGAAACCTCAGATATCAGTGTGACCAGGAAAGTCTCAGTGGAGAAACCCTGCTTTGGGCCTTTTGTAAACCTATTGTTTTGTTGCCCTGAATGTTAGGAAGTTCTTTGCCTCAGGCCACTCCTTTGTGAAGCCTGAAGAAAACAGTTTTCAAATGGAAATGAATGGGCATCACCTGTGGCTCTTTGCTTTATTGCTTTGAAAATGGTTGTGGCTGAATCAGCCTCTTGGCTCTGTGTGAGGCTGTGGCTTAGATTATCAGCACCTGATGGATCTAAAGAAAGATCTAATGTGTGCATCCAAAACCAAAATGACAAAAAGATCAGTCATTGTGGATGAAGTCTCTCACCTTCCTCTGTTAGGTTCCTGACCTCCATCAAGTGATAGTAGGGATCCTTTGAGTCAAATGAGTTCTTCCAAGCCCTGCAGAGGTGCTTGGGTTTCCTCATGACTCCAAATCACATAAGGAAACAATACCTGACATTCAGTAGGCTTCAAACTGGAGTAGCAGAGCAGCATTAACGTCAGACCTATGTGATCAATCCTGGTTCACAGGAAGGGTGTCCAGGCCACCCTGAGGTTAGGCTAATGAGGGGAAAGGGAGATTATTTTGGACACTCTCTTGGGCTGTGCCATTCATGGAAACATCCAGCGAGAGGGAATGATGAGTGTCTATATGGAAGAATATGAGGGCCTTGGGGGAGTGTTTTGGTTTTAATTGTGGTCATTTGTGTGGCGGTTGGAAGAGATGACTGGGTCCACCTGGGCTTGAACTCTGGTGTGATTCCGCTCAGAGACTGAGTTCTGTAACTGACCTAAGAAAAGTAATTGCTTTGGAAATGGGTGTGTCTTAATCAGCCTCTAGGCTCTGAGTGATGCTGTGGCTTAGAATATCACCACCATATGGATCTAAATAAAGATCCCATGCATGCACCCATAACCAAAATGGCCAAAAGAGCAGTCATTGTGGATGAAGTCTCACACCTTTCTTTGTAAGGTTCTGAAAGTATAAAAGAAATTAAAATTCAAACAAAAGAACCAGGTTTTGTAAAGTTTACAAGCTGCACTCAGAACCTGAAAATCTGTGGCAGTTAAGACATTTCCCAGACCTGCCCATTAGATGTGTGTTGAAATCTTCCCTGACCACCTAGTTACTTAACAACCCCTTACCAGAAACCGTGCAGCTCAGCACATATACATCTCAGGTCTTCAACCAATCATTTTAAACGTATACCCCTTCTCATGGCTGACCAATAACCCCTGCCCGATGTGTTCCCACCAATGAAGGTGCTAATCATGTTTTAGAGTTGTTATTTGATTTTCCCGTGGTATATGATGATTTGCTAAAGGAGGCTATGATGTATGTAAAGTCCCTGCCCTCTCTAAAGAATGTGTATAAACTCTGCTCAAGTTGTTCTCGGGGCTCTTTGTTCTTTGCATCTCTGAAGTGAGCTCTGAACCCCAGCATGCTGGACCCCCAATAAACCCTTTGCTGTTGCATGAGACAGTCTCTTGGTGGTCTTTTCCTCCGACATTCGCCCCATCTTTTCATCTGGATGCCCCACGTGAGACATCTGGCAGCGGCGGACGAAAGACCCCACCTTACTTACCCCAACTCTCGGGTAAGTAAGGTGCCTCTTTCTGGTTTCAGGTTTCAGGTCAGGGCTTGGCTAAGTGGCTGTCAGTGAAGAGCGTAAGCTCTCTCTGAAGGTGGCTGACGGACAATGTCTAAGGCTGCACCCCTCATTGAAAACTTTAGTCAGAGGTTATTATGAGTGTCTATATGGAAGAAGATGAGGGTCATGTGGGACTGTTTTGGTTTTAATTGCGGTCAGATGCTGCAGTCTCTGGCTGGGCACAAATCACGAGTCTCCACACACCTTGTAGATTCAAACAGCAATTCTTTATTCCCGAACTCACACAGGCCATCTACAGACACGTTCTGGGGAAATCCACGTTCTCTGCCCAAATCCACTCTCTGCCCAAATCCACTCTCTGCCCAAATCCACTACTCCTGGGCTTCTGTCTCCCAAATATACTGTCTGACCCTAAGAACTCAAGAGGAACTCAGCAGCAGGATACACCCTATTCTAAAGGGGAACACCCTAATCTCCTATTATGCTAAACCGCCCTATTCTAAAGGGGGAACACCCTAATCTCCTATTATGCTAAACCAGGAACACCCTAAACATGGATCCGCCCTGGTCCTTGAGCAAGGTCTCCTTACATGCAATGTCCTGCAAAATGTCCTATTTCCATGAGTTCTTCCACTAAGGAAACATGGGGGTACACTGGCAAGGAAATTGTCATACCTACTTGGCTGATGGCTCCCAGCATCTTCCCCCTTCTGATTGATTAAACAACAAGTAATGTGGCTTAAGGACCGTGCCTGGTAGGTTGTCCAGTTCAACATATGATTCTTTCCCATCATTGGAAAACTGACCTTTAGGCATCAGCCTCCTGTCTTAGGTTGATACCACTGCAACTGGATCATACCCGTCACTGACTACTGGTCCAGCATACAGCCATACTTGTGGATAGGTCTATGCACCAGTGGGGGGGTGAGGTTCTTTGCCTCACCTCTGTTGGCCCCCAAATTTGGCCTTGGTGCCAGTGGGGGAGTGAGGTTAATGTGGCTTAAGGACCGTGCCTGGTAGGTTGTCCAATTCAACATATGGTTCTTAACCGTCATCGGAAAACTGACCTTTAGGCAACTGACCTTTAGTGGTCAGCCTCCTGTCTTAGGTTGATACCACTGCAATTGGATCATACCCGTCACTGACTACCGGTCCAGCATATAGCCATTGGCCCCCAAATTTAGACCATCACTAGCAGAAGGGAGGAGGATACAGAAATGCCACGACACCAAGCCAATTGACAGTTCCTTTGGAAAAGTTGCATCATTGGTGACACCATCAGCAAAAATCACTGGTGACACCATCAGCAAAGATATGCCAGCATTACCACAATTCGCTGTACCAAACGATAGTTACATAGTCTTGGCAAGTTCTGTAAGCAGTTCAAAGTGGAGGAATCCTTCTTCTACTGTTTTCTCTTTGTTTTCCACTATACAAAGTCTAATTTGGGACAGAAAAGATCCTTTCTTTATAGGACATATTAGAGCACATATAGGATTGCCTGGAGCCCTTAGTTTGGGCAATGATTTAGCAGATAAAACTAAACACGACATACATATTTTCTCTACACTAGAAGAAGACAATTTCCTTGTCAGCGTACCCCCAATTTTCTTTAGTGGAAGGACTCATGGAAATAGGACATTTTGCAGGACATTGCATATAAGGTGACCTTGCTGAGGGACCAGGGCGGATCCATGTTTAGGGTGTTCCTGGTTTAGTATAATAGGAGATTTGGGTGTTCCCCCTTTAGAATAGGGCGGTTTAGCATAATAGGAGATTAGGGTGTTCCCCTTTAGAATAGGGCATATCCTGCTGCTGAGTTCCTCTTGAGTACTTAGGGTCAGACAGTATATTTGGGAGACAGAAGCCCAGGAGTAGTGGATTTGGGCAGAGAGTGGATTTGGGCAGAGAGTGGATTTGGGCAGAGAACGTCGTCGATTTCCCCAGAATGTGTTTGTAGATGGCCGGTGTGAGTTCGGGAATAAAGAATTGCTGTTTGAATCTACAAGGTGTGTGGAGACTCGTGATTTGTGCCCAGCCAGAGACTGCGGCATCTGGTGGCTCGTACGCGGAATGCCTGAAGCTTGGGGGTAAGTGAAATTGCTCGCCCCTGAGGGAAGGTGAGAGAATGTCCATGGCTTTTTAAAGACGAGTTATTAAGTATATCAATGGGACCATCATGGTATCCTGTAGAAGGATTTTTCTTCAAGAAATAGATGGCTAATTCTGTTTACTACATTTGTCTAAGATCTTGGTTTCTACAAAGTTCTAATTAATTTACAAAGCTAAAGTGTTAAAATATCAACCACTATATATAAAATCAAGTACTCTTTACTTATTAAGTTCCATAAGGTAATATATTTAAAAATTATGTGTGTTTTCATAAATTGGTAAATTGAAAAAAGGTTTAATATTGCTTTGGTCTGTGTCTTTGCCAAAACAAGGTTACTAAGTGTTAAGATTCTATCAGGTGTAATTTATATACAAAGAGTATAATAAGTTTCAGTTGGGTTTCAATTATAGTATTATGGTACCATAAAAAAAAACATGAAAGTATTTCATCCTATTAAAGTGGAGTAATTTGTCTAAATCAATAATTTTATAAGAGTTGTTTCAAAATTTGAATTTATAAAAAGGGTTAATGGTTAAAAAAGAGATAGAAAAAGATTCAAGATGTGGAAATATATTTTAATATAAGAGGTTAATGGAAAAAGAAGTGTTTCTAGATGAGATAATCTCTGTGTGGTAATGTAAAAAGTTGTAAAATGCCATTTAAATAGATTTTGAGGAAACTAGACTTACTTTAAAATCTTGAGAAAGGAAGAAGGAAGAAAAAAGGTATTTGTACATGGCAGATTAAGACAAAGCTTCTTAATGGAGTAAAAAAGGCCTTTGGTTGAAGGGCAGCCAAGTAAACTAACATTAAGCAATTTAAACAGAATCTAAGCCTCATTTAAAATAGTGAAGCTGTAGGTGGTGAAAAAGTTCATTTAAAAGTACAGTATAGATGATAATTAAAAGGCTTTAAAAGGTTAATTTGAAGGTGGTTAAGATGCCTTCATGACGGAGGAAAAATTGCATCATTGGTGACACCATCAGCAAAAATCACTGGTGACACCATCAGCAAAGATATGCCAGCATTACCACAATTCGCTGTACCAAACGATAGTTACATAGTCTAGGCAAGTTCTGTAAGCAGTTCAAAGTGGAGAAATCTCTCAATCTGTCCGTCTCCTCCCAAAGTCCGTTTCCTCCTGAAGTAAGTTGACTCCTTGATTGAGCATACTTGTTGAGTTATATTCATTGGGATGAAGATAGGAATTCTGGCAATGATGCTAAACAGACATTATCCTGGAAAGAAATATTAAATATAATGAAAAGGAAAGGTGAAAGTAAACAAACAGATCTGTTAACCTCCTTAAAAAACAATCCTTAACAGCTGTTTACCTGATTTAAATTAGTAAACAAGCAGATCTGTTTACCACCTTTAAAAACAATCCTTAACAGCTGTTTACCTAATTTAAATTAATCCATTTAAATCACGTGAATAACAAAAATAATTTGGATCCATATTCTAATGAGCGCTCCTCATATATGAAATATGGACATACGCACACACAGACATACAACACAAACACAAATGTGCAAACAAATGTACAACACATAAGATAATAATAAAGGCCTTGTAGCTTTACCCAGGTGAAATCTCCATTGCAATGTTTAAAAACTCCACAGTCAAAAAATGAAACTGATCAGAAAAACATTAACCTAGGTTTGTATGAGCTCAAAAAATAAAAATAGAGCCTTATGATGTGGAAAAATGCAATAATAAAATAGGTATTGAAAAAAGAATCCTGGTTAATCACTGTTGCAGATGTAAGAATGGCCAAGCTGGAGTTCTGGATATCAGCTGTTATGGATTTGAGTCAAATCATCTTCTTTTCGATCTGTAGAAATCGTTTCAGTCAGTCTTTCAGGAATCCAAATAGGTTGCTGTTCTCCCTGTGGAAACACACAGACAGAGCCCCGACTCCAGACAATCACTGGGTCAGAACCTTTCCATTGTCCTGTTAGAATATCTTTCCAAAGAACTTTAGGCTTATGCACATTTTTTGGATACATATGTCTTTCTGCAGCACTAAGTCCTGATGAATCCAAATTTAAAAAGTTTAGAGTAAAAAGCGTTATTTTAAGTTTATCTTTGGGGGATATATACCCCTTTCCAATTCCCTCTTTTTGCTTTAATAAGTACGTTTTAATAGTTTGATGATCTCTTTCAACTATGCCTTGTCCCTGTGGATTGTATGGAATTCCTGTTATATGAGTAATACCAAATGATGAGCAAAATTGTTTAAAAGAGGTAGAGGTATAGCCAGGACTGTTATCAGTTTTTAACTGTTTAGGAACGCCCACAGTGGCAAAATTTTGTAAGCAATGAGCTATAACATCTTTAGATTTTTCTCCGGCATGAAGGGAGTCCATCAAAAATCCGGAAGAACTATCAACTGTAACATGTAAATATTTTAATTTTCCAAATTCTGGCAAGTGTGTGACGTCCATCTGCCAAATATGGTTAGGTATCAGTCCTCTAGGATTGACTCCAAGATTAACTTGTGGTAAAAAGGTCACACAATTTTGACATTGTTTTATTATATGTCTGGATTGTTCCTTAGTTATTTTAAAACGCTTTTGTAAAGTATTAGCATTAACATGGAATTTTTTATGAAAATTCGTAGCTTCTTCTAGTGTAGAGAAAATATGTATGTCATGTGTAGTTTTATCTGCTAAATCATTGCCCAAACTAAGGGCTCCAGGCAATCCTGTATGTGCTCTAATATGTCCTATAAAGAATGGATCTTTTCTGTCCCAGATTAGACTTTGTATAGTGGAAAACAAAGAGAAAACAGTAGAAGAAGGGGAAATCCTACCAGCATCTTCAAGAGATACTATAGCATTAACTACATACTGAATATCAGAAAATAAATTAAATACAGAATCTTTAAACATTAAAAAGGCTTGTAAAACTGCATTAAGCTCTACCTTTTGAGCTGATTGTTTTGGTACTAAAAATGTAAAAGTTTGATCAGGGGTAACTACTGCTGCTGTACCATTATTTGGCCCATCAGTGAATATATTTGGAGCATTCATAATAGGGGTTTTTCTTGTCATTTTTGGAAAAACTACAGGATGCTTAGACCAAAAAGACAACAAAGGATTAGATGGTAAGTGATTATCAAATCAAACATTAGATTTACACATGATTATTGCCCAAGTATTTAACTCATTAGCTAACTCATCAATTTGATCCATAGTATATGGAGTAATAATTTTATTGGGAAAAATTCCAAACACTCCCTTCGCTGCTTTTATTCCTTTGAGTATTAATTGTCCTACAGCCTCAGGATACCTAGTAAGAATAGTGTTAAGTGAATAAGATAAATGTATCCACAATAATGGACCTTCTTGCCAAAATACTCCTGTAGGAATATTTTTTGTTGGTAGTACAATAAATAATAAAGGCAAACCTATATCAATTCTATCCAAATGTATATTTTCCATATATGTTTCAAGAATTTTCAATGCCTTTCTTGCTTTAGGAGTTAACATGCGAGGTGAGTTTGGATCTGATGGACCTTTTGGAATATCAAATAAAGGTCCCAACTCTCCTGTTGGTATGCCTAGATAAGGCCTTATCCAATGTATGTCTCCCAATAACTTTTGAAAATCATTAAGTGACTTGAGTTGATCTACTTGTATTTGAATTTTTGGTGGACGGACCATGGTTGAGGATAATAGAACTCCTAAATAATTAATTGGAAAATTTAATTGTACTTTATCTATTGCTATCTCTAGATTATAATTTTTTAATAAGTTTGTAAGTGTTGCATAACATTCCAGCAATATGTTTTTATCTTTATGTGCCAATAATACATCATCCATATAGTGAAATATTTGTAGTTCAGGATTTTGATTCCTAAGTGGCTGGATTGCTTTATTAACATATATTTGACACATAGTTGGACTGTTAGCCATCCCTTGAGGGAGTACTTTCCATTCATATCTCTGATCAGGACCTTCATGATTTAATGCAGGGATAGTAAATGCAAAGCGTGGACTATCCTCGGGATGAATTGGAATTGAAAAAAAAATCTTTAATATCTATGGCTAAAACATGCCAGGTTTTTGGCAAAGCAGACAATTGAGGAATCCCTGATTGAGCATGTCCCATAATAACCATCTCATTATTAATGGCTCTTAAATCTTGCAATAATCTCCATTTACCAGATTTTTTTAATGACAAAAATGGGAGTATTATGGGGAGATATGGAAGGTTGTATATGTCCTTCCACTAATTGTTGTTTGACCAGATCATGGGCTACTTGTATCTTTTCTTTAGTCAGGAGCCACTGAGGAACCCACACTGGTCTTTTTGATTTCCAAGTAATTTTTATTGTCTCAGTGGCCCTTTCTGAAAATCCAACCCATGTCTTTCTGTTCCTTGATCTATTTGAATTGGTGCTGCTATATCTTGTCCTTGTTTTCCTAATCTTTTTTCTTTCCTAAAACCTTGTCTAGCCCTAGTAGTGGGCGCATTAGGATTGATGTTATTTGTTAACGTCAAACCTAATTGATCTAGGTCATCTCGTCCCCATAAATTTATAGGAAGATGATCCAATACATATGGCTGTATAGTTCCCTCACAACCTTCAGGATCCTTCCAATATAATAACATTGTTCTTCTATGGGGATTAGCAGCCACTCCTAGGCCTCGAAGCGTTTGAGTGGCTTGTTGTAATTGCCAATGTTTTGGCCATTCCTGACTAGATATGATGCTAAGGTCTGCACCTGTGTCCCGTAGCCCATTAAAGTCGTGTCCTTGAATATTTAGTTTTAACATTGGGTGAGAATCTAAATTTAAAGACAACATAGCCCAATCTACACCTGTGGAGCCTAATCCCCTGGAACCTATTTTTACACTATGACTAGGAAATTTATTATGTAGGATGGGTATTATTAACAACTGTGCTATTCTATCTCCAGGTGAAATTACTGATATACCTCTTGGAGAACTAGCTATAATTTTTATTTCACCTACATAATCGAGATCAATTACCCCAGGACTTATCTTAAGTCCTTTTAATGTAGGTGAACTACGTCCCAATAATAAGCCTACTGTCCCTTGGGGAAGAGGTCCTTTTATTCCTGAAGGAATGATTTGAACTCCCATCTCTGGAGTTAGTACTGCTCTGGCAGAGGCGCAGATGTCCAACCCTGTGCTCCCTCGGGTTTGTCTGATGAGGGATTTAATGGACAATGTGTCCTGGGCACTACTCTAATGGTGTTGCTGGGTTCCTCCACTGCCCCGCATATTTGTGGTTGTGGGCCCCGGAGCATTGGGCCCCTTGGTCCGTTTTTTGGCAATGGAGTCTGATGCCTTTCTCCACGATATCATGGGTAAATACCTGGTCCTTGTCCATTTTTTGTTAAGGGAGTACCCTCTATGGTAGTTTGAGAACGGCATTCATTAGCCCAATGTCTCCCTCTACGGCATCGTGGGCAAATACCTGGTATTCTATTTCTTTGATAACTAGTTTTGTTAAATCCTCCTCCTATGAGGCAACTCCTTTTAAAATGTACTGTTTTTTCACAATCATAGCATGTTTTTGGCCTGGCATCAAAAGCCTGTTGTACTGCAGCTGCCAAGACTTGCTCTTGTTCATTAATATCTGTACATAATTTAATATATGTGTTTAAATCTTCATGTCTCCATGGTCTAATAACCTCTCTGCAGCAACGATTTGCTTGGTCATAAGCCAGTTGTTTTATTAATGGCATTGCTTGTTCTGTATCCCCCAAAATTTTGGCAGACATTTGAATTAGCCTGTCTACAAAGTCAGCGTAAGGTTCATTACCACTCTGTATTACCTTAGATAGCTGGCCTTGTAAATCTCCATGTCCTTGTAAAGTCTTCCATGCCCTAACTGCATCTGCAGCAATTTGTGCATATATAGCAGGATCATATTCAATTTGTTGCCGCTGACCCTCATAAGGTCCTTTCTCTAGCAACATTTCTAATTTCTTTGAGGGTAACCGGCTGCTGCATTTCGCCTAGCTTTCTCTGCGCATAATTCCTCATTGGCAACCTTCCATAACAAATATTGTCCTCCATTTAGCACAGATTTACACATGCTAGCCCAATCTGCTGGAGTCATGTCCAAGTTAGTAATGGACTCGACCATGCTTACCGTGAAGGGAGCTTGGGGACCATAGGTTGTTACAGCCTCCTTTAACTGCTTCACTGTTTTAAAATCTAAAGCATGGTGAATTCACTGCCCTCCTGCCTGCTCAAGTACAGGGCATGCTAATCTTTGAGGTCCTGTCTCAGAATCCCAATTATCAACTACGGGGTTTGAGGGCCACTCAGCTGTCTCTCTCGGTGGGCCTGTTGGTTGAATTAAACCCTCTTGTGATAAAACGGAGTTAGTAACAGCCTCCTGTTGTGGCCTTTTTCCTAACAACCCCTTATCCTTTAAATTTTCTTCCTCTGTCTGACTAGCTCGAGAGACCTTCTCTTTTGCTTGATCTAAAATATCTTTCTCCATGTTCTGAACCTCTAACAATTTGCTTAACATATTTTCAGTTTGTTTTAATCTACTATAAAGATAACGCAACCCAATAACATAACACAAAACAAAACCAAATCTGAATGAAACAAAAACGGAATAAAAAATCGTTGTATCAATTTTCTCTTCCTCAGGGCCGACAAACATCAAACCTTTAGTCAACCAGTTTGCCTGAGAAATTTCTAGAGATAGGCAGCTTGAAAGAAAAACAAAATAAATCAAAAGAAGAACACATTGTTTTTTGAAATGGTCACCCATTCTCTCGCCTTCCCTCAGGGGCGAGCAATTTCACTTACCCCCAAGCTTCAGGCGTTCCGCGTGCGAGCCATCAAATGCCGCAGTCTCTGGCTGGGCACAAATCACGAGTCTCCACACAGCTTGTAGATTCAAACAGCAATTCAATATTCCCGAACTCACACCGGCCATCTACAAACACGTTCTGGGGAAATCCACGTTCCTGCCCAAATCCACTCTCTGCCCAAATCCACTACTCCTGGGATTCTGTCTCTCAAATATACTGTCTGATCCTAAGAATCAAGAGGAACTCAGCAGCAGGATACACCCTATTCTAAAGGGGAACACCCTAATCTCCTATTATGCTAAACCGCCCTATTCTAAAGGGGGAACACCCTAATCTCCTATTATGCCAAACCAGGAACACCCTAAACATGGATCCGCCCTGGTCCTTCAGCAAGGTCACCTTACATGCAATGTCCTGCAAAATGTCCTATTTCCATGAGTCCTTCCACTAAGGAAACATGGGGGTACGCTGGCAAGGAAATTGTCATACCTACTTGGCTGATGGCTCCCAGCAGTCATTTGTGTGGTAGTTAGAAGAGATGCCTGGGTCCACCTGAACATGAACTCTAGTGTCATTCCCCTTAGAGACTGAGTTATGTAACTCACTTCAGAGAAGTATTGCCATGAATTTTGTTGGGATTTTAGGAGGCCATGCATGAGAGTCGCCCTTGGAAACTGAGATCTAAGCCAATGGTGGCTTTCGTAAGAGCATTGGGAATTTCAGCCAGGATATCACATGATTTTATTCTTATAGACTTGGCAGCCGTAGTTGAGAGTCAAATCACACATGGACCTAACATTGTAGACCTCATGGGCCTGGCTTCATGTGTCATTTTGGCCACTCTTTGGGAAGCTTTGCCTCTGCGAGTTCTCCAGAGCATTTCTTGAAATGTGCTACCTCAAAATTTAATGGTTCCTGAATGAATTGAAACCCACAGTTTCTCCAACTTCATCCTTGAAAAATGGCTAGATAAATACCATGAAATTTTTAAAATTCCCATTACCAGGTGGCACTGGAGAATCTTTGGATGTCCTGTTGTTGATCATGAGTATACCAGAGAGTGCTTTGATTGACTGGGTTTCATGAAAATGGTGTAGAACAGAGATGCCAGTATGTTGGAGCCTGCTGAGTAGTGGGCCCAGAGCTGTGGTGTGCAGGTGTGTGGTAAAATATCTGTGGTCGGGCCATGTGGATCTGCCATTGACTTCCAAATGGCTGGTGGCTGACATGGTGGAGACAGGAATCACTTATATGTCTGAAACCTCTCCATAAATGGCATCTTGTTATATGGAGATGTTTCAGGGCAATGTTCAGTATCAAGTTGCTATGGTCAACGGGGCAATCTATGTGGGATAGAAGCTTAGTTGGTGCATTGTCCTGCAGACCCTTACCCACCACACGTGAGAGGACTCCCTCCAGCACTGTGTCCCAGTTGAATTCCTTGCATTTCGTGAAGCAAATACCAAACTCCCAGTGCAGCAGCAAGAAAGTCCATGAAAAGTGGAGGATGACCTAATGGCTTCACAATCCACATGCGGAGACAATTAGCTTTCAGTGGCCACAGTTTACTTACAAAGAGAGAAGTCAGCACTTCTGCCTCATGTTCTTTGGAAAATAAGAAACAATGTCCTCTAGGTCACATAGATGCAGACCCAGCTTTGATGGTTTCATTAGAATGGAAGCAAAAGCTCCTGACAACAACATATATGTCAAGTGCCCATCCTCAGAGGCAGTTTCTCAAAAAGTCTTTAGGCCAGCAGAGCTCCATGTTTGTGGAGTGTTTACCTTTTAGACCAGGATGCAAGAAATCACCACTGACTCCAATTAAAATCAAATTAAAACAAGCTTATTATTTCCACCACCCTGGTGCCTCTCCTTCCCAAAATGGCGGAAACAAGAGAGAAACCCCACCTTTCTTACAGCCCAGCTTTATAGCCCAGAAAGTTACACAAAAGGGGGGTTACAGATAACAGAACTCTGACAAGCATCACACTAATGGTAGTTTACTTTTTTTTTTTTTTTTTTTGCTGACACAAACATCAGAATTTATGGGGACCATTAGAGCCTCAGAGAGTGTCATCTGACCAGGGAAGGCCAATATTTATGAGGTGTCAACAAAGTTTCAGAGAGGGCTGTTATCTGGTCAGAGAGCCAGCCATGGGTGAGTTCAAGGCACGGGCAGGCATTCCAAACAGGTTCGAAATTTGCTGTAATTAATAGTTAAGAAAAATTATCCTTTCTTGGCTTTGTGGCAAGATGGCTCCAAACTTTAATAAAAGATCAGGTTGGGTCTATCATTCCCCCCTTTTCTAATGTGTCCCTTTCATATCTTTCATACGGTAGGTGAAGAGCACTGAGGGAATTTTATTCTCTGATGCAACAGTCTCCCTATTTTTTCAAATAACCCAAAACCGGTCTCCGTGATTTTACCTGACTTAATTAATTACGTATATTGATAGTCTATTTACTTTTGGCTCCACTGTTGTAAGAAGAGAGGTATTACTCATTTTGGCTTCTTCTGAGCTGAGAGAGGGTGACGTGAGGGGGAACCGCATGAGGGACATGAGTTGCCTTTTAGAGGTCAGTTCGGTTTGAAGTCTCATTGGGGAAGAACAGGTTGTAAAGTCATCTGGGGATGGGTTCTTCTATGAGAGAAACAAAAAACATGAGTACTGAATAAATGTTGCAGCAGCTAGAACATGTCACTGTACAGAAGTTCCCTCACCAGTCTTTAATATCCCCAGTTATCAGGACTGTCAACTTAATACTTAACATTTAGTGTTACAGTTGTCCCTCCCAATAAGATACAGTTTAATAATTTAATGTCATCTGATCTTGCAAAATCAGTTTACTAGAATGACCTCTGTGTCTAATAGAAAAACCTTTAATTCTGTTACTCAGTGCTGGATAATCATACTAGCCAACACCAAGCCTAACCGTGTAGGTTAGAAATATCTGAGGCCTTAAACTAAAAACTTCTGCCTCTGGCAGCTCCTCTTGATAGTGTCTTTTTATAGTTATCAGGCATTCCTGTCTGAGAATCCTTCTTTGTAACCTCCAGTCTTACTTATTTTTGGAGGCTAATATAAAGTGTATACATTAAAATATTATTATTATTATTATTATTATTATTATTATTATTATTATTATTATTTAAAATGTCCAGGAATGGCTGTATTCTGCTTTCAACTGTCTTTGCTAAGTGTTTAAGATGAAGCAGTCAAACTGACTTTTGTTTCTATCTATTGGTAACAGTCAGCTGAGCTTTTATTTTTGCCATTCCTGGGGAGACTTGAGAGCAGCTTCTCAGTTCTGCTAGTGCCTTTTGGGCTAGGTGGGTCCAGGTCTTCCTTGACCATGTGGCTTCCCTCGGCAGCATCAGGGATGTCTCCCTTCTCTGATGACTCTCCTCTTCTTAGCAAATGCACTGATTGGCTTTCTGTTCTCCAGTGGTCTCATTAATCCCCCTGATGGGGAGGTTATATGGCCCAGAGTTGAAAAGCTCTTTAGAGAAGTCCCCTGTTCCCTGGATTCAGACTGACTCAGAGGGCAAGAGCCAAATGTTAGTTTTCTTGTCGCTTTTCATTTAACTTTAATTTTAAATCCTAATCTTAAATATCCAGCAAATAAATTTTAACTGCCTTATGTTAAGAGTACTGGGCTTTAATGTCTACAACTTTATAATTATTTATCTTTTTATTAATTGGGATCTGTGTTATTCTGTTTGTCTTGTAGGTGATGACTTATTATCTTAAATTAACCCATGTTGTGTTCTTAAAGCAACAATTCTGTAAAACACTAACAGAGAATCTTTAGATCACTTATAAGGAAATTATAAAATAAAATTTTTTAACAAGAGTAAATATACTTAGTTTGCATAATAGCTACCCTGAATTTTTTGCTTAGTTATAAATTATATCCCCTGTTACAGATCCTAGTAATCTTGACAGAAAAAAAACAACTTTTGAACAAAACTTTAAATGAAACATAATCTAACCTACTGTTTTCATAGTCATTCTCACATGTAGTAAGATGGGACACAGAGCCTTATCTCAGGTAAGGCAGGTCTCTTTATAAATCTTAAGGGTTTTAGTTCTAAAGCTGATCGTTTTTTTTAAATATCATTTTACAAAGTTTACATAAATTTTTTTAGGTCACATGAACATTAGCTAACACCGTATGATATCACATTTAAAACATGAATTAAAGAAAGGCTGAAAGTTTTTAACCTTTACATAGATTAGGCTCTCATTAACTTAAAAATACATTTAAATTGTTCCCAAATGTAAAAAGTAACATAAAACTTTACTTATCTTTATGATAACAGATAAATAAATTCCCAATATATATTTTTACCATACAACTTAAGAACGCCAGCATGATATAATGCTCTTTTAAGTTTCTACCTTACAGACTTGTACATGTAAGATATGAGCACATTAATAGCATCATAATTACATTGATGTTTCCACATTAACCAAGTTTAGCTTTTAAAGTAATGGCAGTACAGTTCTCTAAAATAACAGTTCTTATTTAATCAGTTGTTTAATTTTTATGGTTGCTAGCTCTAGAAAAAATAAAACTTAATAAACACAATGTTATGGGTAAACTTATGTTTTAAGAAATTTTTGTCTCTTTAACACATGACTGATTTTTACAATCTTATACAGAATTTAGTACAAACTTGTACAGACCTTAGTTAATCAATCAGATATCTAACAAAAGTACTCATGAATGAGTAATCTCATATGAAATTTAATTTACTTATTTATCAAAATATTAGACAAATGTATTGAAGATTGTAAACCATTTTTTTGTTGAAGGAAAAGTCCTACAACCAATTCATATTAGATATTTTGTAGACATTAATATTTTATTAGATATCTGAACACCTAGAAAAACTTGTAAGCTTAAATTTAAAGACATTTATTTTTATCTGTTTTTCCAATTTAAACTGAACCATTTAAATAAGGTGAATTAAGGATCCTTGGATCCACTTTTTAAAATTTGTTTTTATGAGCGTTTTTTTATGAGCGTTCTTTATATATGTAAATTTTTGTATCATATGTTTGATATATGGATATATGTATATATAGACATACAACACATAACAGAAGTGTGCACACATAAAAATAGTAAAGGCCTTATAGCTTTTCGCAGATGAAATCTGCATTGCAATCTTTCAAAAACTCCACAGTTGGTCAAAGATAGAACTGATCAGAAAAACATTAACTTAGGTCTGTAGGATCAAAATCATGAGCTAAAAAAACTAAATAAAGTATCTAAGGAAAAAAATAAGAGTCCTAGAAAAAACTACTGGACAGTAATTAGTAAAAACCATACAATTTGCCTTTTTTTTCTGCTTAGGCCTCAGATCAGTCTCCTACTGAGCTTGCAGGATTCTTTTATTTGCATTTCAAAATAAGTCCTGGCTGAGGTCAGGAAGGAGCAGGAAAAAACTGCTATTCAGAGCAGACACAACAGGCCTAAGGCATTTTAACCATAATTTTCAGGTTAGGATGTTGAAAATTATGAAAAAAGTTTAAGATACAATTCACAAAATTTTATATCTTTACATCTTGTTTTGTCAACAGATACCATAAAATGATTTACTATCTTTGTCCAAATTAATGCACTGGTACGCACAGTGACATTTTCCTAGGCTACCCAATTCAAAATAGGTGAAATAAAAGACTGAATGATTGGGAAGTTACTTGCCAACTTGGAAGGAGAGTTCTTTAGTTTTCCATCCTAAGTATTTAAGTTCTCTGGCATAAATTATCTGAAATCATAAACTAAACAATTACCTAAACCCGACTTTTACCTGCAAGATTGTGCAATGCTTCAAAAACCCATTCAGATACCAGATTGTTACAATAAAACATCATTATTTAGACACACATTCAGCTAAGATCATTCCCAAGAAACAATTTAAAATATCAACACATTATTGCTCATGTCTTAAAGGGCCAGAAACAAAGACACAAGACAGACAGAAGGGAGCTCCAGACTATGGCCGACAGACAGAAGCCTTTAAAACAGAGCAGATAAGAGAAAAATCCCCTACACCAGTGGCACCATAGAAGTCCCCACAAGGGGACCACATGTTTTTACAGAGGGGCAACCTGAAATGTAAAATCAAGGGTCTCCATGGTGACTTTACTGAATTTAGTATCCCCTTTTTCTTTTTCTCTTTTTTAAGAAGACAGATGTTACATAATGCTTACAGTGCAGGGAAGGAAGGAGGGAATTCCCTGAAGTAACAGGGCTTCGGCAGCTGCTGGACGTCCCTGGGTCCCTCCTTTAACTTACAGGATTAGCTCCTCTGGTTCGGTTCCTCCCCAACCATGCTCCATCTCCTAACATATCAGTAGTCAGCTCTCAAAAAGTTCCGGGGCGGGGGTGGTGTGGTTTATCAAAATTTGAAACTTAAAGTTCAGTTCCTGACCTTGAAGCCAATTAATGCCAATTTAATAATGAGGACAGGGTTTTTGAGAAAAAGAAAAAGGGAGGTTCATTGCTTTGCTAACAAAGGAGAAACACAGGGGACTCTGCCCAAAGGTTGTGACTCTTTTGATCTGGAGGTACAAGTGGTTTTAAAGGAGTTTCACTTCTTAACCTGTGAGATACTCAGTTTTTAGCTCTGCAGCAGGCATTGCCTTGTGCAGTGGGTGTGCTCCAGGCAGCCAGCTAGGGGATTCTCTTATCCTGCTTAACAAAGGGAGGTAAAGTTCATCGCAGTTCCTTAAAACACAGTCCAAAAAGGTGTCACGCTTACTTGCTTTATTACCCATTTTCACGTCCAATATCTTTAAGTTTTTACCACAGAAATCACACAACAAAACGCACAAAAACAAACAAACAAAAAACATATAGAACACAGAACAAAACAGAAAAAAAAAAAAACCAGAAACCAGGCACCAAAAAAAAAAAAAAAAGCAGAGGAGCATTGCAATGTCTTGCTAAAGCTCCTGTGTAGGACCGCGTGCATGCCCATCCACACCTCTCTACCCATCCAGAAGAATTCCCTACATAACAGAACAAAGGACAGCATGATTCTCGTTACAGTCCCGGACAGGAGTATATGTGAGCCTCCCCAGGCCTCCTCTCTGTCATCAGAAGAGATCTCCCTTAACCAGATATCAGATGTTATAAAGGTGCCACTTACCTATGGAGGCCTCCTCCACCAGGTGCTTGCTAATAGTTATAGTCCAGTGGTTCATTGCAGTGCTCCCTGGACCAAAGTCTCACTCCAAGTCGTTGAAACATCTCAAGTTGCGCATCCCCTAGAGTGGCTCTGTAGCCGGGGGCCCTGGAGGGAAGGCCAGCTTCAGAATTTCCAACAGTCTGGTCTTGTGATCTGTACTGGCAGGGTCATCTTGCTGCGGAACTGCAAAATGTTAGACCAGGATGAAAGTAAAGACCACTGACTCCAATTAAAATCAAATTAAGGCAAATTTATTATTTCAACCGGCCGGCGGCCTGCCTCTCCCTCACAAAATGGCGGGAACAAGACAGCAACCCCACCTTTCCTACAGCCCAGCTATATAGCCCAGAAAGTTACACAAAAGGGGGATTACAGATAACAGAACTTTGACAAGCATCACACTAAATGTAGTTTACTTTTCTTTTTTTTTTTTTGCTGGCCCCAACATCAGAAATAATGATGACCATTAGACCTCAGAGAGAGTCATTGTCTGGCCAGGGAAGGCCAAACATTATGATGTGTCACTAAACTTTCAGAGAGGGCTGCTATCAGGTTAGAGAGATAGGCATGGGTGAGTTAAAGGCACGGGCAGACATTCCAAATGGGTTCAGAAATTGCAGTAATTTATAGTAAACCCAAAATTAGCTTTTCATCGCTTTGTGGCAAGATGGCTCCCAATTTTAATAAAAGATCAGGTTGGGTCTATCAACCCTGTCCCTTACTTTTGGAAACTCCTCTTCCACCTCCAAGTTTGTAAACTCCTGAGGATTTTCCAGATATGTATTCACAGATTTTCTAACTCTTCTCCTCTAATTGTGTCTTACTTGGGGGGAAGGCAATGTCAAGTCATCGTTCTGGATGAGAGTGGGAAGATTTTTGTATAGCACATATTTGCATACACATTGGATTCCTTATCTAATTTTCCATTCAAAATACTGAAACCCTGACACTAACCCATACCCTACTAGACTCTGACTACTAATCCTAATATGATGGAGCAACATAACACAAACAGAATAGAAATACAGGCAGTTCAGAGGAGGCATGGTGTATAGTTGGACTTTCATTTTGCATGATAAAGGGTTGGTGTTATAAATCTAGTCAATTTTTAATTGAAATAGTTCACCATGTGTTTTTAAAATTAACAAATATGTGAATTCCTGTCTTGCTTTCTCTGTAGCCTATTCAGCACATGTATTTTTGCATGCACATACAGAATCCTACCTATTATCACACGTACATTCTTGTGAGGTAGCTGACTTGCCAGATACAAATTGTGAGAAGAGATCACTCCTCCTAAACACAGTTGGAACTGAAAATTCAATCTATGGGTGAGGTTCCTAGTTTAACAAAATTATAAATAAATCTATGTTTAGTAAAATAAATAGCTTGGATCTGTGGATGATATATATTTAATGATGAATTTCAATTGGCATATATATTGCTACTTTTTAATGTCTGTGTGGGTGTTTTGTATATATATATATATATATATATATATATATATATATATATATATATAATCTCCAGATATTTCAAAATATGAAATATATGTGTCTTATTATACACTCCCTAAATTCATTCATGTTCATGTATTTGGATTTACAATCAACTTTTACATGATTATTATCAGAAATATGCATCCACCTGAAATACATATTTTTTTCCTAGTACTGAAAACTAACTTCGGTGAATGGTGCATACAAATCCTAATATTTCTACAGTAACTTACCCAGTTTAACATCAATGTAAGTAGATTCCTATGATACAAAATGTTTATTTTGACGTTCATTTTTATTCAACACTGGTACATTACTATTTCTTCAGTTTATGCACATAATAGGATATATATTTATCCACAAGTTCACAAATTTATAGGCATTTGTCTCTCTATCAATCACTTCCTGCTTCAGAACACATGTATTCCTCCAGGTTTCCTGGCTGGACTTTTCATGAGACTTCTTTCCAAAGACATTATTTTCGATTTCTCTAATCATTTTGAAGCAAAACTCACACACTCTTCATGATAAACCATTACCCTAATATTACCATTAGATGTATAACGGGTTGGAATGAATGATTGTATATCAATATAAGATTTCCTGTATATTTTCAGATATCAATTCAATCCTTTATTTAAAGTTGGAAGTACTTATATTATTTATTCACAGTATGGTCTATTCATGCATTATCTCTATATTGATAGACAAACGTACACCTCTTTGTATCCCCAATACTAATTTATATGTCTTCAAAATATTGCACCCAGAAATGGTGGAAGAAATACTCATGTCACCTGATCTACATATACATTTTATCACAGTAATATTCTGGACAAAACTACAAAGATCAAACTTATGTTTTTACCAAAGCCTAAATGGAAAGTGAGCATGGATTATGAAAAACATCTATTGCTCTAAAATGTCAATCCTATTGGTGACTACATATTTCTTTCTTCCTAAGATTATATATTCAACCTCAAGGCTGTTGAAAATGTCTAATCCTATCACTCACTTTATAATTGGCCTGATATCCTAAAATCTCTATTGATATCTGCTTTCCTACATATTTTCCCCAGTTCAACATTGTGACAGATTCTTCACATGTGATAACATTTACATTCACTCTCTAACTGAAACCCTATTGCTAAAGAACTTTTGGTACAAATCCTATCCTCATTCTTCTTTCTAAACCTATTGAGTATCTTCCTAATCATATTGACTATCTCTTTTTTACTGGATGATCTCTTCTACATTCAATCATCCAAGGTACAAGGACCTATGCCATTGTATATCGATTTATTGGAGACATTTTTGCAGAACATAATTCAAAGCTAAGTATCCCAATCAAGGGCCCCATGCCCTTCTGGTCTCCAAAGCTTACCTAGATTTCTGTTTACCTACTTATATTTCACCTATATATTCTAATAAATATCACAGGTCAGAATAACATTATTCATCCAGAAGAATGATTCCTAACCCAAATTGTACATGTTATTAACCCTAACCATACACTCTTTCCTCAATCTAACTTTACAGAAGAGGAGGTACAGAGTTGGTCTTATAATACAGGAATGGAGGGCATATTCCATCTACTGAGAACCTCAAAGTTCCATGCAGAATTTATCCCTGTAGAAGATGTAGGCTGCTGGGAAGGACCCGAGAGAGAAAAAGTCATCTTTCAAGGCAAACAACCTGGTCAGGATGAAGGGATATGTCTGAATCAACATCTATCTTTTTATTGTAGAGAAGATGGACTAAACCAGGTCTGTGTAGAGAGCTGTTCCTGGGGGACAATGGTTGATATACCATTCTAACTTGTGAAAGTGTCACAGGAAGTAGGTGCAGCCTCCATTTCATGCGAACCTTGGAAGCAACTGTTAGGGCAAAGTGGTTGCCAAGGCAGTGACCTAATACAGTTCCTGATGGAAGTAACCTACCTAACTTCCTTCGTGATGGAACTCTCTGAACATGGGATCCTGGAAGCCAAGCAAACAGAGCAAGTCCCAGTCCCAGTCCACGTGGGCTCACTTATTTGGATTTACCAACGACAGAGTCAGTCTGTCTTGGTACCTACTGATGTGAGGATGGCTAAAAGCCAGGAGAGCTCTGAAAAGGGACCTTTCCTGAGAAAGCAGGATGTGGCTCACTGCTGGATCCTGACAGAGTTGGCCAACGAGATCAGATCTGAGACAGGACAGGCCATTTTGGGGTAACATTGTATGGCTCACCAGTCAGAGGACATTCCGGACAGTCACAGACCTACTTTGGGGAAGGAGATGCCTTTGTGGGTGTGGGTGTGAGTTTGTAGTTTTTTCTCATGTTCTGAGAATAATTAGAAAAGGAGGTTTGTTTGTTTTGGAGTGGGCTGATCTAGTAAGTCATTTGAAAAGGTGAGTTTTTCCATGTCTGTGTATCCCATTGTGTCCATTGATGTAGACAGTAGAAAAGAGAATGCATCAATGGATGTGCCCTGTTTAGTAGAATGCTTCCCAGCATTCATCCTGCCCAATTTATGCATGGACTGTGGCTTGCCTTAGGGATGAGCAACACCTAATATGTTCCTAAGTTCCTGTTTTCTTCCTGAATTCTGGCCAATCTCCAGAATAGGCTCATGGTTTTGTACCACCTCCAAGCTCAGTGACATGGCCATGTTCTGGATAGCTGAAGGGAATGGCCAGCATGTCAGAAAACTCAGATATCAGTGTGACCAGAAATGACTCAGTTGAGAAACCCTGCTTTGGGCCTTTTGCTTACATATAGTTCCGTTTCCCTGAATGTCAGGAAGGTCTTTTCTTCAGGCCAAACTTTTTTGAAGCCTAAAGAAAACAGTTTTCAAATGGAAATAAATGGGCATCACCTGTGGCTCTTTGCTTAATTGCTTTGGAAAGGGATGTGTCTGAATCAGCCTCTTGGTCCTGTGTGAGGCAGTGGGTTAGATTCTCAGCACCTGATGGATCTAAAGAAAGATCCCATGTGTGCATCCAAAACCAAAATGGCCAAAATTGCTGTCATTGTGGAGGAAGTCTCTAGCCTTCTTCAGTAAGGTTCCTGACCTCCATCAAGAGAGAATAGGGATACATTGGGTCAAATGAGTTTTTCAAAGCCCTGCAGAGGCTAGCCCATAGGTGCTTGGCTTTTATCATCACTCCAATTCACATAAAGAATCTAAACACCACAATCCGAACGCCTCAAATTGAAGAAGCAGAGTATTATTAACGGTAGGCCTATTTGATCACTCCTGGTTCACAGGAAGGGTGCCCATTCCACCCTGACATCAGGCAAATGAGGGGCAAGGTAGCTTATTTTGTACACTGTCTAGGGCTGCGCCCCTCATCGAAAACTCCAGCCAGAGTTTATGATGAGTGTATATATGGACCTATTTGTATATAGGACCATGGTACATGGTCCTATGCCATTGTATATGGATTTATCTGAGACATCTGTGCAGAACATAATTCAAAGCTAAGTATCCCAATCAAGGGCCCAATGCCCTCTGGGCATCAAATAATACTTGGATTTATGTTTTCATACATATATTTCACCTCTATAGTCTTATACATATCGCAGTTCCCAATACCATTTTTCATCCAGTAGAATGATTCCTAACCCAAATTGAAAATGTTATTAATCCAAACCATACACTGTTCCCTCAACCTAACTTTACAGAAGAGCATGAACAGGGTTGGTCTTACAATACAGGAATGTATGGGATCTTTGACTTGCTGAGAACCTCAAAAGTCCATGCAGAAATGATCTCTGCACAAGATATAGTCAGCGATGAAGGACCTGAGTGAGCAAAAGTCTTCTTCCATGGCAAACAACTTGGTCAGGATGAAGAGTTGTGTCTGAATCTGCCTCTCTCTTCTTAATGTAAAGAAGATGGGCCAAATCAGGCCTGTGTGGAGAGCTCTATTTGGGTGCCTATGGTTAATATATCATTCTAACTTGTGAAAGTGTCACAGGAAATATGGGCAGCCTCCATGGGACTCTGGAAGCAACTGTTAGGACAAATTGGTTGCCAAGGCAGTGTGTCCTCATTCAGTTTCTGAAGGAAGTGACTTCACCTCACTCCCTTGGTGATAGAAATCTCTGAACGTGGAATCCAGGAAGCCAGGAACACAGAGACAGTCCCAGTCCCAGTACCAGTGTTCTCACTTGTTTGGATTTACCAAGAACAGAGTCAGTCTTTCTTGGCACCTACCGATGTGAGAATGGCCAAATGCCAGGATAGCTCAGAAGAGGGGATTTCCTGAGAAAGCAGTTAGTGGCTCAATACTGGCTCCTGACAACTTCACACAGTTGGCCAAGGAGACCAGAACTGAGACAGGACAGTCCATTTCAGGGGAACATAGTATGGCCCACCAGTCTGAGGACACTGTGCCTAGTCACAGACCTACTTGGGGAAAGGAGGTGCCTTTGTGGGTGTGGATGTGGTTTTGTGGTTTTGTCTCATGTTCTGAGGATAGGAAAGGCGGTTTGTTTGGTTTAGAGTCAACTGTTTCTAGTAAGTCCTTTGGCAAGGCGAGTCTTTCTATGTCTGAATATCCCACTGTGTCTGTGGTTGTAGATATTAGAAAAGGAAATGCTTCAATGAATGTGTCCTGTCTTGTAGAACACTTCCCAGCATTCATCCTGCGTAATTTATCAATGGACTGCAGCTTGCCTTATCTTTGGGCAACACCTGCTATCTTTCTATGTTCTGGTTTTCTTCATAAATTCTAGCCACTCTCCAAAATAGGCTCATGGTATTGTGTCCAAGATGTGTACCACCTCCAAGCTCTGTGACATGGCCATGTACTGGATAGCTGAAGGGAATGGCCAGCATGTCTGAAAACTCAGATATCAGTGTGACCACACAAGTCTCAGGGAGAAACCCTGCTTTGGGCCTTTTGCTTACCTACTGATATGTTGACCTGAATGTCAGGAAAGTCTCTTGCCTCAGGCACACCCTTTGTGAACCATGAAGAAACACTTTTCAAATGGAAATGAGTGGGCATCACCTTTGTCTCTATGCTTAATTGCTTTGGAAAGGGATGTGTCTGAATCAGCCTCTTGGCCCTGTGTGAGGCTGTGGCTTAGATTCTCAGCACTTGATGGATCTGAAGAAAGATCCAAAGTGTGCATCCAAAACCAAAATGGCCAAAATTGCTGTCATTGTGGATGAAGTCTTAGCCTTCTTCAGAAAGGTTCCTGACCTCCATCAAGTGAGAATAGGGACCCTTTGGGTCAAATGGGTTCTTCAAATCCCGGAAGAGGCTAGCCCATTTATGCTTGGGTATTCTCATGACTCCAATTCACATAAAGAATCTCCACCTCACAGTCTGACCTTCTCCAGAAGTCTTCACCATGGCTGCCTATGGGACTTTCAGGAAAAGAGTCGCTATAAAAGACTTCAGTGTACATAAACTTTCTCTTTTTTTGTTGACCTGGTCTCCTTGGCAACTGGCTAAAAAATCAGCACTCCTGAGCTAGACACACCCTCACTAGTTTTTCACAAAATATGTGAACAAGGCTCCTGGCCTTGAGCTGGGGCTTCACAGACATTGCTACATTTCTAAGATAAAGAAGTTACAAACTGGGCTCCATGGAAAAAGCTGGCAGGGGGAAAAAAGAAAGCGGAGAAAAAGCTCTTCCCCTCCCAGGTGTTCTTGAAAATTTAACTTGCCCAGACCTAAGGAAAAAACAGAAACAAAAACTGCCTTTTGTGAACTTCTGAAGACTATGAACTTCTGAGCCCCTTCCCTTTCATGTTGGGTACAAAATTCTGAAACTACATAAACTTAGGTTTCATGGGATTAATTGATTACAACAGAAGCAATGCCCTCTGAATCTGGTTGCAACCAAATAAGACTGTTTCCCTGTCTTTGGTGCTATCTTTGGTGCCTTGCCTTGTCCGTCCCTACAACAGTTTAATTCTATATACTTAAACATTGTTTGTGTTTTAATGAAATTGTCAACAGATGTGATTAAATGTGTAATGGTGCGGATGTTTCCCAGAGTGCTCTATCATGACACAGATTCATTTGAAGTTCAAATAGGGGGGCATACAATCCGGTTCCTCTGAAAACATATATCCCTCACCTTAGCCATTCCATTGCAAATAGGAGTTGCTTCAGGGTTGGGCAGAGGAACCACTGCCGTGGTCCATGGGACACAACGAATGACCCAATTAGGAGCAGGAATATATAAAAACTTAAGATATTAGTAACCTCCATCACAGCTTTGCAGGAATCTTTAACCTTTCTCTCTGAAGTTGTTTTACAGAACAGTAGAGGGTTGGATCTCTTTTTCACTAGAGAAGGGGGCCTTTGTGCTGCATTGAGGGAAGAATGTTTTTTTAATGTCGACCATAATGGAGTTGTAAAATAATCTATGAGTAAATAAAAAAGATGCCTTGAAGAGAGTCAAGGAGAGAGAGAGGCCCAAAAATGGTGGTTTGAGTCTTGGTTTACACAGTCCCCCTGGTTAACTACGTTTTTATCAACTCTGGCCCGTCCAATAATAATCCTCATATTATTGCTAACTATAAAACCCTGTTTCCTCAACCATGTAATTTATTTTCTCCAAGCTCAAATTGGACAAGTTAAACTTATGGTAATACCCCACTAGCAAACATAGAATGTGACATCCCCCAATGATCATTTTTATGATTAAAAGTTGCCAGAAGAAGTGGGGAATGAAAGGTCAATAAAATATATACTTGTCACTTCCTGTTTTTCTGTACACTTAACAAAACACTGTTGAAATGTTGAGAAATGTTTCCTAATCTTGTCCCAGAATGTGCTGTCCCCAACGGCCAAACTGCAGAATGTACTCCCTCACCCGGTTGAATGCAAACCACCCACTCACCCTGAACCATCAATAAACTTCCCTTTCTGCCCTCTCCAAGAAAAGTATAAAAACTCTGCATAAGCTCTTCTCAGGGCTCTCTGCTCTAATTAAGTGAGCTCTGAGCCCCAGCATGTTGGACCCCAAATAAACCCTTTGCTGTTGCATGATGTATTCTCTTGGTAGTCTCTTCCTCCGATGCTCGCATGACCTTTACTTGGATGATTGAATATAGAAGAGAACATCCATTCAAAAACTGATAGTCGGAAGGATTAGGAAGAAGAGTGAATATAGAATTTGGAAAAAAAGTTCTTTAGCAATACGGTTTTGGTTAGACAGTGAATGTAAATGTCAACACAAGTTAAGAGTCAGTCACAATGATGAACAGGGGAAAAGATGTAGGAAAGCAGATATCAATAGAGACATTATGAAATCAGGCTAAGTATAAAGTCAGTGAGAGGATTAGACATTTTCAACAGGGTTGAGTTTGAATACACAATCTTAGGAAGAAACAAATATGTACTCACCAATAGGACTGACATTTGAGAGCATTAGGCAACATCACATGGATGATTGTAGTAATCCTTTCTCACTTTCCATTTAGGCTTTGGTACAATCATAAGTGTGACCTTTGTATTTTGTGTCCAGAATATTACTCTGATAAAATGTATATGTAGATCAGGTGACATGAGTATTTCTTCCACCTTTTCTGAGGGCCATATTTTGAAGATGAATAAATTAGTATTGGGGGTACAGAGAGGTGTACACATTGTCTATGAATATAGAGATAATGTATGAATACACCATACAGTGAATAAATAATATAACTAGTTCCACTTTAAATAATGGATTGAATTGATATCTTAAAATATATAAGAAATCTTATATTGATATACAATCATTCATTCCAACGAGTTATACATCTAATGGTAATATTAGAGTTATGTTTTCTCATGAAGGGTGTGTGAGTTTTGCTTCAAAACTGATTATGGATTTGGAAAATATTGTGTTTGGAAAGAAGTCTCATAAAAATACCAGTCAACAAACATAGAGGAATTCATGTGTTCTGAATAGGAAGTGATTGAAAGTGAAACAAATGCAAATAATTTTGCTAACTTGTGAATGAAATACATATCCGATGATATGCATAACCTGAAGAAATAGTAATGTACCAGGTTTGAATGAAAATGAACGTCAAAACATACATCATGTCCCATAGTAATCTACTTGGATTGATGTTAAACAGGGTCAGTTACTGTAGAATAATTAGGATTTGTATGCACCATTCACTGAAGTTAGTTTTCAGTACTAGAAAATAAATATGTATTTCAGGTGGATGAATAATTCTGAGAATAATCTTGTGAAAAGTTGATTATAAATCCACATACATGAATATGAGTGAATTTATGGAGTGTAAAATAAGACATATATATTTCATATTTTGAAAAATCTGGAAAATATATATATATATATATATATATATATATATATATATATATATATATATATATATATATATATACACACACATATACATATATATACAAAAGAACCCCACAGATATTAAAAGGTAGATATATATGCAAATCGAAATTCATTATGAAATATATATCATCCACAGATGCAAAAATATTCATTTTACTGAACATGGATTTATGTATAATATTGTAATACTAGGAAGCTCACGCATAGGTTGTATTTTCAGTTCCAACTGCGTTTAGGAGGAGTGATCTCTTCTCATAAGTTGTATCTTCCATCAGCCACCTCACAAATTGTGCATGTGATACCAAGTAGGAATCTAAATGTGCATATAAAAATACATGTGTTGAATTGGCTACAAAGCAAGGGAGACAGGAATTCACATATTTGTTTACTTTAAAAACACATGGAGAACTATTTCAATTAAAAATTGTCTACATATTTAACACCTACCGTTTATCATGCAAAAGGCAAGTCCAACTATACAGCATGCATCCTCTGAACTGCTTGTATTTCTATTCTGCTTGGGTTATTTTTCTACATCATTTTAGGATTATTAGTCAGAGTCTAGTAGGGTATATGTTCATGTCAGGGATTCTGTATTTCAATGGAAAATAGGAAAATGAATCTATGAGTATGCAAATATGTGCTACACAAACATCTTCTCACTTTCATCCAGAACAAAGCCTTAACATTACCTTGGGCCCAAGTAAGACACAATGAGAGGGGAAGTGTTAGAAAATCTGTGAATACATATCTGGAATGGAAAATGCTCAGGAATTCACAAACTTGGAGGTGGTAGATGAGTTTCAAAAAGTAAGGGACAGGGTAAACTCTCCACAAACATGGAGCTCTGCTGGCCTAAAGACTTCTTGAGTAACTGCCTCTGAGGATGGGTCCTTGAAATATATGTTGTTGTCAGGAGCTTTAGCTTCCTTTGTAGTGAGACCATCAGAGCTGGATCTGCATCTATGTGACCTGGAGGACATGTTTTCTTATTTTCCAATGAACATGGTGCATCAGTGATGAGTTCTATTTTTGTAGTTAAACTATGGCCATTGGGGAAAAGTGTCTCCCCGTGTGGACTGTGAAGCCCTTTGGTCATCCTCCAATTTTCATTGTCTTTCTTGCTGCTGCATAGGGAGTTTGTTATTTGTTTAACAAAATACAAGGAGTTCAACTGGGACACGGTGCTGGAGGGAGTTCTGTCACGTGTGGTGGGTCAGGGTCTGCAGGAGAATGCACCAACAGGCTTCTATCCCACAGACATTGCCCCCTTGACCATAGCCACCTGATTCTGGACATTGCCCTGAAACTTCTCCATATAACAAGATGTATTTACATATAAGGGACTCCTGGCTGCACCATGTCAGTCACAAGCCATTCAGAAGCCAATGGAAGATCCACATGGCCCCGCCACAGATGTTTTATTACACACCTGCACACCACTGCTCTAGGCCCACTACTCAGCAGGTTCCAAGTTACTGGAATCTCTGTTCTACACCATTTTCATGAAACCCAGTCAGTCAAGGCACTGTCTGGTATACTCTTGATTAGCAACAGGACATCCACAGGTTCTCCAGTGCCACCTGGTCATGGGAAATTCAAAAATTCCCTGGTATTTATCTAGGCATTTTTCAATAATACAGTTGGAGGCTCTGTGGGTTTCAATTAATTCAGGAACCATTAAATGGTGAGGAAGCTCGTTTCAATGAAAATTCTGCAGAACTATCACAGGCAAGGCTTCCCAAAGAGTGCCCAAATGGTCACATGAATCCAGGCACATTGAGGTCTACAATGTGAGCTCCATGTGTGTATTGACTCTCACCTATGGCTCCCAAGTCCTTAAGAATAAAATCATATGATATACTGGCTGAGATTCCCAGTGCTCTGTGCAAATCCACCCTGGGAGTAGATCTCAGTTTCCAAGGCGACTCTCATGTGTGGCCTCTTAAAATCCCAACACAATTCATGGCAATACTTCTCTGAGGTCAGTTCCAGAACTCAGTCTCTAAGGGGAATCACACAAGAGAACAAGCCCAGGTGGACCAGTCATCTCTTCCAACCACCACACAAATGACCAAAATTAAAACCAAAATACTGCCACATGGCCCAAATCTTCTTCCATATCATAACCTCTGACTGGAGGTTACCATGAAGGGTGCAGCCCAAGTTGGTGTCCAAAATAAGCTCCCTTCCCCCTCATTCGCCTAAAGTCAGTGTGGCCTGGACACCATTCCTGTGAACCAAGAGTGATCAAATAGGCCTGCTGTTAATACTGCTCGACTTTTCCATGGGCCTGGTACAGAGGAGGAAGACAGGGAAGCAGGGTTGAGAGCAGCTCCTTGGATCTGAGAATGAGGAAGGAGAGATGTAAAAGAATAATGAGCAAGGGTTTTGGGATTTTCCTAGCAACAAAAACATGAGCAGTAGAACATGTAGAACAGAGGGGGAAACGGGAGTGAGTATACCAAAAAGCCTGTGAGGGACTTTAAATTTTTAGTAACCGTTTTCAGTGATGACAAAGCAACATTAAAGGCCATTTTCATTACATCTTGGATACTGGTATGTGGGTTCTCCTCAGCTGGTTTGAGATTTTGTTTAGCTGGTAAGAGGACCTGTTGGGACCCAGTGCGGCCACTGACAAGAAAAGAGAGGAGTGAGTGAGTGGAGGGGTACCTCAGTAGCTGCTACCTCAGGAAGGGGGCAGTGGTCTGAGATCCAGCGGAGGTTTGGGTTTTTGATCTATTAATTGTAGGGGAGAAATCAAGTTGCTGATGTGGGAGTGACAGCAGAGAGTCTGGAGTAGAAGGCTGAGGGTGAGCATCTATTGGAGAAGCATAGTTCAGGATGTGAGCAAAGGAGGGAAAAAGCCTCCACATAGGGGAATCTCCTTTCACCCTTTTGAGCACTTGTAGAAGTTAAAAAGGTCACACATAATTTGAGGATCTAGAGACCCCTCTGTGGGCCATCAGGTTTGGTTATCTAATTGATAATAATGCCAATATTGTGTACAAAATTTGATGAGGAGTTTGGGTTCCATCTGGAAGTCCCTGTATGCTGACATCCCCATGACTTACAGAAGAAGTCGGCTTTCCCCCACACAGCTGTGACTGTTTATGGCTTTCACAGTCCGCCAGGCAAACATAGTAATCTAGGCTAACCAACCTGCATGTGGCTCACGTGTCCCTACAAACATAATGTTTGTTTCCATTATCTATGTATGGAAGGGATTTAATGGAATTTTAGTGTAATCCTCTTCATCAGGGATATCCCAATAGATAAGACTTATAGCCAGCTGAGAAATGTCTGGGTGGAGAGATGGTCATCAGGTCCTTAAGGGGGATGTATGCAAGATGGACCATACTTCCGGTTTTCTTCCTAAATTCTGGCCACTCTCAAGAATAGGCTCATGGTTTGGTGTCCAAGATATGTACCACCTCCAAGCTCTGTGACATGGACATGTACTGGATAGCTGAAGGAAATGGCGAGCATCTTATAAAACTCAGATATCAGTGTGACCAGTAAAGTCTCAGTGGAGAAACCGTGCTTTAGGCCTTTTGCTTACCTTTTGTTCTGTTCCCCAGTAAGTCAGGAAGGTTGATGCCTCAGGCAACACCTCTGTGAAGCCTGAAGAAAATATTTTTTAAATGGAAATGAATAGGCCTCACCTGTGGCTCTCTGCTTAATTGCTTTGGAAAGGGGTGTGTCTGAATCAGCCTTTTGGCCCTATGTGAGGCTGTGGCTTACATTGTCAGCATCTGATGGATGTAAAGAAAGATCCCATGTGTGCATCCAAAACCAAAATGGCCAAAATAGCAGTTATTGTGGATGAACTCTCTCACCTTCCACTGTAAGGTTCCTTACCTCCATCAAGTGAGAATCCGTATCCTTTGGGTCAAATGAGTTCTTCAATGCCCTGCAGAGGCTAGCCTAGAGGTGCTTGTGTTTTCTCTGGGCTCCAATTCACATTAAGAATCTAAACCTCACAGTCAGAAGGCATCAAATTGGAGAAGCAGAGCAGTATTAACGGCACACATATTTGCTCACTCCTGGTTCACATGAAGGGTGTCCAGGCCACCCTGACTTAGGCCAATGAAGGGCAAGGGAGCTTATTGTGGACACTGTTTTGGGCTGCATCCCTCATGGAAACCTACAGCTTGAAGTTAAGATGAGTGTCTATATGGAATAAGATGAGGGTGATGTGGGAGTGTTTTGGTTTTAATTGTGGTCATTTGTGTGAGGGTTGGAAGAGAGGTGTAGGTAAACCTGGGCTGGAACTCTGGTGTGTTTCCCCTTAGAGACTGAGTTCTGGAACTGACCTCAGAAAAGTATTGCCATGAACTGTGTTATGATTTTAAGGAGGCCACACATGAGAGTCGCCCTTGGAAACTGAGATCTAGGCCCAGGGTGGCTTTCCACAGAGCACTAGGTATCTCAGCTAGGATATCACATGATTTTATTCTGAAAGACTTGGCAGCCATAGTTGAGAGTCAAAAGACACATAGACCTCACATTGTAGACCTCAATGGGCCTGGCTTCATGTTACCTTTTGGCTACTCTTTGGGAAGACATTCATGTGAGTGTCCTCCAGAGATTTCACTGAAATGAGGTTCCTCACCATTTAATGGTTCCTGAATAAATTGAAACATACAGTGCTTCCAACTTCAACCTTGAAAAATGGATAGATAAATACCATGAAATTTTTGAAATTCTAATGACCAGGTGGCACTGGAGAACCTTTGTATGCCCTGTTGCTGATCATGAGTGTACCAGATAATGCCTTGATTTACTGGGTTTCATGAAAATGTTGTAGAACAGAGATGCCAGTTAGTTGTAGACTGCTCAATTGAGGGCACGAGCTGTGGTGTGCAGGTTTGTGATAAAACATTTGTGGTGGGGCCATGTGGATCTGCCATTGCTTCCAAATGGCTTGTGACTGACGTGCTGCAGCCCGTAATCCCTTATATGTTTGATCTCTTCATATAAAAGCATCTTGTTATATGGAGAGGTTTCAGGGCAATGTTCAGAATCAGGTTGCAATGGTCAAGGGGGCAAGCTATGTGAGATAGAAGCCTGGTTGATGTATTCTCCTGCAGACCCTGACCCACCACACCATTAAATTTTGAGGAAGCTCATTTCAATGAAAGCTGTGGATAACTCTCACAGGCAAGGCGTCCCAAAGAGTGCCCAAAAGGTCACATGAAGCTAGGTCCATTGAGGTCTACAATGTGAAGTCTATGTGTGTTTTGAATCTCAACTATGGCTGCCAAGTCTTTCAGAATAAAATCATGTGATATTCTGGCTGAGATACCCAGTGCTCTGTGGAAAGCCACACTGGGCCTAGATGTCAGTTTCCAAGGGCGACTCTCATGCATGGCCTCCTAAAATCCCAACAAAATTTATGGCAATACTTCTCTGAGTTCATTACCAGAACTCATTTTCTACGGGAAATGACACCAGAGTTCAAGTGGGGAAGTTTTTGAACCCCTGTGGGAGTCTAATCCAGGTTTTTTGGCCAGATGTTCCTGTTTCTGGGTCTATCCACTCGAAAGCAAACAGCAACTGACTGTCCTTATGTAGTGGCAAGCAGAAGTAAGCATCTTTTAAGTCCAGCATAGTGTACCATTACCTCTCCGGATTCAGAGTGCTAAGCAAATTATGTGGATTGGGTACCGTGGGGTGAATGTCCTGCAGTCTGTTTTTGATCTCTTTTAGGTCTTGAACAGGACGGTAGTCCCCAGTTACTGGCTTTCTTACTGGTAGCAGGGGGGTATTCTAGGCCGATTGACAGGGCCTTAGGACGCCAAGAGCCAGGTATTTCTGAATATTGGGCCTTATCCCATCCTTAGCTTCTTTGATTAGAGGATATTGTTTAACACTGATTGGAGAGGTAGAGGCTTTTAATTCTACTACTATTGGAGGTTTTTTTATGGCTAGACCTAACCCAGCAGTTTCTGCCCAGGCATTAGGATAATCTTTTATCAATTTCTGGGATAGTTTTCCTGTTTGATCAGTTCTAGGGCGCGCGAAGAGTTGATGTTCATCTTCTACGGACATAGTCAAAGCCGTGACTATGGGAGTTTTTACTGAAGCGTTTAGAAACACCACTTGGGGACCATCAGGGTTAAAGGTTATTCTAGCCCCGAGTTTTGTAAGCAGATCCCTGCCCATCAACGGGGCCTGGCATTCTGGGATTACTAGAAAAGAGTGGTGGACTTTTCCATTTCCTAGGTCCATTGTCCTCTTAGTTGTCCAAGCTCATTATCTACTGTCATTAGCCCCTTGAACAAGCGACCATTTATTTGATAGGGGGCCCAGTGGGGTCTTAAAGGTTGAGTATACTGGTCCTGTTTTCACTTCAAAGTTCAATGGGGTTTCCTCCACTTAAAATGTTATCCTGAGCTTGCGGAGGATATCCGAGTCCCGACTTCCCTAGTCCTGTTCTAGAGTCAGCACGGCGGTCTGGCATCTCTGCTTTTTTTGGGGCCACTCTTTGGCCCAGTGTCCTTTTTCTTTACAGTAGGCACATTGACCTTAGGCCAGGGACAGCCTTTGACATGGGCCCATGTATCCCTTCCTATCTCCGTGCTTTTTAACTTCTGGCCTAGTTACTGCTCTGACCAGAACCTTAGCCAGTGCTTTAGTCTGCCTTTTGCTCCTTTCATCCTCCTTTTGTTCCCTTTCCTTCTGTCTCCTCTGTTCCCATTCCTCCTCAGTTTCTTTCTTATAATATATTTTCTCAGCTTCTCTGACTAAATCTCTTAAGGTCATATCTTGTAATCCATCTAGACGTTGCAACTTTCTCTTAATATCTAGGGCAGCCTGCTGGATAAAGGCCATTGCAACAGATGTCTTTTCGTACTCTGTCTGAGAATCAAAAGGAGTATATTTTCTAAATGCTTCCATAATTCTCTCCAAAATCATAGAGGGAGACTCATTAGGCCTTTGGATAATCTCTCTTACCATGGCCAAATTAGTCGGCCTTCTGGCGGCCACTCAGAGACCCGCTATTAGAGGCCGGTGATAAGTGGACAGATGCTACCTAACTTCAATGGTGTTGGGGTCCCAGTTTGGTCGGTTCATCGGCCCATAGGGATGGAGAGGGAGCATCACAGGGGTTTCTGAGTTTTTTATTATCTGTCACTGGCGGGTTCCTTTAGATGGCCCAGCTTCCACCAGAGGAGGAGGGGCTGCTGCTGCTGCTGCTGCGAAGTCCCCTGGAGGGCTTGGGACTGGCCCAATTGCCTCTAGTGGGGAGAGGCTGTGTCAGCGGCAGGAGGATCATCTGGAACGTGTTCGGTGTTGGGGAGCCAGGGTAGAGGATAAGGAGGGGGAGGAGTGTCCAGTCTTGTGACTCAGGGAGAATGGAGGGAAGCGGGGGGAGCGGAAGGTTTGAATGATAGAATCCTGGGGAAGGGGTATATGGCTATTGATCTGGGTGGCGACATGGTCCCGGCTGAAAGACAATATCTCTGATTTTCGGATTAGAGGGAAGCGGAAGGATCCTTCTGGGGGCCACCCGACTTTGAGAATGGGCCATTCTGAAGCACAGAGAGTCTGCCAGGTCCGTCATTTTACTGAAAAATAAAGATTCTGGGCCCTTGAGCGGACATCAGTCCAATGATCAACGGTCAGGGACAGAAGCGTGGAAGTGATTTGTCCCATAATGGGAGTTACTCAAAGAGAGACAGTGAAGACACAATCGCAACACAGACAAAGACAAACAGTAAACGTTTAACGTGTGTCCAAGACAAAGATTAGAACTGAGTAACTGGCAAAACCTGATGTGTTAGACAATAAAGACAGACAATAAACTCAACATGAGTTCAGGACAATGAACAAAATTGAGTAGCCGGCAAAACCTGATGGGCTGGCAAACCGAATTCTGAAGCAAAATATAACCGAGTTGAGGAAACTACTATTCCTTGATTTCCCTCGTCCCCTGGAGTGTCCCACAGGGACGTGGCCTGCAGCTCTGTGACACGTCTGTCAGCCACTATCAGTGAGAGCTAATGCTCTTCACCGACAGCCACTTTGCCAAGCCCTAACCTGAAACCCGAAACCAGAAAGAGGCGCCTTACTTACCCTGAGAGAAGTCCCTTGGGGTCTTTCATCCGCCACGCCAAATATCTCACCTGGGGCCTCCAGATGAAAAGGTGGGGTGAACATCGGAGGAAAAGACCATCAACAGGCTTTCTCATGCAACTCTAAAGGGTTTATTGGGGGTCCAGCATGCTGGAGCTCAGGACTCACTTCAGAGGAGCAAAGAACAAAGAGCCCCGAGAACAACTTGAGCACAGTTTATATACATTCTTTAGAGAGGGCAGGGACTTTACATACATCATAGCCTCCTTTAGCAAATCATCATATACCAAGAGAAAATCAAATAACAACTCTAAAACATGATTAGAACATTCATTGGCGGGAACAGGTCGGGCAGGGGGTGATTGATCAGCCCTAAGAAGGGGTATACATTTAAACTGATTGGTTGAAGCCCTGAGATGTATACGTGGTGAGCTGCACGGTTTCTGGGAAGGGGTTGTTAAGTACCTAGGTGGTCAGGGAAGATTTCAACACACACCTAATGTGCGGATCTGGAAATTGTCTTAACTGCCACCGGAATTTCAGGTGCTGAGTGCAGCTTGGAAACTTTAGGAAACCTGGTTCTTTACATTTCAATTTTAATTTCTTTTATTCTTTCAGAACCTTACAGAGAAAGGCGAGAGACTTCATCCACAATGACTGCTATTTTGGCCATTTTGGTTTTGGATGCACACATGGGATCTTTTTTTAGATCCATCTGGTGCTGATAATCTAAGCCACAGCCTCAAACAGGGCCAAGAGGCTGATTAAGTCATATTCATTTCCAAAGCAATTACTACTCTGAGGTCAGTTACAGAGCTCAGGCTCTGAGGAGAATCAAACCAGTGTTTTAGCACAGATGAACCCAGTCATCTCTTCCAACAGCCACACAAGTGACCACAATTAGAACCAAACAATCCCACATGGTCCTCATATTCTTCCATGTAGTCATTCATCATAACCTCTGCCTGGAGGTTTCCTTAAATGGCACAGCCCAAGAGAGTATCCAAAATAAGCTCCCTTGCCCTTCATTTGCCTAAACTCAGGGTGGCCTGGACACCCTTGAAGTGAACCAGGATTGATCACATAGTTCTGCCATTAGTACTGCTCTTCTTCTACAATTTGAGGCCTACTGACTGTCAGGTATTGATTCCTTATTTGATTTGAAGTCATGATTAAACACAAGCACCTCTGCAGGGATTGGAAGAACTCATTTGACCCAAAAAATCCCTATACTCCCTTGATGGAGGTCAGGAATCTAATAGAGGGAGGCAAGAGACTTCATCCACAATGACTAATCTTTTTGCCATTTTGGTTTTGGATGCACACATTGGATCTTTCTTTAGATTCATCAGGTGCTGAGAATCTAAGCCACTGCCTCACACAGGGCCAGGAGGCTGATTCAGACACGTCCCTTTCCAAAGCAATTAAGCAAAGTTATTGATCTGGGTGGCCACGTGGCCACTGGTGAGGCCCATTCATTTCCATTTGAAAACTGTTTTTTTCAGGCTTCACAAAGTGGTGGCCTGAGGCAAAGACCTTCCTGAAATTCAGGGCAACAGAACAATATGTAAGCAAAAGGCCCAAAGCAGGGTTTCTCCACTGAGACTTTTCTGGTCACACTGATATCTGAGTTTTCTGAGATGCTTGCCATTCCCTTCAGCTATCCATTACATGGCCATGTCGCAGAATTTAGAAGTGGTACATATTTTGGAAACAAAACCATGAGCCTATTCTGGCGAGTGGCCAGAATTCAGGAAGAAAACAGGAACTTAGGAAGATAGTAGGTGTTGCCCATCGATAAGACAAAAGGCAGTCCATTCCTATAATGGGTAGGATGAATGCTGGGAAGCTTTCTACTAGACAGGAAACATCCATTGATGCATTCTCTTTTCTAATGTCTACAACCACGGACACAGTGGGATACACAGACACAGAAACACTCGCCTTGTCAAAGGACTTTCTAAAAACAGTCCACTCCAAACCAAGCAAACCGCCTTTTCTACCTATTCTCAGAACATGAGACAAAACCACAAACTCACACCCACACTCAAAAAGGCACCTCCTTCCCCCAAGTAAGTCTGTGACTATCCAGAGTCTCCTCTGACTGGTGGGCCATACTATGTTCCCCCAAGGTGGCCTGTTCTGTCTCAGATCTGGTCTTTTTGTCAAACTCTGTGAAGTTGTCAGGAGCCTGCGCTGACCACTACATGCTTTCTCAGGGAAGGCTCTCCTCGCATCTGACCATCCTCACATCAGTAGGTACCAAAAAAGACACACTCTGTCCTTGGTAAATCCAAACAAGTTAGCCCACTGGTCCTGGGACTGGGACTGGCTGTGTGTTCCTGTCTTCCTGGAACCCAAGTTAAGAGAGTTCCATCACCAAAGAAGTGAGGTAGGTCAATTCCTTCAGGAACTGAATGAAGTCAGTTCCTTGGCAAACACTATTTTATTAAATTTTCAAAATAATTATGAAAACAGAAATCAAGGTAAGATTTGAAGTCCAGAAGGGCCCTTGATTGGGATACTTAGCATTGAATTAGGTTCTGCACAGATGTCCGAGATAAATCAATATACAATGGCATAGGACCTTGTACCTTGGATGATTGAAGGTAGAAGAGAACTTCCTGTCTAAAAGGGATAGTCGGTAGGATTAGGAAGATAGTCGGTAGGTTCAGGAAAAAGAGTGAGTATAGGATTTAGACCAAAAGTTCTTTAGCAATCAAGTTTGGGTAGAGAGTGAACAAAATATCAGCACATGTGAAGAGTCAGTCACAATGATGAATGGGGGAAAACATGCAAGAATGCAGATATCAATAGAGACATGAAATCAGGCAAAGTATAAAGTGAGTGATAGGATTAGACATTTTCAACATGGTTGATGTTGAATACATAATCTTTGGAAGAAACAAATATGTAGTCACCAATAGGATTGACATTTGAGAGCATTAGGCAACCTGGACATTGTTGTTTTTGTAATCCAAGCTCACGTTCTATTTCGCTTTGGTGAAAGGTTAATAAAATAGGCACTTGTCACTTCCTGTTTTTCTGTATGCTTAACAAAACACTGTTGAAATCTGGAGAACTGTTTGCTAATTTTGTTCCCAGAATGTGCTGTCCCCAACTGCCAAACTGAGGATTGTACTCCCTCACCCGCTTGTACCAAACCTCCCACTTGCTCTGACCCATCGATAAGTTTCCCTCCCTGCCCACTCCAAGAAAAGTATATAAGGTCTGATTAAGCTGTTCTCAGGGCTCTCTGCCGAAAAAAAAAACATTGTGCAGATACCACCCCCATCTAACAAGAGACAACTCAAGAGGGTTTCTTGGGACTGCTGGCTTTTGCAGGTATGGATACCTGGGTTTGTGTTCTTAGCTTCTCCTTTATACCCGCTGCTAAATGAGGATGCCCAATTCCAATGGACCCTTTGAGCACCAGCAAGCTTTTGATAACATCTAAGGACACTGACATTGAATTACTCAACTTCACTGAGCCCAGCCTTCAATTACAGAAAGCCCTACACTACTTTAAAAATGTACATCAACTCACTCACCTTGGTTAAAAGAAACTGCAGGCATTCCTGAAGGATCAAGAACAGAGTTTTCGATTAACCAACTCACAGCGAAAGGAAATATCTGAACGGGTAACAAAAGCCTGTCGGATATGTCAATTGGTTAATGCTTACCATTCCAAGCTTCCTGCAGGAAAGTACCTATGAGGAACCAGACCAGGACAATTCTGAGAAGTGGACTTTACTGAAATTAAGCCAGCATGGTATGGACTTAAATATCTCTTAGTCTTTGTAGATACATTTTCAGGATGGATTTAAGCCTTTCCCACAAAATAAAAATTAACGGCGCAAATGATGGTCAAGAACATCCTGAAAGATATTTTCCAAGATACGGCCGGCCTAAAGTAATAGGTTCTGATAATGGACCGGCGTTCATGGCCCAGGTAAGTCAGGGGTTAGCCAGGACCCTAGAAATTAATTGGAAGTTACATTGTGCTTGTAGACCCCAGAGCGCAGTACAGGTAAAAAATAAATAGAACCATTAAAGAGACCTTAAAGAAATTAAGCTTAGAGACCAGCATAAAAGATTGGACTATGCTAAAGCCTTATGCACTGTTTCATGCAAGAAATTCTCCCTCTGTTTCTTTGTGTAACCTCACCCACTATGAAATTCTCAATGATGTCCCTCCTCCAGTAAAAGGGACCTAACCCCAACTCTAAGACCGAACGATCCCTTCCACACCCCCTTGCTTGACAGACTAAAAGTTCTCGAACGAACTCAGTGATACCTGTTGAAACACCTGGCCACTGCCTACCAACCTGCAGACGAGGGGACTCCACATCAATATCAAGAGACTTCATCTACATAAGATGACATCAGGTGTCATCCCTGGAACCCCGCTGGAAAGAAACATACCAGGTGCTACTTATAACACCTACAGCGGTAAAAGTAGACGGAATCACTTCCTGGATCCATGCCTCAAGTCTCAAGCCTGTGCCCTGTCCAGACTCTGGCTGGAAACTGGAAAAGACTGGTAACCCTTTCAAATTTTGTATTCGCCATACGGATATGGCTATAGACTCTCCCCTTGGCCACCAGTAGTCCTAACCCTCATCAGCCTGTTCAGCAGCGATTGCTGATCACAAATTCTACTAGACAAAAAGTATGGTCTATCTTGCATACAGCCCACTTAGGTACCTGGTGGCCTTCTCTCCATCCAGACATTTTTCAGCTGGCTATAGGTCTTTCCTATTGAGATATTAGTGATGAAGAGGATCCCACTAAAATTCCATTAAATACCTTCTTTACCATAGATAATGGAAACAAATATTATGGATATAGGGACACGCTAGCCAGATGCAGGTTGGCTAGCCTAGATTACTATTTTTGCCAGGCAGAGTATCAAAGCCACAAACAGCCATAGCTGTGTGGGGGAAAAGCTGACTTCTTCTGTAAGTCATGGGGATGTGAGCATACAGGGGGTGCCTGGTGGAAAACAACTGCTCATCAAATTATGTACACAGCATTGACCATATTAACAAATAGAGAAAGAAAACTGATGGCCCACAGAGGGGCCTCTAGGTCCTCAAATTCTGTGTGACCTTTTTAACTTCTGCAAGTGCTCAAAAGAGTGAAAGGAGATTCCCCTATGTGGAAGCCTTTTCCCTCCTTTGCTCACATCCTGAACTCTTCTTCTCAAATAGATTCTTACCCTCAGCCTTCTGCTACAGACTTTCTGCTGTCACTCCCACCTCAGCAACCTGATTTCTCCCCTCCAATTACTAGATCCAAAACCCAAACCTCCGCCGGTTCTCAGACCATTGCCCCCTTGCTGAGGTAGCAGGCACTGAGGCACCCCTCCACCCACTCCCTCCTCTCTTCTCCTGTCAGTGCCTGCACCCCGTCCCACCAGGTCCTCTTACCAGCTAACCCAAAGCTCAAACCAGCTGAGGAGAACCCTCAGACCCCTATCCAAGATGTAATGAAAATGGCCTTTAAAGTTGCTTTGTCATCACTGAAAACAGTTTACTAAGAATTGAAAAGCCCTCACAGGCTTTTTGGGATACTCACTTCGGTCTTCCCCTTGGCACTATCTGTTCTACTGCTCAAGCTGTTGTTGCTAGGAAAATCACAAACCCCTTTCCTATTATTCTTTTATATCTCTCCTTTCTCATACTCAGATCCACCAACCGGGTCTTACCCCCCGCCTTTCCCATCTTCCCCCTCTGTACCAGGCCCACAGAAAAGTCTGAACTGAATTCTCCAGAAGTTTTCACCATGGCTAACTTTAGGACTTTCAGCAAAAGAGACCCTATAAAAGAGTTCAATGTAGATAAACTTCCTGTTTTCGTGTTGCCTGTTCTACTTGGGCACTGGCTTGAAAAATCAACACTCCTAAGCTAGACACCCCCATACTAGTTTTTAACAAAATATGTGAACAAGGCCCCTGTCCTTGAGCTGGGGCTTCAAAGAGATGGCTACATTTCTAAGATAAAGAAGTTACCAACTGGGCTCCATGGTAACAGCTGGCAGGTAGAAAAAAAAAGAGAGAAGAAAAAAGCTTAGGTGTCCTTAAAAATGTTACTTGCCCAGAACAGAGGGAAAAAAAAAAAACAAATCTTCTTTTTGTGAAATTCTGCAGACTGTGAACTTCTGAGCCCCTTCCCTTACATGTTGGGTACAAAATTATGAAACTAAGTAAACTTGAGGTTCAGGGGATTCATTGATTACAACAGAAGCAATGCCTTCTAAATCAGGTTGCAACTAAATATAACTGTTTCCCTGTCTTCCATTCTATCTTAGGTACCTTGCCTTTTCCATACCTAAAACAGTATAATTCTATATACTTAAACATTGTTTATGTTTTCATAAAATGGTCAACAGATATGATTAATAATGTAATGATGCAGATGTTTCCCAGAGTGCTCTATCATGACACAGTATCATTTAAAGTTCAAATAGTGGGGCATAAAACCCGGTTCTGCCAGGAACCTGTTTTCCTCACTTTAGCCATCCTTTTGGGAATAGGAATTGCTGCAGGGGTGGGCACAGGAACCACTGCTCTAGTTCATGGGACACAAGAAATGACCCAATTAGAAGCAGCAGTATACAAAATCTTAAAGATAGTAAAAACCTCCATCACAGCTTTACAGGAATCTTGAACCTCTCTCTCTAAAGTTGTTTAACAGAACAGGCGAGGGTTGGAACTCCTTTTCATGAGAAAAGGGGGCATTTATGCTACATTGAGGGAACAATGTTGTTTTTATGCCGACCATACTGGTTGTAAAAGAATATATGAGTAAATTAAGAAGACGCCTTGAAGAGCGTCAACGAAAGAGAGAGGCCCAAAAAGGGTGGTTTGAGTCTTCGTTAACATAGTCCCCCGGGTTAACTACGCTTTTATCAGCCCTGGCTGGTCCATTAATAATCGTCATTAATTGCTAACTGTAGGAACTTGCTTGCTCCACCATGTAGTTTCATTTCTTCAAGCTCAAATTGGACAAGTTAAACTTTTGGTAATCAGACAAAAATATACGCCACTAGCAGGCATAAAATATGACACCGTCCAATGATCACATTTATGATTAAAAGTAACGAGAAGAAGTGGGGAATGAAAGGTTAATAAAAAAGGTATTTGTCACTTCCTGTTTTTCTGTATGGTTAACAAAACACTGTTGAAATCTTGAGAGCTATTTGCTAATCTTATTCCCAGAATGTGCAGTCCCCAACTGCTAAACTGCAGATTGTTTTGGTGGTCTCTTCCTCCGACGCTCAAATGACCTTTACATTGGTACAATCATAAGTGTGATATTTGCTTTTTGTGTCCAGAATATTACTGTGATAAAATGTATATGTATATCATGTGACATGAGTATTTCTTCCACCATTTCTGGGAGCAATATTTTGAACATATATAAATTAGTATTGGGGGCACAAATAGGTGTACCCTGTGTCTATGAATATAGAGATATTGTATGAATAGACCATTCAGTGAATAAATAATATAACTAGTTCCAACTTTAAACAGTGGATTGAATTGATATCTGAAAAAATATAGGATATCTAATATTGATATATACGTTCATACATTCATTATAAAAAGTTATACATAATTTAGTTTAAAAAGGAAGCTCACACATATGTTGAATTTTCATTTCCAACAGCATTTAGAAGGAGTGATCTCTTCTCACAATTTGTGTCTGAAAATTCAGCCACCTCCCAAGAATGTACGTGTGGGACCAGGTAGGATTCTATATGTGCATATAAAAATACATGTGCTGAATAGGCTACATAGAAAGGGAGACAGGAATTCACATATTTGTTAACTTTAAATTCACATGGAGAACTATTTCAACAAAAAATTGACTTGATTTATAACTCCTACCCTATATAATGCAAAAGGCCCGTCCAACTATACAACATGCCTCCTCTGAACTGCTAGTATTTCTATACTTTTTTGGGTAATTTTTCTCCATCTTATTAGGATTAGTAGTCAGAGTCTAATAGGGTAGGTTTTAGTGTCAGGGATTCAGTATTTTAAACTGTGGCCACTGGGGGCCTAGTGTCTCCCTGTGTAGACTGTGAAACCATTTGGTCATCCTCCACTTTTCCTGGTGTTCCTTGCTCCTGCACTGAGAATTTGATATTTGCTTCACAAAATACAACGAGTTCAACTGGGACACAGTGCTGGAGGGAGTTCTGTCACTTGTGGTGTGTCAGGGTATGCATGAGCATGCACCAAACTGGCCTATATACCGCATAGCTTGCCCCCTTAACCATAGCAACCTGATTCTGTATATTACCCTGAAACCTCTCCATATAACAAGATGCCTTTACTTATAATGATCTCCTGCCTGCACTATGTCCATCTCAAGACATTTGAAATCCAATGGCAGATCCACATGGCCCCACCACAGATGTTTTATCACACACCTGCCCACCACTGCTCTAGGCCCGCTACTCAGCGGGCTCCATCTTACTGGCATCTCTGTTCTACACCATTTTCATGAAACCCAATGAATCAAGGGACTGTCTGGTACACTCATGATCAGCAATAGGACATCCAAAAGATCTGCAAGCCACCTGGTCATGTGAATTTCAAAAATTTTATGGTATTTTTCTAGCCATCTTTCAATAATGAAGTTGGATGCACTGTGGGTTTCTATTCATTCAGGAACCACTAAATGGTGAGGAAGCTCATTTCAATAAAAACTCTGCAGAACTCTCATAGGCAAGGCTTCCCAAAGAGAGTCCAAAAGGTCAAATGAAACCCGGCCCATTGATGTCTACAATTGAGGTCCATGAGTGTTTTGATATCAACTTAGCCACCCTGGTACTATATCTCAGTATCCAAAGGCGACACTCATGCGTGGCCTCCTAAAATCCCAACACAATTCATGGCAATACTTCTCTGAGGTCAGTTCCAGAACTCACTGTCTAAGGGGAATCACACCAGAGTTCAAGCCCAGGTGGACCCAGTCATCTCTTCCAACCACAACACAAATGACTACAATTAAAACCAAAACACTCCTACATGGCCCTCATCTTCTTCCATATAGACACTTATCAAAACCTCTGGCTGGAGGTTTCCATAAGGGACACAGCCAAAAAAATATCCACAATAAGCTCCTTGGCCCCTCATTTGCCTAAAATCAGGGTGGCCTAAACACCCTTCCTGTGAACCAGGAGTTATTAAATGAGCCCGCTTTTTATAGTGCTCTGTTTCTCCAATTTGAGGACTACTGACTGTCAGGTATAGACTTTTTATGTGATTTGGATTCATGAGAAAACCCAAGCACATCTGCAGGGCTTTGAAGAACTCATTTGAGCCTAAAGAATCCCTATTCTCACTTGGAAGAGGTCAGGAACCTAACAGAGGAAGGAAAGAGTCTTTATCCACAATGACTGATCTTTTTTGCCATTTTGGTTTTGTATGCACACATGGGATTTTTCTTTAGATCCATCAGGCGCTGAGAATCTAAGTCATAGCCACACACAAGGCCAAGAGGCTAATTCAGACACACCCCTTTCCAAAGCATTAAGCAAAGAGCCACAGGTGATGCACATTAATGTCCATTTGAAAACTGTTTTCTTCTGGTTTCACAAAGGGGTGCCCTGAGGCAAAGACCGTTCTGACATTCAGTGCTACAGAACAATAGGGAAGCAAAAGGCCCAAAGCAGGGTTTCTCCACTGAGACTTTCCTGATCACACTGATATCTGAGTTTTCTGAGATGCTCCCCATTCTCTTCAGCTCACCAGTACATGGACATGTCACAGAGCTTGGAGGTGGTACATATCTTGGACACAAAACCATGAGCCTATTCTGGAGAGTGGCCAGAATTCAGGAAGAAATCAGGAACTTAGGAAGATTGTAGGTGTTGCCCATCCACAAGTCAAGCCGCAGTCCATTCATAAATTGGGAACGATTAATCCTGAGAAGCTTTCCACTAGACAGGACACATCCATTAATGCATTCTCTTTTCTATTGTCTACAACCACGGACACAGTGGTATACACAGACATAGAAACACTCGCCATGTCAAACGACTTACTAGAAACTCTCCACTGAATACCAAACAAACTGCCTTCCCTACCTATTCTCAGAACATGAGACAAAACCACAAACTTTCACCCACATCCACAAAGGCACATCCTTCCCCCAAGTAGGTCTGTGACAATCCGGAGTGTCCTCTGACTTGTTGGCCATTCTATGTACCCATGAAATGGCCTGTCCTGTCTCAGATCTGATCTCTTTGTTCAAATCTGTGAAGTTGTCAGGAGCCAGTGGTGAGTCACTAACTGCTTTCTCAGAAACGTCCCCTCTTGAGAGCTCTCCTGGCATTTGGCCATCCTCACATCAGTAGGTACCAAGAGAGACTGACTCTGTCATTGGTAAATCCAAACATGTGAGTCCACTGGAATTGAGACTGAGACTGGTTCTGTGTGCCTGGCTTCCTGGATCCCAAATTCAGAGAGTTCCATCACCAAGGAAGTGAGGTAGGTCACTTCCTTCAAGAATTGAATGAAGTCACTACCTTGGCAACCACTTTGTCCTAACAGTTGCTTCCAAGGGTCCCATGAGATAGAGGATGCCCCTACTTTCTGTGACACTTTCATAAGTTAGAATGGAATATCAACCATAGGAAACCAGGAACAGCTCTCCCCAGAGTCCAGGTTTGGTCCATATTCTCTACATTAAAAAGAGAGAGGCTTATTCAGACACATTCCTTCATCCTGACCAGGTTGTCTGCAATGGAAGATGACTTTTGCTCTCTCAGGTCCTAAAAAGCTGCCTACAAGTTCTCCAGGGATCATTTCTGCTTGGACCATTGAGGTTCTCAGCAGGTTAAAGATGCTCTACATTCCTGTATTGTAAAACCAACTCTGTCCCTGGTCTTCTGTAAACATAGATTGAGGGAACAGTGTATGGTTAGGGTTAATAACAGGTTCAATTTGGGTGAGGAGTCATTCTGCTGGATTAATAATGGCATTGGGAACCTACAATATTTACAAAAATATATAGGTAAAATATAAGTATGAAAACAGAAATCTATTTAGTTTTGAAGCCCAGAAGGGCATTAGGCCCTTCATTTGGGATACTTAGCTTTGAATTATGTTCTGCACAGATGTCTCAGATTAATCGATATACAATGTTATAGGACCTTGTACCTTGGATGATTGAATGTCGAAGAGAACATCCAGGCAAAAAGGAATAGTCGGTAGTATTAGAAAGACAGTTGGTAAGTTTAGAAAGAAGAGTGAGTATAAGATTTGGACCAAAATTTCTTTAGCAATAGGTTTTCGGGTAGACAGTGAATGTAAATGTCAGCACGTGTGAAGAGTCAGTCACAATTATGAACAGGGGAAAATATGTTAGAAAGCTAATATCGATAGAGACATTAGGAAATCAGGCAAAGTGTAAAGTGAGATATAGGATAAGACATTTTCAATAGGATTGAGTTTGAATATATAATCTTAGAAAGAAACAAATATGTAGTCCCCAACAAGATTTACAAGTGGGAGCATTAGGCAACCTGAACATGGATGTTTTTAGTAAGCCATGTTCATTTTCCATTTAGGCTTTGGTACAATCATAAGTGTGATATTTGCATTTTCTGACCAGAATATTACTGTGATAAAATGTATATGTAGATCAGCTTACATGAGTATTTCTTCCACCATTTCTTGGAGCAATATTTTGAATATGTATAAATTAGTATTGTGGGCAAAAATAGATGTACCCTGTGTCTATAAATATAGAGATAATGCATGAATAGGCCATACTGTGAATAAATAATGCGACTTCTTCCAACTTTAAGTAATGTATTGAGTTGATATCTGAAAATATTCAGGAAATCTTATATTGATATACATACATTCATTCCAACCAGTCATACATCTAATGTTAATACTAGGGTTATGGTTTATCCTGAAGGGTGTGTGAGTTTTGCTTTAATCTTACAATGGAACTAAAAAATATTATTTTTGGAAAGAAGTCTCATGAAAAGACCAGTCAAGAAACATGGAAGAATACATGTGTTCTGAAGGAGGAAGTGATTGACAGTGAAACAAATGCCTACAAATTTGTGAACTTGTGGATGATATATATATATTCTATGATGTGCATAAACTGAACAAATAGTAATGTACCAGTGTTGAAAAAAATGAACGTCAAAATACACATCATGTTCCATAGGAGTCTACTTGCATTGATGTTAAACTGGGTCAGTTACTCTAGAAATATTAGGATTCGTATGTACCTTTCACTGAAGTTAGTTTTCAGTACTTGGAAACAAATATATATTTCAGGTGTATAAATATTTCTGAGAATAATCTTGTGAAAAATTGATTATAAATCTAAATACATGAACATGGATGAATTTATGGAGTGTATATAAGACACATATATTTCATATTTCGAAAAATCTGGAGAGTGTATATATATATATATATATATATATATATATATATATATATATATATACAAAACACACACACAGACATTAAAAAGTAGCAATACATATGCTAATCGATATTCATCATGAAATATATATCATTCAAATATGCAAAAATATTTATTTTACTGAACATGCATTTATGTATAATGTTTTCAACTAGGAAGCTCACCCATAAGTTGAATTTTCAGTTTCAACAGTGGTTAGTAGGAGTGATCTCTTCTCACAAGTTGTATCTGCCAAGTCAGACAACACACAAAAATTAACCTGTGATACCAGGTAGGATTCTATATGTGCATATAAATACACATGTGCTGAGTAGTCTATAGCAAAAGGGAGACAGTAATTCACATATTTGATAATTTTAAAAACACATGGAGAACTATTTTAAGCAAAAATTGACTAGATTTATAACACCACCCCTTTATCATGCAAAAGGCAAGTCCAAATATCCACCATGCCTCCACTGAACTGCTTGTATTTCCATTCTGTTTCGGTTATTTTTCTCCATCATATTAGGATTAGTAGTCAGAGTCTAGTAGGGTAGGAGGAGTGATCTCTTCTCACAATTTGAATCTGCCAAGTCAGACAACACACAAAAATTAACCTGTGTTACCAGGTAGGATTTTATATGTGCATGAAAAAATACATGTGCTAAATAGTATATACAGAAAGGGAGACAGGAATTCACATATTTGTTAATTTAAAAACACATGAAAAATTGTTTTAAACAAAAATTTACTAGATTTATAACACCTACCCTTTATCATGCAAAAGGCAAGTCCAAATATATACCATGCGTCCACTAAAATGCTTGTATTTGGGTTTTTTTTCTCCATCATATTAGGATTAGTAGTGAGAGTCTAGTAGGGTACAGGTTAGTGTCATGATTTCGGTATTTTGATTGGAAAATAGGAAAATGAATTCAATGTGTATGCAAATATGTGCCACAGAATAATATTCCAACTCTCATCCAGAACAATGCCATGACATTACCTTCGCCCCAATAAGACACAGTTATAGGAGGAGAGTTAGAAAATCTATGAATACATATCTGGAATGGAAGATGCTCAGGAGTTCACAACCTTGGAGTTGGTAGAGGAGTTTCCAAAGTAAGGATCAGGGTAAACACTCCACAAAAATGGAGCTCTTCTTGTCTAAAGACTTCTTGAGAGACTGCCTCTGAGATTTGGCCCTTGAAATATATGTTCTTCTCTCTTTGTAGTGAGACCATCAAAGCTGGGTCTGCATCTATGTGACCTGGAGGACATGGTTTCTTATTTTATAATGAACATAAGGGAGCAGTTGCTGAATTCTCTCTTTGTAGGTAAACTGTGACCAATGGAGGCTAAGTGTCTCCCCGTGTGGACTGTGAAGCCATTTGGTCATCCTCCACTTTCTGTGGTGTTTCTTGCTGCTTCACTGGGAGTATGGTATTTACTTCACAAAATACAATGAGTTCAACTGGGACAAAGTGCTAGAGGGAGTTCTGTCAGGTGTGGTGGGTCAGGGTCTGCAGGAAAATGCACCAAAATGTCTTCTATTTCACGTAGCTTGTGCCCTTGACCATAGCAACCTTATTCCTAAAATTTCCCTTAAACCTCTCGATATAACAAGATGCCTTTACATATAAGGGTCTGTTGGCTACACTATGTCAGCCACAAGCCATTTGGAAGTCAATGGAAGATCCACATGACCCCACCACAGATGTTTTATGACACACCTGCACACCACTGCTCTAGGCCAACTACTCAGCAGACTCCAACTTACTGGCATCTCTGTTCTACACCATTTTCATGAAACCCAGTCAATCAAGGCACTGTCTGGTACACTCATGATCAGCAACAGGACATCCAAATATTCTCCAGTGCCACCTGGTCATTGGAATTTCAAATATACCGTGGTATTTATCTAGAATTAGGAAGTTAGACGATAGGATTAAAAAGAAGAGTGAAAAAAGGATTTGGACAAAATGTTCTGCGTTCCCAATTTGAGGCCTACTGTCATGCGTGGTCGAATCTCATGCTTCTCCTCCTAAAATCCCAACACAATTCATGGCAATACATCTCTAACGTCATTTCCAAAACTCCATTTCTAAGGGGAATCACACCAGAGTTCAAGCCCAGGTGGACCCAGTCATCTCTTTCAACCACCGCACAAATGACCACATTTAAAACCAAAACACTCCCACATGGCCCTCATCTTCTTCCATATAGACACTCATCATAACCTCTGGCTGGAGGTTTCCATGAGGGGCGCAGTGCAAGACAGTGTCCACAATAAGCTCCCTTGCACCTCATTTGCCTAAAGTCAGGGTGGCCTGGACACCCTTCCTGTGAACCAGGAGTGATCAAATAGGCCTTCAATTAATACTGCTCTGCTTCTCCAATTTGAGGCCTACTGACTGTAGGGTTTAGATTCTTTATGTGAATTGGAGTCATGAGACAACCCAAGCACCTCTGGGCTGCCCTCTGCAGGGCTTTGAAGAACACATTTGAGTGAGTCTAGGAGTTGGACCAAATGTTCTTTTAGCAATACGGTTTTGGTGAGAGAGTGAATGTAAATGTCAGCACATTTGAAGGGACATTCATAATGATGAACTGGAGAAAAGGTGTTTGAAAGCAGATATCAATGGAGACATTAGAAAATTAGCCAAAGTACAACGTGAGTTGTAGGATAAGACATTTTTAACAGGGTTATGGTTCAATATATAATCTTAGGAAGAAACAGATATGTCGTCACCAATAGGAATGATATTTGAGAGCATTAGGGAACCAGGACATGGATGTTGTTAGTAATACATGCTCAAATTCAATTTAGGCTTTGGTACAATCATAAGTGTGACCCTTGCCTTTTGTGTCAGGAATATTACTGTGATGAAATGTATATGTATATCAGGTGACTATAGTATTTCTTCCACCATTTCTGAAAGCAATATTTTAAAGACTTATAAATTAGTATTGGGGATACATTTAGGTGGACCCTGTATGTATGAATATAGAGATGATGCCTTAATAGACCATACTGTGAATAAATAATATAACTGGTTCCACTTTTAATAATAGATTGAATTGATATATGAAAATATATAAGAAATTTTATGTTCATATACAATCATTCATTCCAACAAGTTATACATCAAATGGTAATAATAGGGTTACGGTGTATCATGATGGGTGTGTGAGTTTGCTTCAAAAGTGATTATGGAAATCGAAAATAATGTGTTTGGAAAGATGTCTCATGAAAAAAACTATCAAGAAACCTGGAGGAATACATGTGTTCTGAAGCTGGAAGTGATTGAAAGTGAAACAAATGCCTATAAATTTGATAACTTGTGCAAGAAATATATATCCTATGATGTGCATAAAATGAAGAAAAAGTAATGTACCAGTGTTGAATAAAAATGAACGTCAAAATAGACATCATGGAACATAGGAATGTACTTGCATTGATGTTAAGCTGGGTAAGTTACTGTAGAAATATTAGAATTTGTGTGCAACATTCACTGAATTTAGTTTTCAGTACTAGGAAACAAATATGTATTTCAGGTGGATGAATATTTCTGAGAATAATCTTGTGAAAAGTTGATTAGAAATCCACATAGATGAACATGAATGAATTTAGGCAGTGCATAATAAGACGCATATATTTCACGTTTTGAAAAATCTAGAGCGTATATATATATATATATATATATATATATATATATTCACACACACACACACAAAACCCACACAGAGACATTAAAAAGTAGCAATATATATGACAATCAAAATTCATCATGATATATATATCGTCCAAAGATCCAAAAAATATTTATATTACTGAACATGGATTTATGTATAATGCTGTTTAACTAGGAAGCTCCCCCATAGGTTGAATTTTCAGTTCCAACAGCGATTAGGAGGAGTGATCTTTTCTCACAATTTGTATCTGCCAAGCTGGCCACCTCACAAGTGTATACGTGTGATACCAGGTAGGATTCTATATGTGCATATACAAAAGCATGTGCTGAATAGGCTACAGATAAACGGAGACAGGGATTCACCTATTTGTTAACTTTAAAAACACACTGAGAACTACTTCAATTAAAAATTGACTAGATTTATAACTCCTACCCTATATATTGCAAAAGGCAAGCCCAACTATACACCACCCCTCCTCTGAACTTCTTTTATTTCTATTCTGATTGAGTTATTTTTCTCAATCATATTAGGATAAGCAGTCAGAGTCTAGTAGGGTATGGTTTAGTGTCAGGGATTCAGTATGTCGAATGGAAAATTGGAAAATTAATCCAAAGTGTATGCAAATATGTGGTACACAAAAATCTTCTTACTCTCATCCAGAACAATGCATTGTCATTACCTCCACCCCAAGCAATACATAATGAGAAGAGAAGAGGTAGAAAATCTGTGAATACATATCTGGAATGGAATATGCTCAGGAGTTCACAACTTTGGAGGTGTTAGAGGAGTTACCCAAAGTAAGGGACAGGGTAAACTTTCCAAAAACATGGAGCTCTGGTGCCCTAAAGACTTCTTGAGAAACTGCCTATGAGGTTGGGCACTTGAAATATATGTTTTTGTAAGGAGCTTTTGCTTTCTCTCTAGTGAGCCCATCAAAGCTGGGTCTGCATCTATGTTACCTGGAGAACATGGTTTCTTATTTTCCAATGAACATGAGGCAGCAGTGCTGATTTCTCTCTTTGTTGGTCAATTGTGGCAAATGTGGGCTAAGTGTCTCCCCATGTGGACTGTGAAGCCATTTGGTCATCCTCCAATATTCAAGGTGTTTCTTGTTGCTGCACTGGGAGTTTGGTATTTGATTCATGATATACAAGGAGTTCAACTGGGACACAGTGCTGGAGGGAGTTTTGTCATGTGCGGTGGGTCAGGGTTCTCAGGAGAATGCACCAACCAGGCTTCTATCCCCCATAGCTTGCCCTCTTGTCAATAGCAACCTGGTTCTGAACATTGCCCTGAAACCTCTCCATATAAAAATATGCTTTTACATAGAACATTCTGCTGGTTACACCATGTCAGTCACAAGCCATTTGGAAGCCAATGGCAGATTCACATTGGCCCACACAGATGTTTTATCATACACCTTCCCACCTCTGCTCTAGGCGCTCGACTCAGCAGGGTTCAACTTACTGGTATCGCTGTTCTACATCATTTTTATGAATCCCTGTCAATCAAGGCACTGCCTGATACACTCATGATCAGACGTAGGACATCCACAGGTTCCCCAGTGCGACCTGGTCATGGGAAATTCAAAAATTTCATGGTATTTATCTGGTCATTTTTCAAGATTGAAGTTGGAAGCACTGTCGGTTTCAATTCATTCTGGAACCATTAAATGGTGAGGAAGCTCAATTCAATGAAATCTTTGGAGAACACTAACAGGCAAGGCTTTCCAAAGAGTGGCAAAAAGGTCACATGAAGCCAGGCTTATCGAGTTCTACACTGTGAGGTCCATGTTTGTTTTGATTCTCAACTATGGCTGCCATGTTTTTAAGAATATAATCATGTATTATCCTGGCTGAGATTGCCAGTGCTCTGTGGAAAGGCACCTTGGGCCTATATCTCAGTTTCCAAGGGCGACTCTCATGCGTGGCCTCCTAAAATCCCAACACAATTAATGGCAATACTTCTCTGAGGTGAGTTTCAGAACTCAGTCTCTATGGGGAATCACACCAGAGTTCAAGCCAAGGTGGACCAAGTCATCTCTTCCAACCGCCACACAAATGAAAACAATTGAAACCAAAACACTCCCACATGGCCCTCATTTTCTTCCATATAGACACTCATCATAACTCTTGCTAGAGGTTTCCATGAGGGGCACAGTCCAAGACAGTGTCCAAAATAAGCTCTTTTGCCCCTCATTTGCCTAATGTTCGAGTGTCCTGACACCCTTCCTGTGAACCAGGAGTGATCCAATAGGCCTGCATTTGATACTGCTCCACTTCTCCAATTTGAGGCCTACTGATTGTGGGGTTTAGATTCTTTATGTGTATTTGAGTCATGAGAAAAAGCAAGCCGCAATGGGCTAGCCTCTGCAGAGCTTTGAAGAACTCATTTGATCCAATGGATCCCTATTCTAACTTGATGGAGATCAGGAACCTTACAGAGAAAGGCGAGAGACTTCATCCACAATGACTGCTCTTTTGGCCATTTTGGTTTTGGATGCACACATGGGATCTTTCTTTACATCCATCAGGTGCTGACAATCTAAGTCACAGACTCACACAGGGCCAAGAGCCTGATTCAGACACATCCCTTTCCAAAGCAATTAAGCAAAGAGCCACAGGTGATGCCCATTCATTTCCATTTGAAAACTGTTTTCTTCAGGCTTCACAAAGGGTTGGCATGAGGCAAAGACCTTCCTGACTTTCAGGGCAAAAGAAGATTTTATAAGCAAAAGGCCCAAAGCAGGGTTTCTCCACTGAGAGGTTAGTAGTCACACTGATATCTACGTTTTCTGAGATGCTCACCATTCCCTTCAGCTATTCAGTACATAACCATGTGACAGAGCTTGGAGGTGGTACATATCTTGGACAAAAAACCATGAGCCTATTCTGGAGAGTGGCCAGAATTCCAGAAGAAAACAGGAACTTAGGAAGAGAGCAGATGTTGGCCATTGATAAGGCAAGCCCTGGTCCATTCAATAATTCATCAGGATAAATGCTGGGAAGCATTCTAGTAGACAGGACACATCCATTGATGCATTCTTTTTTCTAATGTCTACAACCACGGACACAGTGAGGTACACAGATATAGAATCACATGCCTTGTGAAACGACTTAGTAGAAATAGTTCACTGCAAACAAAACAAACTGCCACTGCTACCTATTCTCAGAACATGAGACAAAACCACAAACCCACACCCACACCCACAATGGCATCTCCTTTCCCCAAGTAGGTCTGTGACTATCCGGAGTGTCCTCTGACTGCTGGGCCATACTATGTTCCACACAAATGGCCTGTCCTTTCTCAGATCTGGTCTCCTTGGCCAACTTTGTGAAGTAGTCAGAAGCCAGCAGTGAGCCACTACCTGCTTTCTCAGGAAAGGCCCCTCTCAGAGATTTCCTGGCATTTGACCATCCTCACATCAGTAGGTACCCAGAAAGAGTGACTCTGTCCTTGGTAAAACTAAACAAGTGATCCCACTGTGACTGGGACTGGGACTGGTTCTGGATGCCTGGCTTCTTGGATCCCAAGTTAAGAGAGTTCCATCACCAAGGAAGTGAGGTGAGGTCACTTCCTTCAGGAAGTGAATGAGGTCACTACCTTAGCAACCACTTTGTCCTAATAGTTGCTTCCATACTTCCTCTGACACTTTCACAAGTTAGATCGGTATATCAACCATAGGAACCCAGGAACAGCTCTCCACACAAGCCTTGTTTGGTCCATCTTGTCTACATTAAGAAGAGAGAGCCTGAATTAGACACAGTTCTTCATCCTGACCAGGTAGTTTGCCATGGAAGATGACTTTTACTCTCCCAGGTCCTTCATAGCTGCCTACATGTTCTCCAGGGATCATTTCTGCATGGACCTTTGAGGTTTTCAGCAGGTGGAAGATCCACTACATTTCTGTATTGTAAGACCAACTCTGTCCCTGCTGTTCTGCGATGTTAGATTAAGGGAACAGTGTATGGTTAGGGTTAATAACATGTTTGATTTGGGGTAGGAATCATTCTGCTGGATGAATAATGGTATTGGGAACCTGCAATATGTATGAGAATATATAGGTGAAATATATGTATGAAAACAGAAATCTACGTAGGATTTGAAGCCCAGAAGAGCATTGGGCCCTTGATTGGGATACTTAGCTTTGAATTAGGTTCTGCACAGTTGTGTCAGATTAATCAATATACAATGGCATTGGACCTTGTACCTTGGATGATTGAATGTCGAAGGGAACATCCAGTCAAAAAGGGTGAGTCGGTAGTGAAAGGTTAATAAAATAGCTACTTGTCACTTCCTGGGAAGAATGTTGTGTTTATTCCGAGCATAATGGAGTTGTAAAAAAATTATGATTAAATTAAAAAGACACCCTGAAGAGCGTCAATAAGAGAGTGAGAGGACAAAAAAGGGTGGTTTGAGTCTTGGTTCACATAGTCCCCCTCTTTGACTACTTTTTAACAACCCTGGCCTGTCCAAAATAATCTCCATAATATTGCTAACTATAAAACCCTCTTTGCTCAACCGTGTAATTTCTTTTCTCCAAGCTCAAATTGGACAAGTTAAACTTATGGTAATACTCCACTAGAAGACATTGAATGTGACACCCCCCAATGATCACTTTTATGATTAAAAGTAGATAGAAGAAGAAGTGAGGAATGAAAGGTTAATAAAATAGGTACTTGTCACTTTTTTTCTGTATGCTTAACAAAACACTCTTGAAATCTTGAGAACTGTTTGCTAATCTTGTTTCCAGAATGTCCTGTCCCCAACTGCTAAACTGCAGAATGTACTCCTTCACCCGGTTGAACGCAAACCGCCCACTCGCCCTTACTTATCAAAAAACGTCGCTCCCTGCCCTCCCCAAGGAAAGTATATAAGCTCTGCTTAAGCTCTTCTCAGGGCACTCTGCTCTATTCAAGTTAGCTCTGATCCCCCACATGCTGGACCCCCAATAAACCCTTTGCTGTTGCATGAGATAGCCATTTTTCAAGGATGAAGTTGGAGGCACTGTGGGTTTCAATTCATTCAGGAACAATTAAATGGTGAGGAAGCTCATTTCAATGAAATCTCTGGAGAACGCTCACAGGCAAGTCTTCCCAAAGAGTGGCCAAAAGGTCACATGAAGCCAGGCACATTGAACTCTACAATGTGAGGTCCATTTGTGTTTTGGCTCTCCACTATGGCTGCCAAGTTTTTCATAATATAATCAAGTGATATCCTGCCTGAGATTCCCAGTGCTCTGTGGAAAACCAACCTGGGACTAGATTTCCGAATCCAAGGGTGAATCTCATGCGTGGCCTCCTAAAATCCCAACACAATTCATGGCAATACTTCTCTGAGGTCAGTTCCAGAACTCAGTCTATAAGGGGAATTACCCAAGAGTTCCAGCCCTGGCGGACCCACACATCTCTTCCAACTGCCCCAAAAATGACCACAATTACAGCCAAAACATTCCCACATGGCCCTCATTTACTTCCATATAGACACTGATCATAACTTCTGGCTAGAGGTTTCCATGAGTGATGCAGCTCAGGACAGTGTCCAATATAAGCTCCCTTGCCCCTCATTTGCCTAAAGTCAGTGTGGCCTGGACACCCTTCCTGTGAACCAGGAGTGATCAAATAGGCCTGCCATTATTACTGCTCTGCTTCTACTATTTGAGGCCTACTGACTGTCAGGTATAGATTCTTTATGTGGTTTGTATTCATGAGAGAACACTAGCACATCTGCAGGGCTTTGAAGAACTCATTTGACCCAAGGGTCCATATTCACACTTGATGGAGGTCAGGAACCTAACAGAGGAAGGTGAGAGACTTCATCCACAATGACTGATTTTTTGAATTTTGGTTATGGATGCAAACATGGGATCTTTCTTTAGATCCATCAGGTGCTGACAATCTAAGCCTCAGCTTCACACAGGGCCAAGAGGCTTATTCAGACACATCTCTTTCCAATTAAGCAAAGAGCCACAGGTGATCCCCATTCATTTCCATTTGAATACCGTTTTCTTCAGGCTTCACAAAGGGGTGGCCTGAGCCAAAGACTTTCCTTGCATTCAGGGCAACAGAAAAATAGGTAAGCAAAAGTCCCAAAGCAGGGTTTCCCCACTGAGACTTTCCTGGTCACCCGGATATATGAGTTTTCTGAGATGCTCACCATTCCCTTCAGCTATCCAGTACATGGCCATGTGACAGAGCTTGGAGGTGGTACATATCTTGGACACAAAACCATGAGCCTATTCTGGAGAGTGTCCAGAATTCAGGAAGAAAACAGGAATTTAGGAAGATAGTAGGTTTTGCCCATTGATAAGGCTAGCCACAGTCCATCCATAAATTGGCAGTATGAATGCAGGGAAGCTTTCTACTAGACAGAACACACCCATTGATGCATTCTTTTTCTAATACTACAACCACGGACAGAGTGGGATACACAGTAATAGAAACACTCACCTTGTCAGAGAACATACTAGAAACAGTCTTCTCCAAACCAAACAAATTGCCTTAGCTACCTATTCTCAGAACATGAGAGAAAACCACAAACTCACACCCACACTCAAAAAGGCACCTCCTTGCCCAAAGTAGGTCTGTGACTATCCAGAGTGTCCTCTGACGGGTGGGCCATACTATATTTCCCCGAAGTGGACTGTGCTGCCTCTGTTCTGGTCTCCTTGGCCAAATCTGTGAAGTTGTCAGAAGCCAGTGGTGAGCCACTACCTTCTTTCTCAGGAAAGGCCCCTCTTCTTAGCTTTCCTGGCATTTGGCCATCCTCACATCACTAGGTACCAAGAAAGACTGACTCTGTCCTTGCTTAACCCAAACAAGTGAGACCACTGGGACTGGGACTGGGACTGGCTGTGGTTGCCTGACTTCCTGAATCCCAAATTTAGAGAGTTCCATCACCAAGGAAGTCATGTGAGGTAACTTCCTTCAGGAAGTTAATGAAGTCACTGCCTTGGCAACCACTTTGTCCTAACAGTTGCTTCCAAGGGTCCCAAGAGGTGCAGGGTACCCTTACTTCCTGTGACATTTTCACAAGTTAGAATGGTATTTCACCATAGGCACCCGGAAACAGCTCTCCCGGAAACAGGCCTTGTTTGGTCCATCTTCTCTACATTAAGATGAAAGAGGCTGATTCAGACACATCCCTTCATCCTGACCAGGTTGTTTACCATGGAAGTTGTCTTTTCCTCCCTCAGGTCCTTCATAGCTGCTTACAACTTCTCCAGGGATCATTTCTGCATGGACCTTTGAGGTTCTCAGCAGGTGGAATATCCCCTACACTCCTGTATTGTAAGACCAACTCTGTCCCTGCTTTTCTGTAAAGTTAGATTGAGGGAACAGTGTATGGTTAGGGTAATAACAGGTTAAATTTGGGTTAGGAATCATTCTGTGTGATGAATAATGGTATTGGGAACCTGTGATATTTACAAGAATATATAGGTGAAATATAAGTATAAATACAGAAGTCTGGGTAAGATTTCAAGCCCAGAAGAGCATTGGGCCCTTGATTGGGATACTTAGCTTTGAAATACCTTCCGCACAAATGTCTCATATAAATTGATAAACAATGGCATAAGACCTTGTAAATTGGATGATTAAATGTAGAAGAAACCATCCACTCAAAAAGGGTAGTCGGTAGGATTAGAAAGATAGTCAGTAGGTTTAGGAAGAAGAGTGAGTATAGGATTTGGACCAAAAGTTCTTTAACAATAGGGTTTCCGGTAGAGAATGAACGTAAATGTCAGCACATGTGAAGAGTGAGTCACAATGATGAACTGGGGAAAATATATAGGGAAGCAGATATGAATAGAGACATTAAGAAATCAGGCAATGTATAAATTGAGTGATAGGATTAGACATTTTCAACAGGGTAGAGGTTGAATACACAATCTTAGGGAGAAACAAATATTTAGCACCAATACGATTGACATTTGAGAGCATTATGCAATCTGGACTTGGTTGTTTTTAGTAATCCATGCTCACTTTCCATTTAGGCTTTGGTACAATCATAAGTGTGAACTTTGCATTTTGTGTCCAGAATATTAGTGTGATAAAGTGTATATGTAGTTCAGGTGACATGAGTATTTCTTCCACTAATTCTGTGGGCAATATTTTGAAGTTGTATAAATTAGTATTGGGTGTACAAATAGGTATACCCTGTGTCTACGAAAATAGATAAAATGAATGAATAGACCATACTGTGAATAAATAATATAACTGGTTCCAACATTAAATAATGGATTGAATTGATATCTGAAAATATACAGGATTTCTTATATTTATATACATACATTTATTACAACCATTTATACATCTAATGGTAATATTAGGGTTGTGGTTTGTCATGAAGAGTGTGTGAGTTTTGCTTCAAAAGTGATTATTGAAACCTAAAATAAAAAGAAGTCTCATGAAAAAAACAGTCAAAAACATGTAGGAATACATGTGTACTGAAGCAGGAAGTGATAGAAAGTGAAACAAATGCCTATAAATTTGCAAACTTGTGAATGAAATATATATCCTATGATGTGCATAAACTGAAGAAATAGTCATGTAACAGTGTTCAATAAAAATGAACGTCAAAATACACATCATGTACCATAGTAATCTACTTGCATTGATGTTAAAGTGGGTCAGTTACTGTAGAAAAATTATGACTTCTATGCACCATTCACTGAATTTAGATTTCAGCACTAGGAAACAATATATATTTGAGGTGGATGAATATTTCTGAGAATAATTTTGTGAACATTTGATTATAAATCCACATGCATGAATATGAATGCATTTAGGGATTGTATAATAAGACACATATATTTTATATGCTGAAAAATCTGGAGAGTATATAAATATATATATATATATATATATATATATATATATATATATATATATATACACACACACACACACACACACACACACGCAAATGCACAGACATTAAATGGTAGCAATATATATGCCAATCGAAATTCATCATGAAATATATATCATCCACAGATCCAAAAATATTCATTTTACTGAACATGGATTTATGTATTATCTTGTTCAACTAGGAAGCTCATGCATAGTTCTAATTTTCAATTCCAAAAACGTTTAGGAGTAGTGATATCTTCTCACAATTCGTATCTGCCAAGTCAGCCACCTCACAAAAATGTACATGTGATACCAGGTAGGATTCTATATGTGCATACAAAAATACATGTGCTGAATAGGCTACAGATACAGGGAGACAGGTATTCACATATTTGTTAACTTTAAAACACACGGAGAGTTATTTCAATTTAATATTGACTAGATTAATAACACCTACCCTTTATCATACAAAAGGTAAATCCAGCTATACACCATGCCTCCTCCGAACTGCTTGTATTTCTATTCTGTTTTGGTTGTTTTTCTCCATCAATTTATGATTGCCACAGTCTGGCTGGGCACAATTCAGGAGCCACTTGTCAATAAACTAACTTTATTTTTAGAACTACACACGCCAAAAAAATAGCTCCTCGGGAAATACCCTCAGAGCACAACTGCCATCACCAGCTTCCCACAAGCTCTCAACCTCTCCACTCCTCCTGCTCTTGAGTTCAATTGGCTTGGTCATTTGGGCAGAGCCAAAAAAGTCCCCCAATGAGCAGCTTGGTAGTTTGAAAGGGTGGGGAAACAGCCCAATGGGCATCACCGCAGAGTAGCCAATCAGCTAGATGTTGCTGGGGCCGCTGTGAGCAAACCATCAGCTGGCAGTCTGAAAGTTTTCTTTGGCCCCTCGGGCTGTGGCTCTCAACATCTCCCCCTCTCTGTTTAAACAACAAGCATGTGGCTTAGGGACCATGCCTGCCTTAGGTTGTCCAATAGTACATATGGTCCTTACCCATTATCGAATGAGCTGACCTCAAGGTGTCAGCCTCCAGTCTTAGGTTGGTACCATTGCAACTGGATCTTACCCGTCACTAACTACAGGTCCAGTATACAGCCACACCTATGGAGAGGACTTTGTACCAGTGGGGGGGTAAGGTTCTTTGTCTCATCTCTGTTGGACCCCAAATTTTAGCTGAACAACCATGACAAGCAGAAGGGAGGAAGATACACCAAGCCAATTGAGGGCTCCTTTTGGAAAAATTGTACCACCGATGACATCATCAGCAAAAATACCCCAACACTACCACAAGTCGATGCACCAACATATTGATCACAATGCATGCAGGTGAGTTCACAATGCATACAAGTGATACATAGTCCAGGCAAGTTCTGCAAGCAGTTCAGTGATGGCTTTTGCAGAAGCTGTAGATTGGTTTTATCTTTGTCTTCACAGGCACTGGGATGAAGATAGGAATTCTGGCAACAATGCCTAAAGAAAAAATTATGTAACATTCCAGAAGGCACTAAAAGAAAACAATTTTCTTAACAATTTACATTGTCTTGAAGAGATTTATTAAATATAATGAAAAGGAAAGGTGAAAGAAAGCAAACAGATCTGTTAACCTCCCTTTTTGTTCACATTTTAAAACAATCCTCAACGGGTGTTTACCCAATTTAAATTAAAATATTTACATCACGTGAATAAAAAAATATATTTGGATCCATTTTTTCATGAGCGCTCATCACATATGATATATGGTTATGTACATTCAAACATATAACACAAAACTCAAGTGTGCACACATAATATAATACATACAACACATAACATAATAGTAAAGGCTTTATAACTTTTTACATGTGAAATCTCCATTGCAAAGTCTAAAAACTCTATAGTCCAAAAATAAAACTGATCAGCAAAACATTAACCTAGGTCTGTATGAGCTCAAAAAACAAAAAAGAACTTCATGATATGGGAAAGGGCAATAATAAAATAGATATTGAAAAAAAACATCCTGGTTCTGTCACAGATGTAAGAATAGCCAAACTGGAGTTCTGGATATCAGGTGTAATTGATTTGAGCCAAATCATCTTCTTTTGGGTCTGTAGAAATCTCTTTAGTTAATCTCTCTGGAATCCAAATCGGCTCCTGTTCTCCCTGTGAAAACACACAAACAGGCCCCCGACTCCAGACAATTACTGGGTCAGGACCTTTCCATTGTCCTGTTAGAATATCCTTCCAAAGTACCTTGGGCTTATGTACATTTTTTGGACATATATGCCTTTCTGCAGCACTAAGCCCTGTTGAATCCAAATTTTAAAAGTTTAGAGTAAAAAGGGTTATTTTAAGTTTATCTTTGGGGAATATATACCCCTTCCCAATTACTTCTTTTTGCTTTAGTAAGTACGTTTTAATAGTTTGATGTGCTCTTTCAACTATACCTTGTCCCTGCTGATTGTATGGGACTCCTGTTATATGAGTGATGCCAAATGATGAGCAAAATTGTTTAAAAGAGGTAGAAGTATAACCAGGGGCATTATCTGTTTTTAACTGTTTTGGAACACCCACAGTGGCAAAATTTTGTAAGCAATGAGGTATAACATCTTTAGTTTTTTCTCCGACAAGAAGGGAGCCCATCAAAAATCCAGAAGAAGTATCAACTGTAACATGCAAATATTTTAATTTTCCAAATTCTGGCAAGTTTGTGACGTTCATCTGCCAAATATGGTTAGGTATCAATCCTCTAGGATTGACTCGAAGATTAACGTGTGGTAAAAAGGTCACACAATTTTGACATTGTTTTATTATTTGTCTAGATTTTTCCTTAGTTATTTTAAAGCACTTTTGTAAACTATTAGGATTGACATGGAACTTTTTATGAAAATTTGTAGCTTCTTCTACTATAGAGAAAATATGTATGTCATGTGTAGTTTTATCTGCTAAGTCATTGTCCAAACTAAGGGCTCCAGGCAATCCTGTATGTGTTCTGATATTTCCTATAAAGAACAGATCTTTTCTGTCCAAGATTAGACTTTGTATAGTGGAAAGCAAAGAGAAAACAGTAGAGGAAGGGGAAATCTACCAGCATGTTCAGGGGATACTATAGCATTAACTATATTCTGACTATCGGAAAATAAATTAATTACAGAATCTTTAAACATCACAAAAGCTTGTAATACTGCATTAAGCTCTACCTTTTGAGATGATTGTTTGGGTACTAGAAATGTAAAAGTTTGATCAGGTGTAACTATTGCTGCTGTACCATTATTTGACCCATCAGTGAATATATTTGGAGCATTCATGATAGGTGTTTTTCTTGTCATTTTTGGAAAAATTACAGGATGAAATGATCAAAAAGACAATAAAGGATTAGATGGTAAGTGATTATCAAATGAAATATTAGATTTGCACATGATTATTGCCCAAGTATTTAACTCATTAGCTAACTCATCAATTTGATTCAGAGTATATGGAGTAATTATTTTATTGGGAGAAATTCCAAACACTTCCTTTGCTGCTTTTGTTCTTTTCAGTATTAATTGTCCTACAGCCTCAGTATACCGAGTAAGAATATTGTTAGGGGAATAAGATAAATGCATCCATAATAATGGACCTTCTTGCCAAAATAATCCTGTAGTAATATTTTTTGTTGGTAGTACAATAAATAATAAAGACAAACTTAAATCAATTCTATCCAAATGCATATTTTCCATATATGTTTCAATAATTTTTAATGCCTTTCTTGTTTCAGGCGTTAACATGCGGGGTGAATTTGGATCTGATGGACCTTTTAGGATATCAAAAAAGGTTCCAACTCTATTGTGCGTATACCTAGATAAGGCCTTATCCAATTTATGTCTCCTAATAACATTTGAAAGTCATTAAGTGATTTGAGTTGATCTATTCGTACTTGAATTTTTGGTGGACAGATCATGGTTGAGGATAATAGAACTGCTAAATAATTAATTGGAAAATTTAATTCTACTTTATCTATTGTTATCTCTAGTTTATATTTTTTAATATGTTTTTAAGGGTGGCATAACATTCTAGCAATGTGTTTTTAGCTTTGTGTGCTAATAATATATCATCCATATAGTGAAATATTTGTAGTTCAGGATTTTGATTTCTAAGTGGCTGGATTACTTTGTTAACATAAATTTGACACATAGTTGGGCTATTAGCCATCCTTTGAGGGAGTACTTTCCATTTGTATCTCTGATCAGGACCTTCATGATTCAGTGCAGGGTTAGTAAATGCAAAACATGGACTATCCTAAGGTTGAATTGAAAATGAAAAAAAAAATCTTTAATATCTATACATAAATCATACCAAGTTTTGGCAAAGCAGATAATTGTGGAATCCCTGATTGAGCATGTCCCATAATAACCATCTCATTATTAATGCCTCTTAAATCTTGCAATAATCTCCATTTACCAGATTACTTTTTGATGACAAAACTGGGAGTATTATGGGGAGATACAGATGGTTTTATATGTCTTCTGCTAATTGTTGTTTGACCAGATCATGGGCTGCTGGTACCTTTTCTTTAGTCAGGGTCCACTGAGGAACCCATACTGGTCTTTCTTATTTCTAAGTAATTTTTATTGTCTTAGTGTCCCTTTCTTAAAATCCAACCCATTTCTGTCTGTTCCTTGATCTATTAGTATTGGAGCTGCTATACCTTGATATTGTTTTTCTAATCTTTTTCCTATCCTAAAACCTTGTCTAACCATAATTGTGGGTATATTTTAATTGATTTTTTTGTTAATTTCAAACCTAATTCATCTAGGACATCTCATCCCCATAAATTTACGGGAAGATGATCCATACATATGGCTATATAGTTCCTTCACATCCTTCAGGATCCTTCCAATCTAATACCATTGCTCTTTGATGGGGATTAGTCGCCAATTCTAGGCCTTGAAGTGTTTGAGTGGATGGTTGTAATGGCCAATATTTTGGCCATTCTGGACGAGAGATGATGCTAAGTTCTGCATCTGTATCCAGTAGCCCATTTAATTCATGTCCTTGAATATTTAGTTTTAGTATGGGGCAAGAATCTAACTTTAGAGAAAACATAGCCAAATCTACATCTGTGCAGCCTAATCCCTTGGAACCTCTTTCTACAACATGACTGGAAAATTTATCATGTAAGCGTGGTATTATTAGTAACTGTGCTATTCTGTCTCTTGGTGAAATTACTGATATACCCTTTGGAGAACTGGCTATAATTTTTATTTCACCTTCATAATTAGGGTCAATTACCCCAGGACTTATCATAAATCCTTTTAGAGTAGAAGAGCTGCGTCCCAATAATAAGCCTACTGCTCCTTGGGGAAGAGGTTTTTTACCCCTGAGAGAATGATTTGAACTCCCATCTCTGGAGTTAGTACTGCTCTGACAGAGGTGCAGATGTCCAACCCTGCACTCCCTCTGGTTTGTCTGTTGAGGGCTCTGATGGACAATGTGTCTTTGGACTACCCTGATGGGGTTGCTGGGTTCCTCCAGTGCTCCGTATATTTGTGGTTTGGGGCCCCAGAGCATTGGGTCCCCATGTCCATTTTCTGGCAACGTAACCTGATGCCTTTCTCCATGATATCATGGATAAACACCTGGTCCTTGTTTGTTTTTTGATAATATACTACGCTCTATGGTGGTTTGAGAATGGCATTCATTAGTCCAATGTCTCCCTCTATGGCATCCTGGGCAAATACCCCGTATTCTACTCCTTTGATACCTAGTTTTGTTAAACCCTCCTCTTATGGGGCAATTCCTTTTAAAATGTCCTGTTTGTTCACAATTGTAGCATGTTCTTGTACTGGCATCTAAAGCCTATTTTACTGCAGCTGCCACGACTTGCCCTTGTTCTAAAGCCTGTTTTACTGCAGCTGCCATGACTTGCTCTTGTTCATTAATGTCTCTACATAATTTAATATATGGGAATTGGAGCATTTTAGAAAAATCAGACATCAGTGTGTCTTGTAAAGTCTCAGTAGAGAAACTCTACTTTGGCCCATTTGCTTACCTATTGTTAATTTGCCCAGAATGTCAGGAAGCTCTTTGTCTCAGGGCACACCTTTGTGAAGCCTGAAGCATGCAGTTTTCAAATGGAAATGAATGGGCATCACCAGTGGGTATTTGCTAAATTGCTTTGGAAAGGGATGTGTCTGAATCAGCCTCTTTGATCTGTGTGAGGCTGTGGCTTACATTCTCATCACCTGATGGATCATTCCGTGTGTGAATCCATAACCAAAATGGCCAAAAGAGCAGTCCCTGTGCATGAAGTCTCTCACCTTCCTCTGTAAGGCTCCTGACCTCCATCAAGTGAGAATAGGGATTTTTTGTGTCAAATGAGTTCTTCAAAGCCCTGGAGAGTCTAGCACATAGGTTCTTGGGTTTTCTCATGACTCCAGTTCACATAAAAATATCTATACCTGACAGTCAGTAGGGCTCAAATTGGAGAAGCCTAGGCGTATTAAGGGCAGGCCTATTTGATCACACCTGGTTCACAGGAAGGGTGTCCAGGCCACCATGACTTTAGGCAATGAGGGGCAAGGGAGCTTATTTTGGACACTCTCTTGGACTTCGCCGCTCATGGAAACCTCCAGAAAGAGCTTAGAATGAGAGTGAATATATGGAAGAAGATGAGGGCCATGTGGGAGTGTTTTGATTTTAATTGTTATCATTTGTGTGGTAGTTGGAAGATATGACTGGGTACACCTGGGCCGAAATCTGGTGTGATTCCCCTTAGAGACTGGGTTCTGGAACTGACCTTAGAGAAGTATTATCATGAAATGTGTTGGGATTTTAGTTGGCCACGCATGAGAGTCGCCCTTGGAAACCGAGATCTAGGCCCAGGTTTGCTTTCCAAAGAGCACTGGGAATCTCAGCCAGGATATCACATGGTTTTATTCTGAAAGACATGGCAGCCAATGATGAGAGTCAAAACACACAAGGACCTCACATTGTAGACAGCAATAGGCCTGGGTTCATGTGACCTTTTGGCCACTCTTTGGGAAGCCTTGCCTCAGAGATTTCACCAGAGCTTTCATTCAAATGAGCTTCCTCACCATTGAATGATTCCTGAATGAATTTAAACCACAATGCCTCCAACATCAATCTTGAAAAATGGCTAGATAAATACCATGAAATTTTTGAAATTCCCATGACCATGAAAATGGTGTAAGAACAGAGATGCCAGTAAGTTGGGGCCTGATGAGAAGTGGGCCTAGAGAAGTTGTGTGCAGGTGTGTGAGAAAATATCTGTGGTGGGGCCATGTGGATCTGCCATTGGCTTCCAAATGGCTTGTAACTGACATGGTGCAGCCAGCATACCCTTATATGTAAAGGCATCTTTTAATATGCAGAGTTTTCAGGGCAATGTTCAGAATCAAATTGCTATGGTCAAGGATGCAAGCTATGTGGGATTGAAGCCTGGGTGGTACATTATCCTGCAGACCCTGAAACACCGCACGTGACAGAACTCCCTTTAGCACTGTGTCCCAGTTGAATTCCTTGTATTGTGTGAAGCAAATACCAAGCTCGCATTGCAGCAGCAAGAAACACCACGACAAGTGGAGGATGACCGAATGGCTTTAGAGTCCACACGGAAAGAGTTAGCCCCCAGTCCCCACAGTTTACCTACAAAGAGAGAATTCAGCACTGCTGCCTCATGTTCATTAGAAAATAAAAAACCATGTCCTCCAGGTCACTTAGATACATACCCAGCTTTGATGGTCTCTCTACAAAGGAAGCTAAAGCTCCTGACAACAACAAATATTTCAAATGCCCAAACTCAGAGACAGTTTCTCAAGAAGTCTTTAGTCCAGCAGAGCTCCAATTTTATCGAATATTTACCTGTTCCTAACTTTTGGAAACTCCTCTACCACCTTCAAGGTTGTGAACTCTTGAGCATATTTCATTCCAGATATGTATTCACAGTTTTTCTAACTCTTCTCCTGTAATTGTGTTTTACTTGGGGTGAAGGTAATGTCAAGGCATTATTCTGGATGAGAGTGGGAAGATTTTTGTGTAGCACATATTTACATACACATTGGATTTATTTTCCTATTTTCCATTCAAAATACTGAATCCCTGAAACTAACCCATACCGTACTAGACTCTGACTAATAATTCTAATATGATGGAGAAAAATAACCCAAAAAGAATAGAAATACAAGCAGTTCAGACAAGGCATAGTGTATAGTTGGACTTGCCTTTTGCATTATACAGGGTAGGAGTTATAAATCTAGTCAATTTTTTGTTGAAATAGTTCTCCATGTTTTTTTTTTATTGGTTGTTCAAAATATTACAAAACTCTTGACATCTTGTATTACATATATTAGATTCAAGTGGATTATGAACTCACATTTTTACTCCAAATACAGATTGCAGAATCACATTCGTTACACATCCACATTTTTACATAATGCCCTATTAGTATCTGTTGTATTCTGCTACCTTTCCTAGCCTCTACTATCCCCCCTCCCCTCCCCTCCCCTCCCATATTCTCTCTCTACTCCATCTTCTGTAATTCATTTTCCTACTTGTTTATTTTCCCCTTCCACTCACAACTTCTTATATATAATTTTGTAAAACATTGAGGGTCTCCCTCCATTTCCATGCAATTTCCCTTTTCTCTCCCTTTCCCTCCCACCTCATGTCTCTTATTAATGTTGACCTTTTCTTCCTGCTATTCCTTCCTGCTCTGTTCTTAGTTGCTCCCATTATATCAAAGAAGACATTTGGAATTTGTTTTTTTAGGGATTGTCTAGCTTTACTAAGCATAATCTACTCTAATACCATCCATTTCCCTGCAAATCCCATGATTTTGTCATTTTTTAGTGCTGCGTAATACTCCATGGTGTATAAATGCCACATTTTTAAAATTATTTTGAAAACCTATATTCCAATAAAATAGAAGAGAGTGAAGACATCGATAAATTTTTTAAATCCTATGATTTGCCCAGACTGAGTCTGGAGGATACACACAATTTGAACAGACCAATATCAATGGATCAGATTGAAGAAGCAATCAAAAGACTACCAACCAAGAAAAGCCCAGGACCAGATTGGTATACAGCGGAGTTTTACAAAACCTTTAAAGAAGAATTAATACCAATACTTTTCAATTTATTTCAGGAAGTGGAAAAAGAGGGAGCTTTACCAAATTCATTCTATGAGGCCAACATCACCCTGATTCCGAAACCAGACAATGACACCTCAAAGAAAGAAAACTACAGACCAATATCTCTGATAAAACTACATGCAAAAATCCTCAATAAAATTCTGGCGAATCGGACAAAAAGGCACATCAAAAAAATTGTGCACCATGATCAAGTAGGATTAATCCCTGGGATGCAAGGATGGTTCAATATACGGAAATCAATAAATGTTATTCACCACATAAATAGACTTAAAATAGGAACCATATGATCATCTCAATAGATGCAGAAAAAGCATTCGACAAAGTACAGCATTCCTTTATATTCAAAACATTAGAAAAACTAGGGATAACAGGAACTTTCCTCAAAATTGTGAAAGCTATCTATGCTAAGCCTCAGGCTAGCATCATTCTGAGTGGAGAAAAATTGAAGGCATTCCCTCTAAAATCAGGAACAAGACAGGGATGCCCTCTATCACCACTTCTATTCAATATAGTTCTCAAAACACTGGCCAGAGCAATTAGAAAGATGAAAGAAATTAAAGGCATAAAAATAGGAAAAGAAGAACTTAAATTATCACTGTTTGCGGATGACATGATTCTATACCTAGAAGACCCAAAAGGGTCTACAAAAAAACTACTAGAACTAATAAATGAATTCAGCAAAGTGGAAGGATAAAAAATCAACACGCACAAATCAAAGGCATTTTTGTATACCAGTAACAAAACTTCTGAATCGGAAATGAGGAAAAACACTCCATTCACAATATTTTCAAAAAAAAAATAAAATACTTGGGAATCAACCTAACAAAAGAGGTGAAAGACTTATACAATGAAAACTACAGAACCATAAAGAGAGAAATAGAAGAAGATCCATGTGTTTTTAAAGGTAACAAATAGGTGAATTCCTCTCTGCCTTTCTCTGTAGCCAATTCAGCACATGTAATTTCATATGCACATATAGAATCCTACCTGTTATCACATGTACATTCTTGTGAGGTGGCTGACTTGGCAGATACAAATTGGGAGAAGAGATCACTCCTCCTAAACACAGTTAGAACTGAAAATTCAACCTATGGGTGAGCTTCTTAGATGAACAACATGATAAATAAAATCGTATTCAGTATAATGAATATTTTTGGACCAGTGGATGATATACATTTCATGAAGAATTTCGATTGGCATATATGTTGCTACTTTTTAATGTGTGTGTATGTGTGTGTGTGTGTATATGTATATATATATATATATATATATATATATATACTCTCCAAATTTTTCAAAATATGAAATATATGTGTCTTATTGTACACTCCCTAAATTCATTCGTATTCATGTATGTGGATTTATAATCAAATTTTCAAAAGATTATTCTCAGAAATATTCATCCACCTGAAATACATATTTGTTTCCTAGAACTGAAAACTAACTTCAGTGAATGGTGCAAATGAATCCTAATATTTCTACAGTAACTGACCCAATGTCACATCAATGCAAGTAGATTATTATGGAACATGATATGTATTTTGATGTTCATTTTTAGTCAACACTGGTACATTACTATTTCTTCAGTTTATGCCCATCATAAGATATATATTTCATACACAAGTTAGCAAATTTATAGGCATTTGTTTCACTTTCAATAACTTCCTTCTTCAGAACACATGTATTCCTCCATGTTTCTTGATAAGACTTTTCATGAGACTTCTTTCTAAACACATTATTTTTTATTTCCATAATCACTTTTGAAGCAAAACTCACACACTCGTCATGATAAAATATAACCCTAATATTACCATTAGAAGTATAACTGGTTGGAATGAATGATTGTATATCAATATAAGATTTCCTGTATATTTTCAGATATCAATTCAATCCGTTATTTAACGTTTACCAATTATATTATTTACTCTCAGTATGGTCTATTCTTGCATTATCTCTATATTCATAGAGAGATGGTACACCTCTTTGTACTCCCAATATTCATTTATACGTCTCCAAAATATTGATCCCAGAAATGGTGGAAGAAATACTCATGTCACCTGACCTACATATACATTTTATCACAGTAATATTCTGGAAAATAAATCAAAGGTCACACTTATAATTGTACCAAAGCCTAAATTTAAAGTGAGCATGGATTTCTGAAAACATCCATGACCAGGTTGCCTAATGCTCTCAAATGTCAATGTAATTGTTGACTACATATTTGTTTCTTTCTAAGATTATATATTCAAACTCAACCCTGTTGAAAATGTCTAATCCTATCACTCACTTTAAACTTTGCCTGATATCCTAATGTCTCTATTGATATCTCTTTTCCTTCATAATTTCCCAGTTCATAATTTTGACTGTGCATTTGTGCTGATATTTACATTCACTCTCTACCTGAAACCCAATTGCTAAACAACTTTTGGTCCAAATACTATACTCTCTCTTCTTTCTGAATCTACCGACTATCTCCCAAATCCTACTGACTATCCTTTTTAGAATGGATGTTCTCTTCAACATTCAATCATCCAAGGTACAAGGTCCGATGCCATTGTGTATTGATTCATCTGAGACATCTGTGCAGGACATAATTCAAAGCTAAGTCTCCCAATCAAGGGCCCAATCCCTTTCTGGGCTTCAAATCTTACTTAGATTTCTGTTTTCATACATATATTTGACCTCTATATTCTTATAAATATCGCAGGTTTTCAATACCATTATTCATCCAGCAAAATGATTCCTAACCCAAATCGAACATGTTATTAACCAAAACCATATACTGTTCCCACATTCTAACTTTATAGAAGAGCAGGGACAGTGTTTGTCTTACAATAAGGAATGTAGGGGATATAACACCTGCTGAAAACCTCAAATTTCCATGCAGAAATAATCCCTGGAGAAGATGTAGGCAGCTATGAAGGACCAGAGAGTGCAAAAGTCTTCTTCCATGGAAAACAGCCTTGTCTGAATGAGGGGTTGTGTCTGAATCAGCCTCTCTGTTCCTAATGTACAGAAGATGGACAAATCCAGCCCTGTGTGGAGAGCTGTTCACGGGTGCCTATGGGTGATATACCATTCTAACTTGTGAAAGTGTCACGGGAAATAGGGGCAGAATCCATCTCATGGGACCCTTGGAAGCAACTGTTAGGACAAAGTGGTTACAAAGGCAGTGAACTTATTCAGTTCCTGAAGGAAGTGACCTCATCTCTATTCCTTGGTGATGGAACTCTCTGAACTTGCGATATAGGAAGCCAGGCACTCAGAGCCAGTCCCAGTCCCAGTCCCAGTGGGCTCACTTGTTTGGATATTCCAATGACAGAGACAGTCTTTTTTGGTATATACTGATGTGAGGATGGCCAAATGCCAGGAAAGCTTTGAAGACTGGCCTTTCCAGAGAAAGCAAGTAGTGGCTCACCGTGGGCTCCTGACATTTTCAGAGTTGGCCAAGGAGACCATATCTGAGACAGGACAGGCCATTTCAGAGGAACATAGTAAGGCTCACCAGTGAGAGTACACTCTGAATAGTCACAGACCTACTTGGGGAAAGGAGATGCATTTGTGGTTTTAGTTGTGTGTTTGTGGTTTTGTCTCATGTTCTGAGAAAATGTAGGAAAGGCGGTTTGTTTGGTTTGGAGTGAACTGTTTCTAGTAAGTCGTTTGACAAGGCAAGTGTTTCTATGTCTGTGTTTCCCAGTGTGTCTGTGGTTGTAGACATTAGAAAAGAGAATGCATCAATGGATGTGTCCTGTCTAGTAGAAAGCTTCCCAGCATCAATCTTGCCCAATATATAAATGGACTGTGGCTTGCCTTATCGAAGGGCAACACCTTCAAACTTCCTAAGTTCTTGTTTCCTTCCTGAATTCTGGCTACACTCCAGAATAGGCTCATGGTTTTCTGTCCAAGATATTTACCACCTCCAAGCTCTGTGATATGGGCATGTACTGGATAGCTGAAGGGAATGGCGAGCATCTCAGAAAACTCAGATATCAGTGTGACCAGTAAAGTCTCAGTGGAGAAACTCTGCTTTGGGGCTTTTGCTTGCCTATTGTTCTTTTGCCCTGAATGTCAGGAAGGACTTTGCCTCAGGCCACCCCTTTGTGAAACCTGAAGTAACCAGTTTTCAAATGGATATAAATGGGCATTACCTGTGGCTCTTTACTTAACTGCTTTGGAAAGGGATGTGTCTGAATCAGTCTCTTGGCCCTGTGTGAGTCTATGGCTTAGATTCCCTACACCTGATGGATGTAAAGAAAAATCCCATGTGTGCATACAAAATCAAAATGGCAAAAATTACAGTCATTGTAGATGAAGTCTCTCGCCTTTCTCTGTAAGGTTTCTGACCTCCATCAAGTGAGAATAAGGATCCTTTGGGTCAAATGAATTCTTCAAAGCCATGGAGAGGCTAGCCCATAGGTGCTTCGGTTTTCTCTTGACTACAGTTCACATAAATAATCTAAATGCCACAGTTAAAAGGCCTAAAATTGAAGAAGTGGAAAAGTATTAATGGCAGACCTATTTGATCACTCCTGGTTTACGGTAAGGGTGTCCAGGCCACCCTGACTTTAGGCAAATGAGGGTTAAGGGAGCTTATTTTGGACACTGTCTTGGGCTGCACCCCTTATGGAAAACTCCAGCCAAAGGATATGATGAGTGTCTATATGGAAGAAGATTAGGGCCGTGTGGAGTGTTTTGGTTTTAATTGTGGTCATTTGTGTGGTGGTTGGAAGAAATGACTGGGTCTACCTGTGCTTGAACTCTGGTGTGATTCCCCTTAGAGACTGAGTTCTAGAACTTACCTCAGAGAAGTATTGCCATGAATTGTTTTGGGATTTTAGGAAGCCACGCAATGAAAGTCGCCCTTGGAAACTGAGATCTAGGCCCAGGGTGGATTTCCACAAAGCACTGGGAATCTCAGCCAGGATATCACTTGATTGTATTCTGAAAGACATGGCAGCCATAGTTCAGTGTCAAAAAACACATGGACCTCATATTGTAGACCTCAATAGGACTGGATTCAAGTGACCTTTTGGCCACTATTTTGGAAGCCTTGCCTTTGAGAGTTCTCCAGAGCTTTCATTGAAATGTGCTTCTTCACCATTTAACGGTTCCTGAATATATTGAAACCCATAGTGCTTGCAACATCATCCTAGAAAAATGGCTAGAAAAATACCGTGAAATTTTTGAAATTCCCATGACCTGGTGGCACTGGAGAACCTTTGGATGTGCTGTTGCTGATCTTGAGTGTGCCAGACAGTGCCTTGATTGACTGGGTTTCATGAAAGTGGTGTAGAACACAGATGCCAGTAATTTGGAGCCTGCTGATTAGTGGGCCTAGAACAGTGGTGGGAAGGTTTGTGATAAAACATGTAGTGGGGCAATGTGGATCTGCCCTTGGCTTCCAAATGGTTGTTACTGACATGGTGCAGCCAACAGACAATTCTTTGTAAAGGCATCTTGTTATATTGAGAGGTTTCAGGGCAATGTTCAGAATCAGGTTGCTATGGTCAAGGGGGAAAGCAATGTGGGATAGAAGCCTGGTTGGTGCATTATCCTGCAGACCCTGACCCACCACTCCCGACAGAAATCCCTCCAGCACTGTGTCCCAGTTGAACTCCATGTATTTTGTGAAGCAAATTTCAAACTCCCAGTGCAGCAGCGAGAAACACCACAAAAATTGGAGGATGTCCAAATGGCTTCACAGTCCACACGGGGATACACTTAGCCCCCAGTGGCCACAGGTTACCTACAAAGAGAGAATTCAGCACTGCTGCCTCATTTTCATTGGAAAATAAGAAACAATTTCCTCCATGTCACATAGATGCAGACCCAGCATTGATGGTCTCAGTACAAAGGAAGCTAAAGCTCCTGACAACCACATATTGTTCAAGGGCCCAACCTCAGAGGCAGTTTCTCAAGAAGTCTTTAGGCCAGCAGAACTCCATGTTTGTGGAGTGTTTACCCTGTCCCTTTCTTTTCGAAAATCATCTACCACCTCCATTTTTTCAAAACTGTGAGCATATTCCATTCCAGATATGTATTCACTGATTTTCTAATTCTTCTCCTCTAATGGTGTTTTAGTTGGAGCGAAGGTACTGTCAAGGCATTTTTCTGTATGAGAGTGGGAGGATATTTGTGGAGCACACATTTACATACACATTGGATTCATTTTCCAATTTTTCTTTCGAAATACTGAATCCCCGACACTAACCCCTACCCTACTACACTCTGACTACTAATACTAATAAGATGGAGAAAAATAACTGAAACAGAATAAAAATACAAGCATTTCAGAGGAGGCATTGTGTATAGTTGGACTTGCCTTTTGCATTATATATTGTGGGAGTTATAAATCTAGTCAACTTTTTGTTGAAGTCGTTCTCCATGTTTTTTTAAAGTTAACCAATATGTGAATTCCTGTCTCCCCTCTCTGTAGCCTATTCACCACCTGTATTTTTATATGCAAACATAGAATCCTACCTGGGACCACAAGTCCATTCATGTGAGGTGGCTGACTTGACAGATACAAATTGTAAGGGATCACTCCTCCTAAATGATGTTGGAACTGAAAATTCAAATTATGGGTGAGCTTCCTACTTGATCAATATTATTCATAAATCCATGTTCAGTTAAATAAATATTTTTGGATCTGTCAATGATATATATTTCATTTTGAATTTTGATTGGCATATATATTGCTATTTTTAATGTCTGTGTGTGTGTGTGTGTACACACACACACACACACACATATAGATAGATAGATAGATAGATAGATAGATAGACTCTCCAGATTTTTCAAAATATGAAATATGTGTTTTATTTTACACTCACCAAATTCATTCATATTCATATATGTGAATTTATAATCAACTTTTCACAAGATTATTCTTAGAAATATTCATTTACCTGAAAAACATATTTCTTTCCTAGTACCGAAAAGGAACTTCAGTGAATGGTGCACACAAATCCTAATATTTCTACAGTACCTGACCCAGTTTAACATCAATGCAAGTAGATTCCAATTGGACATGATGTGTATTTTGACGTTCATTTTTATTCAACACTGGTAGATTACTATTTCTTTAATTTATGCACATCATAGGATATGTATTTCATCCACAAGTTAGGAAATTTATAGGCATTTGATTCACTATCAATCACTTCCTGCTTCAGAGCACATGCATTCCTCCATGTTTCTTGACTGGTCTTTTCATGAGAAAAGGGATGGACAATGCAAGGTAAGGCAACTAACATAGCACCGAACACAGCGAAACAGTCCTATTTGGTTGCAACCGGATTTAGAGGGCATTGCTTCTATTGTAATCATTTAATCCCCTGAACTCCAAGTTTAGATTGTTTCAGAATTTTGTACCCAACATGTAAGGGAGGGACTCAGAAGTTCACAGTCTGCAGAAGTTCATTAAAAGCAGTTTTTGTTTCTGTTCTTTTTTTTTTTTTTTCTGTTCTGTGCAAGTTAACATTTCAAGGACACCTGGGAGGGGCAGAGCTTTTTTCTTCTCTTTTTTTTTCTCCCTGCCAGCTTTTACCATGGAGCCCAGTTGGTAACTTCTTTAACTTAGAACTGTAGCCATCTCTGTCAAGCCCCAGCTCAAGGCCAGAGGCCTTGTTCACATATTGCCAGCATTGTGACTGACTCTTTCCAAACACATTATTTTCGATTTCCATAATCACTTTTGTAGCAAAAATAACATATCTTCATGATAAACCATAACCCTAATATTGATATTAGATGTATAAATGGTTGGAATGAATGATTGTATATCAATATAAGATTTCTTATATATTTTCAGATATCAATTCAATCCGTTATTTAATGTGGAACCAGTTATATTATTTATTCACTTATGGTCTATTCATGCATTATCTCTATATTCATTGACACAGTGTATACCTCTTTGTACCCCCTATACCCATTTATATGTCTTCAAAAAATTGCTCCCAGAAATGGTGGAATAAACACTCATGTCACCAGATCTACATATACATATTATCACAGTAATATTCTGGACACAAATGCAAACGTCACACTTATGATTGTACCAAAACCTAAATGGAAAGTGAGCATGGATTACAAAAAACATCCATGTCAAGGTTGCCTAATGCTCTCAAATGTCAATCCTATTGGTGACTACAAATTTGTTTCTTCCTAAGATTATATATTCTAACTCAACCCTGTTGAAAATGTCTAATCGTATCACACACTTTATACTTTGCCTGATTTCGTAATGTCTTTATTGATATCTGCTTTCCTACGTTCTTTTCCCATTTCATTATTGTGACTGTTCACATGTGCTGACATTTACATTCACTCTCTAACCGAACCCCTATTGCTAAAGAGATTTTGTTCCAAATCCTATACTCACTCTTCTTCCTAAACCTACCGACTATCTTCTTAATCCTACCGACTATCCCTTTTTGACTGGATTTTCTCTTCTACATTCAATCATCCAAGTAATGTTCGTGCAAGCATCGGAGGAAGAGACCACCAGGAGAGTGTCTCATGCCACAGCAAGAGGTTTATTGGGGGTCCAGCATGCTGTGGCTCAGAGCTCACAAGAATAGAGCAGAGAGCCCTGAGAACAGCTTAAGCAGAGCTTATATACTTTCCTTGAAAAGGGTAGGGACGGAAATTTTTTGATGGGTCAGAGCGAGTGGGCGGTTTGCGTGTAACCAGATGAGGGAATACATTCTGCAAATTCGAAGTTGGGGACAGCACAATCTGGGAACAAGGTTAGCAAACAGTTCTCAATATTTCAACAGTGTTTTGTTAAGCATACAAAAAAACAGGAAGTTCCAAGTTCCTTTTTTATTAACCTTTCATTCCCCACTTCTTCTTCTGGCTAATTTTAATCATAATAGTGATTATTGGGGGGTGTCACATTCTATGTCTGCTAGTGGGGTATTACCATAAGTTTAACTTGTCCAATTTGAGCTTGGAAAAAAGAAATTACACGGTTGAGCAAACAGGGTTTTATAGTTAGCTATAATATGGAGATTATTATTGGACAGGCCAGGGGTGATAAAAGCGTAGATAAACAGGGGGACTGTGATAACCAAGACTCAAACCACCCTTTTGGGGCGTCTGTCTCTCATTGACACTCTTCAAGGCATCCTTTTATTTTACTCATAGGTTTTTTTACAACTTCATTATGGTCGGCATAAAAACAGCATTCTTACATCAATGCAGCACAAAGGCCCCCTTCTCTCATGAAGAGGAGGTCAAACCCTCTACTGTTGTGTAAAACAACTTCAGAGAGAGAGGTTAAAGATTTCTGAAAACTGTGTTGGAGGTTTCTAATATCTTTAAGTTTTGGTCTATTGCTGCTTCTATTTGGGTCATTTGTTGTGTACCATGGACCAGGGCAGTGGTTCCTGTGACTACCCCTGCAGCAACTCCACTTCCTAATATGATAGGTAAAGTAAGAGATATATGTTCCCAGTGGAACTGGGTTGTATGCCCCCCTGTTTGAACTTCAAATGAACCTGGGTCATTATAGAGCAATCTGGGAAACATCTTCACCATTTCACAATTAATCACATCTGTTGACCATTTCATTAAAACATAAACAATGTTTAAGTATATAGAATTATACTGTTGTAGGGGCAGTCAAGGCAAGGCACCTAAGATAGCACAGAAGACAGGGAAACAGTCCTATTTGGTTGCAACCGGATTCAGCGGGCATTGCTTCTGTTGTAATCAATTAATTCCCTGAACCCCAAGTTTAGGTAGTTTCAGAATTTTGTACCCAACATGAAAGGGAAGGGACTAAGAAGTTCACAGTCTGCAGAACTTCACAAAAAGAAGTTTTTTTTCTGTTTTTTCCTCTTTGGTGGGCAAGTTAAACTTTCAAGGACACCTGGGAGGGGGAGAGCTTTTTCTTCCTTTTCTTTTATCCCCCTGCAGTGTTACCATGGAGCCCAGTTGGTAATTTTATATCTTAAAAATATAGCCATCTCTATGAAGCCCCAGCTCAAGGCCAGAGGCCTTGTTCACATATTGTGTGAAAAACTATTAAAGGGGTGTCAAGCTTAGGAGTGCTGATTTTTGCAGCCAGTAGCCAAGTAGAGCAGGGCAACAGAAAAACAGGAAGTTTATCTACACTGAACTCTTTTATAGGGACTCTTTTGCTGAAAATCCTAAAGTCATGGTGAAGACTTCTGGAGAAGTTCAGTTAAGATTTTTCTGTGGGCCTGGTACAGAGGGGGAAGACGGGGAAGGCGGAGGGTGAGAGCTGCTCCGTGGATCTGAGAAATAGGAAGGAGAGATATAAAAGAATAATGGGAAAGGGGTTTGGGATTTTCCTAGAAACAAAAACTTGAGCAGTATAACAGGTAGAGCAGAGGGGAAGACGGGAGTGACTATCCCGAAAAGCCTGTGAGGCACTTTAAATTCTTAGTATCCTGTTTTCAGTGATCACAAAGCAACTTTAAAGGTCATTTTCATTACATCTTCAATAGGGGTCTGAGGGATCTCCTAAGCTGGTTTGAGCTTTAGGTTAGCTGGTAAGAGGACCTGGTGCGACCCGGTGCGGGTACTGACAGAGGAAGAGAGGAGTTAGTGGGTGGATGGGTACCTCAGTACCTGCTAACTCAGCAAGGGGGCAATGCTCTGAGAACCAGCGGAGGTTTGGGTTTTGGATCTAGTAATTGGAGGGGAGAAATAAGGTTGCTGAGGTAGGACTGACAGCAGAGAGTCTGGAGCAGAAAGCTGAGGGTGAGGAACTATTGGAGAAGCATAGTTCAGGATGTGAGGGAAACAGGGAAAAGGCCTCCAGATAGGGGAATTTCCTTTCACCCTTTTGAGCACTTGCAGAAGGTAAAAAGGTCACACAGAATTTGAGGATCTAGAGACTCCTCTTGGCGCCATCTGTTTTAGATATCTAAGTAGTAATATGGCCAATGCTGTGTACTGAATTAATGAGGATTTTACATTCCACCAGGCAGCCCCTGTATGCTCAAATCCCCATGACTTACAGAAGAAGTCATCTTTTCCCACACTCAGCCATGGCGGTTTGTGGCTTTGATAGTCTGCGGGGCAAACATACTAAAATAGGCTAGCCAACCTGCATCTGGCTTGCCTGTCTATACAACCATAATGTTTGTTTCCATTATCTATGGTACGGAAATGATTTAATGGAATTTTAGTGGGATCCTCTTCATCAAGGATATCCTAATAGGAAAGACCTATATCCAGCTGACAAATGTCTGGGTGGAGAGATGGCCACCAGGTTCCTAAGGGGGCTGTATGCAAGATAGACCATACTTCTTGTCTTGTAGGATTTGTGATCAGCCATTGTTGCTGAACGGGCAATGAGTGTTAGGTCTACTGGTGGCCAAGGGGAAAGTCTATAGCCTTATCTACGTGGCAAATACACAATTTGAACGGGTTACCAGTCTTTTCCAGTTTCCAGCCAGAGTCTGGACAGGTTGCAGGCTTGAGATGAGAGGCATGGATCCAGGAAGTGATTCCGTCTACTTTTACCGCTGTAGGTGTTATAAGTAGCACCTGGTATGGTCCTTTCCAGCGGGGTTCCAGGGATGACACCTGATGTCCTCTTATGTAGAGGAATTCTCTTACTTGATATCGATGTGGAGTCCCCTCGTCCCCAGGTTGGAAGGCAGTGGCCAGCTGTTTCCACAGGTATAGCTGAGTTCTTTCAAGAGATTTAAGTCTGTCAAGCAAGGGTGTGTGGAAGGGATACTTAGGTCTTAGAGTTGGGGTTAGGTCCCTTACCAGAGGAGGGGCCCCATAGAGAATTTCATAGGGGGTGATGTTACACAAAGAAACAAAGGGAGTATTTCTTTCATGAAACAGTGCATAAGGCAGGAGCATAGTCTACCCTTTTATGACGGTCTCTAAGCTTAATTTATTGAAGGTCTCTTTAATGCTTCTATTTATTTTTTCATGTGTCCTGAGCTTTGGGGTCTATAAACACAATGTAACTTCCAATTAATCCCCAGGGTCCTGGCTAACCCCTGGTTTACCTGGCCCATGAACGCTGTTCAATTATCAGACCACATTACATTAGGCAGGCCCTGTCTTTGAAAAATATCTTTCAGGATCTTCTTGACCACCATTTCTGCCGGTTTTTTTTTTTTTTTTTTTTTTTTTTTTTTTTTTTTTTTTTTTTTTTTTTTGTGGGAAAGGCTTCAATCCATCCTGAAAATGTATCTACAAAGACTAGGAGATATTTAAGTCCATATCTCGCTGGCTTAATTTAGGTAAAGTCCACTTCCCAGAATTGTCCTGGTCTGGTTCCTGGTACGTGCTTTCCTGCAGGAAGCTTGGAATGGTAAGCATTAACCAATTAACAGAACCGACAGGCTTTTGTTACCCATTCAGTTATTTCCATTCACTGTGAGTGAGTTAGTCTAAAACTCTGTTCTTGATCCTACAGGAATGGCTGCAGTTTCTTTGAACTAAGTTGATTGAGTTGATGTACATTTTTAACATAGTGTAGGGCTTTCTGAAATTGCAGGCTGGGCTCAGTGAAGTTGAGGTGTTCAGTGTTAGTGTTCTTAGATGTTATCAAAAGCTTGCTGGTGCTCAAAGGGTCCATTGGAATTGGGCATTCTCATTTAACAGCGGGTATAAAGGAGCAGCTATGAACACAAACCCAGGTCCATAACCTGCAAAAGCCAGCAGTTCCAAGAAACTCTCTATGTTGTCTCCTGTTAAATGGGGGTGGTATCTGCACAACGTTTTGTTTCCTGGGGTCAGTGAGCCATCATTTACAGTGCCTAAGGAAATACCCCAGGAAGATTACTTCTTGCTGGCAAATTTGGGCCTTTTTGGCCAAAGCTCTATACCTGAGTTGAGCAAGCTCAGATAATAGTGCTTGGGTCACAGACTCAAAGTTTTCCTTGGTGTTGGCTGCCAGGAGCAGGACATCCACATATTGAATCAGGGTGACTTCGGGGTGTGTAGTTCTGAAGTTATTGAGATCTCTGTGAAGGGCTTCATCAAAGAGAGTGGGGGAGATTTTGAACCCCTGTGGGAGTCTAGTCCAAGTTAGTTGACAAGACGTTCCTGTTTCTGGGTCTACCCACTCGAAAGCAAACAGCAACTGACTATCTTTATGCAGAGTCAAGCAAAAGAAAGCATCTTTTAAGTACAGAACAGTATACCATTTTCACTCAGCCACAGCAAAGTGTTTATTGGGGGTCCAGCATGCTGGGGCTCAGAGCTCACTTGAATAGAGCAAAGAGCCCTGAGAACAGCTTTAACAGAGCTTATATACTTTCCTTGGACAGGGCAGGGAGGGAAATTTATTTATGGGTCAGGGCGAGTGTGCAGTTTGCATGCAACTGGGTGAGGGAGTACATTCTGCAGTTTGGCAGTTGGGGATAGCACATTCTGGGAACCAAAATAGCAAACAGTTCTCAAGATTTCAACAGTGTTTTGTTAAGCATACAGAAAAACAGGAAGTGACAAGTGACTATTTTATTAACCTTTCACCAAAGCAAAATGGAAAGTGAGCATGGATTATTAAAAACAACCATGCCCAGGTTGCCTAATGCTCTAAAATATCAATCCTATTGATGACTACATATGTCTTTCTACCTAAGATTATATATTCATCCTCAACCATGTTGAAAATGTCTAACCCTATCACTCACATTATACTTTGCCTGTTTTCCTAATGTCTCTATTGATATCTGCTTTCCAACATATTTTTCCCAGTTCATCATTGTGACTGACTCTTCGTATGTGCTCATATTTACGTTCACTCTCTACCCGAAACCCTATTGCTAATGAACGTTTTGTCCAAATCCTATACTCACTCTTTTTTCAAAACCTACTGACTACCTTCCTAATCCTGCTGACTATTCCTTTTTGACTGGATGTTCTCTAAGACATTTATTCATCCAAGGTACAAGGTCCTCTGCCATTGCATATCGATTTATCTGAGACATCTGTGTAGAACATAATTCAAAGCTAAGTATCGCACTAAAGGGCCCAATTCCCTTCTGGGCTTCAAATCGTACCTAGATTTCAGGTTTTATACTTATATTTCACCTATATATTCTTGTGAATATCGCAGGTTCCTAATACCATTATTTATCCCACAGAATGTTTCCTAACCCAAATAAAATATATTATTAACCCTAACCATACACTGTTCCCTCAATCTAACTTTACAAAAGAGCAGGGACAGAGTAGGTCTTACAATACAGGAATGTAGGGAATCTTCCACCTGCTGAGAACCTCAAAGGTTGATGCAGAAATGATCCCTGGAGAAGATGTAGGCAGCTATGAAGGACCTGAGAGAGCAAAAGTCATCTTCCATGGCAAACAAGCTGGTCAGGATGAAGGTATGTGTCTGAATCAGCCTCTCTCCTATTGATATAAAAAAGATGGACCAAAACAACCCTGTGTGGAGAGCTTCTCCTGGGTGTCTATGGTTGATATACCATTCTAACTTCTGAAAGTTTCACAGGAAGTAGGGGCAGCCTCCATCTCAAGGGACCTTTGGAAGCAACTGTAAGGACAAAGTGGTTGCCAAGGCAGTGACCTCATTCCCTTCCTTTAGGAATTGACCTACCTCACTTCTTTGGTGATGAAACTCTCTGAACTTGAGATCCAGGAAGCCAGGCATCCAGAGGCAGGCCCAGTCCCATTCCCAGTGGGCTCACTTGTTTGGATTTACCAAGGAGAGAGTCTGTCTCTCTTGGTACCTAATGGTTTAAGGATGATCAAATGCAAGTAGAGCTCTGAAGACGGGCCTTTCCTGAGAAAGCAGGTAGTGGTCAGCACAGGCTCCATACAACTTCACAGAGATGGACAAAGAGACCAGATCTGAGACAGGACAGGCCATTTCGGGGGAACATACTATGGCCCACAAGTCAGAGGACACTCTGGATACTCACAGACTTACTTGGGGAAAGAGGTGCCTTTTTGAGAGTGGGTGTGAGTTTGTGGTTTTGTCTCATGTTCTGAGAATAGGTAGGAAAGGCGGTTTGTTTGGTTTAGAGTGGACTGTTTCTAGAAAGTCCTTTGACAAGGTGAGTGTTTCTGTGTCTGTGTATCCCACTGTGTTCTTGGTTGTACACATTAGAAAAAGGAATGCATCAATGGATGTATCCTGACTAGTAGAAAGCTTTCCAGCATTCATCCTGCCCATTTTAAAAAAGGACTGCTGGTTGCCTTTTCGATGGGCAACACCTACTAACTTTCTAAGTTCCTGTTTTCTTTCTGAATTCTGGCCACTCTCCAGAATAGGCTCATGGTTTTTTGTCCAAGACATATATACCACCTCCAAGCTCTGTGACATGGCCATGTACTGGATTGTTGAAGGGAATGACAAGCATCTCAGAAAACTCAGATATCATTGTGACTAGTATAGTCTCAGTGGAGAAACCCTGCATTGGGATTTGCTTACTTATTGTTATGTTGCTCTGAAGTCAGGAAGGTCTCTGCCTCAGGCCACCCCTTTGTGAATCTTGAAGAAAACAGTTTTCAAATGGAAATGAATGGGCATCACCTGTGGCTTTTTGCTTAATTGCTTTGGAAAAGGATGTTCTGAATCAGCCTCGTGGCCCTGTGTGTGGCTGTGGCTTAGATTAGCAGCGCCTGATGGATATAAAGAAAGATCCAATGTGTGCATCCAAAACCAAAATGGCAAAAAGATCAGTGATAGTGGATGAAGTCTCTTGCCTTCCTCTGTAAGGTTCCTGACCTCCACCAAGTGACAATAGGTAACCTTTGGGTCAAATGAGTTTTTCCAAGCCTTGCAAATTTACTTTGGTTTCCTAATGACTCCAAATCACATAAAGAATCTATACCTGACAGTCAGTAGGCCTCAAATTGGAGAAGCAGAGCAGTATTACAGGAAGAACTATGTGATCAATCCTGGTTCACAGGAAGGGTGTTCAGGCCACCCTGAGGTTAGGCAAATGAGTTGCAAGGGAGCTTATTTTGGACACTCTCGTGGGCTGCGCCATTCATGGAAGCCTCTAGCCAAAGGTTATCATGAGTGTATGTATGTAAGAAGATGAGTGCCATGTGGGAGTGTTTTGGATTTAATTGTGGTCATATGTGTGGTGATTGGAAGAATGACTGGGTCCACCTGGGCTTGAACACTGGTGTGATTCCTCTCAGAGACTGAGTTCTGTAACTGACCTCAGAGATGTAATTGCTTTGGAAAGGGATGTGTCTTAATCAGGCTCTTTGCCCTGTTTGAGGCTGTGGCTTAGATTATCAGCAACAGACGGATCTAAGAAAAGATCCCATGTTTGCATCCAAAACCAAAATGGCCAAAAGAGCAGTCATTGTGGATGAAGTCTCTCGCCTTCCACTGTAAGGTTCTGAAAGAATAAAACAAATTGAAATTGAAACGTAAACAACCAGGTTTTGTAAAGTTTCCAAGCTGCACTCAGAACCTAAAATTCCTGTGGCAGTTAAGACAATTCCTGAAACTGCCCATTAGATGTGTGTTGAAATCTTCCCTGAACACCTAGTTACTTAACAACCCCTTCCCAGAAACCGTGTAGCTCACCACGTATACATCTCAGGGCTTTAACCAATAAATTTAAACGTATACCCCTTCTCAGGGCTGACCAATCACTCCCTGCCTGACCTTTTCCCGCCAATGAATGTGCTAATCATGTTTAAGAGTTGTTATTTGATTTTCCTGTGGTACATGATGATTTCCTAAAGGAGGCAATGATGTATGTAAATCCCTGCTCTCTCTAAAGAATGTATATATACTCTGCTCAAGTTGTTCTCGGGGTTCTTTGATTTTTGGTCCTCTGAAGTGAGCTCTGAGCCCCAGCATGCTGGACCCCCAATAAACCCTTTGCTGATGCATGAGAAAACCTCTTTGTTGTCTTTTCCTCTGACGTTCGCCGCACCTATTTATCTGGAGGCCCCAGGTGAGATATCCGGCAGCGGTGGACGAAAGACCTCAAGGGACTCCTCTCGGGGTTAGTAAGGAGCCTATTTCTGGTTTCGGATTTCAAGTCAGGGCATGGCAAAGTGGCTGTTGGTGAAGAGCATTAGCTCTCTCCTATGGTGTGACAGACTTGTCACAGAGCCCAAGTTCACGTTTCTGGGGGACACTCCGGAAGACTAGGGAAATCAAAGAATAGTAGTTTCCTCATCTCAGTTACATTTTGCTTCAGGATTCGGTTTGCCAGCCCATCAGGTTTTGCCGGCTACTCAGTTTGGTTCATTGTCCCGAACTCATGTTGAGTTTACTGTCTGTCTTTATTGCCTAACCCATTAAGATTTACCAGTTACTCAGTTCTAATCTTTTTCTTGGAGTCATGTTAAACATTTACTGTTTGTCTTTTTCTGTGTTGCGTTTGTGTCTTCACTGTCCCTGTTTGAGTAATTCCTATTATGGGACAAAGCACATCCTCTTCTCTGTCTCCGACCCTTGATCATTGGACTGATGTCCGCTCAAGGGCCCAGAATCTTTATTTTCCAGTAAAACGCTGTACCTGGCAGACTCTCTGTGCTTCAGAATGGCCCATCCTCGAAGTTGGATGGCCCCCAGAAGGATCCTTCCACTTTCCTCTAATCCGAAAAGTCAGAGATATTGTCTTTCAGCTTTGGCCACGTGGCCACCCAGATAAAGAGCCATATACCCCTTCCCCCATGATCCTATCATTCAAACCATCCACTCCTCCCCCTCTTCCTTCCATTCTCCCTGAGTCACAAGACTGGACACTCCTCCCCCTCCTTATCGTCTACTCTCCCTCCCCAACCCCCAACACAGTTCCTGATGATCCTCCAACCGCTGACTCAGCCTCTCCACTGCTATAGGCAATTGGGCCAGACCCAAGCCCTCCAGGGGACTTCTCCGCAGCAGCAGCAGCCCCTCCTCCCCTGGAGGAAGCTGGGCAACCTAAAGGAACCCACCGGCGGCGGATAATAGAAAACTCAGAAGCCCCTGTGATACTCTCTTTCCGTCCATATGGGCCCAAGAACCGACCCAACTGGGACCCCAACACCTTTGAAGGTAAGAAGCATCTGTCCACTTATCGCCGGGCTCTAATAGCGGGTCTCCGAGTGGCCGCCAGAGGGCTGACCAATTTGGCCAAAGTAAGAGAGATTATCCAAGGGCCTAATGAGTCTCCCTCTATGTTTCTGGAGAGAATTATGGAAGAATATACTCCTTTTGATCCTCAGGCAGAGGACCAAAATGCATCTGTTACAATGGCCTGTATTGAGCAGGCTGCCAAAGATATTAAGAGAAAGTTACAATGTCTAGATGGATTACAAGATACGACCTTAAGAGATTTAGTCAGAGAAGCTGAGAAAGTATATTATAAGAGAGAAACTGAGGAGGAGAGGGAACAGAGGATAGAGAAGGAAAGGGAACAAAAGGGGCATGAAAGGAGCAAAAGGCAGACAAAAACATTGGCTAAGGTTTTGTTCACAGCAGCAAATATGCCAGAAGTTAAAAAGCTTGGAGTCAGGAAAGGATACTTGGGCCCATGCCAAAGGCTGCCCCTGGCCTCAGATCAATGTGCCTACTGTAAAGAAAAAGGACACTGAGCCAAAGAGTGCACCCAAAAGAAGCAACTACGCCAGCATGCCATGCTGACTCTAGAAGAGGACTAGGAATGTTGGGGCTCGGATCTCCTCCCCGAGATCAGGGTAACATTTGAAGTGGAGGGGACTCCAGTGAACTTTGGAGAGGATACAGGAGCAGTATTCTCAGCCCTTAAGACCCCACTGGGCTCCTATCAAATAAATGGTCCCTAGTTCAAGGGGATAATGGCAGTACATATCGGGCTTGGACAACTAAGAGGATTATGGATGTAGGAAAAGGAAAAGTCCAACACTCTTTCCTAGTAATGCCAGAGTGCCCAGCCCCATTGATGCACAGGGATCTGCTTACCAAACTCGGGGCTAGAATAACTTTTAACCCTGATGTTCCCGAAGTGGATGTTCTAAAGCCTTCAGTGAAACCTCCCATAGTCACAGCATTGACTATGTCCGTTGAAGATGAACATCAACTCTTCACGCTCCCTAGGACTGATCAAAGAGGCAAACTACCACAGAAATGGATAAAAGATTATCCGAATGCCTGGGCAGAAACTGCTGAGTTAGGTCTAGCAATAAAACTACCTCCAATAGAACTAGAATTAAAAGCCTCTGCCTCTCCAATCAGTGTTAAACAATATCCTCTAAGCAAAGAAGCTAAAGATGGGATAAGTCCCCATATTCAGAAATAATTGGCCCTTGTGGTCCTAAGGCCCTGTCAATCAGCCTGGAATACCCCCCTGCTACCAGTAAGAAAGGCAGGAACTAGGGACTACTGTCCTGTTCAAGACCTAAGAGAGATAAACAACAGAGTGCAGGACATTCACCCAACAATACCCAATCCATATAATGTGCTTAGCACTCTGAATCTGGAGCGGGAATGGTACACTGTGCTGGACTTAAAAGATGCTTACTTCTTCTTGCCCCTACATAAGGACAATCAGTTTCTGTTTGCTTTCGAGTGGATAGACCCAGAAACTTTAACATATGGCCAACTAACCTGTACTAGACTCTCACAGGGGTTCAAAAACTCCCCCACTCTCTTTGATGAAGCCCTCCACAGGCCTCAGAACTGCACACCCCGAAGTCACCCTACTCCAATATGTGGATGATCTGCTACTGGCAGCCAACACCAAGAAGAACTATGAGTCTGGGACCCAAGCACTATTATCCGAGCTTGTTCGGCTTGGATATAGGGCTTCTGCAAAAAGGACCAAATTTGTCAGCAAGAAGTAATCTTCCAGGGTTATTCTCTTAGGGGTGGCAAAAGATGGCTCAGTGAGCCCAGAAAACAAACCGTTGTGCAGATACCGCCCACATCTAATAAGAGACTATTCAGAGAGTTTCTTGGGACTGCCGGCTTTTGCAGGTTATGGATTCCTGGGTTCGCATCTCTGGCTGCACCTTTATACCCGCTTATAAATGGGGATGCCCATTTCAAATGGACCCCTGAGCACCAAAAAGCTTTTGATAATGTCAAAAAAAGGCACTGCTATCTGCTCCAGCTTTAGCACTCTCAGAAGTAGAAAAACCCTTCACTCTCTACATCGAGAAAACGAAAGGAATAGAACTGGGAGTGTTCACTCAGACTTTGGGACCTTGAAAAAGGCCGGTAGCATTCTTATCAAAAAAATTGGACCCAGTGGCTAGCGGGTGGCCAAATTGCTTAAGAGCGATAGCAGCGGCAGCCCTTCTAAAAAAAGATGGTCATAAATGAACGTTGGGACAGAAGCTAACCATTATAGCCTCCCATGCCCTGGAGAGCGTCATCTGTCAGCCTCCAGAGAGGTGGCTATCAAACTCCAGAATAAACCACTACCAGAGCCTCTGGATTAACAAAGACAGAATAACTCTGAGACCCCCTGCTCCACTCAACCTGGGTACACTGCTGCCAGAAGAATCATCAGAACCCATCACTCATGAGTGTCAACACATACTGGCAGAGGAAACCAGTATAGGATGAGACTTGAAAGATCCAGCCACTGCCTCACCCAGAAGTCGTATGGTTTACAGACGAGAGCAGCTTCCTCCAAGATGGTAAGCGGCGGGCTGGAGCAGCAATAGTTAGCAAAACTAATGTCATCTGATCCTCTGGTCTCCCAGAAAAGACATCAATCCAAAAGGCAGAACTGATTGCCCTTCCGAAAGCATTGGAACTAGCAACAGGCAAAAGGGCCACCATATACACTGATAGCCGCTATCCATTTGCCAATGCTAATGTGCACAGGGATATTTACCAGCAAAGGGGGCTATTAACCTTTGCTGGGAAAGAAATAAAGAACAAAGATGAGATCCTCCACCTTCTCTCAGCAGTGCAGAGCACTAAGGAACTAGGTATAGTGCACTGTCCAGGGCACCAGAAGGGAAACGACCCCATGGCGGTTGGAAACAGAAGGGCAGATGAGGAAGCTTAATTGGCAGCCCTAAACGTAGTGACTCTGGTAACTTTTTCCACACCGGGGGGAACAACAATCAGGAGATTTGGCCGCACTGGAACATTCAGGCAACTTATCATCTGAGGAGACAGATACAGGACTCTGGGACCCTTCAGAGCCGAGTTTACTATTTCAAAAAGCCCACCTTTATGTCAAAGACGTACACCAACTCACCCACTTAGGCTGAAAAAAGTTATAGGCACTTCTAAAGGACTGGAGAAAGGACTTATTATTGACTGACTCACAGAGGAAAGAAATAGCTGAGCAGGTGACTAGAGCTTGTCAAGTCTGCCAGTTAGTTAATGCTTACCCATCCAAGCTTCCTGCAGGAAAGCGCTTACGAGGAACCAGAACAGGACAATTCTGGGAAGTGGACTTTACTGAAATTAAGCCAGCAAGGTACAGACTTAAATATCTTCTAGTCTTTGTAGATACTTTTTCAATATGGTTTGAAGCCTTCCCCATGAAGAAACAAAAGGCTCAGAGGGTGGTCAAAAAGATTCTATAAGACATTTTTCCAAGGTTTAGCCTGCCTAAGGTAATAGGGTCTGATAATGGACTGGCATTCGTGGCCCAGGTAAGTCAGGGATTCGCCAGGACCCTGGGGATTAATTGAAAGTTAAATTGTGTTTATAGACCCAGAGCTCAGGACAGGTAGAAAGGATGAATAGAACCATCAAAGAGACCTTAACGAAAAAAGCTTGGAGACCGGCATAAAAAATTGAACTCTGCTCCTACCTTAAGCACTGTTTCGTGCAAGAAAAACGCCCTCTGCCTCTTTGTGTAAACTCACCCCTTATGAAATTCTCTATGGTCCCCCTCCTCCAGTAAGGGACCTAACCCCAACTCTGAGACTTAATGATTCCTTTCACACACTCTTTCTTGACAGACTTAAAGCCCTTGAACAAACCCAGCACCCAGCGATACCTGTGGAAAAAATTGGCCACTGCTTATCAGCCTGGAGATGAGGGAACCCCACATCGATATCAAGTGGGAGACTTCATCTACATGAGATGGCATTAGGTGTCATCCCTGGAACCCCGCTGGAAAGGACCATACCAGGTGCTGCTTATAACAACCACAGTGGTGAAAGTGAATGGGATCACTTCCTGGATCCATGCCTCCCATCTCAAGCCTGCGCCCTGTCCGGACTCTGGCTGGAAACTGGAACAGACTGGTAACCGTCTCAAGTTGTGTGTCTGTCATGTGGGTAGGGCTATGGATTCTTCCCCTGACCACCAGCAGTCCTAATCCCCATCAGCTTGTTCAGCAACAATGGCAAGTTATAAATCCTACTGGGCAAGTAGTGTGGTCTATTTCACATACAGCCACCATATGGACTTGGTGGCCATCTCTCCACCCGGATATTTGTCAGATTGCCATAGGCCTGTCTGACTGGGATCTCCCTGACATAGAGGACCCCCACAGAGATCCCACTCAACCCCAAACCAGGGCAACATAGACCACCTTACCCCATGAATTATGGATATCATCTTCCGCAGCTCAGGTGTAAACTAGCCAATCTTGATTTTTATGTGTGCCCAGCTGATTTCCGAAGTCGCAAACAGGCCCAAACCTGTACAGGACCCAGTGACTTTTATTGTAGATCTTGGGGTTGTGAACAAACGGGAGCTGCATGGTGGAACCCAAACTCCCCCGACAGTACCATTCAGGAAGAAAGAAATGACACCTTGATTGATCCCAAGAAATGTGCTGCTAGCCAAGTGGTGTCAAAAACTCACTGTGGAAAGAATAGTCTATGTTACCCCCTCATTTTAACTTTCAATTCCAAAGGAAGGGGCTACCTCGGAACAGCATGGCGTATGGGAAATACGTTGGGAATGCGATTCTATATATATGGCCCTCGTTATGACTTTGGTCACTGGTTCACCATCCGGCTGAAAAAGGAAGAAAATATCACAGCAATAGAGCCCAATCCCCTCAACCCAGGAATTAAGCCTCCTAAACCTCCCATGGCTAGATCTACCAGAACCCCTCTACCATCTCATACTTCCTGGTTTCCGTCTTTGCCTACTTCCCCAGTCCAGAGTACAGACTCCTCCCCCTGGGAACTAATTAAAGGAACCTTTATTGTACTGAACTCCAAACAGTCAGAACTCCTTGCATTTCAGCCCAGGTATTTGACATCTCTGTAAATTATTGTGTAATGGTGCAGATACTCCCCAGGGTGCTCTATTATGATGTAGAATCATTTGAAGGTCTACTAGGGGGAGAAACAACCCGATTTTGCGGGGAGCCAGTGTCCCTTACTCCTGCCATCCTATTGGGGATAGGAGCTGCTGCAGGAGTGGGTATGGGAACAGCTGCTACTATATGTGGGTCACAACAAATGGCCCGATTAGAAACAGCAATAGATAAAGACTTGAAGACGTTAGAGACCACCATCACAGCTTTGCAGGAATCCTTAACTTCTCTCTCTGAAGTTGTTTTAAAGAACAGGCGAGGATTAGACCTCCTCTTCATGAGTGAGGGGGGCCTCTGTGCTGCACTGAGAGAAAAATGTTGTTTTTATGCTGACCATACTGGAGTTGTAAAAGAATCCATGAGTAAATTGAGAAAATGCCTTGAAGAGCACCAGAAAGATAGGGAGATTCAACTAGGGTGGTTTGAGTTATGGTTTACCCAGTCCCCCTGGTTAACTACACTCCTATCAGACTTAGCTGGACCCTTGATCATCCTTATGGTGTTGCTAACTGTAGGACCTTGTTTGCTTAACCACATAGTTTCCTTTCTCCAGGCTCAAATTGGGCAGGAAAAACTCATTGTAATCAGACAGAAATACGGTCCACTGGCAGAAATAGAATGTGAGACCCCGCAATAATTATGATTTATTACGTTTAAGATTAAAAGTAGTAAGAAAAAGGAGTGGGAAATGAACGAATAAAAGAAATTGAAATTGAAACATAGAACCAGGTTTTTTAAAGTTTCCAAGCTGCACTCAGAACCTGAAATTCCTGTGGCAGTTAAGACAATTCCCGGAACTGCCAATCAGATGTGTGTTGAAATCTTCCCTGACCACCTAGTTACTTAACAACCCCTTTCCAGAAACCGTGCAGCTCAGCACATATACATCTCAGGGATTCAACCAATCAGTTTAAACGTATACCCCTTTTCAGGCCTAACCAATCACCCCCTACCCGACCTCTTCCCGCCAATGAATGTACTAATCATGTTTTAGAGTTGTTATTTGATTTTCCCGTGCTATGTGTTGATTTCCTAAAAGAGGATATGATGTATGTAAAGTCCCTGCCCTCTCTAAAGAATGTATATAAACTCTGCTCAAGTTGTTCTTGGGGCTCTTTGTTCTTTGCTCCTCTGAAGTTAGCTCTGAGCCCCAGCATGCTGGACTCCCAATAAACCCTTTGCTGTGACATGAGACAGTCTCTTGATGGTCTTTTCCTCCGACTTTTGACCGACCTTTTCACCTAAGAAGGACCTGAGAGAGCAAAAGTCAACTCCATGTCAACTTCCATGTCAAACAACCTGGTCAGAATGAAGGAATGTGTCTGAATCAGCCTCTCTCTTCTTAATGTAGATGAAATGGACCAAACCAGGCCTGTATACAGAGCTTTTCCTGGGTGCCTATGGTTGATATACCATTCTAATTTGTGAAAGTGTCACAGGAAGTAGGAGCAGCCTCCATCTCATGGACCATTGGAAGCAACTGCTAGGACAAAGTGGTTTTCCCAGGCAGTGACCTCATTCAGTTCCTGAAGGAAGTGACCTACCACACTTACTTGGTGATGGAACTCTCTGAACTTGGGACCAGGAAGCCAGCCACCAAGAGCAAGTCCCAGTCCTAGTCCCAGTGGTCTCAATTGTTTGGATTTACCTAGGACAGAATCAGTCTTTCTTGGTACCTACTTATGTGATGATGGCCAAATTCCAGGAGAGCTCTGAAGAGGGACTTTTCTGAGAAAGCAGGTAGTGGCTCAACCATGGCTCCTGACAACTTCAAGGAGTTGGCAAAGAAGACCAGATCTGAGGCAAGACAGGCCATTTCAGGGGAACATAGTATGGCCCACCAGTCAGAGGACACTCAGGATAGTCACAGACATACTTGGGGAAAGGAGGTGCCGTTGTGGGTGTCGGTGTGAGTTTGTGGTTTTATCTCATGTTCTGAGAATAGGTAGGAAAGGCAGTTTGTAGGTTTGGACTGGAAAGTTTCTAGAAAGTCGTTTGACAACACGAGTGTTTCTATGTCTGTGTATCCCACTGTATCCGTGTTGTAGACATTTGAAAAGCAAATGCATCAATGGTTGTGTCCTGTCTAGTAGAAAGCTTCCCAGCATTCATCCTGCCCAATTTAAGAATGTAGAGCGGCTTGCCTTATGGATGGGGAACACCTACTATCTTCCTAAGTTCCTCTTTTCCTCCTGAATACTTGCCACTCTCCAGAGTAGCTTTATGGTTTGGTGTCCAAGATATGTACCACCTCCAAGCTCTGTGACATGGCCATGTACTGGATAGTTGAAGGGAATGGGAGCATCTCAGAAAACTCAGATATCAGTGTGACCAGTAAAGTCTCAGTGGAGAAACCCTGCTTTGGGCCATTTGCTTACTTATGTTTCTATTACCCTGAGTGTCAGGAAGGTCTTTGCCTCAGGCCACCCCTTTGTGAAGCCTGAAGAAAACAGGTTTCAAATGGAAATGAATGGGCATCACCTGTGGCTCTTTGCTTAATTGCTTTGGAAAGGGATGAGTCTGAATCAGCCACTTGGCCCGGTGTGACAGCAGTGGCTTAGATTCTCAGCATCTGATGGACCTAAAGAAAGTTTCCAAGTGTGCATCCAAAACCAAAATGGCCAACAGAGCAGTCATTGTGGATGAAGTCTCACGCTTTCCTCTGTAAGCTTCCTGAGCTAAATCAAGTGAGAATAGGGATCTTTGGGTCAAGTCAGTTCTTCAAAGCCCTGCAGAGGCTAGCCGATAGGTGCTTGGGTTTTCTCATGAAACCAATTCACATAAAGAATCTATACCAGACAGTCATTAGCCCTCAAATTTGAGAAGCGGAGCAGATATAGAGCAGGCCTATTTGATCACTCTTGGTTCAGTGGAAGGGTGTCCAGGCCACCCTGACTTTAGGCAAATGAGGGGCAAGGCTGCTTATTTTGAACAGTGTATTTGTCTGTGCCCTTCATGGAAACCTCCAGCCAGAGTTCATGATGAGTGTCTATGTGGAAGAAGATGAGGGCCATGTGGGAGTGATTTAGTTTTAATTGTGGTCATTTGTGTGGTGGTTGTAAGAGATGGCAGAATCCACCGGGGCTTGAACTCTGGTGTGATTCCTCTTAGAGACTGCGTTATGGAACTGACGTCAGAGAAGTATTGCCATGAATTGTGTTGGAATTTAACGAGGCCACGCATGAGAGTCGCCCTTGGAAACTGAGATCTAAGCCCAGAGTGGCTTTCCACAGCACACTGGGAATCTCAGCAGGATATCACATGATTTTATTCTGAAAAACTTGGCAGCCATAGTTGAGAGTCAAAACACACATGGACCTCACATTGTAGACCTCAATTGGCCTGGCTTCATGTGACCTTTTTTCCACTCTTTGGGAAGCCTTGCCTGTGAGAGTTCTCCAGAGTATTCCTTGAAATGTGCTTCCTCAAAATTTAATGGTTCCTTAATGAATTGAAACCCACAGTTTCTCCAACTTCATCTTAGGAAATGGCTAGATAAATACTCTGAAATTTTTGAAATTCCCATGACCACCTGCAACTGGAGAATATTTGGATGTCCTGTTGCTGATCATGAGTATACCAGAGAGTGCCTTGATTGACTGGGTTTTATGAAAATGGTTTAGAACAGAGATGCCAGTATGTTGGGGCCTGCTGAGTAGTGGGTCCAGAGCTGTTGTGTGCAGGTTTGTGATGAAACATCTGTGGTCGGGCCATGTGTATCTGCCATTGACTTCCAAATGAATTGTGGCTGACATGATGCAGACAGGAATCACTAATATGTCTGAAACCACTCCATTAAAGGCATATTGTTATATGGAGATGTTTCAGGGCAATGTTCTGAATCCGGTTGGTATGGTCAAGGGGGTTAGCTATGTGGGATAGAAGCCTGGTTGGTGCATTCTTCTGCAGACCCTGACCCACCACAAGTGACAGGACTAACTCCAGCACTGTGTCCCAGTTGAACTCCTTGTATTTCTTTTTTTTAATTAATTTTTATTGTAGGTTGTACAAAACATTACATAGTTCTTGATATATCATATTTCACACTTTGATTCAAGTGGGATATGAGCTCCCATTTTTACCCCATATAGAGATTGCAGAATCACAACAGTTGCAGAACCATTGTTTTACATATTGCCATTCTGGTGTCGGTTGTATTCTGCTGCCTTTCCTACCCTCTACTATCCCCCCTCCCCCTACTCTCCCCTCTTCTCTCTTTACCCCCTCTACTGTAATTCATTTCTCCCCCTTATATTTTTCCTCCTTTTTCCTCACTTCCTCTTCTATGTAATTTTTTATACCCCTGAGGGTCTCCTTCCATTTACATGCAATTTCCCTTCTCTCTCCCTTTCCCTTTCACCTCTCATCCCTGTTTAATGTTAATCTTCTTCTCATGCTCTTTGTCCCTACTCTGTTCTTAGTTACTCTCCTTATATCAAAAAAGATATTTGGCATTTGTTTTTAAGGGATTGGCTAGCTTCACTTAGCATAATCTGCACTAATGCCATCCATTTTTCTCCAAATTCTAAGATTTTGTCTTTTCTTAATGCAGAGTAATACTCCATTGTGTATAAATGGCACATTTTTTTATCCATTCGTCTATTGAAGGGCATCTAGGTTGGTTCCACAGTCTTGCTATTGTGAATTATGCTGCTATGAACATGGATGTAGCAGTGTCCCTATAGTGTGCTCTTTTTAGTTCTTTAGGGAATAGACCCAGTAGGGGAATAGCTGGATCAAATGGTGGTTCCATTCCGAGCTTTCCAAGAAATCTCCATACTGCTTTCCAAACTGGCCACACCAATTTACAGTCCCACCAGCAATGTACAAGAGTACCCTTTTCCCCACATCCTCGCCAGCACTTGTTGCTGTTTGACTTCCTAATGGCTGCCAATCTTACTGGAGTGAGATGGTATCTTAGGGTGGTTTTGATTTGCATTTCTCTGACTGCTAGAGATGGTGAGCATTTTTTCATATACTTGTTGATTGATTGTATGTCCTCCTCTGAGAAGTGTCTGTTCAGGTCCTTGGCCCATTTGTTGATTGGGTTATTTGTTATCTCATTGTTTAATTTTTTTAGTTCTTTGTATATTCTGGATATTAGGGCTCTATCTGAAGTGTGAGGACTAAAGACTTGTTCCCAGGATGTAGGCTCCCTATTTACCTCTCTTATTGTTTCTTTTGCTGAGAAAAAACTTTTTAGTTTGAGTATGTCCCATTTGTTGATTCTAGTTATTAACTGTTGTGCTATGGGTGTCCTATTGAGGAATTTGGAGCCCGACCCCACAGTATGTAGATCATAGCCAACTTTTTCTTCTATCAGACGCCATGTCTCTGATTTGATCTCAAGTTCCTTGATCCACTTTGAGTTAACTTTTGTGCATGGTGAGAGAAAGGGATTCAGTTTCATTTTGTTGCATATGGATTTCCAGTTTTCCCAACACCATTTGTTGAAGATGCTATCCTTCTTCCATTTCATGTTTTTAGCCCCTTTATTGAATATAAGATAGTTGTAGTTTTGTGGATTGGTTTCTGTGTCCTCTATTCTGTACCATTGGTCCACCCGCCTGTTTTGGTACCAGTACCATGCTGTTTAGAAGTCAGTTCGGTTTGAAGTCTGGTTGTGGAAGAACAGGTTGTAAAGTCATCTGGGAATGGGTTCTTCTATGAGAGAAACAAAAAACATGAGTACTGAATAAATGTAGCAGCAGCTGGAACATGTCACTGTATAGAAGTTCCCTTACAAGCCTTTAATATCCCCAGTTATCAGGACTGTTAACTTAATATTTAACTTTTAGTGTTACAGTTGTCTCTCCCCATAAGATACAGTTTAATAATTTAATGTCACCTGATCTTGCAAAATCCTTTTAGTATGACCTCTGTGTCTAATAGAGACACCTTTAATTCTCTTACTCAGGGCTGGATAATCATACTTACAAATACCAAGCCTATGTGTTTAGCTTAAGAATATCTGTAGGCCTTAAACTAAAAACTTCTGCCTCTGGCAGATCCTTTTGATAGTCTCGTTTTATAGTTATCAGGCATTCCTGTCTGAGAATCCTTCTTTGTAGCCTCCAGTCTTACTTATTTTGGGAGGCTAACATGAAGTGAATACCATAATATATTATTATTACTATTATTATATAAAATGCCCAGGAATGCCTGTATTTTGTTTTTAACTGTCTATTCTAAGTGTTTAATATGAAGCAGTCAAACTGACTTTTGTTTCTCTATATTGTGAACAGTCAGCTGAGCTTTTATGGGAGTCATTCTTGGGGAAAATTGAGAGCAGCTTCTCAGTTCTGCTAGTGCCATTTGCGCTAGGTGGGTCCAGGTCTTCCTTGACCATGTGGCTTCCCTTGGAAGCATCAGGGATATCTCCCTTCTCTGATGACTATCCTCTTTGTAGCAATGCACTGATTGGCTTTCTGTTCTCCAGTGGTCTTATTAATCTCCCTGATCAGGAGGTTATGTGGTTCAGAGTTGCAAAGCTCTTTAGAGAAGTCTGCTGTTCTCTGGATATAGACTGACTCAGAGGGCAAGAGCCAAATATTAGTTTTCTTGTCCCTTTTCATTTAACTTTAATTTTAAATCCTAATCTTAAACATCCATCAAATAAATTTTAACAGCCTTATATTAAGAGTACTGGGCTTTCATGTCTATAATTTAAAATTATTTAACTTTTTATTAATTGGGATCTGTATTATTCTGTCTGTCTTGTAGGTGATGGGTTATTATCTTAAATTAACCCATGCTGTGTTCTTAAAGCAACACTTCTGTAAAACACTAACAGGAAATCTTTATGTCACCTATAAGGAAATTACAAAATAAAATTAACAAGACTAAACATACTCAGTTCTTGTAATAGCTACCCTGAATTATTTGGCTGAGTTATAGATTACATCCCCTTTTTGAGATGCTAGTGATCTTGACCGAAAAAAAAAAAAAACAAAAACCAAAAAAACTTTTGAACATAACTTTAAATGAAATAACATCTGACCTACTGCTTTCGTAGTCATTCTCACATATAGTAAGATGGGACACAGAGCCTTATCTCAGGTAAGGCAGTGCTCATTATAAATCTTAAGTGTTTTAGTTCTAAAGCTAATCTTTGTTTTGAAAATATCATTTTACAAAGTTTACATAAATTTTTTGAGGTCACATGAACATTAGTTAACACCATATGATATAACATTTAAAACATTAATTAAAGAAAGGCTGAAACTTTTTAACCTTTACATAGATTAGGCTCTCATTAACTTAAAAATACATATAAATTGTTCCCCAATGTAAAAAGTAACATAAAAGTTTACATATCTTATTGATTTCAGGTAAATAAATCCCCAATATATTTTTTTACCATACAACTTCAGAACACCAGCTTGATGTAATGCTGTTTTAAAGTTTCTACCTTACAGACTTGTATACCTGGAAGATATAAGCACATTAATAGCATCACAACTGCATTGATGTTTCTACATTAACCAAGTTTAGCTTTTAAAGAAATGGCAGTACAGTGCTTTAAAATAACAGTTCTTATTTAATCAGTTGTTTAATTTTTATGGTTGCTAGCTCTAGAAAAAATAAAACTTAATAAACACAATGATATGGGTAAACTTATGTTTAAGAAATTTTTGTCTCTTTAACACATGACTGATTTTTACAATCTTATACAGACTTTAGGACAAACTTATACAGACCTTAGTAAATCAACCAGATATCTAACAAAAGTACTCTTGAATGAGTAATCCCATATCAAATTTACATTACTTATTTTTCAAAATATTAGACAAATGTATTGAACAGTGTAAGCGATTTTTTTGTTGAAGGAAAAGTCCTAGAACCAAGGCATATTAGACCTTTTATCGGCATTAATATTTTATTAGATTTTTGAACACCTAGAAAAACTTGTAAGCTTAAATTTAAAGACATTTATTTTTATCTGTTTATCCAATTTAAATTGAACCAATTAAATCAGGTGAATTTAAGTTCTTTGAATCCACTTTTTAAAATTTGTTTTTATGAGTGCTTTTTTTATGAGTGCTCCATATATATGTTAATTTGTATATCATCAATATGATATACGGATATATGTATATATAGACATACAACACATAACAAATGTGTGCACACATAATAATAGTAAAGGCCTTGTAGCTTTTTGCAGGTGAAATCTCCACTGAAATGTTTCAAAAACTCCACTGTTGGTCAAAGATAGAAATGATGAGAAAAACATTAACCTAGGTCTGTATGATCAAAATCATGAGCTCAAAAAAAATACAGAATCTAAGGAAAAAAATTAGAGTCCTGGAAAAAGTGACTGGCCAGTAATTAGTAAATACCATACAATTCAACATTTTTCCCCCCTTAGGCCTCAGATCAGTCTCCTACTGAGCTTGCAGGCTTCTTTCATTTGAATTTCAACATAAGTCCTGGCTGAGGTCTGGAAGGAGGAGGAAAAAACTGCTATTCTGAGCAGACACCTCAGGCCTAAGGCATTTTAACCATAATTTTCAGATTCGGATGTTGAAATTTGATACAATTTTAAGATATAATTCACAAAATTTTATATCTTTACATCTTGTTTTGTCAACAGATACCTTACTATGATTTACTATCCTTGTCCAAATGAATGCACTGGTACACACTGTGACATTTTCCCAGTCTACCCAATTCAAAATTAGTGAAAAACAAAACTGAATGTTTGGGAAGTTACTTGCCAACTTGGAAGTAGAGTTCTTTAATTTTCCATCATAAGAATTTAAGTTATCTGGCATGAATTATCTGAAATCATAAACTAAACAATTCCCTAAACCCGACTTTTAACTGCAAGATTGAGCAATGCTTCAAAAACCCATTCAGATACCAGATTGTTACAATAAAACATCATCATTAAAACACACATTGAGCTAAGATCATTCCCAAGAAACAATTTATAATATCAGCACATTATTCCACATGTCTTAAAGGGCCAGAAACAAAGACACAAGACAGACAGAAAGGAGCTCCAGACTATGGCTGACAGACAGAAGCCTTAAAAACAGAGCAGATAAGAGAAAAATCTCCTACACCAGTGGCACGATAGATGTCCCCACAAGAGGATCAGATGTTTTCACAGAGTGGCAACCTGAAATGTAATATCAAGTGTTTCCATGGTGACTTTATTGCATTTAGTGTCCCTTTTACTTTTTCTGTTTTTTAAGAAGACAGGGGTGGCATAATTTTTACAGTGCAGGGAAGTAAAGAGGGAATTCCCTTAAGCAACAGGGCTTTGGCAGCTGCTGGGAGTCCCTCAGTCCCTCCTTTTACTTACAGGATTAGCTCCTCTGGTTTGGTTCCACCCCAAGCACGCTCCATCTCCTAACATTTCAGTAGTCAGCTTTCAAAAAGTTCCTGGGCGTTGGGGGGGTGTTTATCAAAATTTGTAACTTAAAGTTTGGTTCCTGACCTTGAAGCGAATTAATACCTATTTAATAATGAGGACAGGGTTTGAGAAAAATAAAAAGGGATGTTTACTGCTTTGCTAACAAAGCATAAACACAGGGAACTCTGCCCAAAAGTTGTGACTCTCTTGATCTGGAGCGACAAGGGGTTTTAAAAAAGTTTCCATTGTTAACCTGGGAGATACTCTGTTTTTAGGTCACCAGCAGGCATTGCCCTGTGCAGTGGGTGGGCTCCAGGCAGCCAGCTAGGGGCTTCTCTTATCCTGCTTAACAAAGGGGTGTAAACTTCATCACAGTTCCTTAGAGCACAGTCCAAAGGGGTGTCAGGCTTACTTGCTTTATTATCCATTTTTACATCCAATATCCTTAAGTTTTTAACCACAGAAATCACACAACAAGATGCACAAAAACAAACAAACAAAAACATATAAAACACAGAACAAAACACAAAGAAACACAAACCTGGCGAAGATACAGAAAAACAGAGGAGCAATGCAACGTCTTGCTGATGCTCCGAGGTAGGAGCTCCTGCGTGCCTGGCTGCACCTTTCTACTCTTTCAGAGAAATTCCCTACAGAACAGAACAGAGGACAGGACAATTCTTGTTACTGTCCAGGACAGGAGTATATGTGAGCTTCCCCAGGCCACCTCTCTGTCATCAGAAGACATCTCAACTAACCGGATATCAGATGTTATAATGGCACCACTTACATATGGAGGCTTCCTCCACCAGGTGCTTGCTAATAGTTTTAGTGTGATGGTTCAGTGCAGTGCTCCCCGGACCAAAGGCTCACTCCAAGGCCTTGGAACTTGGCTTTCCAGATCTGAGTCCTGGAGGAAAGGCCAGCTTCATAATTTCCAGCAGTCTGGTCTTGTGATCTGGTTGGGTCATCTCGCTGAGGAACTCCAAAATGTTAGACCAGGACGCAAGAAAAAACCACTGACCCCAATTAAAATCAAATTAAGGCAAGCTTATTAGTTCAACCAGCCAGGCTGACTCTCCTTCTCAAAACGGTGGAAAAAAGACAGCGTCCCCACCTTTCCTACACCCCAGCTTTATAGCCCAAAAAGTTACACAAAAAGGAAGTTTCAGAAAACAGAACTTTGACAAGCATCACACTAATTGTAGTTCACATGTTTTTTTCGCTGCCCCAGCATCAGAAATTATGAAGACCATTAGAGCCTCAGAGAGGGTCGTTGTCTGGCCAGGGAAGGCCAATATTTATGAGGTGTCACTAAAGTTTCAGAGAGGGCTGCGATATGGTCAGAACTCTAGGCATGGGTGAGTTCAAGGCATGGGCAGGCATTCCAAGCAGGTTCAGAATTTGCAGTAATTTATAGTAAAGCAAAAATTATCTTTCCATGGCTTTCTGGCAAGATGGCTCCCAATATTAACGAAAGATCAGGTTGGGTGATCACCCCTGTTCCTTACTTTTGGAAACTCCTCTACCACCTCCAAGGTTGTGAACTCCTGAGCATTTTCCATTCCATAAATGTATTCACAGAATTTCTAACTCTTGTCCTCCAATTGTGTCTTCCTTGGGGCAAAGGTAATGTCAAGGCATTGTTCTGGATGAGAGTGGGAAGATTATTGAATACCCCATATTTGCAGACCCATTGGATTCATTTTCCAATTTTCCATTCAAAATACTTTATCCCTGACAATAACCCATACCCTACTAGACTCTAACTACTAATACTAATATGATGGAGAAAAATAACCCAAACAGAATTGAAATACAAGCAGTTCAGAGGAGGCATGGTGTATATTGGACTTGCCTTTTGCAAGATAATGGGTAGGTGTTATAAATCTAGTCAACTTTTAATTGAAATAGTTCTCCATGTGTTTTTAAAGTTAATAAATATGTGAATTCCTCTCTCGCTTTCTCTGTAGCCTATTCAGCACATGTATTTTTATATGCACATATAGAATCCTACCTGATAACATGCGTATATCTTTGTGAGGTGCCTGACTTGGCAGATACAAATGGTGAGAAGAAATCACTCCTCCTAAACGCTTTTGGAACTGAAAATTCAAGCTATGGGTGAGCTTCCTAGTTGAACAACATTATACATAAATCCATGTTCAGTAAAATGAATGTTTTTGGATCTGTGAATGATATAAATTTCATGGTGAATTTCGATTGACATATATATTGCTACTTTTTAATGTCTGTCTTTGTTTGTGTGTGTGTATATATATATATATATATATACACACACACACACACACTCTCCAGATTTTTCAAAATATGAAATTTATGAGTCTTATATACACTCCCCAAATTCATTCATGTTCATGTATGTGGATTAATAATCAACTTTTTACAAGATTATTCTCAGAAATATTCATCAACCTGAAATACATATTTGTTTCCTAGTACTGAAAACTAACTTCAGTGAAAGGTGCATACAAATTCTAATATTTCTGCAGTAACTGACCTAGTTTAACATCAATGCAACTAGATTCCTATGGGACATGATGTGTATTTTGACGTTCATTTTTATTCAACACTGGTACATTACTATTTCTTCAGTTTATGCACATCATAGGATATATATTTCATCCACTATTTAGCAAATTTATAGGCCTTTGTTTCACTTTCAATCACTTCCTTCTCCAGAACTCATGTATTTCTCTATGTTTCTTGACTGATCTTTTCATGAGACTTCTTTCCAAACACATTACTTTTGATTTCCATAATCACTTTAGAAACAAAACTCAAACACCCTTCATGATAAACCATAACCCTAAGATGAACATTAGATATATAACTGGTTGGAATGAATGATATTATATCAATATAACATTTCTTATGTATTTTCAGATATCACTTCAATCAATTATTTAAAGTGGATCCAGTTATAATATTTATTCACAGTATGGTCTATTCATGCATTAACTCTATATTCATAAATACAAGGTACACCTATTTCTACCCCCATACTAATTTATACGTCTTCAAAATATTGCTCCTAGAAATGATGGAAGAAATACTCATGACACCTGATCCACATATACATTATATCACAGAATATTCTGGACACAAAAAGCAAAGGTCACACTTATGATTGTACCAAAGCCTAAATGGAAAGTGAACATGGATTACTAAATACATCCATGTCCAGGTTGCCTAATGCTCTCAAATGTCAATCCAATTGATGACTACATATTTGTTTCTTCTTAAGATTATATATTCAACCTCAAGCCTGTTGAAAATGTCTAATCCTATCACTCTCTTTATACTTTACTTGATTTCCTAATGTCTCTATTGATATCTGCTTTCCTACATGTTATTCCCAGTTCGTCATTTTGACTGACTCTTCACATGTGCTCACATTTACATTCACTCTCTACCCAAAACCCTATTGCTAAAGAACTTTTGTTCCAAATCCTATACTCACTCTTCTTTCTAAGCCTATCGACTACGTTCTTAATTCTACTGACTATCTCTTTTTGACTGGATGTTCTCTTCAACATTCAATCATCCAAGGTACAAGGTCCTATGCCTTTGTATATTGATTTATCTGAGACAAATGTGCAGCACATAATTCAAAGCTAAGTATCCCACTAAAGGGCCCAATGCCTTTCTGGGTTTCAAATCTTACCTAAATTTTTGATTTCATACTTAGATGTCACCTATATACTCTTGTAAATACCGCAGGTTGCCAATAACATTATTCATTCCGCAGAATGATTCCTAACCCAAATCAAAGCTGTTATTACACATAACCATAAACTCTACCCTTAATATAACATACCGAAAAGCTGGGAGAGAGTTGGTCTTACAATATAGGAATATAGGTGACCTTCCACCTGATGAGAACCTCAAAGATCCATGGAGAAATGATCCTTGGAGATGTAGGCAGCTGTGTAGGACCTGAGGGAGCAATAGTCATCTTCCATGGCAAACAACCTTTTCAGGATGAATTGATGTGTCTGAATCAGCCTCTCTCTTTTTATTGTAGAGAAGATAGACCAAACCAGGCCTGTGTGCATAGCAGTTCCCAAGTTCCTATGGTTGATATACAATTCTAACTTCTGAATATGTTACAGTATGTAGGGGCAGCCGCCATCTCATGGGAACCTTGGATGCAACTGTTAGGACAAAGTGGTTACCAAAGCAGTGACCTCATTCAGTTCCTGAAGGAAGTGACCTTACCTCACTTCCTTGGTGATAGAATTCTCTGAACTTGGGATCCAGGAAGCCAAGCACCCAGAGCCAGTCCCAGGCCAAGTGCCAGTGGGCTAACTTGTTTGCTTTTCCCAAGGACAGAGTCAGTCTTTCTTGGTACCTACAGATGTGAGGATGGACAAATACCAGCAGAGCTCTGAAGAGAGGCCTATCCTGAGAAAGCAGGTAGTGGCTCACCGCTGGCACCTGACAACTTCACAGAGTTGGCCAAGGAGACCAAATCTGAGACAGGACAGGCCATTTCGGGGGAACATTATATGGTCCACCAGTCAGAAGACACTCCGGATCGTCACAGACCTACTTGGGGGAAGGAGGTGCCTTTGCTGTTGTGGGTGTGAGTTTGTGGTGTTTTCTCATGTTCTGAGAATAGGTAGGAAAGGCGGTTTGTTTGGTTTGGAGTGGACTGTTTCTAGAAAGTCTTTTGACATGGTGAGTGTTTCTATATCTGTGTATCCCACTGTATCCGTGGTTGCAGACATTAGAAAAGAGAATGCATTAATGGATGTGTTGTCTCTAGTAGAAAGCTTCCCAGCATTCATCTTGCCCATTTGATGAATAGACTGCAGCTTGCCTTATGGATGGGCAAAACCTACTATCTCCCTAAGTTCCTGTTTTCTTCATGAATTCTGGCCACTCTCCAGAATAGGCTCATGTATCACCAGAAGGCTCTGTGACATGGCCATGTACTGGATAGCTGAAGGAATGGGAGCATCTCAGAAAACTCAGATATCAGTGTGACCAGTAAATTCTCAGTGGAGAAACCGTGCTTTGGGCCATTTGCTTACTTAGGTTTCTATTAACCTAAATTTCAGGAAGGTCATTGCCTCAGGCCACACATTTGTGAAGCCTGATGAAAACTGTTTTCATATGGAAAAGAATGAGCATCACCTGTGGCTCTTTGCTTAATTGCTTTGGAATAGGATGTGTCTGAATCAGCCTCTTGTCCTTGTGTGAGGTTGTGGCTTAGATTCTCAGCACCTGATGAATCTAAAGAAAGATCCCATGTTTTTCCAAAACAAAAATGGCCAAAAGAGAAGTCATTGTGGATGAATTTTTTTGCCTTCTTGTGTTAGGTTCCTGACCTTCATCAAGTGAGAATAGGAATCATTTGGGTCAAATGAGTTCTTCAAATCCCTGAAGAGGCTAGCCCATAGGTGCTTCGGTTTTCTCATGACTCCAAATCAGAAAAAAGAATATATACCTGACAGCACGTAGGACTCAAATTGGAGAAGTGGAACACTTTAACAGCAGGAATATTTCATCACTCCTGATTCACAGGAAAAGTGCCCAGGCCACCGTGATTTTAAGCAAATGAGGGGCAATTGAGCTTATTTTGGACACTTTCTTGGGCTGTGACCCTCATAGTAACCTTCAGCAAGACATAATGATGAGTGTCTATATGGAAGAAGATGACGGCCATGTGGGAGTGTTTTGGATTTAATTGTGGTTATTTTTGTGGCGGTTGGAATGGATGACTTGGTTCACCTGGGAACAAACTCTGGTGTGATTCTCCTTAGAGAATGAGTTCTGGAACTAAACTCAGAGAAGTATTTCCATGAAATGTGTTGGGATTTTAAAAGGTCATTCATGAGAGTCGCCCTTGGAAACTGAGATCTAGGCCCAAGGTGGCTTTCCACAGACCACTGGGAATCTCAGCTAGCATATCACATGATTTTATTTTGAAAGACTTGGCAGCCATAGTTGAGAGTTAAAACACACATGGAACTCACATTGTAGATCTCAATTGGCCTGGCTTCATGTGGCATTTTGGTCACTCTTTGGGAAGCCTTGCCTGTGGGAGTTCTCCAGAGCTTTCATTGAAATGAGCTTTCTCAAAACTTAATGGTTCCTGAATGAACTGAAACCCACAGTGCCTCCAACTTCATCCTTGAAAAATGGCTAGATAAATACCATGAAATTTTGGAAATTCCCATGACCAGGTGGCACTGGAGAAACTTTGGATTTCCTGTTGCTGATCATGAGTATACCTGACATTGCCTTGTTTGACTGGGTTTCATGAAAATGGTGTAGAACAGAGATGCCAGTAATTTGGGGCATGCCGAGTAGTGGGCCTAGAGCAGGGGTGGGCAGGTGTGTGATAAAACATCATGGTGGGGCCATGTGGATCTGCCATTGGCTTCCAAATGGCTTGTGACTGACATGGTGCAGCCCGCAGACCCTTATATGTAAAGGCATCTTGTTATATGGAAAGTTTTCTGGGAAATGTTCAGAATCAGGTTGCTATGGTTATTGGTGCAATTTATGTGGGAAAGAAGCCTTGTTGGTGTATTCTCCTGCAGACCCTCATCCACCACACGTGACAGAACTCCCTCCAGCACTGTGTCCCAGTTAGCTCCTTGCATTTTGTGAAGCAAATACCAAACTCCCAGTGCAGCAGCAAAAATACCACAAAAAGTGGAGGATGACCAAATGGCTTAACAGTCCACACAGGGAGACACTTAGCCCACAGTGACCACAGTTTAACTACAAAGAGAGGATTTAGCACTGCTGCCTCATGTTCATTGGAAAATAAGAAACCATGTCCTTCAGGTCACATAGATGCAGACCCAGCTTTGATGGTCTCACTACAAAGGAAGCCAAATCTCCTGACAACAACATATATTTCAAGTGCCCAAACTCAGAGGCAGTTTTTCAAATAGTTTTTAGGCTCTCAGAGCTCCATGTTTGTGGAGTGTTTACACTGTCCCTTACTTTTGGAAACTCCTCTACCACCTCCAAGTATGTGAACTCCCGAGCATTTTCCATTCCAGATATGTATTCACAGATTTTCACACTTTTCTACTATAATTGTGTCTAACTTGGGGCGAAGGTAATGTCAAGGCATTGTTCTGGATGTGAGTCGGAAGATTTTTGTGTAGCACATATTTACATACACATTGAATTCATTTTCCAATTTTCCATTTGAAATACTGAATTCCTGACACTAACCCATACCATACCAGACTCTTACTAATAATCCTAATATGATGGTAAAAAATAACCCAAACAGAATAGAAATACAAGCCGTTGAGAGGAGGCATGGTGTATAGTTGGAATTGCCTTTTGCATTATATCGTAAAGGAGTTATAAATCTAGTCAATTTTTTGTTGAAATAATTAAACATGTGTTTTTAAAGTTAACATATATGGGAATCCTGTCTCCCTTTCTCTGTAGCCTATTCAGCACATGTATTTTTATATGCACATATAGAGTCCTACTGGGTATCACACGTACATACTTGTGAGGTAGCTGAATTGGCAGATAAAAATTGTGAGAAGAGATCACTCCTCCTAAACGCTGTTGGAACTGAAAATTCAACCTATGGGTGAGCTTCCTAGTTGAATAACATTATACATAAATCCATGTTCATTAAAATGAATATTTTTGCATCTGTGGATTTTATATATTTCATGATGAATTTCGATTGGAATATATATTGCTACTTTCTTTTTCGGTTTTTTGGTTGCTCAAAACATTACATAGCTCTTGACATAGCATATTTCATACATTGGATTCAAGTGGGTTATGAACTCACATTTTTACCCCAATTATAGATTGCAGAATCACATTGGTTACACATTCACATTTTTACATAATGCCCTATTAGTTACTGTTGAATTCTGCTCCCTTTCCTATACTCTACTATCCCCCCTCCCTTCCCCTCCCATCTTCTCTCTCTACCCCATATACTGTAATTCTTTTCTCTCCTTGTTTATTTTCCCATTTCCCTCACAACCTCTTATATGTAATTTTGTGTAACAATGAGGGTCTCCCTCCATTATCATGCAATTTCCCTTTTCTCTTCGTTTCCTTCCCACCTCATGTCTCTGTTTAATGTTAATCTTTTCTTCCTGCTCTTCCTCCCTGTTCTGTTCTTAGTTGCTCTCATTATATCCAAGAAGACATTTGGTATTTGTTTTTTAGGGATTGGCTAGCTTCACTAAGCATTATCTGCTCTAGTACCATCCATTTCCCTGAAAATTCCATGATTTTGTCATATTTTAGTGCTGCATAATACTCCATGGTGTATAAATGCCACATTTTTGTTATCCATTCATCTATTAGAGGGCATCGGGGTTGGGTCCACAGTGTAGCAATTGTGAATTGTACTGCTATGAACAACAGCAGTATCCCTGAGGTTTACTCTTTTAAGGTCTTCAGGGAATAGTCCGAAAAGGGCAATAGCTGGGTCAAATTGTGGTTCCATTCCCAGCTTTCCCAAGAATCTCCATACTGCTTTCCAAATTGGCTGCACCAGTTTGCGGGAACAGCTCTCCACATAGGCCTGGTTTGGTCCATCTTCTCGACATTAAGAAGAGAGAGGCTTACTCAGACACACCCCTTCATCCTGACCAGGTTGTTTGCCATAGAAGATGACTTTTGGTCTCTCAGGTCCTTCATAGCTGCCTACATCGTCTCCAAGGATCAAATCTGCAAGGACATTTGAGGTTCTCAGAAGGTGGAAGATCCCATACATTGATGAAATGCAAGACGAACTCTGTCCATGCTCTTCTGTAAAGTTAGATTGAGGGAACAGTGTATGGTTAGGGTTAAAAACATGTTCGATTTGGGTTAGGAATCATTCTGCTTGATGAATAATGGTATTGGGAACCTGCGATATTTATAAGACTTTAGAAGTGAAATATAAGTATGAAAATAGAAATCTAGGTAAGATTTGTAGCCCAGAAGGGCATTAGGCCCTTGATTGGGATTCTTAGCTTTTAATTGTGTTCTGCACGTTTGTCTCAGATAAATTGATAATCAAAGGCATAGGACCTTGTACCTTGGATGATTGATTGTAGAAGAGAACATCCACTCAAATTGAGATAGTCGGTAGGATTAGGAAGACAGTCGTAAGTTTAGGAAAAAGAGTGAGTATAAAATTTGCATCAAATGTTCTTTAGCAATAGGGTTTCATTTATAGAGTGAATGTAAATGTCAGCATATGCGAAGAGTCAGTCACAATGATGAACTGGGGAAAATATAGAAAAGAAAATATCAATAGAGACATTACAAAATCAGGCAATTATAAAGTGAGTGATAGGTTTAGACATTTTCAACAGGATTGTTATTGAATACATAATCTTAGGAAGAAACAAATATGTAGTCACCAATAGAAATGACATTTGAAAGCATTAGGCTACATGGACATGGATGTTTTTAGTAATCCATGTTCAATTTTCATTTAGGATTTGGTACAATCATAAGTGTGACCTTTGCATTTTGTGCCCAGAAAATTATTGTGATAAAATATATATGTAGATCACGTGACATGAGAATTTCTTTCACCATTTCTGTGAGCAATATTTGAAGACATATAAATTAGTATTGGGGGTACAAAGTAGTGTACCCTGTGTCTATGAATATAGAGATAATGCATGAATAGAACATACTCTGAATAAATAATATAACTGGTTCCACTTTAAATAATGGATTAATTGATATCTGAATATATATAAGAAATCATATATTGACATACAATCATTCATTCCAACCAGTTATATATCTAATTGTCATCTTAGGGTTATTGTTTATCATGAAGTGTGTGTGAGTTTTGCTTCAAAATGATTATGGAAATTGAAAATAATGTGTTTGGAAAGAAGTCTCATAAAATTACCAGTCAAGAAATATGGAGGAAGACATGAGTTCTGAAGCAGGAAGTGATTGAAAATGAAACAAATGCCTATAAATTTGCTAAATTGTGGATGAAATATATATCCTTTAATGTGCATAAACTGATGAAATTGTAATGTACCAGTGTTGAATAAAAATAAACGTCAAAATACACATCACGTACCAAAGGAATCTACTTGCATTGATATTAAACTGGATCAGTTACTGTAGAAATATTAGGATTCACGTGCATCATTCACCAAAGTTAGTTTCCTTTTTTTAAATTTTTATTTATGCTTTTTCAAAACATTACATAGTTCTTCATATATCATATTTCTCACTTTGATTCAAGTGCGTTATGAACTCCCATTTTTACCCCATATACAGATTGCAGAATCACATCACTTACACATCCATTGATTCACATATTGCCATACTAGTGTCTGTTGTATTCTGCTGCCTTTCCTATCCTCTTCTATCCCCCTCCCCTCCCCTCTCCTCTCCTCTTCTCTCTCTACCCTCTCTACTGTAATAAATTTCTCTCCCTTTTATTATTTTTCCCTTTCTTCTCACTTCCTCTTGTATGTGATTTTGTATAACCCTGAGGGTCTCCTTCCATTTCCATGCAATTTCTCTTCTCTCTCCCTTTCCTTCCCACCTCTCATCCTTGTTTTAATATTAATCGTCTTCTCATCCTCTTCATCCCTTCTCTGTTCTTAGTTACTCTCTTTATATCAAAGAAGACATTTGGCATTTGTTTTTTTGGGATTGGCTAGTTTAACTTAGCATAATCTGCTCTAGTGCCATCCATTTCCTTGCAAATTCCATGATTTTGTCATTTTTTAATTCAGAGTAATACTCCATTGTGTATAAATGCCACATTTTTTTATCCATTCATCTATTGAAGTGCATCTAGGTTGGTTCCGCCGTCTTGCTATTGTGAATTGTGCTGCTATGAACATTGATGTAGCAGTGTCCCTGTAGCACGCTATTTTTAGGTCTTTAGGGAATTGACCGAGAAAGGGAATAGCTGCGTTAAATGGTGGTTCCATTCCCCGCTTTCCAAGGAATCACCATACTGCTTTCCAAATTGGCTGCATCAATTTGCAGTCCCTCCAGCAATGTATAAGTGTATCTGTTTCCCCACATCCTCGCCAGCACTTGTTGTTTGACTTCATAATTGCTGCCAATCTTCCTGGAGTGAGATGGTATCTTAGGGTGGTTTTGATTCACCTTTCTCTGACTGCTGGAGATGGTGAGCATTTTTTCATGTATTTGTTGATTGATTATATGTCCTCAACTGTCTGTTGAGGTCCTTGGCCCATTTGTTGATTGGGTTATTTGTTATCTTATTGTTTAATTTTTTGAGTTCTTTGTATACTCTGGATATTAGGGCTCTATTTGAAGTGTGAGGAGTAAGATTTGTTCCCAGGATGTAGGCTCCCTATTTACCTCTCTTATTGTTTCTATGCTGAGAAAAAAATTTTTACTTTGAGTAAGTCCCATGTGTTGATACAAGTTATTAACTCTTGTGCTATGGGTGTCCTATTGAGGAATTTGGAGCCCGACCCCACAGTATGTAGATCGTAGCCAACTTTTTCTTCTATCAGATGCCATGTCTCTGATTTGATATCAAGGTCCTTGATCCATTTTGAGTTAACTTTTGTGCATGCGAGAGAAAGGGATTCAGTTTCATTTTGTTACATATGGATTTCCAGTTTTCCCAGCACCATTTGTCGAAGATGCTATCCTTCCTCCATTGCATGCTTTTAACTCCTTTATCAAATATAAGATTGTTGTAGCATTGTGGATTAATCTCTGTGTCCTACATTCTGTACCATTGGTCCACCCGCCTGTTTTGGTACCCATACCATGCTGTCTTTGTTACTATTGCTCTGAAATTTAGTTTGAAATCTGGTATCGCTATACCGCCTTATTCACACTTCCTGGTAGGAATTGCTTTTGCTTTTCTGGGTCTTTTATTTTTCCATATGAATTTCATGATTGCTTTCTCTATTTCTACAAGAAATGCCATTGGGATTTTGATTGGCATTGCGTTAAACCTATAGAGAGCTTTTGGTAATATCACCATTTTGATGATGTTAGTTCTCCCTATCCATGAACAGTGTATATTTTTCCATCTTCTAAGATCTTATTCTACTTCTCTTTATAGGGTTCTGTAGTAAGCATTGTATAAATCTTTCACCTCTTTTGTTAGGTTGATTCCCAAAGATTTTATTTTTATTTTTTGAGGATATTGTGAATGGAGTGTTTTTTTTCTCATTTCTGTTTCAGAAGTTTTGTCGCTGATATACAGAAATGCCTTTGATTTATGCATGTTGATTTTATATCCTGCCACATTGCTGAAATCATTTATTAGTTCTAGTAGTTTTCTTGTAGACCCCTTTGGGTATTCTATATATAGAATCATGTCAGCTGCAAATAGTGATAATTTAAGTTATTCTTTTCCTATTTTTATGCCTTTAATTTCTTTCATCTGTCTAATTGCTCTGCCCAGTGTTTTGAGAACTATATTGAATAGAAGTGGTGGTAGAGGACATCCCTGTCTTGTTCCAGATATTAGAGGGAATGCTTCAATTTTTCTCCATTCAGAATGATGCTAGCCTGAGGCTTAACATAGATAGCTTTTACAATGTCGAGGTAAGTTCCTGTTATCCCTAGTTTTTCTAATGTTTTGAACATAAAGGGATGCTAAAGGTCTATCGATCTTATTTATTTTTCGAAGAACCAAGCTTTACTTTCGTTAATTTTTTCAATAATTTCTTTTGTTTCAATTTTGTTGTTTTCCGCTCTGATTTTAATTATTTCTTGCCTTCTGCTACATTTGCTGTTGTTTTGCTCTTCCTTTTCTAGGGCTTTGAAATGAAGTGTTACCTCATCTATTTGTTGTTCTTTCCTTTTTTTGAGGAATGACGTCCATGTGATGAATTTCCCTGTTAAAACTGCTTTCATTGTGTCCCATAGATTTCGATATGTTGTGTCTGTATTTTCATTTATCTCTAAGAATTTTTTGATTTCCTCATTTATGTCTTCTGTAACCCATTGATCATTCAGTAACATATTGTTCATTTTCCATGTGATGTAGGATTTTTCCTTCCTTCTTTTTCATTGATTTACAGTTTCATTCCATTATGATCAGATAAAATTCATGGTATTAAGTCCACCTCTTTATATTTACTGAGGGTTGCCCTATGGCATAATATATAGTCTATTTTTGAGAAGGATCCATGTGCTGCTGAGAAAAAAGTATATCCACTTGATGATGGTTGATATATTCTACATATGTCAGTTAAGTCTAGGTTATTGATTGTGATATTGAGTTCTATAGTTTCTTTATTCAACTTTTGTTTGGAGGATCTGTCCAATTATGAGAGAGGTGTGTTGAAGTCACCCATAATTATTGTGTTGTGGTCTATTTGATTCTTGAACTTGAGGAGAATTTTTTTTATGAACGTCGCAGCACCATTAAAGGGTGCGTAAATATTGATAATTTTTATGTCTTGTTTGTGAATGGTTCCTTTTAACAGTATATAATTTCCTTCCTTATCCCTTTTGATTAAATTAGTCTTGAAGTCGATTTTATTCGATATGAGGATGGCCACCCCTGCTTGCTTATGAGAACCGTGTGCATGGTATATTTTTTCCCAACATTTCACCTTCAGCCTTTGTATGTCTTTTCCATTCAGGAGTCTGCTGGAGGCAACATACTGTTGGATTTGTTTTTTGAATCCAAGCTACAAGCCTATGTTGCTTTATTGGAGAGTTTAAGCCATTAGTGTTTAGAGTTACTATTGATATATGGTTTGTACTGCCAGCCATGTTTGAATATTTATCTTTTTTTTTTTTTATTTAGTTTGTTTCTCCATGATTAGCTTTTCCCGCGCCCTCTGTCATTACTGAGGCACTTCCCACTGATGGTTTTGGTTGTTGTTTTTAATTTTTTCCTCATGTAGTGTTTTGCTCAATACACTTTGCAATGCTGGTTTTCTGACTGAAAATTTTTTTAGCTTTTGTTTATCATGAAAGATTTTTATTTTGTTGTCGTACCTGAAGCTTAATTATGCTGGATACAGAATTCTTGGTTGGCATCCATTGTCTTTCAGTGTTTGAAATACATTGTTCCAGGATCTTCTCACTTTCAGTGTCTGTGATGAAAAATTTGTTGTTAACATTTTTGGTTTACCCCTGAATGTAATCTGCAACACTTCTCTTTAAGCTTTTAATATTTTCTCTTTGTTCTGTATACTGGATATCTTCATAACAATGTGTCTTGGCTTTGGTCTACTGTAATTTTTTGTGCTCTGTGTCCTGTAAGCATCTACAATTTGTATATCCGTTTCCTTTTTTATTTCTGGAAAATTTTCTGTAATTATTTCATTCAACAGGTTACTCATTCCCATGGTTTGAATCTCTGTACCTTCCTCTATCCAGATGACTCATCAGTTGTTTTTTTTTTTTATGTTATCCCATATCTCTTGGATGTTTTTCTCGTGATTTTTTACCAGCCTTTCTGTGTTGGCTAGACTCTTTTCAAGATGATATATTTTGTCTTCATTATGTGACATTCTGTATTCTACTTGCTACACTCTGTTAGTGATACTCTCAATTGAGTTTTTAATTTGGTTTATCGTTTCCTTCATTTCTGGAATTATTGTTTGATTTTTTTATAATCTCTATCCCTGATAAAGATGCTTAACTTCTTCTTTTATCTGTTTATGTAATTCATTTTCAATGTGTTCTTTCACTGTATGGATTTGCTGTCTCGTATCCTCTTTAAGGTTCCATTCCATCTCTCTAAGGTATTCCTTGAGTTCTTTATATGACCATTTTTCTAATGATTCTAGGTCCTCCTGAAAATTTAGGTTGTCCTTCATTGTTTGTACTCCTTTTCTTTCTTGCCTTTTTATGCTGCTCATGTTACTTCTTGTTCTGTTTGAGTGCTGAGATACTGCTTACTCTTATAAATTTATTTGAAGCTTGGGAGGAAAGATATCAGAAGGGATGGGAAGAAGTCACTAAAGAGAATGAGAATAGGTAGGTAGAATTCAAGGAAGAGGGAATAAGAAAATTGAAAAGAAATAAAAAGACAAAAGAAAAAAATAGAAAATAAAGAAAAAATATTTTTTTAAAATAATAATGATAATTTAAAAAATGAAAATTAAAATTTAAAATAATAATAATAATAATAAAACTAAAAAAATAAAAACATTAAAATAAGTTGAAGAACAACAACAAAAAAATGAAAATGAAAGAAAAAGAAAAAAAAACTAAAAATAAAAAAATAATAAAAATAAATGAAGTCATAGACTTCAATTAACTTTTCTTTCAGTAGGTGGAGCTGTACTCACTGGGCCAAGCGTCTCCTCTCAATAGGTGGGAACCAATCACTGTGCAGCAGCTCTTCCTTCCAGATTGGGTGGGTCTCTAATCCTGAGTACCTAGGGCCTTCTCTTGTGTTTCCTCAAGCCAGGCTCCACTCAACTGTGACACTCACCAAAATACTGGCTACATGTCAGGTCTCTGCTCCTGGTAGCCCTGTTTTCATGAACGCCTGGCACACTCTCCCTGTTTGCCCTCCTCAGACCCTAAGTTTGTAGAGCTTTGGGCTGACAGCCCCCAGCAAATTTGCTTACCCTCTGGTAGCCATGCCCCCATTAGCTGGTGCTGGTTGTCAGCACTGGTGGGAGCGGTAGCTGGGAATTCCACGCCGCGAGTCCCGCGCCACACCTGATTCCCTTGGTCTGGCTATCTTGCTCATGGGAGAGCTGGGAGGGTCCCTTAAGGGAGAGCTGTGAGGGGCCCTTAAGGTTTCCCAGCTGTGTGGAGAGAGATGGATAGGGGATTACACACCTGTCGTGCTGATTTCAATAAAGTTATCTCCTCTGCCCATGACGTCAGTTCTCTGCCATGGTGTTATCCCATGCAAATGGTGACCGTTCATTCCTTTTGCCAGGTGACCAATGCAACGGTTGGTCCTAACTGTCTCTCCCAAGCCCCATTTCAATCCAGTGGCCACTGCCTATGAAGGCTCAGTTTGCTTTTAACTCTGTAAATTCAGAAGGGCCGACCAGTTATTTCAGCGGGAACGTTAGTTCTGAGTCACGAGAAGCAGGCAAATCTGAGCTTGTATGCAGCTGATCCGGGCTCTGTGTGTGTTCTGAAGGTCCCAGACTGTTAGCCCCAGATCGACGTCAGGTCAGCATTGCCTAGTGATTCTGAGCAAATAGCATTTAGACAGTTTACGACTCCCTATGCCCGCGCATAAGAGGTCAGAGACTTGATTTCTCCATGCCCGCCGCCATGTTGGATCTCCTATATTGTTACTTTTTAATGTCTGTGCGTGTGAGTGTGTATATATGAAATATATGTGTCTTATTATACACTCGCTAAATTCATTCATATTCATTTATGTGGATTTATAACAAACTTTCCACAAGATCATTCTCAGAAATAATCATCCACCTGAAATACATATTTGTTTCCTAGTACTGAAACTAACTTCAGTGAATGGCGCATACAAACTCTAATATTTCTACAGTTACTGTCCCAGTTAACATCAATGCAAGTAGATTCTTAGGGGACATGATGTGTATTTTGCGGTTCATTTTTATTCAACACTGGTACATTACTATTTCTTCAGTTTATGGACATCATAGGATATATATTTCATCCAAAAGTTAGAAAACATATAGGCATTTTTTTCATGATCAATCACTTCCTGCTTCAGAACACATGTATTCCTCCATGTTTCTTGAATGGTCTTTTCATAAGACTTTTTTCCAATCACAATATTTTCATTTTTTTATAATCACTTATGAAGCAAAACTCAAACACCCTTCATGATAAACCATAATCCTAATATTTCCATTAGATGTATAACTGGTTGGAATAAATGATTGTATATCAACATAAGATTTCCTGTATAGTTTCAGATGTCAATTCCATTATTTAAAGTGGAACCAGTTATATTATTTATTCACAGGATGGTCTACTCATGCATTATCTCTATATTCATAGACACAGGGTACACCTCTTTGTACCCCTAACACTACTGTATATGTCTTCAAAATATTGCTCCCAGAAATGGTGGAAGAAATACTCATGTCACCTGATCCACATATACATTTTATCACAGTAAAATTCTGAACAAAAAATGTAATGGTCACACTTATGATTGTACCAAAGCATAAAAGAAAAGTGAACATGGAAAACTAAAAAAATCCATGTCCAGGTTGCCTAATGCTCTCAAATGTCAATCCTATTGGTGACATCATATTTGTTTCTTCCAATGCTTATATATTCAAACTCAACCCTCTTGAAAATGTCTAATCCTATCACTCACTTTATACTTTGCCTGATTTCATATTGTCTCTATTGATGCCTGATTTCCTACATATTTTCCCCAGTTCATCATTGTGACTGACTCTTCACATATGCTGACATTTTCATTCACTCTCTAACCGAAACCCTATTGCTAAAGAACTTTTGGTCCAAATCCTATACTCACTCTTGTTCCTAAACCTACCGACTATCTTCCTAATCCTACCTACTATCGCTTTTTGACAAGATGTTCTCTTCTACATTCAATCTACCCAGGTACAAGGTCCTGTGACATTGTATATCGAATTATCTGAGACATGGTTACAGAACATAATTCAAAGCTAAGTATCCCAACCAAGGGCTCAATGCCATTCTGGGCTTAAAATCATACCTAGATTTCTGTTTCCATACTTATATTTCACCTCTATGTTTTTGTAAATATCGCAGGTTCCCAATACCATTATTCATCACACAGAATGATTCCTAACCCAAATCGAACCTGTTATTAATCCTAAAGATACACTGTTCCCTCAATCTCAATTTACAGAAGAGCAGGGACAGAGTTGTTCTTAAAATACAGGAAAGTAGGGGACCTTCCACCTGCTGAAAACCTCAAAGGTGAATGCAGAAATGATACCTGGAGAAGTTGTAGGGAGGTATGAAGGACCTGAGAGAGCAAAAGTCATCTTCCATGGCAAACAACCTGGTCAGGATGAAGGGATGAGTCTGAATCAGCCTCTCTCTCCTAATTGTAGAGAAGATGGACCAAACCAGGCCTGTGTGGAGAACTGTTCCCGGGTGCCTATGGATGATATACCATTCTAACTTGTGAAAGTATCACAGGAAGTAGGGGCAGCTTCCATCTCATGGGACCCTTGGAAGCAACTGTTAGGACAAAGGGGTTGCCAAGGCAGTGGCCTCATTCAGTTCCAAAGAATGTGACATACCTCATTTACTTGGTGATGGAACTCTCTGAAAATGCTATCCAAGAAGCCAGACACCGAGAGGCAATCCCAGTCCCAGTCCCAGTGGGCTCAGTTGTTTGGATTTTCCAAGGACAGAGTCAGTCTTTCTCGGTACCAACTGAGTTGAGTATGGCCAAATGCCAGGAGAGCTCTGAAGAGGGACTTTTCCTGAGAAAGTAGGTAATGGCTCATCACTTTTTCCTGACGACTTCACAGAGTTGGCCAAAGAAACCAGATCTGAGAAAGGACAGGCCATTTCGGGGGAACATACTATGGCCCACCACTCAGAGTAAACTCTGGAGACACACACACATACTTGAAGGAAGGAGGTGCCTTTGTGAGTGTGGGTTTGTGGTTTTGTCTCATGTTCTGATAATAGGTAGGAAAGGTGGTTTGTTTGGTTTGAAGTGAACTGTTTCTAGTAAGTCGTTTGACAAGATGAGTGTTTCTATATCTGTGTATCCCACTGTGTCCACTGTTGTAGACATGAGAAAAGAGAATGCAATAATGGATGTGTCCTGTCTAGTAGAAAGCTTCCCAGTATTTATCCTGCCCAATTTATGAATGGAGTGCAGCTTGCCTTATGGATGGGCAATACCTACTACCTTCCTAAGTCGCTGTTTTCTTCCTGAATTCTGGCCACTCTCCAGAATTGGCTCATTGTTTTGTGTCCAAGATATGTACCACCGCCAAGGTCATTGACATGGCCATGTACAGGATAGCTGAAGGGAATGGCCAGCATCTCAAAAAACTCAGATATCAGTGTGACCAGGAAAGTCTCAGTGGATATACCCTGCTTTGGGCCTTTTGCTTACCTATTGTTCTGTTGCCCAGAATGTCAGGAAGGACTTTGATTCAGGCCACCCCTTTGTGAAGCCTGAAGAATACAGTTTTCAAATGAAAATGAATGGGCATCATCTGTGTCTCTTTGCTTAATTGCTTTGGAAAGGGATGTGTCTGATTTAGCCTCTTGGCCTTGTATGTGGCTGTGACTTTGATTCTCAGCACCTGATGGATCTAATGAATGATCCCATGTCTGCATCCAAAACCATAATTGCCAAAAGATCAGTCATTGTGGATGAAGTCTCTCGCCTTCCTCTGTTAGGTTCCTGACCTCCATCAAGTGAGAATAGGTATTCTTTGGGTCAAACGAGTTCTTCAAAGCCCTGCAGAGGTGCTTGGGTTTTCGCATGACTTCAAATCACATAAAGAATCTATACCTGAAAGTCAGTAGGCCTCAAATTGGAGAAACAGAGCAGTATTAATGGGAGGCTTAATTGATCACTCCTGGTTCATGGAAAGGGTGTCCAGGCCACTCTGACTTTAGGCAAAATAGGGGAAAGGGAGCCTATTTTGGACACTCTCTTTGGCTGAGACCTCATGGAATCCTCCAGCCAGAGGTTACCAGAGTGGCTATATGGAAGAAGATAAGGGCCATGTGGGAGAGTTTTGGTTTTAATTGTGGTCATTTGTGTGGCGGTTGGAAGAAAGGTCTGGGTCCACCTGGGCTTGAACTCTGGTGTGATTCCCCTTAGTGACTGTGTTGTGGAACTGACCTCAGAGAAGTATTTCCATGAATTGTGATGGGACTTCAGGAGGCCACGCATGAGAGTCGCCCTTGGAAACTGAGACATGGGCTCAGGGTGGCTTTCCACAGAGCACTGGGAATATCAGCCAATATATCATATGATTTTATTGTGAAAGACTTGGCAGCCATAGTTGAGAGTCAAAACACACATAGACCTAACATTGTAGACCTCAATTGGCCTGGCTTCATGTGATCTTTTGGCCTCTCTTTGGTAAGCCTTGCCTGTGAGAGTTCTCCAGAACTTTCATTGAAATGAGCTTCCTCAACATTTAATGGTTCTTGAATGAAGTGAAACCCACAGTGCCTCCAACTTCATCCTTAAAAAATGACTAGAAGAACACCATGTAATTATTGAAATTCCCATGACCAGGTGGCACTGGAGAACCTTTGAATGTCCTGTTGCTGATCATGAGTATACAAGACAGTGCCTGATTGACTGGGTTTCATGAAAATGGTGTAGAACAGAGATGCCAGTACTTTGGAGTCTGCTGAGTAGTGGGCCTAGAACAGTGGTGGGCAGGTGTGTGTTAAAATATCCATGGTAGGGCCATGAGGATCTACCATTGGATTCCAAATGGCTTGAGACTGACATGGTGCAGCCAGCAGATCCTTATATGTAATGTCATCTTGTTATATGGAGAGGTTTCAGGGCAATGTTCAGAATCAGGTTGATATGGACAAGGGGGCAATGGGGCAAGCTATGAGAGATAGAAGCCTGATTGGTGCATTCTCTTGCAGACCCTGACCCACCACACGTGACAGAACTCCCTCCAGCACTGTGTCCCAGTTGGAATCTTTGTATTTCATGAAGAGAATATCAAACTCCCAGTGCAGCAGGAACAACACCACAAAAAGTGGAGGAGGACCAAATGGCTTCACAGTTCACTCAGAGAGACACTAAGTCACCAGTGGTCACAGTTTACCTAAAAAGAGATGATTCAGGCCTGCTGCCTCATGTTCATTGGAAAATAAGAAACCAGGTTCTTCAGGTCAAAGAGATGGAGACCCAGCTTTGATGGTCTCACTACAAAAGAAGCTAAAGCTCCTGACAACAACCTATATTTCAAGTGCCCGACCTCAGAGGCAGATTCTCAAAAAGTCTTTAGGCCAGCAGAGCTCCATGTTTGTGGAGTGTTTACCCCGTGCCTTACTTTTAGAAAATCCTCTACCTCCATCAAAGATGTGAAATCTGGAGCATTTTCCATTCCAGATAGGTATTCACAGATTTTCTAACTCTTCTCCTCTAATTGTGTCTCACTTGAGGCGAAGGTAATATTAAAGCATTGTTCTGGATGAGAGTGGGAAGATTTTTGTGTAGCATATATTTGCATACACATTGGATTCAATTTCCTATTTTCCATTCGAAATACTGAATCCCTGACACTGATACATACCCGACCAGACTCTGACTACTAATCCTAATAGGATGGAGAAATATAACCCAAACAGAATAGAAATACAAGCAGTTCAGAGGAGGCACGGTGTATATTTGGACTTGCCTATGCATGATACAGAGTAGGAGTTAAATCTAGTCAATTTTTTATTGAAATAGTTCTTCATGTTTTTTTAAAGTAAACAAATATGTGAATTCCTGTCTCCCTTTCTCTGTAGCCTATTCAGCACATGTATTTTTATATGCATATAAAGAATCCTACGTGGTACCACAAATACATTCTTGTGAGGTGGATGACTTGGCAGGTACAAATTGTGAGAAGAGATCACTCCTACTAAACCGTGTTGGAACCGAATATTCAACCTATGGGTGAGCTTCCTAGTTGAACAACATTATGCATAAATCCATGTTCAGTAAAATGAATATTTTTGGATCTGTGGATAATATATATTTTATGAATTTTTATTGACATATATATTGCTATTTTTTTCTGTGTGTGTGTGTTTTGTGTCACTCGCCTGTTCTGTAAAACAACTTCAGAGAGAGAGGTTAAAGATTCATGCAAAGCTCTGATGGAGGTATCTAATATCTTTGTTTTGGTCTATTGCTGCTTCAAATTAGGTCATTTGTTGTGTCCCATGGACCAGTGCAGTGGTTCCTGTGCCCAACCCTGCAGCAACTCCTATTCCTAATAGGATGGCTAAAGTGAGGGATATATGTTCCCAGTGGAAACGGGTTGTATGCCCCCCTATTTGATCTTCAAATGAATCTGCATCATGTTAGAGCACTCTGGGAAACATCTGCACCATTACACAATTAATCACATCTGTTGTCCATTTCTTTAAAACATAAACAATGTTTAATTATATAGAATTAGGCTGTTGTAGGTAAGGCTCCTAAGATAGCACCGAAGACAGGGAAACTGTCCTATTTGGTTGCAACCAGATTTAGAGGGCATTGCTTCTGTTGTAATCAATTAATCCCCTGAAACTCAAGTTTAGGTAATTTCAGAATTTTGTACCCAACATGGAAGGGGCTCAGAAGTTCACAGTCTGCAGATGTTCAAAAAACCAGTTTTTGTTTCTGTTTTTTCCTCTGTTCTGGGCAAGTTAACTTTTCAAGGACACGTGGAAGGGGGAGAGCTTTTTCTTACCTTTCTTATTTTTGCCCCCTGCCAGGTGTTACCACGGAGCCCAGTTGGTAACTTCTTTATCTTAGAAATGTAGCCATCTCAGTAAAGCCCCAGCTCACGGGCAGAGGTCTTGTTCACATATTTTGTGAAAAACAAGTAAGGGGGTGTCTAGCATAAGAGTGCAGATTTTTTTAACCAGTGGCCAAGTAGAACAAGGCAACAATAAAAGAGGAAGTTTATCTACATTGAACTCTTTTATAGGGACTCTTTTGCTGAAAGCCCTAAAGTCATCCATGGTGAAGACTTCTGTAGAAAGTTAATTAAGACTTTTCTGTGGGCATGGTACAGAAGGGGAAGACAGGAAAGGTGGGGCTGACAGCAGCTCCGAGGATCTGAGAATGAGGAAGGAGAGATGTAAAAGAATAATGGGAAAGGGGTTTGGGATTTTCCTAGCAACAAAAACTTGAGCAGTAGAACAGGTAGAGCAGAGGGGAAGACAAGAGTGAGTATCCCAAAACGCATGTGAGGGACTTTAAATTCTTAGTAAACCCTTTTCAGTGATGACAAGCAACATTAAAGGCCATTTTCATTACATCTTGTATAGGGGTCTGAGGGCTCTCCTCAGGTGGTTTTAGCTTTGGGTTAGCTGGTAAGAGGACCTGGTGGGACCCGGTGTAGGCACTGACAGGAGAAGAGAGGAGTGAGTGGGTGGAGGGGTACCTCAGTACCTGCTACCTCAGCAAGGGGGCAATGGTCTGAAAACCAGCGGAGGTTTGGGTTTTTGATCTAATAATTGGAGGGGAGAAATCTGGTTGCTGAGGTGGGAGTGACAGCAGAGACTCTGGAGCAGAAGGCTGAAGGTGAGGATCTATTGTATAAGCATAGTTCATGATGTGAGCGAAGGATTGAAAATTCCTGCCAATAGGGAAACCTCCTTTCATCCTTTTGAGCACTTTCAGAAGTTAAAAAGGTCATGCGGGGCTGGGGATGTGGCTCAACCGGTAGCGCGCTCGCCTGGCATGCGTGTGGCCCGGGTTCGATCTTTAGAATCACATACAAAGATGTCGTGTCGGCCAAAAACTAAAATATAAATATTAAAAATTCTCTCTGTCTCTCTCTCTCACTCTCTCTTTAAAAAAAAAAAGGTCACACAGAATTTGAGGATCTAGAGACCCCTCTGGGGGCCATCGATTTTGGTTATCTAATTGGTAGTATGGCCAATGCTCTGTACTGAATTAGATGAGGAGTTTGGGTTCCATCAGGCAGCCCCTGTATGCTCACATCCCCATGACTTACAGAAAAAGTCGGCTTTTCCCCCACACAGCCGTGACTGTTTGTGGCTTTGATAGTCTGCCAGGCAAACATAGTAATCCAGGCTTGCCAACCTGCATCTGGCTCGCGTGTCCCCACATCAATAATGTTTGTTTCCATTACCTATGGTATGGAGGGTATTTAATGGTATTTTAGTGGGATCCTCTTCATCAGGGATATCCCAATAGGAAAGACCTATAGCCAACTGACAAATGTCTGGGTGGAGAGATGGCCACCAGGTCCCTAAGATGGCTGTATGCAAGTTAGATTATACTTTTTTTCCAGTAGGATTTGTGATCAGCCATCGCTGCTGAACGGGCTGATGAGGGTTAGGACTATTTGTGGCCAAGGGGTCAGTCTATAGCCTTATCCACATGGCGAATACGCAATTTGAAAGTGTTACTAGTCTTTTACAGTTTGCAGAAAGAGTCTGGACAGGGCGCAGGGTTGAGATGAGAGGCATGGATTCAGGAAGTGATTCCGTCTACCTTTACCACTGTACGTGTTATAAGTAGCACCTGGTATGGTCCTTTCCAGCGGGGTTCCAGGGATGACACCTGATGGTGTCTTACATAGATGAAGTCTCTTAATTGATATTGATGTGGAGTCCCCTCATCCCCAGTTTGGTAGGCAGTGGCAAGCTGTTTTTATAGGTATCGCTGAGTTCTTTCAAGAGCTTTAAGTCTGTCAAGAAAGGGGGTGTGGAAGGAATCGTTAGGTCTTAGAGTTGGGGTTAGGTCCCTTACTGGTGGAGGGGCCCCATAGAGAATTTCACAGGGGGTGAGGTTACTCAAGAAACAGAGGGAGTATTTCTTGCATGAAAATTTGCATAAGGCAGGAGCATAGTCCAATCTTTTATGCTGGTCGCTAAGCTGAATTTTGTTAAGGTCTCTTTAATGGTTCTATTCATTCTTTCACCCTGTCCTGTCCTCAACACTGGGGTCTATAAGCACAATATAACTTCCAATTAACCCCCAGGTTCCTGGCTCACCCCTGACTTACCTGGGCCATGAACCCCTGTGCATTATCAGACCCTGTTACCTTAGGCAGGACGTATCTTGGAAAAATATCTTCCACTATCTTCTTGAGCATCATTTGCGCTGTTTCTTTTCTTCTTTTTTCTTTTTGTGGTGAGGGCTTCAATCCATCCTGAAAATGTATCTACAAAGACTAGGAGATATTTATGTCCATACCTTGCTGGCTTAATTTCAGTAAAGTCCACTTCCCAGAATTGTCCTGGTCTGGTTCCTCGTAGGTGCTTTCCTGCAGGAAGCTTGAAAGGGTAAGCATTAAGCAATTGATGGAAGCAACAGGGTTTTTATACCCATTCAGTTATTTCATTTTGCTCTGAGTCTGTTAGTGGAAAACTCTGTTTTTGATACTTCAGAAATACCTGCAGTTTCTTTGAACCAAGGTGAGTGAGTTGATATGCATTTTCTACTGACATAGTTAGAGCCATGACTGTAGGAGTTTTTACTGGAAGATTTAGAAATTCCACTTGGGGGCCTTCAGGGTTAAAACTTATTTTGGTCCGGAGCTTGGTGAGCAGATCTCTGCCCATCAATGGGGCCAGGCATTCAGGGATTTCTAAAAAAAAGTGATGGATTTTTTCTTTCCCCAGGTCCATGGTCCTCTTAGTTGTCCAAGCCCGACATTTACAGCCATTAGCCCCTTGACCTAGAGACCTTTTATTTGATAGAGGGCCTAATGGCGCCTTAAGGGCTGAGTTTATTGCCCCTGTATCCACTTCAAAGTTCACTGGGGTCCCCTCCACTTCAAAAGTTACGCTGAGTTTGGGGAGGGGATCTGAGCCCCAACTTTTGTAGTCATCCTCAAGAGTCAGAATGGCTGCCTCCCGTGGCTGTCTTTTTCTAGGGCACTCTTGAACCCAGTGTCCTCTTACTTTACAGTAGGCACTTTGATCTGAGGTCAGGGGGGCCTCTGGCGTGGGACCAGGTATCCCTTCCTGTCTCCCTGTTTCTTATTTTCTGGCCCTTTGGTTGTTGTGACCGGGACCTTAGTCAACTCATTAGTCTGTCTTTTGTTTCTTTTATCCTCCCTTTGCTCCCTTCTCTTCCTCAGTTTCTCTTTTATAGTATACTTTCTCGGCTTCTCTGACTAAATCTCTCAAAGTCATATCTTGTAATCCATCTAAGCATTGTAACTTTCTTTAAATATCCAGGGCAGCATGCCCAATAAAGGCCATTGTGACAGATGCCTTTTGATCCTCTGCATGAGTATTGAAAGGAGTATATATCCTATGCCTCCATAATTCTCTCTAGAAACATAGAGGCAGATTTATCAGGCCCTTGAATAATCTCTATTACCTTGGCCAAATTAGTTGGTCACCTAGCGGCCGCTCGGATGCCCACTATTAGAACCCGGTGAGAAGTGGACAGATGCTTTCTACCTTCAAAGTTTTGTGGAACCAGTTGGGTTGATTCTAGGGAAAGCCGGCTTTGATTATGTTGGGAAGATATGTCAGTCTCCCATCTGGTCTTAGGATTTTTTTTCTAGCTTCCAGGAGGATTCTCTTTTGTTCCTCTGTCATAAAGAGAGTCCCTAGGAGTTGTTGAAAGTCATCCCAAGTAGGCGGCTCTGAAAAAATCAATGACTCAACCAGACATGTGAGCCGGGTAGAATCCTCGAAAAAATGGGGATTGTTATTTTTCCAGTTATATAGGTCTGAAGAGGAGAAAGGCCAATATTGGTAGGCTTGCATTTTCCCCCCATTGCCTTTGTCAATCATTGGCCCGTAGGGACATAGGGGGATCATCACAGGAGTTCCAGGGTTTTCAAACATTCACCGCCAGCGAGTTCCCTTAGCCAGGCCAGCTTCCTCCTGGGGAGGAGGGGCTGTGTGTGCCGCGGATGAGTTATCTGGAGGGCTCTGGGCTAGCTTGGCTTCGTCCAACCGTGGAGAGGCTGAGTCAGCTGCAGGGGAATCACTTAGAGGGTGTTGGTTGTTGGGGGACGAGGGCAGGGAATAAGGAGGGGAGGAGAGTCCAGTAGAGTCAAATCTTGTGACTCAGGGAGAACAGAGGGTGGAGGAGGAGGAGGAGAAGAGGGTTTGAGAGATCGTGGGCGAAGGAGTAGGAGTGGGGGCAGGGGCAAGGAAATGCTTCACCCATGGAGGAGGAGATTTGCAGAGGTCCTGACAAGTTAAGATATATGGCTGTTCATCCGGATGGCTATGTGTGCCCAGTTGAAAGACAATATCTCTGGCTTATTAAATTAGTGGGAAGCAGAAAGATCCTTCTAGAGGCCATCTAAGTCCAAAGGTGGGCCATTCTGAGGCACAGAGAGTCTGGCAGGTCCAGCGTGTCACTGAAAAAGGAAAGATTCTGAGCCCTTAAGTGAAATTTGGTCCAGTGATCAAGGGTCAGGGACATGGGTATTGAAGTACTGTGTCCCATAATGAAAGATACACAAAGAGTGAATGCAAGGACAGACGACACAGACAAAACAAGACAATAAAGACATTCAATGGACATCCAAAACAGAGACCAGGACTGAGTAGCCAGCAAAACCCAATGGGCTGGCAATACCGAATCCGATACAAAATATCACTGAGTCGAGAAGACTATTGTTCCTCGATTTTCCGAGTCCTTTGGGGCGTCCCCCAGGGACGTGGCCTGTGGCTCTGTGACATGTCTGTCAGCCACCATTGGAGAGAGCTCACGCTCTTCATTGACAGCCATTTTTCCAAGCCCTAAGATTAACACAGAAACCAGAAAGAGGAGCCTTGCTTAACCCAAGAGGAGCCCGTTAGGGTCTCTTGTCTGCCGCTGCCAGAACTCAGTGGAATCTCCATATGTAAAGGTCGGGCGAGCATTGAAGGAAGAGACCACCAAGAGACTGTCTTATCCAACAGCAAAGGGTTTATTGGGGGTCCAGCATGCTGGGGCTCAGAGCTCACTTGAATAGAGCAGAGAGCCCTGAGAGCAGTTTAAGCAGAACATATATACTTTCCTTGGAGAGGGCAGGGAGGGAAGTTTACTGATGGGTCTTGGCGAGTGGTCGGTTTGCGTGCAACTGGGTGAGGGAGTACATTCTACACTTTGGCAGTTGGAAACAGCACATTCAGGGAACAAGATGAGCAAACAGTTCTCAATATTTCAACAGTGTTTTGTTAAGCATAAGGAAAAACAGGAAGTGACAAGTACCTATTTTATTAACCTTTCACTACCGACTATCCTTTTTGACTGGATGTTCTCTTCTACACTCTATTATCCAAGGTACAAGGTCCTATGCCATTGTATATTGATTTATTCAAAGCTAAATATCCCAATCAAGGCCCCAGTGCCCTTCTGGGTTTCAAATGTTACTTAGATTTCTGTTTTTATACATATATTTTACCTCTATATTTTTATACATATTGCAGGTTCCCAATACCATTATTCATTCAGCAGAATGATTCCTAACCGAAATCAAACATGTTATTAACCCTAAACATACACTCTTACCTCAATCTAACTTTACAGAAGAGCAGGGACAGAGTTGGTCTTATAATACAGGAATGTAGTGGATCTTCCACCTGCTGAGAACCTCAAAGGTCCATGCAGACATAATCCCTGGAGAAGATGTAGGCACCTCTGAAGGACCTGAGAGAGCAAAAGTCATTTTCCATTGAAAACAACCTGGTCAGGGTGAAGGGTTGTGTCTGAATCAGCCTCTCTATTCTTAATGTAGAGAAGATGGACCAAACGAGACCAGTGTGGAGAGCTGTTACTAGGTGTCTATGGTTGATATACCATTCTAACTTATGAAAGTGTCACAGGAAGCAGGGGCAGCCTCCATCTCATGGGAAGCTTGGAAGCAACTCTTAGGACAAAGTGGTTGACAAGGCAGTGAGTTCATTCAGTTTCTGACGGAAGTGACCTCACCTCACTTCCTTGGTGATGGAACTCTCTGAACTTGTGATCCAGGAAGCCAGTCAAACAGTGCCAGTCCTAGTCCCAGTCGCAGTGGTTTTACTTTTTGGATTTCCCGAGGGCAGAGTCAATCTTTCTTGGTACCTACTGATGTTAGGATGACCAAATGGCAGGAAATCTCTGAAGAAGGGCCTTTTATGAGAAAGCAGGTAGTGGCTCACCACTGGCTCCTGACAACTTCAGAGAGTTGGAAAAGGACACAAGATCAGAGACAGGACAGGCCATTTCGGGGGAACCAGAATGTCCCACAGTCAGAGGACACTCCAAATAGTCACAACCTACTTGGGGGAAAGAGGTGCCTTTGTGGGTGTGGGTGTGGGTTTGTGGATTTGGCTCTTGTTCTGAGAATAGGTACAAATGATGTTTGTTTGGTTTGGACTGAATTGTTTCTAGTAAGTCGTTTGACAATGCGAGTGTTTCTGTGTCTCTGTATCCCACTGTGTCCATGGTTATAGATTTTAGAAAAGAGAATGCATCAATTGATGTGTCCTGTCTATTAGAAAGCTTACCAGCATTCATCCTGCCCAATTTGTAAATGAAATGCGGCTTGCCATATTGATGGGCAACCCCTACGATCTTCCTAAGTTCCTGTTTTCGTCCTGAAATCTGGCCACTATCCATAATAGGCTCATGGCTTTGTATCCAAGATATGTACCACCTCCAAGCTCTGTGACATGGCCATGTACTGAATAGCTGAAGTGAATGGTGAGCATCTCAGAAAACTCACATACCAGTTTGACCTGTAATGTCTCATTGTGGAAACCCTGCTTTGCGCCTTTTCTTACCTATTGTTCTATTGCCCTAAATGTCAGGATGGTCTTTGCCTCAGGCCAACGCTTTGTGAAGTCTGAAGAAAACCTTTTTCAAATAAAAAGAATGGGCATCACCTGTGGCTCTTTGCTTAATTGCTCTGCAAAGGGATTTGTCTGAATCAGCGTCTTGGCCCTGTGTTAGGCTGTGGCTTAGATTTTCAGCAACTGATGGATCTAAAGAAAGATCCCATGTGTGCATCCAAAACCAAAATGACAAAAATAGCAGTCATTGTGGATAAGTCTTTCGCCTTCCTCTGTAAGGTTTCTGACATCAATCAAGTGAGAATAGGGATCCTTTAGGTCAAATGAGTTCTTCAAATCCCTGCAGAGGCTAGCACATAGGTGCTTGGGTTTTCTCATGACTCCAATTAACATAAAGAATCTAAACCCAACAGTCAGTAGGTCTCAAATTTGAGAAGTGGATAAGTATTAATGGCAGTCCTATTTGATCACTCCTGGTTCAAAGGAAGGGTGTCCAGGTCACTCAGAATTTAGGTAAACGAGGAGCAAGGGAGCGTATTCTGGACACTGTCTTGGGCTGCATTCCTCATGTAAATCTCCAGCCAGAGGATATGATGAGTGTCTTTTTGGAAGAAGATGAGGGCCATGTGGGAGTGTTTTGGTTTTAATTGTGGTCATTTTTGTGGCAGTTGGAATGGATGGTCTTATAATACAGGAATGAGTCCACCTGGGTTTGAACTGTGGCGTGATTCCCCTTAGAGACTGAGTACAGGAATAGAACTTAGAGAAGTATTGCCATGAATTGGGTTGGGATTTTAGGAAGCCAAGTATGAGAGTCACCCTTGGAAACTGACATCTAGGCCCAGGGTGGCTTTCCAGAGATCACTGGGAATCTCAGGCTGGATATCACATGATTTTATTCTGAAAGACTTGGCAGGCTTAGTTGAGAGTCATAACACACATGGACCTCACATTGTAGACCTCAATGGGCCTGGATTTATGTGACCTTTTGGCCAATCTTTGGGAAACCTTGCCTGTGAGATTTCTCCAGAACTTTCTTTGAAATGAACTTCCAAAACACTTAATGGTCCCTGAATGAATTGAAACCCACATGCTGCCAAATTCATCCTTGAAAAATTGCTAGATAAATACCATGAAATTTTTGAAATTCCCATGACCAGATGGTACTGGAGAAACTTTGAATGTCCTGTTGCTGATCATGAATATGCAGGACAGTGACATGATTGACTGAGTTTCATGAAAATTGTGTAGAACAGAGATTCCAGTAAGTTGGACCCTGCTGAGTAGTGGGCCTAGTGCAGTGATGGGCAGGTGTGTGATAAAAAAAAAAAAAAAAAAAAAAAAAAAAAAAAAAAAACACCTGTGGTTGGGCCATGTGGATCTGCCATTGGCTTCCAATTGGCTTGTGACTGACATGGTGCAGCCAGCAGACGCTTCTATGTAAAGGCATCTTGTTATATGGAGAGGATTCAGGCCAATGTTTAGAATCAGGTTGCTATGGTTAAGGAGGCAAGCTATGTGGGATAGAAGCCTGGTTGGTGCATTCTCCTGCAGACCCTGACCCACCACACGTGACAGAACTCCCTCCAGCACTGTGTCCCAGTTGAATTCCTTGTATTTCGTGAAGCAAATACCAAATTCCCAATGCAGCAGCAAGAAACACCAGAAAAACTGGAGGATGACCAAATGGCTTAAGAGTTCAAAAGGGTAGACAATTAGCCCCCAGTGGCCACAGTTTACCTACAAAGAGAGAATTAAGGACTGCTTCCTAATGTTTTTTGTAAAATAAGAAATCATGTATTCCAGGTCACATAGAATCATACCCAGATTTGATGGTCTCACTACAAAGGAAGCTAAATCTCCTGACTACAACATATATTTCAAGTGCCCAAGCTCAGAGGTAGTTACTCAAGAAGTTTTTAGTCCAGCAGAGCTCCATGTTTCTGGAGTTTTTTCCTTTCCCTTACTTTTGGAATCTTCTCTACCACCTCCAAGTTTGTGAACTCCTGAACATATTCGATTCCAGATAAGTATTCACAGATTATCTAACTCTTCCACTCTAATTGTGTTTTACTTGTAATGAAGGTAAAGTCAAGGCATTGTTCTGGATGAAAGTGGGAAGATATTTTTGTAGCACATATTTGCATAAACATTGGAATCGTTTTCCAAATTTCCATTTGAAATACTGAATCCCTGACACTAACACATGCCCAACTAGACTCTGACTACTAATCCTAATATGATGGGGAAAATTAACCCAAAAAGAATAGAAATACAAGCAGTTAAGAGGACGAATGATGTATCATTGGAATTGCCTTTTGCATTATATAGGGTATATGTTATAAATCTAGTCAATTTTTTGTTGAAATGGTTCTCCATGTGTTTTTAAAGTTAACGAATATGTGAATTCCTGTCTCCCTTTTTCTGTAGCCTATTCAGTACATGTATTTTAATATGCACATATAGAATCCTACCTGGTACCACACGTACATTCTTGTGAGGTGGCTGACTTGCAGATACAAATTGTGAGAAGAGATCACTCCTCCTGAATGCTGTTGGAAATGAAAATTCAGATTATTGTTGATCTTCCTAGTACAACAATATTATACATGAATCCATGTTCAGTAAAACGAATTTATTTCGATCTGTGGATGACATATATTTCATGGTGAATTTCAATTGGCATATATTGCTACTTTTTAATGTCTGTGTGTGTGTGTGTGTGTGTGTGTGTGTTTATGTATATACACACACACTCTAGATTTTTCAAAATGTGAAATATATGTGTCTTACTATACACTCCGTAAATTCATTAATTTTCATGTATGTGGATTAATAATCAACTTTTCACAAAATTATTCTGAGAAATATTCATCCACCTGAACTACATATTTGATTCCTAGTACTGAAAACTAACTTCAGTAAATGGTGCATACAAATCCTAATATTTCTGCAGTAACTGACCCAGTTTAATATCAATGCAAGTAGGTTTCTATGGGACATGATGTGTATTTTGTCATTCATTTTTATTCAATACTGGTAGATTTCTATTTCTTCAGTTAATACACATGATAGGGTATATATTTCATCAACAAGTTAAGAAATTAATAGCATTTTGTTTTACATTCCATCACTTCCTAATTCAAAATACATGTTTTCCACGAGGTTTCTTCACTGGTCTTTTCATGTGACTTCTTTCACAAAATGCAAATGTCACACTAATGTTTGTACCGAAGTCTAAATGGAAAGTGAGTATGGATTACTAAAAACATCAATGTCCAGGTTGCCTACTGCTATCAAATGTCAATCCTATTGGTGACTAAATATTTGTTTCTTCCTAAGATTATATATTCAACCTCAAGCCTGTTGAAAATGTCTGATCCTATCACTTACTATTGTATATCAATTTATCTGAGACATCTGTGCAGAATATAATTCAAAGCTAAGTATCCCAATCAAGGGCCCGATGCACTTCTGGGCTTCAAATCATAACTAGATTTCTGTTTTCATGCTTATATTTTACCTCTATATTCTTGTAAATATCGCAGGTTCCCAATACCATTATGCATCCCTCAGAATGATTCCTAACCCAAATCGAACCTGTTATTAACCCTAAGCATACACTGTTCCCTCAATCTAACTTTACAATAGAGCAGGGACAGAGTTGGTCTTACAATACAGGAATGTAGGGGATCTTCCACCTGCTGAGAACCTCAAAGGTTCATGCAGAAATATTCCCTGGAGAAAACTTAGGCAGCTCTGAAGGACCTGAAATTGCAAAATCATCTTCCATGGCAAAAAACCCGGTCAGTATGAAGTATTCTGTCTGAATCAGCCACTTTGTTCTTAATGTAGAAAAGATGGACCAAAACAGGCCTGTGTGGAGAGCTGTTCCCTGGTGCCTATGGTTGATATACCATTCTAACTAATGAATGTGTCAGAGGAAGTAGGGGCAGCCTCCATCTCATGGGACCCTTGTAAACAACTGTTAGGACAAAGTGGTTGCCAAGGTATTGACCTCATTCAATTCCTGAAGGAAGTGACCTACCTCACTTCCTTGGTGATGGAACTCTCTGAACCTGGGATCCAGGAAGCCAGGCACCCAGAGCCAGTCCCATTCCCAGTCCCAGTGGGCACACTTGTTTGAATTTACCAAGGACAGAGTCAGTATTTCTTGTTACCTCCTTATGTGAGGATGGCCAAATGCCAGGAGAACTCTGAAGAGGGGCCTTCCCTGAGAAAGCTGCTGGCTTCTGACAACTTAACAGAGTTGGCAAAGAAGGCCTGTTCTGATACAAGACAGGCCATTTTGGAAGAACATAGTATGGTCCACCAGTCAGAGGACACTACAGATAGTCACAGACCTACTTGTGGGAAGGAGGTTCCTTTGTGGGTGTGGGTGTGAGTTCATGGTTTTGTCTCATGTTCTGAGAATAGGTAGGAAAGGTGGTTTGTTTGGTTTGGAGTCGACTGTTTCTAGTAAGTCATTTGACAAGGCGAGTTTTTCTACGTCTGTATATGCACTGTGTCCGTTGTTGTAGTCTTTAGAAAAGAGAATGCATCAATGGAGGTGTCCTGTCTAGTAGGAAGCTTCCAGGCATTCATTCTGCCCTTTTTATGAATGGACTGTTGCTTGTCTTATGGACAGGCAACACCTACTATCTTCCTAAGTTCCTGTTTTATTCCTGAATTCTGGCCTCTCTCCAGAATAGCCTCATTGTTTTGTGTTCAAGATATGTACCACCTCCAAACTCTGTGGGATGGCCATGTACTCCATAGCTGAAGGGAAAGGGAAGATTTCAGAAACCTCAGATATCATTGTAAACAGAAAAGTCTCAGTGGAGAAACCCTGCTTTGGGCAATTTGCTTACCTATGGTTCCCTTGCCCTGAATGTTAGGAAGGTCTTTCCCTCAGGCCACCCCTTTGTGAAGCCTGAAGAAAACAGTATTCAAACGGAAGGAATGGGCATCACCTGTGGCTCTTTGCTTAATTGCTTTGGAAAGGGATGTGTCTGAATCAGCCTCTTGGCCCTGTGTGAGGTTGTGGCTTTGAATCTCAGAATCTGATAGATCTAAAGAAAGATCCCATGTGTGCATCCAAAGCAAAAATGGCCAAAAGAGCAGTCATTTTGGATGAATTCTTTCGCCTTCCTCTGTAAGTTTCCTGACCTCTATCAAACGAGAATAGGGAAGATACACCAAGCCAATTGAGGGCTCCTTTTGGAAAACTTGTACCACTGATGACAGAATCAGCATAAGTATCCAAACACTACCACAATTCGCTGCACCAGCAGATAGTTCACAATGCATACAAGTGAGTTCACAATGCATACAAGTGATACATATTCCAAGCAAGTTCTGCAAGCAGTTCAGTGATGGGTATTGCAGAACCTGTATATTGGTTTTATCGTTGTCTTCACCGGCACTGGGATAAAGATAGGAATTCTGGCAATAATGGCTAAAGAAAAAATTATGTAACATTCCAGAAGGCACTAAAAGAAAACAATTTTCATAACAATTTACATTATCTTGAAGAGAATTATTAAATATAATGAAAAAAAGGTAAAAGTAAAAAAACAGGTCTGTTAACCTCCTATTTTTTCACATATTAAAACAATCCTGAACAGTTGTTTACCCCATTTAAATTAAACTATGTAATTCACGTGAATTAAAAAAAATGGACCCATTTTTTCATGAGCACTCATCATATATGATATACGGACATACACACCTTCAAACATATAACACAAAACACAAGTGTGCACACATAATAAATACATACAACACATAATATAATAGTAAAGGCCTTATAACTTTTTACAGGTGAAATCATCATTGCAATGTTTAAAAACTCTACAGACAAAAAATAGAACTGATCAGCAAAACATTAACCTAGGTCTGTATGAGCTCAAAAAAACAAAAGAGAACTTCATGATGTGGTAAAGGGCAATAATAAAATAGATATTGAAAAAAGCATCCCTGTTCGGTCGCCGATGTAAGGATAGCCAAACTGGAGTTTTGCACATCAGCTGTTATGGATTTGAGCCAAATCATCTTATTTTGGTCTATAGAAATTGCTTTAGTTAATCTCTCTGGAATCCAAATCGGCTGCTGTTCTCCCTGTGGAAACACATAAACAGACCCCCGACTTTAGGCAATCACTGGGTCAGAACCTTAGTTAATCTCTCTGGAATCCAAATCGGCTGCTGTTCTTCCTGTGGAAACCCACAAACAGACACCCAATTCTAGAAAATTAATGGGTCAGGACCTTTCCATTGTCCTGTTAGAATATCCTTCCAAAGTACCTTGGGCTTATACACATTTTTTGGACACATATGCGTTTCTGCAGCACTAAGTCCTGAAAATCCAAATTTAAAAAGTTTATAGTTAAAAAGGGTTGTTTTAAGTTCATCTTTGGGGAATTTATATCTCTTCCCAATTCCGTCTTCTTACTTTAATAAGTACATTTTAATAGTTTGATGTGCTCTTTCAACTCTGCCTTGTCCCTGTGGATTGCATGGGATTCCTGTTATATGAGTAATGCCAAATGATGAGCAAAATTGTTTAAAAGAGTTAGAAGTATAACCAGGGGCATTATCTATTTTAACTCTTTTGGAATGACCAAGTGGCAAAATTTTGTAAGCAATGAGCTACAACATCTTTAGTTTTTTTCCAGCATGAAGGGAGCCCAACAAAAATCCAGAAGAAGTATCAACTGTAAGATGCAAATATTTTAATTTTCCAAATTCTGGCAAGTGTGTGACGTCCATCTGCCAAATATGGTTAGGTATCAATCTTCTAGGATTGACTCCAAGATTAACTTGTGGTAAAATGGTCACACAATTTTGACATTGTTTTATTATTTGTCTATCTTGTTACTTAGTTATTTTGAAATGCTTTTGTAAAGTGTTAGCATTGATATGCAACTTTTTATGAAAATTTATAGCTTCTTCTAGTGTAGAGAAAATATGTATGTATGTCATGTGTAGTTTTATCTGCTAAATCATTGCCCAAACTAAGGGCTGCAGGCAATCCTGGATGTGCCCTGATATGTCCTATGAAGAATGGATCTTTTCTGTCCCAGATTAGACTTTGTATAGTGGAAAGGAAAGAGAAAACAGTAGAGGAAGGGGAAATCCTACCAGCATCTTCAAGGGATACTATAGCATTAACTATATACTGACTATTGGAAAATAAATTAAACACAGAATCTTTAAACATCACAAAAGCTTATAATACTGCATTAAGCTCTACCTTTTGAGCTGATTGTTGGGGTATTAAAAATGTAACAGTTTGATCAGGTGTAACAATTGCTGCTGTACCATTATTTGACCCATCAATGAATATATTTGGAGCATTCATGATAGGTGTTTTCTTGTCATTTTTGGAAAAATTACAGGATGAGATGACCAAAAAGACAATATAAGATTAGATGGTAAGTGGGTATCAAAAGAAATATTAGATTTACACATGATTATTGCCCAAGTATTTAACTCATTAGCTAATTAATCAATTTGATTCATAGTGTATGGAGTAATACTTTTGTTGGGAGAAATTCCAAACACTCACTTTGCCGCTTTTATTCCTATGAGTATTAATTGTCCGTTAGCCTTGGGATACCTATTAATTATAGTGTTAGTAGAATAACAAAAATGAATCCATTATAATGGAGCTTCTTGCCAACATACTCCTGTAGGAATATTTTTTGTTGGTAGTACAATAAATAATAAAGGCAATATTTTATCAAATCTATCCAAATGCATATTTCCCATATATGTTTCAATGATTTTTAATGCCTTTCTTGCTTCAGGCGTTTACATTCTGGGTGAATTTGGATCAGATGGACCTTTTAGGATATCAAATAAAGGTCCCAACTCGCCTCTTTGTATACCTAGATAAGGCCTTATCCAATTTATGTCTCCTAATAACTTTTGAAAGTCATTAATTGATTGCAGTTGATCTACTTGTATTTGAATTTTTGGTGGATTGACTATGGTTGAGGATAATAGAACTCCTAAATAATTAATTGGAAAATTTAATTGTACTTTATCAATTGTTATCTCTAGATTATAATTTTTAATAAGTTTGTAAGTGTTGCATAACATTCTAGCAATGCGTTTTTACCTTTGTGTGCTAATAATACATCATCCATATAGTGAAATATTTGTATTTCAGAATTTTGATTTCTAAGTGGCTGGATTACTTTGTTAACATAAATTTCACACATAGTTGGGCTGTTAGGCATCCCTTGAGTGAGTACTTTCCACTCATACCTCTGATCAGGACCTTCATGATTCAGTGCAGCGATAGTAAATGCAAAACGTGGACTATCCTCAGGAAGAATTGGAATTGAAAAAAAAATCTTTAATATGTATAACTAAAACATACCAAGTTTTTGGCAAAGCAGACAATTGAGGGCTCCCCGACTTAGCAGGTCCAAAAATAACCATCTCATTATTAATGGCTCTTAAGTCTTGCAATAATCTCCATTTACCAGATTTCTTTTTGATCACAAAAATGGGAGTATAATGGGGAGATACAGAAGGTTGTATATGTTCTTCCGCTAATTGTTGTTTGACCAGGTCCTGGGGTGATTGTATCTTTTCTTTAGTCAGGGTCCACTGAAGAACCCATACTGGTCTTTCTGATTTCCAAGTAATTTTTATTGTCTCAGTGGCCCTTTCTGAAAATCCAACCCAACTCTGTCTGTTGCTTGGTCTATTTGAATTGGTGCTGCTATACCTTGTTCTAGTTTTTCTAATCTTTTTCCTTTCAAAAAACCTTCTCTAGCCATAATAGTGGGTGCATTTTGATTGATGTTATTTGTTAATGTCAAACCTAATTGATCTAGGACATCTCGTCCCCATCAATTTACAGGAAGATGATCCAATACATATGGCTGTATAGTTCCTTCACATCCCTCAGAATCATTCCAATCTAATACCATTGCACTTCTATGGGGATTAGTCGCCACTCCTAGGTCTCAAAGCGTTTGAGTGGCTTGTTGTAATGGCCAATGTTTTGGCCATTCTTGATGAGAGATGATGCTAAGGACTGCACCTGTATCCAGTAGCACATTAAATTCATGTCCTTGAATATTTGGTTTTAGCATGGGGCGAGAATCTAAATTTAAAGAAAGCATAGCCCAATCTAAACCTGTGGAGCCTAATCCCTTGGAACCTCTTTCTACAGCATGACTGGAAAATTTATCATGTAACCTGGGTATTATTAGTAACTGTGTTATTCTATCTCCTGGTGCAATTACTGATATGTCCTTTGGAGAACTGGCTATAAATTTTATTTCACCTTCATAATGAAGCGATCAATTACAAAAGAACTTATCATAAGTCCTTTTAGATTAGAAGAGCTGCGTCCCAATAATAAGCCTACTGTTTTTTTGGAAAGAGGTCCTTTCACCCCTGTGTGAATGATATGAACCCCCATCTTTGCAGTTAGTACTGATCTGGCGGAGGCACAGATGTCCAACCCTGCACTCTCTCTGATTTGTCTGATGAGGCGTATGATGGACAATGTGTCCTGGGCACTATCCTGATGGGGTTGCTGTGTTCCTCCAGTGCTCCGTATATTTGTGGTTTTTGGCCCCAGAGCATTGGGACCCCTGTCCATTTTTTGGCAATCGAGCCCAATGCCTTTCTCCATGATATCGTGGGTAAACAGCTGGTCCTTGTTCGTTTTTTGATAATGAGGTATTCTCTATGGAGGTTTGAGAACGGCATTCATTAGCCCAGTGTCTCCCTCTATGGCATCGTGGGCAAATACCCATTATTCTGCTCCTTTGGTATCTAGTTTTGTTAAACACTCCTCCTATGGAGCAATTCCTCTTAAAATATCCTGTTTGTTGACAATTGTAGCATGTTCCTGGCCTTGCATCTAAAGCCTGTTCTACTGCAGCTGCCACAAATTGCCCTTGTTCATTCATGTCTCTGGCATCTAAAGCCTGTTTTACTGCAGCTGCCACGACTTGCTCTTGTTCATTAATGTCTCTACATAATTTAATATATGTGTTTAAATCTTCATGTTTCCATGGTCTAATGATATCTCTACACCAACGATTTGCTTGGTCATAAGCCAGTTGTTTTATTAATGGCATTGCTAGTTCTGTATTCCCAAAAAACTCTGGTAGCTATTTGAATAAGCCTATCTACAAATTCAGCGTAAGATTCATTAGCTCCTTGTATTACCTTAGATAATTGACCTTGTAAACCTCCATGTCCTTGTAAAGTCTTCCATGGCCTAACTGCCTCTGCAGCAATTTGTGTGTATACACCAGGATTATATGCAATTTGTTGCTGCTGATCCTCATAGGGTCCCTTTCCTAACAACATATCTAGATTTCTCTGAGGATAACCAGCTTCTGCATTTCGCCTAGCCGTCTCCTTGCAAAATTCCTCATTGGCAACCTTCCATAACAGGTATTGACCTCCATTTAGCACAGCTTTACACATATTAGCCCAATCTACTGGCGTCATATTCAAGTTGTTAATGGATTCCTCCAAGCTTACAATGAGGGGTGCTTGAGGACCATAGGTTGTTACAACCTCTTTTAGCTGCTTCACTATTTTGAAATTTAAAGCATGGTGAATTCGCTGCCCTCCTACCTCAAATAAAGGGCATGTTAATACTTGAGATCCTGTCTCAGGATCCGAACTATCAACTGTGGGGTTTGGGTGCCTCCCAGCATATGGAGGTGGCCTTGTTATTTGGACATTTACATACTCTGGTGATAGAATGGTGTTAGTAACAGTCTCCTGTAGAGGTGGCACTGTTGGTTGGACACTTACACCCTCTGATGATAGAAAGTTGTTAGTAGCAGTCTCCTTTTGTAACTTTTCCCCTGATGGCATTTTCTGTCCTAAGCTTTGTTCCTCTATCTTTGTCTGAACTAAAGTCTTTGGACTAAGCAAAACAGATATGAACGTCCTCAATGGCAATGTTTCAACTGGCAGAGTCCCTGGGCTGTTCTTTTCTCCTCTTTTTAATCTTCACCATGATGGTTCCATTATGGTATATTTAACAACTCCTCCTTAAAAAGCCATGGGCTACATTTTTGTATTGTATCAACGTGTGCCCTGACTGTTCTTGACTTTAATGAGATGCCTCCTTCCTCTAACAATTTACTTAACAGTCTTTCAGTTTGTTTTTTACTAATTTTTGATCCCGTATTTCTACTATAATACAACCCAACAAGATGATGCCAAACAAAACCGAGACAGAATGAAATAAAAAGAGAACAACAAAAAGTCATTATGGCCTTTCTATCCTCCTGACATGTGAATCAGTCCTTTCTCAGTATCTGTTCCTCAGACGTAAATAATTTTTCCTCAGATGTGAGAGGTTTCTCTTCCATCTCACTCATCTCTATGGACAGGCAAGTTAAAACAAAAGTGAAGCAAAACAAAAGAGGAATCCTAAAATGGCTACCCATCCTCTCACCCTGCCCTCAGGGGAGAGCAGTTCACCTTATCACTTACCCTCAGTCACTCCCCATGCGAGCCACCAAACGCTGCAGTCTTCCTGGGCATGATTCAAGAGCCACTTTTCAAAAGAAACAAACTTTATTTTTAGAACCACAAATGACCAACAAAACAGCTCCTCAGGAAAAAAAAAACCCTCAGAGCCCAACTGCCACCACTGGCTTCCTTGTAAAGTCTCTGTCACACCCACAAGCCTCTCCACCTCCCACAATCCTCCACCTCTTGATGCCGTTTGGCTGGGTCACGTGGGTGGAGCCAAAAAAGTCCCACAATGAGCAGCTCTGTGGTCTGAAAGGGCAGGGAAACAGCCCAATGAGCATCACCGCAGAGGAGCCAATCAGCTAGATGTTGCTGGGGCTGCTGTGAGCCAATCATCAGCTGGCAGTCGGAAAGGGCGGGGAAAAAGCTCAATGAGCATCTCCAATGAGCATCACCACAGAGGAGCCAATCAGCTAGATGTTGCTGGGGCCGCTGTGAGCCAACAATCACCTGGCAGGTGGATGTTTCTGGGAGCTGGAAGTTTGCTGGGGCCCCTTCAGCTGTGGCTCTCATCAAATTGGTGTCTCCTTTCTCTGTAGACTGTTCGGCACATGTATTTTTATATGCACATATAGAATCCTACCTGTTATCACACCTACATTTTTGTGAGGTTGCAGACGAGGCAGATACAAGTTATGAGAAGAGATCACTCCTATTAAATACTGTTGGAATTGAAAACTCAACCTATGGGTGAGCTTTCTAGTAGAACAACATTATTCATAAATCCATTTTCGGTGAAATAAATATTTTTGCACCTGTGGATGATATATATTTCATGATGAATTTCGATTGGCAAATATATTGCTTGTTTTTAATGTCTGTGTGTGTGTGTGTGTGTGTGTGTGTGTGTGTGTGTGTGTGTATTTATATATATATATACACACTCTCTATATTTTTCAAAATATGAAATACATGAATCTTATTATACACTCCTTAAAATCATTCATATTCATGTATGTGAATTTATGATCAACTTTTCACAAGATTATTCTCAGAAATATTCATCCACCTGAAATACATATCTGTTTCCTAGTACTGAAAACTAACTTCTGTGAATGGTGCATACAAATCCTAATATTTCTACAGTAAAACCTAGTTCAACAACAATGCAAGCAGTGTCCCATGGTACATGATGTGTATTTTTAGGTTCATATTTATTAAACAGAGGTACATTACTATTTCTTCAGTTTATGCACAAAATAGGATATATATTTCAACCACAAGTTCACAAATTTATAGACATTTGTTTCAATTTCAATCACCTGTTGCTTCAGAACACATATATTCTTCCAAGGTTCTTGACTGGTCTTTTCATGAGAGTTCTTTCCAAACACATTATTTTCGATTTCCATAATCATAATTGAAGCAAAACTCACACACTTTTCATGATAAACCATAACCCTAATATTACCGTTAGTGTATAACTGGTTATCATGAATGTATGTATATCAATTTAAGATTTCTTGTATATTTTAAGATATCAAATCAATCCACTATTTAAAGTTGGAACCAGTTATATAATTTATTCACAGTATGGTCTATTCATACATTATTTCTATATACATTGACACAGGGTACTCTACTTTGTTCCCCAATTACGTCTTCAAAATATTGCTCCCAGTAATGGTGGAAGAAATGCTCATGTCACCTGATCTACATATAAATTTTAACAAAGTAATATTCTGGACACAGAAAGCAAAACTCACTCTTATGATTGTAGCAAAGTCTAAAAGGAAAATGAGCAAGGATTACTAAAAATATCTATGTCCCCGTTGTTTAATGCTCTCAAATGTAAATCCTATTGATAAATCCTATGTATTTGTTTCTTCCTAAGATTATTTATTCAACCTCAAGCCTGTTGAAAATGTCTAATCCTATCCCTCACTTTATACTTTGCTGATTTCTTAATGTGTCTATTGATATCTGCTTTCCTACATATTTTCCCCAGTTCATCATTGTGATTGACTCTTCACATGTGCTGACATTTACATTCACTCTCTTATTGAAAAGAAATTGCTAAAGAACTTTTGGTCCAAATCCTATACTCACTGTTGTTTCTAAACCTAGAGACTATCATCCTAAACCTACTGACTTTCCCTTTATGACTTGATGTACTTTTCGACACTCAATAATCCAAGGTACAAGTTCCTATGCCATTGTATATCGATTTATCTGAGACATCTGTGCAGAACATAATTCAAAGCTAAGTAACCCACTCAAGGGCCCAATGCCCGTCTGGGCTTCAAATCTTACCTAGATTTCTGTTTTCATACTTATATTTCACCTATATATTCTTGTAAATATTGCAGATTCCCAGTACCAATATTCGTCCTGCAGAATGATTCCTAACGCAAATCGAACGTGTTATTAACCATAACCATACACTTTTCCCTCAATCTAACATTACGGAAGAGCAGGGACAGTGTGACCAGGAAAGTCTCAGTGCAGAAACCCTGCTTTGGGCCTTTTGCTTCCCTATTTTTCTGTTGCCCTGAATGTCAGGAAGGTCTTATCCTCAGGCCACCCCTTTGTGAAGCCTAAAGAAAACAGGTTTCAAATGGAAATGAATGGGCATCACCTGTGGCTCTTTGCTTAATTTCCTTGGAAAGGGATGTATCTGAATCAGCCTCTTGGCCCTGTGTGAGGCTGTGACTTAGATTATCAGCACCTGATGGATCTAAGGAAAGATCCCATGTGTGCATCCAAAACCAAAATGGCAAATAGTTCAGTCATTGTGGATGAAGTATCTTCCCTTCCTCTGTTAGATTCCTTGCCACAGTCTCTGGCTGGGCACAAATCACGAGCCACCACACAACTTGTAGATTCAAACAGCAATTCTTTATTCCCGAACTCCCACCGGCCTTCTACAAACACATTCTGGGGGAATCCACGTTCTCTGCCCAAATCCACCTCTGCCCAAATCCACTACTCTGCCCAAATCCACTCCACATGGGCTTCTGTCTCCCAAAATATACTGTCTGACCCTAAGAACTCAAGAGGAAATCAGCAGCAGGATACTCCCTATTCTAAGGGGGGAACACCCTAATCTCCTATTATGCTAAACTGCCCTATTCTAAAGGGGGAACACCCTAAACACGGATCCTGCCCTGGTCCTTGAGCAAGGTCACCTTACATGCAATGTCCTGGAAAATGTCCTATTTCCATGAGTCCTTCCACTAAAGAAACATGGGGGTACGCTGGCAAGGAAATTGTCATACCTACTTGGCTGATGGCTCCCAACAATTCCTGACATCCATCAAGTGAGAATAGGGATCCTTTGGGTCATATGAGTTCTTCAAGACCTGAAGAAGTGCTTGGGTTTCTCATGACTCCAAATCACATAAAGAATCTGTACCTATCAGTCAGAAGTAGTCCGTCAATATTGCTCCCAGAAATGGTGGAAGAAATACTCATGTCACCTTATCTACATATACATTTATTCACAGAAATATTCTGGACACAGAATTCAAATTTACATTTATGATTGTACCAAAGCTTAAATGGAAAATTAACATGGATTACTAAAATCATCCATGTCCAAGTTGCCTAATGCTCTCAAATGTCAATCCTATTGGTGACTACATATTTGTTTCTTCCTAAGATTGCATATTCAAACTCAACCCTTTGAAATGTCTAAGCCTATCTCTCACTTATTACTTTGCTGATTTTATAATGTCTCTATTGATATCGGCTTACCTACATATTTTCCCCAGTTCATCATTGTGACAGACTCTTCACATGTGCTTACATTTTAATTCATTTTCTAACCGAAATCCTATTGCTAAAGAAATTTTATTCCAAATCTTACACTCACCCTTCTTCCTAATCCTACCTACTATCTTCCTAATCCTACCGACTATCCCTTTTTGACTTGATGTTCTCTTCTACATTCAATCATCCAAGGTACAAGGTCCTATGCCATTGTATATCGATTTATCTGAGACATCTGTGCAGAACGTAATTCAATTCTAAGTATCACAATCAAGAGCCCAATGCTTTTCTGGCCTTCCAATCTTTCTTGGATTTCTGTTTTCATACATACAGTTCACCTCTATATTCTTATTGGTATCGCAGGATGCCAATACCAGAATTCATCCACAAAATGATTCCTAACCCAAACTGAACCTGTTATTAACCCTAAACATACAGTGTTCCCTCAATCTTACTTTACAGAAGAGCAGGGACAGAGTTGGTCTTTTAATACTGGAATGTAGGGGATCTTCTACCTGATGAGAACTTCAAAGGTCCATGCTGAAAGGATCCCTGGAGAATTCGTAGGCAGCTATGAAGGACCTGAGAGAGCACAAGTCATCTTACATGGCAAACAACCTGGTCAGGTGAAGGGTTGTGTCTTAATCGGCCTCTCTCTCTTCTTAATGTAGAGAAGATGGACCAAATCAGGCCTGTGTGGAGAGCTGTTCCCAGGTGCCTATGGTTGATATACCATTTTAACATGTGAAAGTGTCACAGGAAGTAGGGGAAGCCTCCATCTCATGGGACCCTTGGAAGCAAATGTTAGAACAAAGTGGTTGCCAAGGCCCTGACCTCATTCAGTTCCTGAAGGAAGTGACCTAACCTCACTTCTTTGGTGATAGAACTTGGCATCCAGGGAGCCAGGCATACAGAGCCAGTACCAGTCCTACTCCCAGTGGTGTCACTAGTTTTGAATTACCAAAGACAGAGTCAGTCTATCTTGGTACCTACAGATGTGAGGATGTCCATATGCCAGGAAAGCTCTGAAGAGGGGCCTTTTATGAGAAAGCAGGTAGTGGCTCACCACTGGCTTTTGACAAGTCTCAGTGAAAAAAACCCTGCTTTGGGACTTCTAATTACCTATTGTTCTGTTGCTCTGAATGTCAGAAAGTTTTTTGCCTCAGGCCACCTCTTTGTGAAGCCTGAAGAAAACAGTTTTCAAATGGAAATAAATGGGCATCATCTGTGGCTCTTTGCTTAATTGCTTTGGAAACGGATGTGTCTGAATCAGCCTCTTGACCCTGTGTGAGGCTGTGGCTTAGATTCTCAGCACCTGATGGATCTAAAGAAAGATCCCATGTGTCCAATACCAAAATGGCCAAAAGAGCAGTCATTGTGGATGAAGTCTCTCGCCTTCCTCTGTAAGGTTCCTGAATTCCATCAAGTGAGAAGAGGGATCTTTGGATCAAATGAGTTCTTCAAAGCCCTGCAGAGGCTAGCCCATAGGTGCTAGTGATTTCTCATGACACTAATTCACATAAAAAGTCTAAACCCCACAGTCAGAAGACCTCAATTTGGATAATTGAGAAGTATTAACGGCAGGCCTATTTGATCATTCCTGGTTCACAGGAAGGGTGTCCAGGCCACCCTGACTTTAGGCAAATGAGGGGCAAGGGAGGTTATTTTGGACACTGACTAGGGATGCTCCCCTTTTGGAAAACTCCAGCCAGAGTTTATCATGAGTGTCAATATAGAAGAACATGAGGGCCATGTGGGAGTGTTTTGATTTCAATTGTGGTCATTTGTGTGGCAGTTAGAAGAGGTGACTGGGTCCACCTTGGCTTGAACTCTGCTGTGATTCCCATTAGAGACTGAGTTCTGGAACTGACCTCAGAAAAGTATATCCATGAATTGTGTTGGGATTTAAGAGGCCATGCATGAGAGTCGCCCTTGGAAACTGAGATCTCCGTCCAGGGTGGCTTTGCATAGAGCACTGAGAATCTCAGCCAGGTTATCACATATTTTTTTTTAATGACTTGGCAGCCATAGTTGAGAGTCAGAAAACACATGGACCTCACATAGTACACATCATTGTGCCTGAATTCATGTGACCTTTTGGCCACTTTTTGGGATGCCTTGCCTGTGAGAATTCTCCAGAGCTTTCATTGAAATTAGCTTCCTCACCATTTAATGGTTCCTGAATTGAAATCCACAGTGCCTTCAATTTCATCCTTGAAAAATGGCTAAACAAGTACCATGAAATTTTTGAAATTCCCATTACCAGATGGCACTGGAGAACCTTTGGATATCATGTTGATGATCATGAGTGTACCAAATAGTGCCTTGATTGACTGGGTTTTGTGAAAATGGTGAAGAACAGAGATACCAGTAAGTTGGAGGCTCCTGAGTAGTGGATGTAGAGCAGTAGACGGTAGGTGTGTAAATAAATATATTTGGTAGGACCACCTGGATCTGCCATTGGCTTCAAAAAGCCTTGTGACTGACAAGGTGCAGGCAGCAGACCCTTATATGTAAAGGCATCTTGTTTTATTTAGAGGTTTCAAGGCAATGTTCAGAATCAGGGTGCTATAGTCAAGGAGGAAAGCTATGTGAGATAGAAGCCTGGTTCATACATTCTCTTGGAGACCCTGACCAACCATACGTGACAGAACTCCCTCCAGCATTGTGTCCCAGTTGAACTCCTTGTATTTCGTGAAGCCAATACCAAACTCACAGTGTAGCAGTAAGAAACACCACAAAAAGTGGAGGATGACCAAATGGCTTCACAGACCACACGGGGAGACACTTAGCTCCCAGTGGCCACAGTTTACCTACAAAGAGAGAATTCTGAACTGCTGCATCATGTTCATTAGAAAATAAGGATCCATGTCGTGCACGTCACATAGATGCAGACCCAGATTTGATGGTGTCACTACAAACGAAGCTAAATCTTCTGACAATTACATATATTTCATGTGCCCAACCTTAGAGGAAGTTTTTCACGAAGTCTTTAGACCAGCAGAGCTCGATGTTTGTGGAGTGTTTACCCTCTCCCTTACTTTTGGAAACTGTTCTTCCAACTCCAGTGTTGTGAACTCCTGAGCATTTTCCCTTCCACATATGTATTCACAGATTTTCTAACTCCTTTCCTCTAATTGTGTCTTACTTGGAGCGATGGTTATGTCTAGGCATTGTTCTGGATGAGAGTGGGAAGATTTATGTGTAGCACATGTTTCCATGCACATTAGATTCATTTTCATATTTTCCATTTGAAATACTGAATCCCTGACACTAACCCATACCCTACTAGACTCTGAGTACTAATCCTAATATCCTGGAGAAAAGAAACCTAACTGAATATAAATACAGGCCTTTCATAGGAAGCATGGTGTATACTTGGATTTGCCTTCTGCTTTATCAAGTGTATGTGCTATAAATCTAGTCAACTTTTAATTGTAATATTTCTCCATTAGTTTTTAAAGATACCACATATGTAAATTCCTGTCTTCCTTACTCTGTAGCCTATTCAGCACATGTATTTTTTTATGCATGTATAGTATCCTACATGGTATCACATGTACATTATTGTGAGCTCACTGACTTTGTAATATAAAAATTATGAGAAGAGATGACTCCCCCTAAATACTGATGGAACTGAAAATTCAACCTATGGGTGAGCTTCCTAGTGAAAAACATTATACATAAATCCATGTTCATTAAAATGAATATTTTTGGATATGTGGATGAATTATATTTCATGATGAATTTCGATTGGCATATGTATTGCTACATATTAATGTGTGTGTGTGTGTGTGTGTGTGTGTGTGTGTGTATTCTCCAGATTTTCCAAAATATGAAATATATGTGTCTTATTATACACTCCATAAATTCATTCATGTTCCTGCATGTGTATTTATAAACAACATTTCACAAGATTATTCTCAGAAATACTAAACCAGCTGAAATACATATTGGTTTCCTAGTACTGAAAACTAACTTCATTGAATGGTGCTTACAAATCCTATTATTTCAACAGTAACTGACCCAGTTTAACATCAATGCAAGTAGATTCCTATGGGACATGATGTGTATTTTGAAGTTCATTTTTATTCAACACTGGTACATTACAATTTCTTCAGTTTTTGGACATCATAGGATATATATTTTCATCCACATGTTCACAAATTTATAGGCATTTGGTTCACATTCAATTACTTCCTACTTCAGAACACATGTGTTCCTCCTTGTTTCTTTATTGGTCCTTTCACTAGACTTCTTTCTAAAAACATTTTTTCAATTCCATAATTATTTTTGAAGCAAAACTCACACACTCTTCATGATAAACCGTAACCCTAATATTACCATTAGATATATAACTGATTGGAATGAATGTGTATATATCAATATAAGATTTCCTATATATTTTCAGATGTAAATTCAATCCATTATATAAAGTTGGAACCAGTAATATACTTTATTCACAATATGGTCTATTCATGCATCATCTCTATAATCATCAACACAGTGTACACCTATTTGTAGCCCCAGTAATAATGTATAAGTTTTCAGAATATTGCTCCCTGTAATGGTGTAAGAAATACTCATGTCACCTTATCTACATATACATTTACCACAGAAGTACTCTGGACACAAAAGGCAAAGGTCACACTTATGATTGTGCCAGAGCCTAAATGGAAAGTGAGCATGGATTACTAAAAACATCCATGTCCATGTTGCCTAATGCTCTCAAATGTCAATCCTATTGGTGACTACATATTTGTTTCTTCCTAAGATTATATATTCAACCTCACGCCTGTTGACAATATCCAATCCTATCACTCACCTTGTACTTTGCCTGATTTCATAAGGTCCCTATTGATATCTGCTTTCCTACATATTTTCCTCAGTTCATCATTGTGACTGTCCCTTCACATGTGCTGACATTTACATTCTCAAACCGAAACCCTATTGCAAAAGAACTTTTGGTCCAACTCCTAGACTCACTATTCTTCCTAAACATACTGAGTATCTTCCTAATCGTACGGACTATCCCTTTTTGACTGGATGTTCTCTTCTACATTCAATCACCCGAGGTACACGGTCCTATGCCATTGTATATCGATTTATCTGAGACCTTGGTGGAGAACATAATTCAAGCTAAGTATACCAATCAAGGGTACAATGCATTTCTGGGCTTCAAATCTTTCCTAGGTCTCTGATCTCATGCATGTATTTCACGTCTATATTCTTATAAATATCACAGGTTCCCAATACCATTATTCATATAGCAGAATGATTCCTAACCCAAATCGAACACGCTATTAACCCTAACCATACACTGTTCCCTCAATCTCACTTTACAGAAGAGCAGGGACACAGTTGGTCTTTCAATACAGGAAGGTAGGGGATCCTCCACCAGCTGAGAACTTCAAAAGTCCATGCAGAAATAATCTTTTGAGAAGATGTAGGCAGCAATGAAGGACCTTAGAGAGCAAAAGTCATCTTCCATGGCAAACAACCCGGTCAGGACGAAAGGATGTATCTGAATTATCCTCTCCCCTCTTAATGTAGAGAAGATGGACAAAACAAGGCCTGTGTGGAGAGCTGTTCCCGGGTGCCAATGGTTGATATACCATTCTAAATTGTTAAAATGTCACAGAAGTAGGTGCAGCCTCCATCTCATCAGAATCTGGAAGCAACTGTTAGGACAAAGTGGTTGCCAATGTACTGACCTCATTCAGTTCCTGAGGGAAGTGACCTCACCTCACTTCCTTTGTTATGGAACTCTCTGAACTTAGGATCCAAAAAGCCAGGCACCCAGAGCCAGTCCCAGTCCAAGTCCCAGTGGTCAAACTTGTTTGGATTTACCAAGGACAGAGTCAGTCTTTCTTGGTACCTACTGATGTGAGGATGGCCAAATCCCAGGAAGGTCTGAAGAGGGGCCTTTCCTGAGAAATCAGGTAGTGGCTCATTGCTGGCTCCTGACAGCATCACAGAGTTGGCCATGGAGACTAGATCTGAGACAGGACAGCCCCTTATGGGGCAATATATTATGGCTCACCAGTCAGAGGACACTCTGGATAGTCACAGACCTACTTGGGGGTCTGTGTGGTTGTGGGTGTGCGTGTGGGTCTGTGGTTTTGTCTCATGTTCTGAGAATAGGTAGGAAAGTTTGATTGTTTGGTTTGCTGTGAATTGTTTCTAGTAAGTCATTTCACAAGGCGAGTGCTTCAATGTCTGTGTATCCAACTGAGTCCGTGGTTGTAGACATTAGAAAAGAGAATGCATCGATAGATGTGTCCAGTCTAGTAGAAAGCTTCCCAACATTCAACCTGCCCAATTTATGAATGGTCTGCGGCTTGCCTTGTGGATGGGCAACACATACTACCATCCTAAGTTCTGGTATTCTTCCTGAAATCTAGCTAATCTCAAGAATAAGATCATGGTTTTGTGTCCAAGATATGTACCACCTCCAAACTCTGTGACATGGCCATGTACTGGATAGCTGAAGGGAATGGGAATATCTCAGAAAACTCAATTATCAGTGTGACCAGCAAAGTCTCAGTGGAGAAACCCTGCTTTGGGCCTTTTGTTTACCTATACTTCTGTTGCCGTGATGTCGCAACCCCTTGCCCGCAAGGAAGACGCAACTCAGGAATCTTCTTTCAGCAGTTTATTCAGGCCCTTGATATTTCTTCTAATTCCTTGTTGGATGCCCCTCCCAGCCTTAATAAAGCATCCCAAGCCCCAATGCGAAGCTGCCACGTGGAACTTTCTCATAGGGTGCTGAAAAACCATGCAACAACTCTCCCAAACAAGGAGTTGTTTGTCACAGACCACAGTGGAGCCAGCACCATCCTGCAATGGCGACCATAATCTGCAGAAGCGGCTCACCACAGTTCCCCCTTTCTGTTTTCTGAAAACAATGCAGGCGAGAGTAGAGGTCCTATCCCACTGTGCAGAAGTGGCTGCATAGTATGGCTCAGACCTAAGGAGGGCCCTTCCCCAGATCCGAAGCCATATCAGCAGACGCCTTTTTTCGTGGGGCGCGGCGTGGACATCAAACCCGCATGCAATAGGACATGCTCTCCTTGAGGTCCACTTCAAGGATCACTCAAGTGCAGTGCCTTGCCTCGCATCCTGTATCGTGACGAAGGTGGACGAAGGGGGACAGCTGAGGCTGAACTGTGGCTGTACACAACGACAAACGAGTTGACAACACCCTGAAAGAAAGGCACGGACTTTAAGGCGATAGAGAAGAATTAGTGTGGAAACCCACCTGCGTGCAATGGCACCAAGACCGGCAGAGTGCAAGGGCTTTCCAACACTAAGAGAATAAGGAGGAAAGACTTGCCGATCCCAGTGCAATGTTATAATAACTTGGGGTGCAACGACCATGTCAAAGATTTACTGTTTAAGATGCGCAAGCCAGACTTGAGGTGAATTGCCATTTTCTAAAGCTGCAAGAGCTTGGATGATCATAGCCTTATCGTGAGCATTGCGGGCCTTGAGGCGACAGAGAAACCACAAACAGAGAAACATACCGAAGCAACACATTGCACCAAAAATGCCTACCCCCACCCACTCTTTAAAAAAGGAAAAAGCAGAAGATATCCAATCGGTGAATTGACCCAAAGTCACGGGATCAACACTGGTGTTATTCAAGACAGCTATCTGGGTTAGTTGAGACTGGATCATGTCTTCCGCTTCCATGGACCAATCTCTGGCCAAATATTTGCCAATGATGCGGGAAGCATTCCTGGAATCATTAAATCTGACAGAGGTTATGCATAAATGTGCACGTTGGTCAACACAACCCAAAAGCACCAAGTCAGCCAATTCTTCTACCTGAGCTTGGAGTAAATCTATTCTTTGATTGGCAGCTAAAATCCCTGACAAAATATGTTGATTAATTGTATTTTGGGATTCAAGTATACTGGAAGTTTGTTGGACAACTTGATTAATGGTGGCAGCAGTTTGTACTTGATTGGCCATAGCCACTCCGGCTGTAACCGCTGCAGCAGCAGATACCGCCACGGCTGTCACTATAGCCGCTGTGATTCCAAAATCTCTGCGGACTCTAAGTAGCTCAACAATATGGTATTTATCAGGATCCACAGTGACCGGGATTGGGACAAAAGTTGGAATTTTCATAACCACTGCTACAGTCCAGGAACCATTCCAACACTCAGATAAGATACAGGTAGTATGAGAACAATCCAGCATCCCCGAAGAGGTGGCCTTAGCCAAAAGGAATAAGAAGGGGGATTGGACACAGACCATTGCAGGAGGCAATGTGGCATTATACAACAGAGAGTCGACTGAAACAGATGTAAATCTATTACCTCGTTCACTTTCCCTAACAGTACCAGAAACATTAGCCAGCCAACTTTTGGCTCCTACCAACTGAGCCAGTGCAGAAATATCGGCTGAAGCCCCCTTTTCATTGGAAATCTGCCATTGAAACCAGGACCAACCTACTCCTGTAGAGGAGCTGGCACTATTGTTAAAGTTATAAACATACCTCTTAAGAGAGGGGGAAAGGGAGAAACCTTTAGCAACTTGATGCTTCTCCCAAGAATGATCCTGACAAGGCGTAAATGTTGGGGGGAAACCAAGATTAGGGGAACAGTAAGGAGAGGCCTTGAAATGAGTGGCATCATAAATACTACTAGAAGAAGGAGGCACTGGGATTAGTACCTCGGAGATAATAGCCAAGGTAGTTATGTTAAGAGCAGAGCTGCTGTTTGCTGGGGTCCCTGAGCCTGATTGCTTCCCCGAAACTACCTTGCTCAATACAGCACTGATAATGCTCCCTGAGACCTGATTGGACCGCAATGGGTCCTCCCAGTTAGTCAAATTTTTGGTCTTAAGGCTAATGCAATTAGCGTTTCTAAGGCTGAAACAAAAAACTCCTGTGAGATTAACTTGAGATTGATTAAAAATGCTCTCCATGTCCCCTCTAGGAGAGGCACAGGGAGCAGACATCTCACATGAGGTAGAAAAAAGAGTGGGGAGGACACTAGAATTACCATGAACCGGCATCGGCATTGGCCATGCCCGTGCCACTGCCCACCACCAAATTGGTGTCGCCTGTGCCATCGGCACCAGCACCAGAGCCAGAGCACTTAGCAGAATGAAGATCCTCATCACAGGATTGTTGTGGTATCTCTTGTTGCTGGTCAGTTGATGTCGAGACTCTTCTTGTCAAGCGTTCAGGGACCCCCAACGGTTCCGTACGATCCTGGGGAAAAACACATACAGATCCTCGTGCCCATGTCAGCACGGGGTCAGGGCCGTTCCATTGGCCCGTAAGAACATCCCTCCACTTAACATAGCCAATCACAGAGGGCTGAGGGGACACATGTCTATCGGCCGCAGAGCGACCATGAATATCCAAATTCAAAAAATTAATGGTAAAGAGAGCTAAGGACAGGCGTTCATTAGGAGTGTGTTCAGCTCCTATTCCCCCCTTTTGTTTTTGTAAAGTTTCCTTTAAGGTGCGATGAGCACGCTCAACAATGCCTTGTCCTTGAGGATTGTAAGGCAAACCATGAGTAAGTTGCACTCCCATAGTAGAACAAAAAGCTGTAAAATGTCTGCCAGTATAAGCAGGTCCATTATCAGTCTTAAGGGATGCAGGTGCACCCCATGCTGCCCATGCCTCTAAACAGTGAGTAATGACATTACGTGCCTTTTCTCCAGATAAAGCAGAAGCATGGATAATTCCAGAGCACGTATCAATGGAAACATGCACATACTTAAGGTTACCAAAGTCAGGTATATGTGTCACATCCATTTGCCAAACAACCAATGGCTTCAATCCCCGTGGGTTTACTCCATAATTAGGGGAATGAAGAAATGTGACACAATGGGGACATTGCAATACTATCTGCCGAGCATCCGCTCTTGAAATGAAAAAACGCCTGCGCAGCGTTAATGCATTAACATGGAAGTTTTGGTGAAACAACTTAGCCCCCTCTAAGGAGGAAGCCAAGCATATCAATTGACCTCTAGTGGCTAAGTCCGCACAGGCATTACCCTGGGATAACGGACCAGGAAGAGGGGTGTGAGCCCGGATGTGCATTGGATAAAAAGAAGCAGTGCGGTTAGAGATAAGCTGTTGAAGCTGAGTAAAGTAAGCAGACACATTGTGGGCATCACTAATAGCTCCCACGGCCTCCAGGACTTTTAGTGCTTGTACCACATAGCTGGAGTCCGAAGTAAGATTAAAAGGAAAAGAACACTGTTTAAAAACTTCAATAACAATTTGTAGTTCTACCCATTGTGGATTTGCAGGAGCAAATTGATGCTGGATAGGGGGAGAGTCATTAATTACATAGGCTCCCATTCCAGACTTGGAACCATCAGTAAAAATGTTAACAGCCTCCAGAAATGGACTGGATGAAGTTACCTTAGGGAAAATGATGGGATGTTCTTTAACAAAATGGAGTAATGGATGAGAAGGGTAGTGATAATCAATACCCCCTTGAAACGAGCAACACAGAATAGCCCAGTTGGCTAGAGTAGCACATAAAACATTAAGTTGAGCTTTAGTGTAGGGTATGATAATAGAAGAAGGTGATTGGCCGAAAAATTGAATGCTTTGTTGAATCCCTTTAAGTGCCAACGCTGCAACAGCATCAGGATAATATTCTAAGGATTTTCCTGGGGATATATGTGGGTGGATCCATAGTAAGGGCCCATCTTGCCACAGTACTCCAGTAGGCTGCCGCATAGTGGCAAGCACACATAACTGGAAAGGTTTATCACTCTGGAGCCTGCATAGAGTGGCATGCTATAAAGCTTGTTCTACTTTTATAAAAGCCGCTCTAGCCTCTGTAGTGAGGCTACGAGGGGAAGCATGATCTGGATCACCCTTAAGAGTAGCATACAAAGGCTGGAGCACAATATTAGGAATATGTAAATATCCTCTTATCCAATTTATCTCCCAGCAATTTTTGAAAATCATTTAGAGTTTGGAGATCTTGAGTCCTGAGGTAATTTTTTGCGGTTTTAATTTGTCATACCCAATTGTCGCTCCCAAATACCTGATAGAATCCCCCGTTTGAACCTTTTCAGGTGCGATGTGCAGTCCATGTTGAGCCAACAGCATCACGAATTCTTTATAAGCCTCATTAACTGTCTGTTCTAATTTTGCGGCAAATAACACATCATCCATATAATGAATGATCTTGGTGGAGGAATACTTATGTCTGAGAGGTGTGAGTGCCTTCCCCACATACATCTGGCACATCGTGGGACTATTAGCCATCCCCTGTGGCAACACCACCCACTCAAACCTTTGATCTGGTTCTTCGTGATTACACGAGGGAAGGGTGAAAGCAAAACGTTGTGAATCTTTAGGAGGCAAAGGAATGGAAAAGAAACAGTCTTTAATGTCAATAACAATTATATGCCAGCCTTGAAGAACAGAGGAGAGCAGAGGCAGCCCTCTTTGAATGGGCCCCATAAGTTGCATCTGAGCATTAACTGCTCGTAGATCATGCAGTAGGTGCCACTTCCCTGATTTTTTCTTAATGACAAATATGGGATTATTCCATGGAGAATTAGAAGGTTGGATGTGACCCAAATCAAGTTGTTCTTTGACTAGATCATGGGCTGCTGCCAGTTTAGCCGAGGGAAGAGGCCACTGAGGCACCCAAACAGGCTCCTCGGTGAGCCATGTTATGGGTATTGGAGCCCCAGTGGCCCCTAGGAAAAACCCAGAGCAAACCTGTTAAGCTTTTGATGACCTTGCACAGGATGCTTACGCCCCTGTAGGTGCCTTCCTAGTCCTAGACCTGGCCTATACCCCATATTTTGCATGATATGTTGAGACACTGGGGAAGAGTCATTACTAAGAGTGAACCCCATGTCTTTCATCAGATCATGGCCCCATAAAGAAATAAGTAAATCAAGAACATAAGGCTGAAAGGTACCATCGTGTCCTTCCGAGTCCTTCCAAGATAGATGTCTACAGCTGATTTGAGGGGCTTGGGCATATCCAAGTCCTCTTAGTGATTGATCAGAAGCCTGCACTGGCCATCCCCTAGACCAGTCCTTAAGGGCTATGATAGTACGATCTGCTCCTGTGTCCAGCAATCCCACAAAAGATTTACCTTCTATGCTTAATTCCAAGGTGCGGCGACTGCTCATATCCAGTGACAAATAGGCACAATTTCCTCCGGTGGTACCAATCTCATTTCCCGTCCGTGACTTTGAGTCAGCAGGGAAGTGATTATGCAAACTAGGCAAAATTAGCAATTGAGCAATCCGATCCCCTGGGGAGATAGACACAATGCCCCTTGGAGCTTCCATGATAACCTTTACTGCCCCTACAGTATCAGGGTTTATAACTCCGGGGAAAACATGAAGACCTTGTAGGATAGAGGATGCACGTCCAATTAGCAAACCTACAGTGCCAGGTGGTAAAGGCCCTTTGAACTCAGTTTCCACCAATTGGACTCCCATCATAGGTGTTAATACAAGTCTGGAGGTGGAACAGAGGTCCAATCCCGCGGCACCTGTAGTGGCTCTCCGCGTCTCATGGGATGGCGCAGAGAAGGCCATGTCTCGGGTTCGGGTGTGACATTCTCCATTGCCCCATATATTTGTGGGCCCTGGGGTCGGGGGCCCCTTCGGCCGTTTTTTGGCCCAGCTGAAATAGGCTGTCCATGGATGTCCCTCACTGATCTACACTCTTTTGCCCAATGCTTCCCCTTTTTGCATTTTGGATACAGCCCCGGTTGACGAGGGCCATTAGAAGGGCCACCGAGAGGAGGTCCAGTAAAATTGTCTTTTTTGCGACAGTCACGTTTGAAATGGCCGAACTGACCACAATGGAAGCATGTTCCAGCACCAGGACCGCCCCCTTTTGCAATCCGAAGGACAGCAGCTGCAAGACCTGCATTAGTTAAAGGTCCTCCAAGCTCTCTACACACTTTTATCCAAGCTTCTATGCCCTTGTTTTTATAAGGAGCGATTGCTGCTTTACACTCCTTGGTGCATTGCTCAAAGACCAATTGCTTGATAAGGGGCATGGCTCTATCAGGGTCCCCAAAAATCTTTCCAGCAGCATCCACCATCCTTGCTACAAAATCTGAAAAGGGTTCTGTAGGGCCCTGCAGAATCTTAGTCAAGTTACCAGACACCTCTCCTGTATTTGGAAGTGACTTCCATGCCCGAATGCAAATGTTGTTAATTTGATCATATGCCTCAGGAGGGAATCCTGTCTGTTGATTAGCAAATCTGCCTTGTCCCAAAAGCATATCCTTGTCCCAATGGGGGTGTCCCGCCGCATGGTTTTGGGCGGCCTGCTCTACCGCGCCCTCTAGCACAAAGACTCTCCAGTCTAAATATTTACCTAGAGAGACACAAGCCCGAAAAAGGCTAGCCCAATCAGAGGGAGTCATACAGTATCTAGACAGAGTCTCCACCTGAGTTAGTGTGAAGGCGGCATCCACCCCATAAGTGCGCACAAACTCCACCAGGGTCTTCACAATTTTGAAATCTAAGGGCTCATGGAATCTTCCCCTATTGTCATCCTGGAAAACTGGATAAGCAAGACCCATCTCAGCGTTTACAGCCCTCCATGTTTGGGCATGGAAAGCTCTCCTCGAAACACCCCAACCGTACGGCGGCGGATCCGGAGGATCATTTTCCTTGAGCTCCTGTTTATTTTTGTTCCCTTCTCCTATAGTTAGACTCCCTAGCTGACAAGATAGACTCCCGAGCTCTTCCTCCTCATCCTCCTCCTCCTCTGACCAACTTTTGCATGGGAGTGTGCGCAGCGTACTGAGATCTGGATACAATCATTTCCTCCCCTGTTTCTCGCTCCGCAAACTCCCATCCTCCTGAAATACCTCACTTCGTGCTGGAGACAATCGCCTCCTCCCCTGTGTCTCGCTCCGCACACTCCCATCCTCCTGAATTACCTCACTTCGTGCCGTCTCTTATCTTTCCTCATGTAATTGCTCTAAAACTTCCTGTCCTTTAGTAAGTGCTTCCTGACATCTGCCATCTGCGAGGCAACTACGGATCATCTTCCAAAGGGGTGTCACCCCACCCTCTAATATGCCCTGCTCAGAAACAAAGTCAAGATCTGTGCCTAATTTATCCCAGCTAGGTATAGTAAGGCTGCCCGAAAACGCAAACCACGGTGCAGCAATATCTGTCTTCTGTAAAAATCTCTGTAAAGTACTACGTTTCACTTCTAGGCCCTTGGAACGTAACAGGCCATCTAGGGCCAGGAGAAGCGGACTTGAAGATGCGGCACCCATGACACAACAAAAGACGCAAAAAAAACAAAAGTGAAAGTAAAAGCGAAAGTACACAGTGCAGCTGCAATAAAATGTACCGCTCTCTCTGGCTTTACAGAGGAGCTACCCCGCTTTGATCGCGGGTCCCGCTTACCTAGGACTAACCCCTGCTTTGATCGCGGGTCCCACTTACCTGGGACTAACTGGTGCACCAACCCTGACTACTGAAAGTTCTGGTTCCCGGGTCTCGGCACCAGTTGTCGCGACCCCTTGCCCACAAGGAAGACGCAACTCAGGAATCTTCTTTCAGCAGTTTATTCAGGCCCTTGATATTTCTTCTAATTCCTTGTCGGATGCCCCTCCCAGCCTTAATAAAGCATCCCAAGCCCCAATGCGAAGCTGCCACGTGGAACTTTCTCATAGGGTGCTGAAAAACCATGCACCAACTCTCCCAAACAAGGAGTCGTTTGTCACAGACCACAGTGGAGCCAGCGCCATCCTGCAATGGTGACCATAATCTGCAGAAGCAGCTCACGACACCGTGAATGTCAGGAAGGTCTTCTCCTCAGGCCACCACTTTGTAAAGCCTGAAGAAAACAGTTTTCAAGTGGAAATGAATAGGCATCACCTGTGCCTCTTTGCTTAATTGCTTTGGAAAGAGATGTGTCTTAATCAGCCTCTTGCCCCTGTGTGAGGCTGTGGCTTAGATTCTCACCACCTGATGAATCTATAGAAAAATCCCATGTGTGCATCCAAAACCAAAAGAGCCAAAAGAGCAGTCATTGTGGATGAAGTCTCTCTCCTACCTCTGTATGGTTCCTGACCTTCATCATTGAGATTATGGATGCTTTGGGACAAAGGTGTTCTTCAAAGCCCTGCAGAGGCTAGCCCATAGGTGCTTTGGTTTTCTCAATACTCCAATTAACATAAAGAATCTTTACCCCAGAGTCAGTAGGCTTCAAAATGGAGAATCAGAGCAGTATTAACGGCAGGCCTCTTTGATCACTCCTGGTTCACAGGAAGGGTGCCCTGGCCACACTGACTTCAGGAAAACGGGGGCAAGGGAGCTTATTTTGGACACTGTCTTTGGCTCCACCCCTCATGGAAACCTACAGCCAGAAGGTATGATTAGTGTCTATATGGAAGAAGATGAGGGCCATGTGGGAGTGTTTTGGTTTTAATTGTGGTCCTTTGTGTGGCCGTTGGAAGAGATGACTGGGTCCACCTGTGCTTGAACACTGGTGTGATTCCTTTTTAGAGACTGAGTTGTGGAACTTAACTCAAAGAAGTATTGCCATGAATTGTGTTGGGATTTTAGGAGGGCACACATGAGAGTCGCCCTTGGAAACTGAGATCTAAGCCCTGGGTGGCTTTGCACACAGCAATGGGAATCTCAGGAAGGATATCTCATGGTTTTATAGTGAAAGACTTGGCAGCCATAGTTGCAAGTAAAAACACACATGGAGTTCATATTGTAGACCTCAATGGGCATGGCTTCATGTGACCTTTTGGCCTGTTTTTGGGAAACCTTGCCTGTTAGAGTACTCCAGAGCTTTCATTGCAATGAGCTTCCTCTCCATTTAATGGTTCCTGAATGAATTGAAACCCAGAGTGCCTCCAACTTCATCCTTGAAAAATAGCTAGATGAGTACCATGAAATTTTTGAAATTCCCATAAACAGGTGGCACTGGAGAAACTTTGGTTGTCCTATTGATGATCATGAGTGTACCAGACAGTGCCTTGATTGACTGGTTTTTATGAAAATGGTGTAGAACAGAGATGCCAGTAATTTGGAGCCTGCTGAGTAGTGGGCCTAGAGCAGTGGTGTGCAGGTGTGTGTTAAAACAGCTTTGGTGGGATCATGTGGATCGGGAATTGGCTTCCAAATGGTTTGTGACTGACATGGTACAGCCCCCAGACACTTGTATGTAAAGGCATCTTGTTATATCTAGAGGTTTCAGGGCAATGCTCAGAATCAGATTCCTATGGTCAAGAGGGCAAGCTATGTGGAATAGAAGCCTGGTTGTTGCATTCTCCTCCAGACCCTTACGCACCACACGTGACAGAACTCCCTCCAGCACTGTGTCCCAGTTGAACTCCTTGTATTTCATGAAGCATATACTAAACTCCCAGTGCAGCTGCAAGAAACACCACAAAAAGTGGAGGATGACCAATTGGCTTCACAGTCTACACTGGGAGACACTTAGCGCTCAGTGGCAACAGTTTACCTACAAATAGAGAATTAAGCACTGCTGCCTCATGTTCATTGGAAAATAAGAAACCATGTCCTTCAGGTCACATAGATGCAGACCCAGCATTGATGGTCTCACTACAGAGATAGCTAAAGCTTCTGACAACAACATATATTTCAAGTGCCCAACCTCAGAGGCAGTTACTCAAGAAGTCTTTAGGCCAGCAGAGCTCCATGTTTGTGGAGTTTTTACCCTGTCTCTTACTTTTGGAAACTCCTCTCCCACCTCCAAGTTTGTGAACAATTGAGCATTTTCTATTCCAGATATGTATTCACAGATTTTGTAACTCTTCTCCTCTAATTATGTCTTACATGGGGTGAAGGTAATGTCAAGGCATTGTTCTGAATGAGAGTGGGAAGACTTTTGTGTAGCACATATTTGCATACACATTGGATTCATTTTCCAATTTTCCTTTCGAAATACTGAATCCCTGTCTTTCATAGGTAGAAGGAATTCTCCTTCATAGAATATCCTGACACTTACAAGAAACAGGCCCCTGGCAGACATCCTGCCTGGGAGACATCCTGTAGCCATCTGTATCTCGAAGACTTCCTGCGGCCATCTGTCTTCCTGAAACATCCTGAGGTTATCTCACCTTGTGAAGACATCCAGGAACTACTGATAAGAGAGCTTTCCCATCTCCAGCATATAAATCCCCTGTGTGAACAATAAAAGTTTGCAGCTTGATCAGAACTACAGTTATGCTGTTATCTCTATTGTCTTTTGTCCCTTCATTCCTCCCCATCTATGTTCGCTGCCCACGTTGATGTGTCCTGCCGGCCAGAACATCTGGCGCCCACCGACTGGGTCTCAAGCCTTTGACTGAGGGGGAACCCCCTCATCCTGGAAGACTTGGTCAAGCGGAGCTCACGATTGCCTCAGCAGATACCACCGAGAGACATATCCAGTAGGAGTGTGGGGATGATGCACAGTGAGTGACCCACCATGGGACAAGCAGTTTCGTCACATGATTTGTTTTTGTCAGCCCTGAAGGAGTCCTTCAAGACATGGGGGCACGTGTTAAGAAAAAGGACTTAAAATTTTTCTGTTCATACATAGGGGAATTGTGTCCATGGTTTTCCCTTGAAGGAACCATTGATGGTAAACCATGACTTAGAGTAGGAGACTGTTTAAAAGATTATTATGAATACTTTGGCACAGAAAAGGTGCCTGTTCCCACCTTTTCTTAATGGAACTTAATTAATAAAATTCTTAAAAGTTCACCCTTTGACAATGGTACCTTAAAATTTGTCAGGATTGGGGAAGAGACTATGCAAATGACCTCTCGTCCCCCCTCTGCATGCCCATCAGTTAGTACAGATATAGACCCTTCTCAGTCTCCCCAGGACGCTGGGAACCTTCCTGGTCCACCTCAAAATACCACCCTAATGAATAAGGCTCCAATGGTTACCAACTACCTTTATCCAGTTTTAAATCCCAGAGACACATTGACCCCTGGGGAGGAGGCTACCTTGGAGAAGAAAGAAGCTCACTACCATTCAGAAGACCGACCACCTCTCAGGTCCCTTCCAGAGCCTATAGAACTTACCCATCCACCTCCCTCCTATATCCCTCATGCCTTTTGTGCTCCGGCCCTTCAGGGGCCAACATCGCCCCCCAGGTATTTTTTCTCCACTTCCCTCGCCTAACCTGGCTCCCTTGCGACAGTCTCTCCAGCATAGATGGGAACAGATCCAACTTTTAAAAGAATTAACATCCCTTGACTCTGAGCTCTGCTCATTAGCCTTAGACATGGAGTCAAGGCAAGCTGCCCATCGGCGGTCAAATAAAAAGGCTAACCTGCTCCATCAGCCTGTTCTCACATTCCCAGTAACCCGCAGTCAGGTAGATATGCCTGCCCAGTCTGAGGTCAAAGACTTACATGATGATCAAGAGGAGAAAGCGGGGGAAATGGATCAAGGAGATCAGGACTCAGAGGATGAGGAGTTAACCCCCAGGCAGGAAGGAACCCAGAGTGTGTACAAAAAATTAAGCCTGCATTTTCTTGAAAAACTTAAAAAGGCTTGTGCTCACTCTGGCCTCACTGCGCCCTACAGAGTGGCTTTATTAGAAATCCACAGTGCACAATGGCTTACTACCAATGATTGGAAATTTCAAACCCGAGATACCTCAGTGCTGGAGACTTTCTGTTATGGAACGCAATTTCAAAGAGCACTGTTGGGAAACTGCTCAAAAAAATTTAACAAAGGCCTCCTCTAAATCCTGGACTTCTGTTAAGTTAGTGGTCAATGCGCCTTTTGACACTAAAAATAAACAGGCATGTTTCCCTGCTGGACTTTTGGCGCAGATTCAGACGGCTGGCTTACATGCTTGGAGACGTGTCCCTCAAAAGGCCTCAGCTACCACTTCCTTGGCAAAAATACGACAAGGGCCTCACGAGCCTTATAGCGACTTTGTTTCCCGGCTTAACCTAGCTGCAGAATGCTTGCTTGGACCAAGCGAAAGCGAAAGCACCTTTGTAAAACATCTTGCCTTTGAAAACGCCAAGCCAGCATGTCAGGGTGTTCTTCGACCACATAAGGATAAAAGGAAACTTTCTGACTTTATTAGACTCTGTGCAGGGGTGGGTGCAGCCCATGCCATGGGTCTCGCCTTTGGTGCCACCTTTACCAAGGCCTTTCACAATCCTGGCTCACCTACTTGCTTTACTTGAAAACAACCTGGCCATTTTACACACTAGTGTCTGACAGGCAAACAAAGCCTAGGAATAGTGTCTCCTCAAACTGGGGCTAAACCGCCCCCAGCTACTCTTTGCCCTAGATGTGGCAAAGGTCATCACTGGGCCAGTGAGTGGAGATCTAAAACAAATGCCCTCGGACAGCCTATTTCTTCCTGCTTCTTGGAAAATCACTGCAGGGTAACCCCTGGCCCCGACTTTCCCAAGACAAACCCAGGGGCAATAAGGTTTGTTCCCTCCCAAACTACCAACCTACTTCAAAATCCTTCTCCACAATTGCCTCGTTCCAACGAGCCACACCAGGCGGCGCAGGATTGGACCTCTGTGCCACCACTGAGAAAATATTAGACACATTGCAAGGGACCCAGTTAATACCCACTAGAATTAGGGGTCCCCCTCCATCTCATACGTCTGCCCTTATTCTTGGAAGAGCCTCTACTACCTTATAAGGTGTTCAGGTCTTCCCTGGCATTATTGATAATGATTTCACTGGAGAAATAAAAATACTGGCCACAGCTATTAATGGAGTTGTGGCCATCCCCGCAGGAACAAGACTTGCACAATTAATACTCCTTTCCTTGGATTCAGGAGGCACTTCCACCACCCAAACCTACCGCTGGGGACTGCCTCCTTGGGCTCCTCTGATGTGTATTGGGTTCAGCCAATTTCTCACAATACACCCCCTTACCTTACTTATTGAAGGAAAGGAATTCCAAGGAATTCTAGATATTGGAGCTGATGCCACAATTATGTCTAAAAAATACTGGCCATCTGGTTGGCCCCTCACCCCACCCTTGAGTGACCTTAAAGAGATAGGACAATCAAAAAAATCCTCCAGTCAGCTCTAGGTCTATTAGCTGGACTGATAAAGAGGGTAATAAGTCAACTGTCACTTTTTTCGATGTTCCTGACCTAACCTATTAACCAATGGGGCCGAGATATTTTGAGTCAAATGGAAGTTATTCTTCCCAGTCCCAATTCCATGGTGACTCATCAAATGCTTAGTATGAATTTTGTCCCTGGTACAGGCCTGAGGAGATTGAGACGAAAACTGGTTGAGCCTCTACAACCCAAACAAAACACAAATACATATGGCCTTGGGTATTCGGATTTTTAGTGTTGGTCCCTGACCCTCCTGTACCTCATGCAGATAAAATTATTTGGAAGACTCAGACTTCTGTGTGGGTGGATCAGTGGCCCCTTACCTAAGAAAAAATTGGAGGCTGCCTCCATGTTAGTGCAGAAACAGCTGGCAGCCGGCCATGTAGAGCCCTCAACCTCACCATCGAATACTCCAATTTTTGTTATCAATAAAAAATCAGGCAAGTGGCGACTTTTACAAGATTTGTGTGCCTTTAATAAAGTTATGCTCCCGATGGGAGCACTACAGTCAGGTATTCTCACACCAGTGGCAATTCCCAAAAACAATTGTAAAATGGTTATTGACTTAAAAGATTGCTGTATTACCATTCCTTTAGATCCTGAGGATAGACCCTATTTTGCCTTTAGTCTCCCTCGCATTAATTTTCAGGGCCCTATGCAGAGATTTCAATGAAAGGTTCTTCCCCACTGTATGGCCAACAGCCCTAGTCTTTGCCAAAATTACGTTGCTCAAGCAGTAGACCCTGTGAGAGAGCGATGGCCACAAATTTATATTTTACATTAAAAGGATGATTTGTTAATTGCTGCACCTAACACCCATGACCTTAATAATTGTTACTTGGACCTTTACAAAACCCTCACTACCTTAGGACTACAGATAGCTCCTGATAAGTTTCAAACACAGGACTCTGATACCTATTTGGGCCTTAAACTTCAAAATAATCAGATCCAAATTCTTAAAATACAACTACGTGTGGACCATCTTCACACCCTTAATAATTTTCAAAAATTACCTGGGGATATTCAATGGATAAGAACATATTTAAAATTGCCCACTTGTGTACTTTTGCCCCTTAATGATATTTTGAGAGGTGATTCCCACCCCTCCTCCTCTCAAAAGCTTACTCCCGAGGCATGACAGGCATTAAACCAAGTCACAGAAGCCATTGCCCAACAGTTTGTTACACAAATTTCTTACAACCTTCCTCTGGTTCTGGTTATTTTACACACTCCTCATACACCCACAGGAGTATTTCGGCAGCAAAATACACATTTTAAAATTAAAGGCCGCCCCTTGCTTTGGGTCCATTTACCCACCACATCCTCCAAGGATATTACTGTTTATCTTGCTCAGGTAGCTTCTACTATTATTAAAGGTCATTTGCTTTCTCGACAACATTTTGGCAAAGACCCTGATAATATTTTAATTACATATACTAAGGACCAAACCCAATGTTTACTACAGACAGTGGATGAATCAGGTATTGCCCTATCAGGCTTTTGGGAACAATTGATAACCACCTCCCCAATGACCCCCTTTTACATTTTTTCCAGTTACATCCATTTATTTTTCCCAAAATTACTCAAAAGGCTCCCATTCCTCAAGCCCTTACTGTCTTTACAGATGGTTCCAATAATGGCCATGCGGTCTTTGTTATCAATAACCAGCCTACCACCTTTGATAGTGTCTATCAGTCAGCACAGTTTTTGGATTGTTTGCCATAACACAAGTTTTTATAACATTTTTTGATAATTCTGTTAATATTTATGCAGAAAGTGCCTGCATTGCTCATTCTGTGCTCCTGCTGGAGATTTCACTCACTATTAAGGCTTCTTCCAATGTGGCCTTTCTGTTTCACCAGCTTCAGCAACTAATTCAGGCCAGACAACACCCATTTTTCTTAGGACAAATCAGGGCACACTCTGATCTTCCCGGCCCTCTAACACAAGGTAATCCCCAAGCTGATGCAGCAACTCGTTACATCTTTCCAATTTTTGTTGGCTCCATTCAAAAGGCCACGGAGTTACACAATTTTCACCATCTAAATTCCCAGAGCCTTTGATTACTTTGTAAAATTACCAGGCAACAGGCACGAGAGATAGTAAAAACATGCCCTGGTTGCGCTGTCTCCCTCCCCATTCAAGAGTTGGGAGTTAACCCCAGAGGATTACTGCTCAATCAGTTTTGGCAAATGGATGTTACTCATTTTCCTGAATTTGGAAAAACCAAATATATACACGTTTCTATAGATACCTTCAGTGGCTTTATTTTTGCATGACCACATTCTGGAGAGGGTACCAAAGATGTCCTTTCTCATCTTGTTTCAGCCTTTTCCATAATGGGTAAACCAATACATATTAAAACAGATAATTGTTCTGCATATACCAGTGCCAAGTTTAAACAATTTTGTGCTACCTTGCAAATTTGTCATACTACTGGAATTCCATACAAACCTCAGGGCCGAGGCATTGTGGAACGTGCCCACCTTACCTTAAAGACTTGGCTAACCCTCTTTAAGGCTTCCGCCTTTATATTTACCACTCCCAGGCATCGCCTTAACCATGAATTATTTGCCCTTATTTTTCTTACTCTCGACAGTGAAGGCCATTCAGCCACAGAGAGACATTGGCATCCCTCGTCCAATTCTGTTCGCCCACCTGTTATGTGGCGCAATCCCCTTACAAATAAATGGAAAGGCCCAGATCCTCTTTTCATCTGGGGACGAGGCTCAGCTTGTGTTTTGGACCAAGAGCAAGCAGCCCCAAGATGGTTACCAGAACACCTGGTTAAACAGGTTAATGACTTACCTCAACCTAGGGACGGAGGTGCTCCCCCTGAGGACAAATTTTCCTCTTTTTCAGATGCAGCCAACAATCTGTGTTTGGATTCTGCTTAAGGCACTTCTGCTGAACAGGGTTGTACACGGAGGCCTTGGCCCTTCACCTTCCAACATCATGGAGTACCTCTTTGGGCCCCCCCTGCTAGTGCAAGTGAGGATCTTGAACTCAGGCTCGCACTAGTTGGACCCAGATTGCTGACTGCGTGACTAAAGTGGTTTACCTCCTGGCCGAGGTTGACCATAAACTCAGAGTAGTTCATCAGCCTAAATGTGTATGTGTTAACAAGCCAATGATTATTCCCCCTAGTACAAGTAAAGCTCTCCAAAATTGTTCTGCAACCTGTACGAATACACAGGCGATGTATGGCTCTTGTTATGTGTCGCTCTTAATTTGTGTTAACAAGCAAGAAGAAAAATTTTTTGAAGCCTCCCTAACTAAACCTCATGCAGAAGGGGGGACCACTATTCATTATACCCCCTTTCTCTTTGACCGGGGAGGAGATGGCAAATACACCAAGCTACAGTCACCTGGGTGGCAAGGCAGGGTTGGTAAACCCTCCTGCTGGCCCATTAAGGCCCCTACAGGGGTCTCTTATCGTGGAGGACCGACTGATGCTGTCAAGCATCCTCAGATAATCAAACTTTTGAAACCCCAAATTCCTGAGCTCACATATCATCCCTTAATGTAGCCTAAATCCCAGCTCCGAGGTTTAGATACCAATACATTAGAAATTTTGGAAATTACCTTCTCCTTGCTTAATAATTCCAACCCCACCATTGCTGGTGATTGCTGGCTCTGCATGAAAACAGGGACAATCATGCCTATGGCAGTTCCTATTAATTCTATCATAGACAATGATAATACATGTGAACCCGGATTTTTTTATAATTACAGCCTATAGGCACATTTACATTATGTCTTTTAGGCACGATGCAGAATAATACCTATGATATTGATGTTGGAGTTACTTCCTTTGGAAATTGCTCAAAAGTAGAAAATTATTCCTCACCCAACCCATCTCTTTGTTACCCAATGGCACAGTTTTTATGTGTGGAGAAAACTCGGCCTTCCCCAGGCTTCCAGTGAATTGGATCAGTGGCTGTGTTCTTACCTTATTCCTCCCTGATATAACTATTGTCCCATGAGACGAACGTCTACCCATTCCTAGCCTAGACATCTTAGTCATAAGACACAGGTGGGCAATACATGCCTTACCACTCATTGCGAGCCTTGGAATAACAGCTGCTGTGGGCACAGGTACACTGGTTTAGGCACGGCTATCCACTCTTACCGTCGCCTGTCTCAACAACTTTATAAATGATGTACAAACTCTATCAGGAACCATTAAAGATTTGAAGGACCAAATAGACTCCCTAGCAGAAGTGTTCCTTCAAAACACACGAGGCTTAGATTTACTGACAGCTAACCAGGGAAGTATTCGCTTGGCCTTAGGGGAACGATGCTGCATTTATGCCAATTAATCAGGGATAGTATGCACTAAAATTAAGCAGGTTCAAGAAGATGTAAAAGAGAGACGAAGGGAACTATTTGAAAATCCACTCTGGACTGGGCTTAGTGGATTTCTACCCTATCTTCTTCCCCTAATAGGCCCTGTGTTGGGTTTACTTTAAATAGTGTCTATAGGACCCTGCATTATAAACAGGCTGGTACAATTTATTAAAGAACAGATTAATATTTTGGCCTCTAAGCCCATACAGGTGCACTATCATCGTCTGGAGATGGAAGACCTTGCTGCTAACATTTAAAAGGATGTTCTACCCTTTTCACAGGCTTATTTCTTTAGTTTACATCCCCACAGATCTCTCTTTCTTAAATAAAACTATAAGAAATAGCTCTGACTAACAATCTTCTGCCATTGCCATAAGGGTTCGTCCTCAAAGTTGCCCTTCACTTGGGGGAGGATGCACCCATGAAGTGAGGACCTTAGGCCATAATAATGGAGGGTGCAGGAAAGACTGTGGGAGGATGGATCCACGGATACCCAAACACAAGACCTCTGAGTGACACGCTCTGGTGCATGGCGGTTGGCATGCATCCCCCTCAAAGCCGTCTCCTCGAAAACATGCCATGGCCACCAAGAAATCTTCTAGTAAACATGCTCTCTCATATCAGGAGATATTCTAAGGCCTCCTTGAGAAACAAAGCCTCTATCACCCCCTAAAACATTGGCCGGTAAGGTATGGTCAAATATTTTATATAAGAAAGGGGGGAAGGTGAGGGGCTAGAAGGAAGTTCTCCTCAAAGAATAGCCTGACACTTAAAAGAAACAGCCCTCTGGGAGACATCCTGCCTAGGAGACATCCGACAGCCATCTATCTCCCTGAGACATCCTGCGGCCATCTGTCTTTCTGAAATATCCTGAGGTTATCTCACCCTGTGAAGACATCCAGCAACTGATCATAAGAGAGATTTCCTATCTGCAGCATATAAATACCCTGTGGAAACTGTAAAAGTTTGCAGCATGATCAGAACTACTGTCTTGCTGTCATCTCTCATTTCTCTTGTCCCTTCATTCCTCCCCAACGAGGTTTGACGCACACTTTGATGTGTCCTGCCAGCCGAGACACCTGACACTAAACCATACCCTACTAGACAATGACTACTAATCCTAATATGATGGAGAAAAATAACCCAAACAGAATAGAAATACAAGCAGTTCAGAGGAGGTATGGTGTATAGTTGGACTTGCCTTTTGCATGATATAGGGTAGGTGTAATAAATCTAGTTAATTTTTAATTGAAATAGATCTCCATGTGTTTTTAAAGTTAACAAATATGTGAATACCTGTCTCTCTTTCTCTGTAGCCTATTAAGCACATGTATTTTTATATGCACATATAGAATCCTACCTGGTATCACACATATTTTCTTTTGAGGTGTGCTGATATGGCAGATACAAATTGTGAGAAGAGAACACTCCTCCTCAACGCTGTTGGAACTGAAAATTCAAATGATGGGTTAGCCTCCTAGTAGAACAACATTATACATAAATCCATGTTCAGTAAAATAAATATTTTTTAATCTGGTTGATATATGTTTCATGATGAATTTCAATTGACATATATATTGCTACTTTTAATTGCCTCTCTGTGTGTTTTGTGTGTGTATATCTATCTATTTATCTATCTATCTATCTATCTATCTATATACACACACTCTCTAAATTTTTCAAAATATGAAATATGTGTGTCTTATATACACTACCTAAATTCATTCATGTTCATGTATGTGGATTTATAATCAACTTTTCACAAGATCATTATGAGAAATATTCATCCACCTGAAATACATATTTGTTTCCTAGTACTGAAAACTAACTTCAATGAATGGTGCATACAATCCTAATATTTCTACAGTAACTGACGCAGTTTAACTCAATGCAAGTAGATTCCTATGGGACATGATGTGTATTTTGAAGTCCATTTTATTCAACACTAGTAAATTGCTACTTCTTCAGTTTATGAACATCATAAAATACATATTTCATACACAGGTTCACAAATTTGTAGGCATTTGATTCACTTCAAATCATTTCCTGCTTCACAACACATGTATTTCTCCAGGTTTCTTGACTGGTCTTTTCATGAGACTTCTTTTCAAACACATTATTTTCGAATTCCATAATCATTTTGAAACAAAACTCACACACTCTTCATGATAAACCATAACCCTAATATTACCATTAGATGAATAATTGGTTGGAATGAATGATTGTATATCAATATAAGATTTCCTGTATATTTTCAGATATCAAATCAATCCATTATTTAAAGTTGGAACCAGTTATATTATTAATTCACAGGATGGTCTATCCATGCATTATCTCTATTTTCATAGACACAGGGTACATCTATTTGTAACCGCAATACTAATTTATTAATCTTCAAAATGTTGCTCCCAGAATTGGTGGTAGAAATACTCATGTCACCTGATCTACATATGCATTTTTTCACAGTAATATTCTGGACACAAAAAGCAGGGGTCACACTTATGATTTTACCAAGGCCTAAATGGAGAGTGAGCATGGATTACTAAAAACATCCATGTCCAGGTTGCCTAATGCTCTCAAATGTCAATCCTATTGGTGACTACATATTTGTTTCTTCCTAAGACTATATATTCAACCTCAATCCTGTTCAAAATTTCTAATCCTATCACTCACTTTATAATCTGCCTGATTTACATATGTCTCTATTGATATCTTCTTATCTACGTTTTATTCCAGTTCATTATTTTGACTGACTCTTCACATATGCTGACATTTACATTCACCCTCTACCCAAAACTCTAATTCTAAAGAACTTTCGGTCCCACTTCTATACTCACTCTTCTTTCTAAACCTACCAACTATCTTCCTAATCCTACCGACTATCCCTTTTTGACTGGATGTTCTCTTCGACATTCAATCATCCAAAGTACAAGGTTCTATGCCATTGTATCTCGATTTATCTGAGATGTCTGTGCAGAATATAATTCAAATCTATGTAACCAACTCAAGGGCGTAATGCCTTAATGGGCTTCAAATCTTACCTAGATTTCTGTTTTCAAACTTATTTCACCTGTATATTGTTGTAAATATCGCAGGTTCAGAATACCATTATTCATCTCGCAGAATGATACCTAACCCAAATCAAACCTGTTATTAACCCTAATCATACACTGTTCCCTCAATATAACTTTATAAAAGAGCAGGGACAGAGTTGGTTTACAATACAGGAATATAGGGGATCTTCCACCTGCTGAGAACCTCAAAGGTTCATGCAAAAATTATCCCTGGATAAGATGTAGGCAGCTATGAAGGACCTAAGAGAGCAAAATCATCTTCCATGGCAAAAAACCTGGTCAGGATGAAGGGATGTGTCTGAATCTGCCTCTCTATTCTTAATGTAGAGAAGATGGACCAAATGAGACATGTGTGGAGAGCTATTCCCGGGTGCCTATGGTTGATATGCAATTCTAACTTGTGAAAGTGTCACAGGAACTAGGGGCAGGCTCTATCTCATGGGACACTTGGAAGCAACTGTTAGGACAAAGTGTTTGTCAATGCAGTGACCTCATTCAGTTCCTGAAGGAATTGACCTACCTAACTTTCTTGGTGATGGAACTCTCTGAACTTGGGATCCAGGAAGCAGGCACCCTGAGCCATTCCCAGTCCCACTCCCAGTGGGCTCACTTGTTTGGATTTACCAAGGACAGGGTCAGTCATTCTTGGTATCTACTGATTTGAGGATGGGCAAATGCCCGGAAAGCTCTGAAGATGGTCCTGTGCTTAAAAAGCAGGTAGTCGCTCACCACTGGCTACTGACAACCTCAGAGAGTTGGCCAAAGGACCAGATCTGAGACAGGACAGGCAATTTCAGAGAAAGATAGTATGGCCCGCCGTCAGAGGACATTCCATATAGTCACAGACCTACTTGGGGGAATGAGGTGCCTTTGTGCGTGTGCGTGTGAGTTTGTGGTTTTGTCTCATGTTCTGAGAACAGGTAGAAAAAGCGGTTTGTTTGGTTTGGACTGGACTGTTTCTAGAATGTCGTTTGACAAGGTGAGTGTTTCTATGTCTGTGTATCACACTGTGTCTGTGGATGTAGACATTAAAAACGAGAATGCATCAATGGATGTTTCCTGTCTAGTAGGCAGCTTTCCAGCATTCATCCTGCCTAATTTATGAAAAGAGTGTGGCAGGCTTATTGATGTGCAACACCTGCTATCCTCCTAAGTTTCTGTTTTCTTCCTGAATTCTGGCCCCACTAAAGAATAGGCTCATGGTATTTTGTTCAAGATATGTACCACCTAAATAATCTGTCACATGGCCATGTACTGGATAGCTGAAGAGAATAGCGAGCATCTCAGATCAGTGTGACCAGGAAAGTCTCAGTGGAGAAACCCTGCTTTGGGCCATTTGCTTACCTATTTTTCTGTTGCCCTGAATGTTAGGAAGGTCTTTGCCTCAGGCCACCCCTTTCTGAAGTCTGAATAAAAATGTTTTTAAATGGAAATGAATGAGCATCACCTGTGGCTCTTTGCTTAATTGCTTTGGAAAGAGATGTGTCTGAATCAGCCTCTTGGCCCTTTGTGAGGCTGTGGCTTAGATTCTCAGCACCTGATTGATCTAAATAAAGATCCCATGTATGCATCCAAAACCAAAATGGCAAAAAGTGCAGTCATTGTGGGTGAAGTCTCTTGCCTTCCTCTGTTAGGTTCCTGAATTCCATCAAATGAGAATAGGGATCCTTTGGGTCAAATGAGTTCTTAAAAGCCCAGCAGAAGTGCTTGGGTTTTCTCATGACTCCAAGTTACATGAAGAATCTATACCTGACCGTCAGTAGGCCTCAAATTGGAGAAGCAGATCAGTATTAATGGCAGGCCAATTTGATCACTCCTGGTTCACACGAAGGGTGTCAAGGCCACCCTGACTTTAGGCAAATGAGTGGCAAGGGAGCTTATTTTCGACACTTTCCTGAGATGCACAACTCATGGAAAACACCAGCCAGAGTTTATGATGAGTGCCTATATGGACGAAGATGAGGGATACGTGGGAGTGTTTTGGTTTTAATTGTGGTCATTTGTGTGGCAGTTAGAAGTGATGATTTGGTCCACCTGGTCTTGAACTCTGGTGTGATTCCTCTTAGAGACTGAACTCTGGAACTGAACTCAGAGAAGTATTGCCATGAATTGTGTTTGATCTTAGGAGGCCACACATAAGAGTTGCCCTTGCAAACTTTTCTAGGGCCAGAGTGGCTTTCCACAGAGCACTGGGAATATCAGCCAGGATATCACATGATTTAATTCTGAAAAACTTGGCATCTGTACTTGAGAGGCAAAACACACATGGACCTCACCTTGTAGACCTCAAAGCCCCTGCCTTCATGTGACATTTTGGCCACTCATTGGGAAGCCTTGCCTGTGATACCTCTCCAGAGATTTCTTTGAAATGAACTTTCTCACATTTAATGGTTCCAGAATGAATTGAAACCCACAGTGCCTCCAACTACATCCTTGAAAAATGGCTAGATAAATACCATGAAATTTTTGAAATTCCCATGAACAGGTGGCACTGGAGAACATTTGGATGTCCTGTTGCTGATCATGAGTGTACCAGACAGTGCCTTGATAGACTGGGTTTCATGATATGGTGTAGAACAGAGATGCCAGAAAGTTGGAGCCTGCTGACTAGTGGGCCTAGAGCAGTGGTGTGCAGGTGTGTGATAAAACATCTCTGGTGGGGCCATGGGGATCTGCCATTGGATTCCAAATGGCTTGTGACTGACATGGTGCAGCCAGCAGACCCTTATATGTAAAGGCATCTTGTTATATGCAGAGGTTTCAGGGCAATATTCAGAATCCGGTTGCTATGCTCAAGGGGGCAAGCTATGTGAGATTGAAGCCTGGTGGGTGCTTTCTTCTGCAGACTCTGTCCCACCACACATGACAGACCTCCCTACAGCACTGTGTCCTTGTTGATTCCTTGTATTTCGTGAAGCACATACCAAACATCCAGTGCAGCAGCAATAAACACCACAAACATTGGAGGAATTCCAAATGGCTTCACAGTCCAGAGAGTGGAGACCACTTAGCCCCCTGTTGCCACAATTGAACTCCAAAGAGAGAATTCAGCACTCTTGCCTCATATTCATTGGAAAATCAGAAACCATGTCCTCTAGGTGACACATAGATGCAGACCCATCTTTGATGGACTCACTAGAAAGGAAGCTAAAGCTCCGTACAACAAAATATATTTCAAGTGCCCAACCACAGAAGCAGTTTCTCAAGAAGTCTTTAGGCCAGCAGAGCTCCACGTTTGTGGAGTGTTTACACTATCCCTTACTTTTGGAAACTCCTCTACCACCTCCAAGGTTGTAAACTCATGAGAATTTTCCATTCCACTTATGTATTCACAGATTTTCTAACTCTTTTCCTCTAATTGTGTCTTACTTGGGGCGAAGGTATTGTCAAGGCATTGTTCTGGATGAAAGTGGGAAGATTTTTGTGTAGCACATATTTGCATACACTTTGGATTCATTTTCCAAATTTCCATTCGAAATACTGAATCCCTGACACTAACCAATACCCTACTAGACTCTCACTACTAATCCTAATATGATGGAGAAAAATAACCCAAACAGAATAGAAATACAAGCAGTTCAGAGGAGGCCTGGTGTATTTTTGGACCTGCTTTTTGCATTATATAGGTCAGGAGTTATAAATGTAGTCAACTTTTTGTTGAAATAGTTCTCCATGTGATTTTAAAGTTAACAAATATGTGAATTCCTGTCTCCCTTTCTCTGTAGCCTATTCAGCACATGTATTTTTATAAGCACATATAGAATCCTAACTGGTATCACATGTACATTTTTGTGAGGTATCTGACTTGGAAGATACAAATTGTGAGAATAGATCACTCCTCATAAACACTGTTGGAACTGAAAATTCAACTTATTGGTGAGCTTCCTGGTTGAACAACATTATATATAAATCTATGTTCAGGAAAATGAATATTTTTGGATCTGTGGAGCATATATATTTCACAATGAATTTTGATTGTCATATATATTTCTACTATTTAATTTCTCTATGTGGGTTTTGTGTATATATATATTCTCCAAAATTTTCAAAATATGAAATATTTGCATCTTATTATGCACTGCCTAAATTCATTCATGTTCAACTATGTGGATTTCTAATCAACTTTTCACAAGATTATTCTCAGAAATATTCATCCACCTGAAATACATATTTGTTTCCTAGTACTGAAAACTAAATTCAGTGAATGGTGCACACAAATCCTAATATTTCTACAGTAACTTACCCATCTTAAAATCAATGCAAGTAGATTCCTATGGGACATGATGTGTATTTTGACGTTCATTTTTATTCATCACTGGTACATTACTATTTCTTCAGTTTATTCACATCATGGGATATATATTTCACACACTTGTTAGCAAATTAATAGGCATTTGTTTCACTTTTAATCACTTCCTGTTTCAGAACACATGTATTTCTCCATGTTTCTTGACTGGACTTTTTATGAGACTTCTTTCCAAACACATTATTTTCGGTTTCCATAATCACTTTTGAAGCAAAACTCACACACTCTTCATAAAATACATAACCCTATTATTACCATTAGATGTATAACTGGTTGTAATGAATGATTTTATATCAATATAAGAATTCTTATATATTTTCAGATATCAATTCAATCCATTATGTAATGTGGCACCAGTTATATTATTTATTCACCATATTGTCTCTTCATGCATTATCTCTATATTCATAGAAACAGAATACACCTCTTTTTTTCCCCCCAATTCTAATTCATACGTCTTCAAAATGTTGCTCCCAGAAATGGTGGAAGAAATACTCGTGTCACCTGATCTACATATACATTTTATCACAGTAATATTCTGGAGACTAAACACAAAGATGACACTTATGATGTACCAAAGTCTAAATGGAAAGTGAACATGGATTACTGAAAACATCGATGTCCAGGTTTCCTAATGCTCTCAAATTTCAATTCTACTGGTGACTACATATTTTTTTCTTCCTAAGATTATATATTGAAACTCGACCCTGTTAAAAATGTCTAATCTTGTGACTCACTTTATACTTTGCCTGATTTCCTAAAGTCTTTTTTGATATCAGCTTTCCTACATATTTTGCCCAGTTCATCATCGTGACTGACACTTCACATATGCTGACATTTACATTTACTCTCTAACCGAAACCCTATTGCTAAAGAATTTTGTTCCAAATCCTATACTCACTCTTCTTCCTAAAACTAATGACTATCTCCTGATCCTACCGACTATTCCTTTTTGACTGCATGTTCTCTTCTACATTCAATCATCCATGGTACATGGTTCTATGCCATTGTATATCGATTTATCTGAGACATCTGTTCAGAACGTAAATCAAGTGCCCAATGCCCTTCTGGGCTTCAAATCTTACCAAGATTTCTGTTTTCATACTTATATATCCCCTATATATTCTTGTAAATATCGCAGGTTCCCAATACCATTATTCAACCCTCAGAATGATTCCTAACCAAAATTGAACCTGTTATTAACCCTAATCATACAGTGTTACCTCAATCTAACTTTTTAGAAGAGCAGGGATGGAGTTGGTATTTCAATACAGGAATGTAGGTGATCTTCCACCAGTTGAGAACCTCGAATGTCCATACAGAAATGATCCCTGGATAAGTTGTAGGCAGCTGTGAAAGACCTGAGAGAGCAAACGTCATCTTACATGGCAAACAACCTGGTCAGGATGAAGGGATATGTCTGAATCAGCCTCTCTTTTCTTAATGTAGAGAAGATGGACCAAACCAGGCCTGTGTGGAGAGCTGTCCCTGGGTGCCTATGGTTGACATACCATTCAAACTTGTGAAAGTGTCAGAGGAAGCAGAGCCAGCCTCCATCTCATGGGACTTTTGGAATAAAATGTTAGGTCAAAGTGGTTGCCAAGGCGGTGAACTCATTCAGTTCCTAAAGGAAGTGACTAAAGTCAATTCCTTGGTGATGGAACTCTCTGAACTTGGTATCTAGGAAGCCAGGAACCCAGAGCCAGTCCCAGTCCCAGTCCCAGTGTTCTCAATTGTTTGGATTTTCCAAAGACAGAGTCATTCTTTCTTGATTCCTACTGATGTGAGAAAGGCCAAATACCAGGAGAGCTCTGAAGAGGGGCCTTTCCTGAGAAAGTAGGTAGGAGCTCACTTCTGGCTACTGACAACTTCACAGAGTTGGCCAAGGAGACCTAATCTGATACAGGACAGGCCATTTCAGGGGAACACAGTGTTGTCCACCAGTCAGAGAACACTTCGGATAGTCACAGACCCATTTTGGGGAAGGAGGTGCCTTTGTGGGTGTGGGTGTGGGTTTTTGGTTTGTCTCATGTTCTGAGAATATGTAGGAAAGGTGGTTTGTTTGGTTTGGAGTGAACTGTTTTTAATAAGTCATTTCACAAGGTGAGTGTTTCTATGTCTGTGTATCCCAATGTGTCCGTGGTTGTAGACTTTAGAAAAGAGAATGATTCAATGGATGTATCCTGTCTAGTAGAAAGCTTCCCAGCATTCATCCTGCACAATTTATGAATGGACTGTGGCTTGCCTTATCAATGGGCAACACCTGCTAATTTCCAAAGTTGCTGTTTTCTTCCTGAATTCTGGCCACTCTCCAGAAGAGGCTCATGGTTTTGTGTCCAAGATATGTACCACTTCCAAGCTCTGTGACATGGCCATGTAATGGATAGCTGAAGGGAATGGCAAACATCACAGAAAACTCAGATATCAGTTTGAAATGTAAAGTCTCAGTGGAGAAATCCTACTTTGGGCCTTTTCCTTAACTGTTGTTCTGTTTCCCTGAATGTCAGGATGTTCTTTGCCTCAGGACACCCCTTTGTGAAACCTGAAGAAAACAGTTTTCAAATGGAAATGAATGGGCATCACCTGTGGCTCTTTGCTTAATTGCTTTGGAAAGGGATGTGTCTGAATCAGTGCCTTAGCCCTGTGTGAGGCTGTTGATAATATTCTCAGCACCTGATGGATCTAAAGAAAGATCCCATGTGTGCATCCAAAACCAAAATGGCCAAAAGAGCAGTCATTGCGGCTTCCTCTGTAAGTTTCCTGACCTCTATAAAGTGAGAAAAAGGAAGATACACCAAGCCAGTTGATGGCTCCTTTTGGAAAAGTTGTACCACAAATGACAGCATAAGCATAAATACCCCAACACTACCACAAGTCGCTGCACCAACAGATAGTTCAAAATGCACACAAGTGATACATAGTCCAGGCAAGTTCTGCAAACAGTTCAGTGATGGCTATTGCACAATCTGTAGATTGGTTTTATCTTTGTCTTCACCGACACTGGGATGAAGATAGGAATTCTGGCAATAATGGCTAAAAAAAATTATGTATCATTCTAAAAGGTACTAAAAAAATTTTCTTAACAATTTACATTATCTTGAAGAGAATTATTCAATATAATGAAAAGGAAAGGTGAAAGTAAACATACAGTTCTGTTAAAGTCCTTTTTTGTTCACATATTAAAACAGTCCTCAACAGATGTTTACCCAATTTAAATTAAAACATTTAAAACACGTGAATAAAAAAAAATATTTGGATCCATTTTTTCATGAGCGCACATCATATATGATGTATGGACATATGTACATTCAAACATATGACACAAAACACAAGTGTGCAAACATAATATAATACATACAACACATTACATAATAGTAAAGGCCTTATAACTTTTTACATGTGAAATCACCATTGGAATGTTTAAAAAATTATAGTCAAAAAATAGAAATGATCAGCAAAACAGTAACCTAGGTCTGCATTAGCTCAAAAACACAAAATAGAACTTCATGTTGTGGGAAAGGGCAATAATAAAATTGATATTGAAAAAAGCATCCTGGTTCTGTCACAGATGTAAGGATAGCCAGACTGGAGTTTTGGATACCAGCTGTTATGGATTTGAGCCAAATCATCTTCTTTTTGGTCTATACAAATCAGTTTAGTTAATCTCTCTGGAATCCAAATCGGTGCTGTTCTTCCTGTGGAAACACACAAACAGACCCTCGACTCCAGACTATCACTTGGTCAGGACTTTAGTTAATCTCTCCGGAATCCAAATCGGCTGCTGTTCTTCCTGTGGAAACACACAAACAGACCCTGGACTCCACACAATTAGTGGGTCAGGACCTTTCCATTGTCCTGTTAGAATAGCCTTCCAAAGTACCTTGAGCTTATGCACATTTTTTGGACACATATGCCTTTCTGCAGCACTAAGTCCTCATGAATCCAAATGTAAAAAGTTTAGAGTAAAAATGGTTATTTTAAGTTTATCTTTGGGAAATATATACCCCTTCCCAATTCCGTCTTTTTGCTTTAATAAGTACATTTTAATAGTTTGATGTGCTCTTTCAACTATGCCTTTTCCCTGTGGATTCTATGGGATTCCTGTTATATGAGTTATGCCAAATGATGAGCAAAATTGTTTAAAAGAGGTAGAAGAATAACCAGGGGCATTATCTGTTTTTAACTGTTTTGGAACGCCCACAGTGGCAAAATTTTTTAAGCAATGAGCTATAACATCTTTAGTTTTTTCTCCGGCATGAAGGGAGCCCATCAAAAATCCAGAAGAAGTGTCAACTGTAACATGCAAATATTTTAATTTTCCAAATTCTGGCAAGTGTGTGACGTCCATCTGCCAAATATGGTTAGGTATCAATCCTCTCGGATTGACTTCAGGATTAACTTGTGGTAAAATGGTCACACAATTTTGACATTGTTTTATTATTTGTCTAGCTTGTTCCTTAGTTATTTCAAAACGCTTTTGTAAAGTATTAGCATTGACATGGAACTTTTTTGAAAATTTGTAGCTTCTTCTAGTGTAGAGAAAATATGAATATATGTCATGTGTAGTTTTATCTGCTAAATCATTGCCCAAACTAAGGGCTCCAGGCAATCCTGTATGTGCCCAGATACGTCTTATAAAGAATGGATCTTTTCTGTCCCAGTTTAGACTTTGTATATTGGAAAGCAAAGAGAAAACAGTACTGAAGGGGAAATCCTACCAGCACCTTCAAGGGATACTATAGCATTAAATATATACTGACTACTGGAAAATAAATTAATTACAGAATAGAAAGGTGTTAGTAACAGTCTCCTTTAGAGGTGGCACTGTTGGTTGGACACTTACACCCTCTGATGATAGAAGGTTGTTAGTAGCAGCGTCCTTTTGTAACTTTTCCCCTGATGGCTTTTTCTGCTCTAAGCTTTGTTCCTCTATCTTTGTCTGAACTGAAGGCTTTGGACTAAGCAAAACAGATGTGAAAGACCACAATGGCAATGTGCCAACTGGCAGAGTCCCTGGACTGTTCTTTTCTATTCTTTTTAAATCTTCACCATGATGGTTCCATTGTGGTAAATTTAATAACTCTTACTTTAAAAGCCATGGGCTACATTTTTATATTGTATCAACGTATACCCTGACTGTCCCTGATTTTAGTGAGATGCCTCCTTCCTGTAACAATTTCCTTAACACTATTTCAGTTTGTTTTTTACTAATTTCTGATCCCGTATTTCTACTTTAATGAAACCCAACAAGATAACGCAAAAAAGAAAAAAAAAAAAAACGAGACAGAATGAAATAAAAAGTGAACAACAAAAAAGTCATTATGGCCTTTCTATCCTCCTGACATGTGCATCCGACCTTTATCCCAATCTGTTCCTCAGACATAAATAGTTTTTCCTCAGATTTGAGTGGTTTTTCTTTCGTTTAACTCATCTCCAGGGACAGGCAACTTAAAATAAACGTGAAGCAAAACAAAAGAGGAATCCTAAAATGGCTACCCATCCTCTCGCCCTGCTCTCAGGGTCGAGCAGTTTACCTTATCAGTTACCCTCAGTCAATCCCCGTTGGAGCCACCAAATGCTGCAGTCTGGCTAGGCACGATTCGGCAGCCACTTGTCAAAAGAAACAAACTTTATTTTTAGAACCACACACGCCAAACAAAACAGCTCCTCAGGAAAAACTCCCAGAGGCTAACTGCCACAACTGGCTTCCTTGTAAAGTCTCTCTCACACCCACAAACCTCTCCACCTCCCACAAACCTCCTGCGCTTGAGGTCGATTTGCTGGGTCATCGTGGGTGGAGCCAAAAAAGTCCCCCAATGAGCAGCTCCATGGTCTAAAAGGGCAGGGAAACAGCCCAATGAGCATCACCACAGAGTAGCCAATCATCTAGATGTTGCTGGGGCCTCTGTGAGCCAATAATCAGCAGGCAGCTGGAATTTTTCTGGCAGTTGGAAGCTTGCTAGGGCACCTTCAGCTGTGGTTCTCAACAAATTCCTGTCTCCATTCTCTGTAGCCTATTCAGCACATGTTTTTTTTATATGCACATATAGAATCCTACCTGTTATAACACGTACATTTTTGTTAGGTGGCAGATACAAATTGTGAGAAGAGACTACTCCTCCTAAACGCTGTTGGAACTGAAAATTCAACCTATTGGTCAGCTTCGTAGTTGAACAACATTATGCATAAGTCCATGTTTAGAGAAATGAATATTTTTGAATCTGTGGATGATATATATTTCATGGTGAATTTCCATTGCAATATATATTGCTATTTTTAATGTCTCTCTGTGTGTGTGTTTGTGTATATGTGTGTATATATATATATATATATATATATATATATATATATATATATATATTCTCAAGATTTTTCAAAATATGAAAAATGTTTCTTATTATACACTCTCTAAATTCATTCATATTCATATATTTGGATTTATAATCAACTTTTCACCAGATTATTCTCAGAAATATTCATCCACCTGACATATATATTTGTTTCCTAGTACTGAAAACTAACTTCAGTGAATGGTGCATACAAATCCTAATATTTCTACAGTAACTGACCCAGTTTAACATCAATTCAAGTAGATTCCTATGGGACATGATGTGTAGTTTGACGTTCATTTTTATTCAACACTGGTACATTAGTATTTCTTCAGTTTATGCACATCATAGGATATATATACATTTCATCCACTAGTTAGCAAATTTTTAAGCATTTGTTTGACTTTCAATCACTTCCTGCTTCAGAACACATGTATTCCTCCATATTTCTTGGCTTGACTTTTCATGAGACTTCTTTCCACACACATTATTTTTGATTTCCATAATCACTATTTTAGCAAAACTCACACAGCTTCATGATAAACCATAACCCTAATATTACCATTAGTTGTATAACTGGTTGAAATAAATGATTGTATATCAATATAAAATTTCACATAAGTTTTCAGATATCAATTTAAGCCATTATTTAAAGTGGAACCAGTTATATTATTTATTCACAGTAATGTCTATTCATGCATTATCTCCATATTCATAGACTCAAGGTAAACCTCTTTGATTCCCCAATATGAATTATACGTCTTCAAAGTATTGCTCCCAGAAATGATGGAAGAAATACTCATGTCACCTGATCTATATATACAATTAATCACAGTAATATTTGGACACAAAATGCAAATGTCAGGCTTATGATTGTACCAAAGCCTAAATGGAAAGTGAACATGGATTACTTAAAACATCCATGTCCAGGTTTCCTAATGCTCTCAAATGTCAATCCTATTGGTGACTACATATTTGTTTCTTCCTAAGATTATGTGTTCAACCTCAACCCTCTTGAAAATGTCTAATCCTATGACTCACTTTATACTTCTTGATTTCGTAATGTCTCTATTGATATCTGCTTTCCTACATATTTTCCCCAGTTCATCATTGTGACTGACTCTTCACTTGTGCTAACATTTAACTTCACTCTCTAACTGAAACCCTATTGCTAAAGAACTTTTGTTCCAAATCCTATACTCACTCGTCTTCCTAAGCCTACCCACTATCTTCCTAATCCTACCGACTATCTCTTTTTGACAGGATGTTCTCTTCTACATTCAATCATCCAATAATATTCTGGCAAGCGTAAGAGGAAGAGACCACCAAAAGACTGTACTATGCAACAGCTAAGGGTTTATTGGCGGTCCAGCATACTGGGGCTCAAAGCTCCCTTGAATAGATCAGAGAGCCCTGAGAACAGCTTAAGCTGATCTTTTATACTTTCCTTGGAGGCTGCAGGGAGAGAAGTTTATTGATGGGTCAGGGCGAGTGGTCCGTCTGCAAGCAACCGGGTGAGGGAGAACATTCTGCAATTTGGCAATTGGGGACAGCACATTCTGGGAACAAGATTAGAAAACAGTTGTCAATATTTCAACAGTGTTTTTCTAAGCATACAGAAAAACAGGAAGTGACAAGTACCTATTTTATTAACCTTTCATTCCCCACTTCTTCTTCTGGATCCTTTTAATCATAAAAGTGATCATAGGGAGGTTTAAATTCTATGTCTGCTAGTGGGGTATTGCCATATGTTTAACTTGACCAATTTGAGCTTGGAGAAAAGAAATTACACGGTTGAGCAAACAGGGTTTTATAGTGAGCAATAATATAAGGATTCTTGGATTGGCCAGGGTTGATGAAAGCATAGTTGACCAGGGAGACTGTGTGAACAAAGACTCAAACCACCCTTTTGGGCCTCTCTCTCTCTCTCGTTGATGCTCTTCAAGGCGTCTTTTTAATTTACTCATAGATTTTTTTTTTTTTTACAACTCCCGTATGGTCGGCATAAAAGCAACATTCTTCCCTCAATGCAGCACAAAGGCCCTCTTCTCTCATGAAGAGGAGGTCCAACCCTCGACTGTTCTCTAAAACAACTTCAGGTAGAGAGGTAAAAGATTCCTGCAAAGCTGTGATGGAGGTTTCTAATATCTTTATTTATTGGTCTATTGCTGCTTCTAATTGGGTCACTTGTTGTGTCCCATGGACCAGGGCAGTTGTTCCTGTACCCACCACTGCAGAAACCCCTATTCCTAATATATGGCTAAAGTGAGGATATATGTTTTCAGCTTAACCGGGTTGTATGCCCCCCTATATGATCTTTAAATGAACCTGCGTCATGACAGTGCACTCTGTGAAACAACTTCAATTTATCACATCGGTTAACCATTTCATGAAAACATAAACAATGTTTAAGTATATAGAATTATACTGTTGTAGGGAAGGACAAGGCAAGGCACCTAAGATAGCATGGAAGACAGGGAAACAGTCCTATTTGGTTGCAAATGGATTCAGAGGGCACTGCTTCTGTTGTAATCAATTAATCCCCTGAACCCCAAGTTTAGATAGTTTCAGAATTTTGTACCCAACATATAAGGGAAGGGGCTCAGAAGTTCACAGTCTGCAGAAGATCACAAAAAGCAGTTTTTGTTTCTTTTTTCCTCTGTTCTGGGCAAGTTAACTTATCAAGGACACCTGGGAGAGGGAGAGATTTTTCTTCCCTTTCTTTTTTCCCCCTGCCAGCTGTTAAATGGAGCCCAATTTTAACTTCTTTATTGTAGAAATGTAGCCATTTCTGTGAAGCCCCACCTCAAGGCCAGAGGCCTTTTTCTCATATTTTGTGAAAAACTAGTAAGGGGGTGTCTAGCTGAGAAGTGCTGAGTTTTTTAGGCAGTGGCCAAGTAGAACAGGGCAACACGAATAAAGAAAATTTATCTAAATTGAACTCTTTTATAGGGACTCTTTTGCTGAAAGTTTTAAAGTCAGCCATGGTGAAGACTTCTGGAGAAGGTCAGTTAAGACTTTTCGGTGGGCCTGGTACAGCGGGGGAAGACGGGGAAGGTGGGGCTGAGAGCATCTCCGAGGATCTGAGAATGAGGAAGGAGATATGTAAAAGAATAATGGGAAACGGGTTTGGGATTTTCCAGGCAACAAAATCGTGAGCAGTAGAACAGGTAGAGTAGAGGGGAAGACGGGAGTGAGTATCCCAAAATCCTGTGAGGGACTTTCAAAAACTTAGAAACCAGTTTTCAGTATTGACAAAGCAACATTAAAGGCCATTTTTATTACATCTTGGATAAGGGTCTGAGGGCTCTCCTTAGCTGGTTTGAGCTTTTGGTTAGCTGGTAAGAGGACCTGGTGGGACCCGGTGTGGCACTGACAGGAGAAGAGAGGAATGAGTGGGTGAAGGGGTACCTCAGTACCTGCTACCTCAGCAAGGGGGCAGAGGTCTGAGAACCAGCGGAGGTTTGGGCTTTTCATCTAGTAATTGGAGGGGAGAAATCAGTTTGCTGAGGTGGGAATGACAGCAGAGAGTCTGGAGCAGAAGGCTGAGGGTGAGGATCTTTTGGAGAAGCATAGTTCAGGATGTGAGTGAAGGAGGGAAAAGGCTTCCACATAGGGGAATCGCCTTTCACCCTTTTGAGCACTTGCAGAAGTTAAAAAGTTCACGCAGAATTTGAGGATCTGGAGACCCCTCTGGGGGCCATCGGTTTTGGTTATCTAATTGGTAGTATGGCCAATGCTCTGTACTGAATTTGATGAGGAGTTTGGGTTCCATCAGGCAGCCCCTGTATGCTCACATTCCCATGACATATAGAAGAAGTCAGCTTTTCCCCCACACAGCCGTGACTGTTTGTGGCTTTGATAGTCTGCTGGGCAAACATAGCAATCTAGGCTAGCCAACCTGCATCTGGCTCACGTGTCCCTACATCCATAAGGTTTATTTCCATTATCTATGGTACAGAAGGCATTTAATGGAATTTTAGTGGGATCCTCTTCATCAGGGATATACCAATAGGAAAGAGCTATAGCCAGCTGACAAATGTCTGTATGGAGAGATGGCCACCAGATCCTAAGGGGGCTGTATGCGAGATATATTATACTTATTTTCCAGTAGGATTTGTGATCACCCATCTCTGCTGAACGGACTGATGAGGGTTAGGACTACTGGTGGTAAATGGGAGAGTATAGAGCCTTATCCACATGGCGAATATGCAATTTTAAAGGGTTACCAGTCTTTTTCAGTTTCTAGCCAGAGTCTGGACAGGGCACAGGCTTGAGATGACAGGCATGGATCCAGGAAGTGATTCCGTCTACCATTACTACTGTAGGTGTTATAAGTAGCACCTGCTATGGTCCTTTCCAACGGGGTTCCAGGGATGACACCTGATGTCGTCTTACGTCGATGAAGTCTGTTACTTGATATCGATGTGGAATCCCCTCCTCCCCAGGTTGGTAGCCAGTGGCCAGCTGTTTTCACAGGTATTTCTTAGTTCTTTCAAGAGCTTTAAGTATCTCAAGCAAGGGGGTGTGGAAGGGATCGTTAGGTCTTAGAGTGGGGTTAGGTCCCTTACGGGAGGAGGTGCACAATAGAGAATTTCAAAGGGGGTGTGATTACACAAAGAAACAGAGGGAGTATTTCTTGCATGCAACATTGCAGAAGGCAGGAGCATAGTCCAATCTTTTATGCTGGTCTCTAAGCTTAATTTCGGTAAGGTCTGTTTAATGGTTCTATTCACTCTTTCTACCTGTCCTGAACTCTAGGGTCGATAAGCACAATGTAACTTCCAATTAATCCTCAGGGTCCTGGCTAACCCTTAACTTACCGGGGCCACGAACACCAGTCCATTATCAGACCCTATTACCTTACGCAGGCCGTATCTTGGAAAAATATCTTCTAGGATATTCTTGGCCATCGTTTTTGCTGTTTCTTTCTTTCTTTCTTTTTTTTTTTTGTGGGGACTGCTTCAATCCATCCTGAAAATGTATCTACAAAGACTAGGAGATATTTAAGTCCATACCTTGCTGGCTTAATTTCAGTAAAATCTACTTCCCAAAATTGTCCTGGTCTGGTTCCTCATAGGCGCTTTCCTGAAGGAAGCTTGTAAGGGTAAGCATTAACCAATTGATGGAACTGACAGACTTTTGTTAACCATTCTGTTATTTCCTTTTCCTGTGAGTCAGTTAGTTTAAAACTCTGTTCTTGATCCTTCAGGAATTCCTGCAGTTTCTTTGAACCAAAGCGAGTGAGTTGATGTACAGTTTCTACTGACATAGTTGGAGCCATGACTATAGGAATTTTTACTGAAGGATTTAGAAATTCCACTTGGGGGCTTTCAGGGTTAAAGGTTATTTTGGCGTGGACCATGGTGAGCAGATCTCTGCCCATCAATGGGGCTGGGCATTCTGGGATTACTAGGAAGGAGTGATGGATTTTTTCCTTTCCCCAGGTCCATGGTACTCTTAGTTGTCTATGCCCAATATTTACTGCCGTTAGCCCCTTGAACTAGAGACCTTTTATTTAATAGAGGGCCAAATGTGGCCTTGAGGGCTGAGTATATTGCCCCTGTATTCACTTCCAAGTTTACTGGTGTCCCCTCCACTTCAAGTTACGCTTAACTCAGCGAGGGGATCGTAGCCCCTACTTTCGTAGTCATCCTCCAGAGTCAGAATGCCTGGCTGGTGTGGCTGTCTATTTCTGGGGCACTCTTTGGCCCAGTGTCCTTTTTCTTTACAGTAATCACATTGATCTGAGGCCAGGGGTGGTCTCTGGCCTGGGCCCAGGTATTCCTTCCTGTCTCCCTGTTTCTTAATTTCTGGCCTATTTTTTGTTGTGACCAGGACCTTAGTCAATGCCTTAGTCTGTCTTTGTTTCTTTTATCCTCCCTTTGCTCCCTTCTCTTCCTCAGTTTCTCTCTTATAGTATGCCTTCTCGGTTTCTCAATCTCTCAAAGTCATATCTTGTAATCCATCTAAGCGTTGTAACTTTCTTTTAGTATCCAGGGCACCTTGCCCAATAAAGGCCATCATGACAGATGCCTTTTGATCCTCCCCCTGAGAATCGAAAGGAGTATATCTCCTATATGTCTCCATAATTCTCTCTAGAAACATAGAGAGGGAGATTCATCAGGCCCTTAGTAATCTCTGTTACCTTGGCAAAATTAGTTGGTCGCCTAGCAGCCACTTGGAAACCCACTATTAGAGCCCGGTAATAAGGGGACAGTTTCTCCCTACCTTCAAAGATGTTGGGGTCCCAGTTGGGTCGGTTAAAGGGAATGCTGGCTTTGATTAAGTTGGGAAGTTGTGTTGGTCGCCCATCTGGTCTGAGGATACTTTTTTCTAGCTTGCAGGAGGATTCTCTTTTGTTCCTCTGTCATGAAGATAGTCCATAGGTGTTGTTGGCAGTCATCCCAAGTAGGCTGGTGGGAAAACATCAATGACTCAACCAGACCTATGAGCCGGGTGGGTTCCTCAGAAAATGGGGGATTATAATTTTTTAAGTTGTATAGGTCTGAAGAGGAGAAAGGCCAGTACTAGTAAGCTTGCATTTTTCTCCCATGGCCATCATCAATCGTTGGCCCATGGGGACGGAAGGGGTGCATCATGGGAGTTCCAGGGTTTCAATCATTTGCCGCCTGTGAGTTCCTTTAGCCGGGCCAGCTTCCTCCAGGGAAGGAGGGGATGTGTGTGCCACGAGGGAGTTATCTGGAGGGTGCTGGGCCGGCTTTGCTTCCTCCAATGGCAGAGAGGCTGAGTCAGCAGAAGTAGAATCACTTAGAGGGTGTTGTGGGTTAGTGGATGATGGCAGGGGATAAGGAGGGGGAAGAGATTCCAGTAGAGTCAAATCTTGTGACTCAGGGAGAACAGAGGGTGGAGGAGGGGGAGGAGCAGAGGGTTTGAGAGATCATGGGGGAAAGAGTAGGAGCGGGGGGCAGGGGCAAGGAAAAGCTTCACCCATGAAGAAGGAGATTTGCAGAGGTCATGCCAAGTTAAAATATATGGCTGTTGATCAGGATGGCTATGTGGCCCTGGCTGAAAGACAATATCTCTGACTTTTTAAATTAGTAGGAAGTAGAAAGATCCTTTTACCGGCCATCTGACTCCAAACGTGGGTCATTCTGAGGAACAGAGAGTCTGCCAGGTCCAGCGTTTTACTAAATAAGAAAGATTCTGAGCCCTTAAGCGGATTTTGGTCCAGTGATCAAGGGTCAGGGACAGAGGCATTGAAGTGCTCTGTCCCATAATGAAAGGTACACTAACAGTAAAAGCAACCACACATGACACAGACAAGACAAGACAATAAAGACATGCAATGGACCTCCAACACTGAGACCAGGAATGAGTAGCTGGCAAAATCCGATGGGCTGGAAATACCGAAACTGAAAATATCACTGAGTTGAGGTGACAATTGTTCCTTGATTTCCCGAGTCCTCTGGGGCGTACCCCAGGGACACAGCCTGTGTCTCTGTGACACATCTCTCAGTCACTGTGGGAGAGAGCTCAGGCTCTTCATCGCCAGTGATTTTGCCAAGCCCTAAGCTGAAACATGAAACCAGAAAGAGGCCCCTTACTTGCCCCGAGAGGTGCCCGTTGGGGTCTCTCGTCCCCTGCTGCTGGAACTCTGTGGAACCTCAATATGTAAATGTCGTGTGAGTGTCGGAGGAAGAGACCACCAAGAGACTGTCTCATGAAACAGCAAAGGGTTTATTTGGGGTCCAGCATGCTGGGCCTCAGAGCTCACTTGATTTGAGAAGAGAGCCCCAAGCACAGCTTCAGCAGAGCTTATATACTTTCCTTGGAGAGGGAAGGGAGGAAAGTTTACTGATGGGTAAGGGCGAGTGGGTGGTTTGCATGACACCGAGTGAGGGAGTACATTCTGCAGTTTGGCGTTTGGGAACAGCACACTCTAGGAAAAGATTAGCAAATTTTTCACAAGATTGCAACAGAGTTTTGTTAAGCATACAGAAAAACAGGAAGTGATAAGTACCTATTTTATTAACCTTTCACTACCGACTATTTCTTTTTGACTGGATGTTCTCTTCTACTTTCAATCATCCAAGGTACAAGGTCCTATGCCATTGTATATCGATGTATCTGAGACATCTGTGCAAAACATAATTCAACAATGCCTATCCCAATCAAGGCCCCAATGCCTTTCTGGGCTTCAAATCTTACTTAGATTTCTATTTTCATACATTCATTTCACCTATATATTCTTATACATATCGCAGGTTCCTTATACCATTTTTCATATAGCAGAATGATTTCTAACCCACACCGAACATGTTATTAATCATAACCATACACTGTTCCCTCAATCTAATTTTACAAAAGAGCAGGGAAAGAGTTGTTCATGCAATACAGGAATGTAGGGGATATTAGACCTAATGAGAACCTCAAAGGTCCCTGCAAAAATGATCCCTGGAGAAGATATAGGCAGCTATGAAGGACCTGAGTGAGCAAAAGTCATCTTCCATGGCAAACAACATGGTCAGGATAAAGGGTTATGTCTGAATCAGCTTCTCTTCTTAATGTAGAGAAGATGGACCAAACCAGGACTGTGTGGAGATCTGTTCATGGGTGACTATGGTTGATATATCATTCTAAATTGTGAATGTGTCACAGGAAGTAGGGGCAGCCTCCATATAATGGGACCCTTGAAATCAACAGTTTGGATAAATTTGTTGCCAAGAAAGTGACCTCATTCAGTTCCTGAAGGAAGTGACCTCACCTCACTTGCTGGGTGATGGAACTCTCTGAACTTGGGATCCAGGAAGCCAGGCACCCAGAGCCAGTCCCAGTACCAGTCCCAGTTGTCTCACTTCTTTGGATTTACCAAGGACAGAGTCAGTCTTTCTTGGTACTTACAGATGTGAGGAGGGCCAAATGCAAGAAAGCTCTAAAGTGGGGCTTTACCTGAGAAAGCAGGTAGTGGCTCACCAGTGGCTCCTAACAACTTCACAGTGTTGGCCAAGGAGACCAGATCTTAGGACAGGCCATTTCGGGGGAACATTGTATGCCCCACCAATCAGAGGACACTCCAGATAGTCACAGACCTACTAGGGGTAAGAAGGTGCCTTTGTGGGTGTGGTTGTGGGTTTGTGGTTTTGTCTCATGTTCTGAGAATAGGTACTAAAGTCGGTTTGTTTGGTTTGGAGTGGACTGTTACTAGAAAGTTGTTTGACAAGGCTAGTATTTCTATGTCTGTGTATCCCAGTGTGTCTGTGGTTGTAGACATTAGAATAGATAAAGCATCAATGGATGTCTCCTGTCTATTAGAAAGCTTCCCAGCATTTGTCCTTCCCCATTTAAAATGGACTGTAGCTTACCTTATTGGTTGGCAACCAGTGATAACTTCCTAAGTTTTCCTGTTTTCTTCCTGAATTCTGGCCACTCTCCAGAATAGGCCCATGGTTTTGTGTCCAAGATATATACCACCTCCAAGCTCTGTGACATGGCCATGAACTGGATAGCTGAAGGGAATGACGAGCATCTCAGAAAACTCAGATATCAATGTGACCAGGAGAGTCTCAGTGGAGAAACTCTGCTTTGGGCTTTTTGCTTACCTATTTTTCTTTTGACCTGAATGTCAGGAAGGTCTTTGACTCAGGCTACCCCTTTGTGAAGCCTGAAGAAAAGAGTTTTCAAATAAAAAAGAATGGGCATACCTATGGCTCTTTGCTTAATTTCTTTGAAAGGGATGTGTCTGAATCAGCCCTTTCGCCCTGTGTGAGGCTGTGGCTTAGATTTTCAGCACCTGATGGATCTAAAGAAAGTTCCCATGTGTGCATCGAAAACCAAAATGGCCAAAAGAGCAGTAATTGTGATGAAGCCTCTCGCCTTCCTCTGTAAGGTTCTTGACCTCCATCAAGTAAGAATAGGGATGCTTTGCATCAAATGAGTACTTCAAAACCTACAGAGGCTAGGCCATAGGTGCCTGGGTTTTCTATGACTCCAATTCACATAAAGAATCTAAACCCCACAGGCAGTGGCCTCAAATTGGTAAAGTGGAGCAGTATTAAGGTCAGGCCTATTTGTTCACTCTTAGTTCGCAGGAAGTGTGTCCAGGCCACCCTGACTTTAGGCAAATGAGGGGCAAGGGAGATTATTTAGTACACTGTCTTGGTCTGCGCCCTCATGGAAACCTCCAGCCAGAGTTTATGATGAGTGTCTATGTGGTAGAACATGAGCGCCATGTGGGAGTGTTTTGGTTTTAATTGAGGTCATTTGTGTGGCTGTTGGACGAGATGACTGGGTCCACCTGGGTTTGAACTCTGGTGTAATTCCCCTTAGAGACTGAGTTCTGGAACTGACCTCAGAGAAGTATTTCAATAAATAGTCTTGGGATTTTAGGAGGCCACACATGAGAATCGCCCTTGGAAACTGAGATCTAGGCCCAGGATGGTTTCCAACAGAGCTCAGGGAATCTAAGCCAGGATATCACATGATTTTATTCTTAAAGACTTCGTAGCCATACTTGAGAGTCTAAAGACACATGGAACTCACATTGTACACCTCAATGGGCCTGGCTTCATGTGACCACTTGGCCACCTTTTGGGAAGGCTTGCCTGTGAGTGTTCTCCAGAGCTTTCTTTGAAATGAGCTTCCTCACCATTCAATGGTTCCTGAATTAATTGAAACCCACAGCGACTCCAACTTCATCCTTGAAAAATGGCTACATAAATACCTTGAAATTTTTGAAATTCCCATGACCAGGTGGCACTGGAGAACATTTGGATATCCTTTTGCTGATCATGAGTGTACCAGACAGTGCCTTGATTCACTGGGTTTCGTGAAACTGGTGTAGAACAGAGATGCCAGTAAGTTGGAGCCTGCTGAGTAGTGGACATAGAGCAGTGGACTGTAGGTGTGTGAATAAATATTTTTGGTAGGACCACCTGGATCTGCCATTGGCTTCCAAAAGCCTTGTGACTGACAAGGTGCAGGCAGCAGACCCTTATATGTAAAGGCATGTTGTTATATGCAGAGGTTTCAGGGTAATGTTCAGAGTCAGGTTGCTATAGTCAAGGGGGAAAGTATTGTTGGATAGAAGCCTGGTTCGTACATTCTCTTGGAGACCCTGATCAACCACACGTGACAGAACTCCCTCCAGCATTGTGTCCCAGTTGTACTCCTTGTATTTCATGAAACCAATACCAAACTGCCAGTGCAACTGCAAGAAACACCAGGAAAAATGGAGGATGACCAAATGGCTTCACAGACTACATGGGAAGACACTTAGCTCCCAGTGGCCACAGTTTATCTACAAAAAGAGAATTCAGAACTTCTGCCTCATGTTCATTAGAAAATAAGGAACCATGTCCTTCAGGTCACATAGATGCAGACACAGGTTTGATGGTGTCACTCCAAAACCAAGCTAAATCGTGTGAAAATTACATATATTTCATGTGCCCAACCATAGAGGAAGTTTCTCAAGAAGTCTTTAGGCCAGCAGAGCTCTATGTTTCTGGAGTGTTTACCCTCTCCCTTACTTTTGGAAATTGTTCTACCACCTCCAGTGTTGTGAACTCCTGAACAATTTTTATTCCACATATGTATTTACAGATTTTCTAATTCCTCTCCTCTAATTGTGTCTTACTTGGATCGATGGTTGTGTCAAGGCTTTGTTCTGAATGAGAGTGGGAAGAATTTTGTGTAGCACATGTTTGCATGCACATTAGATTCATTTTCCTATTTTCCATTTGAAATACTGAATCCCTGACACTAACCAATACCCTACTAGACTCTGATTACTAATCCTAATATTATGGAGAAAAAGAAACGTAACTGAATAGAAATGCAAGCCTTTCATATGAAGCATGGTGTATACTTGGATTTGCCTTCTGCTTTATCAAGAGGATGTATTATAAATCTAGTCAACTTTTCTTTGTAATATTTCTTCATGAGTTCTTAAAGTTAACACATATGAAAATTCCTGTCTCCCTTTCTCTGAAGCCTATTCAGCACATGTATCTTTTTATGCAAATATAGTATCCTACCTGATATCACACGTACATTCTTGTGAGCTCACTGACTTTGGTATATAAAAATTGTGAGAAGAGATGACTCCCCCTAAATACTGATGGAACTCAAAATTCAACCTGTGGGTGAGCTTTCTAGTGAAAAACATTAGACATAATTAACATAAATCCATGATCAACAAAATGAATATTTTTGGATATGTGGATGAATTATAATTCATGATGAATTTCGATTGGCATATATATTGCTGCATATCAATGTGTGTGCGTGTGTGTGTGTGTGTGTGTGTGTATATATATTCTCCAGATTTTCCAAAATATGAAATATGTGTGTCTTATTATACACTCCTTAAATTAATTCATGTTCCTGTATGTGTATTTATTAACAACATTTCACAAGATTAATCTCAGAAATAGTCAACCACCTGAAATACATATTGGTTTTCTAGTACTGAAAACTAATTTCAGTGATAGGTGCTTAGAAATCCTAATATTTCTACAGTAACTGACCCAGTTTAACATCAATGCAAGTAGATTCCAATGGAACATGATGTGTATTTTGATGTTCATTTTTATTCAACATTTGTACATTACAATTTCTTCAGTTTATGGACATCATAAGATATACTTTCTTATCCACAAGTTCACAAATGTATAGGTATTTATAGGCATTTGGTTTACTTTCAATCACTTCCTACTTCAGAACACATGTATTTCTCCATGTTGCTTTACTGGTCTTTTCACTAGACTTATTTCAAAACACATTATTTTCGATTGCATGATCATTTTTGAAACAAAACTCACACACTCTTCATGATAAACTGTAACCAGAATATTACTATTTGATATATAACTCGTTTGAATGAATGTATATATATAAGATTTCCTATATATTTTCAGAGGTAAATTCAATCCATTATTTAAACTTGGAACCAGTTATACACTTTATTCACAATATGGTCTTTTCATGCATCATCTCTATAATCATCAACACGGGGGTACACCTATTTGTATCCTCAGTACTAATTTATAAGTTTTCAGAATTTTGCTCCCCGTAATGGTGGAAGAAATACTCACGTCACCTGATCTACATATACATTTTATCACAGTAGTATTCTGGACACAAAATGCAAAGGTCACACTTATGATTGTGCCAAAGCCTAAATGGAAAGTGAACATGGATTACTAAAAACATGCATGTCCATTTTGCCTAATGCTCTCAAATATCAATCCTATTGGTGAGTACATATTTGTTTCTAAGATAATATATTCAACCTCAACCCTCTTGAAAATATCTAATACTATCACTGACTTTATACTTTGCATGATTTCCAAATGTCTCTATTGATATCTGCTTTCCTACATATTTTCCCCAGTTCATCATTGTGATGGTCTCTTCACATGTGCTGACATTCACATTCACTCTCTAACTGAAACCCTATTGTTAAAGAACTTTTTTTCCAATTCCTAGACTCACTCTTCTTCTTAAACATACTGACTATCTTCCTAATCCTACAGACTATCCCTTTTTGACTGGATGTTCTCTTCTACATTCAATCATCCGAGGTACCCGGTCCTATGCCATTGTGTATCGATTTATCTGAGACCTCGGTGCAGAACATAATTCAAGCTAATTATCTCAATCAAGGGCCCAATGCCTTCCTAGGCTTCAAATCGTTCCTAGATCTCTGTTCTCATACATATATTTCACGTCTATATTCTTCTAAATATCACAGATTCCCAATAACATTATTCATCCAGCAGAATGATTCCTAACTCAAATCAAACATGCTTTTAACCCTAACCATACACTGTTCACTCTATCTCACTTTACAGAAGAGCAGGGACAGAGTTGGTCTTACAATACAGGAAGCTAGAGGATCTTCCACCAGCTGAGAACCTCAGAAGTCCATGCAGAAATAATCCCTTGAGAAGATGTAGTCAGCTATGAAGGACCTGAGAGAGCAAAAATCATCTTGCATGGCACACAACCCGGTCAGGATGAAAGGATGTGTCTGAATCAGCCTCTCTCTTCTTAATGTAGTGAAGAAGGACAAAACCAAGCCTGGGTGGAGAGCTGTTCCCAGGTACTTATGGTTTCTATACCATTCTAACTTGTGAAAGTGTCACAGGAAGTAGGCAAAGCCTCGATCTCAGAGAGCATACGAAGCAACTGTTAGGACAAAGTGGTGGCCAAGGCAGTGACCTCATTCAGTTCCTGAAGAAAGTGACCTCACCTACTTCCTTGGTGATGAGACTCTCTGAATTTAGGATCCAGGAAGCCAGGCCCCCATTACCAGTACCAGTACCAGTCCCAGTGAGCTCACTTGTTTGGATTTACCAAGGAGAGAGTCAGTCTTTCTTGGGACCTACTAATGTGAGCATGGCCAAATGCCAGGATAGCTCTTAAGAGGGGCCTTTCCTGAGAGGACAGAAAGTGGCTCACCGCTGGCTCCTGACAACTTCACAGAGTTGTCAAAGGAGACCAGATCTATGACAGGAAATGCCATTGTTGAGAAATATGGCCTACCAGTCAGAGGACACTCCGGATAGTCACAGACCTACTTGGGGGAAAAGGTGCCTTGGTGTGTGTGGACGACAGTTTGTGGTTTTGTCTCATGTTCTGAGAATAGGTAAAAAAAAAGTCGGTTTGTTTGTTTTGGAGTGGAATGTTTCCAATAAGTCTTTGACAAGGCGAGTGTTTCTATGTCTGTGTATCCCCCTGTCTCCATGGTTGTAGACATTAGAAAAAAGAATGCCACAATGGGTGTGTCCTGTCTAGGACAAAGCTCCCCAGCATTCATCTTGCCCAATTTATGAATGGACTGCAGCTTGCCTTATCCATGGGCAAGACCTACTATGATCCTAAATTCCTGTATTCGTCCTGAATTCTGGCCACTCTCCATAATAGTCTCATGGTTTTGTGTCCAAGATATGTATCACCTCAAAGCTCTGTGACATGGCCATGTACTGGATAGCTGAAGGGAATGGAGAGCATCTCAGAAAACTCAGATATCAGTGTGACCAGGGAGTCTCAGTGAAAAAACCCTGCTTTGGGCCTTTTGCTTACCTATTCTTCTGTTGTCCTGAATGTCAGGAAGGTCTTTGCCTAAGGCCAACCCTTTGTGAAGCCTGATGAAAACAGTTTTCAAATGGAAATGAATGAGCATCACCTGTGGCTCTTTGCTTAATTGCTTTGGAAAGGTACGTGACTGAATCAGCCTCCTGGCCCTGTGTGAGGCTGTGGCTTAGATTCTCTGCACCTAATCGATCTAAAGAAAGATCCCATGTGTGCATCCAAAACCAAAATGGCCAAAAGAGCAATCATTGTGGATTAAGTCTCTCACCTTCCTCTGTAAGGTTCCTGAGTTACATCAGTGAGAATAGGGATCCTTTGGGTCAAATGAGTTCTTCAAAGCCCTGCAGATTCTAGCCCATAGTTGCTTGGGTTTTCTCATGACTCCAATTCAAATAAAGAATCCAAACCCCACAGTCAGTAGGCCTCAGATTGGAGAAGTGGAGCAGTATTAAACACAAGTCTATTTGATCACTCCTGGTTCACAGGAAGGGTGTCCAGACCACCCTGACTTTAGGCAAATTAGGGGCAAGGGAGCTTTCTTTGGACACTGTCTTGGACTGCACCCCTCATGGAAACTTCCAGGCACAGGTTATGATGAGTGTATATATAGAAGAAGATGAGTGCCATGTGGGAGTGTTTTGGTTTTAATTGTGGTCATTTGTGTGGCAGTTGGAAGAGATGCCTGGGTCATCCTGTGCTTGAACTCTGGTGTGATTCCAATTAGAGACTGAGTTCTGGAACTGACCTCAGAGAAGTATTGCCATAAATTATGTTGGTATTTTAGGAGGCCACGCATGAGATTTGCCCTTGGAAACTGAGATCTACGCCCATTTTGGCTTTCCACAGATCACTGGGAATCTCAGCAAGGATATCACATGATTTTATTCTGAAAGTCTTGGCATGTATAGTTGAGAGTCTTAACACATATGTACCTCACATTGTAGACCTCAATGGCCCTGGCTTCATGTGACCTTTTGGCAACTCTTTGGAAAGCCTTGCCTGTGAGAGTTCTCCAGAGATTTTATTGCAATGAGATTCCTCACTATTTACAGGTTCCTGTATAAATTGAAACCCCCAGTGCCTCCAACGTTATCCTTGAAAAATGGCTAGATAAATATCATGAAATTTTTAAAATTCCCATGATCAGGTGGCACTGGAGAACCTTTGGATGTCCTGTTGCTGATCATGAGTGTACCAGACCCTGCCTTAATTCACTGGGTTTCATGAAAATGGTGTAGAACAGAGATGCCAGAAATTTGGACCCTGTCGAGTAGGGGGCCTAGAGCAGTGGAGTGTAGGTGTGTGAAAAAACATCTGTGGTGGGGCCACGTGGATCTGCCATTGGCTTTCAAATGACTTGTGACTGACATGGTGAACCCAGCAGACCCTTATATGTAAAGGCATCTTGTTATATGGAGAGGGTTCAGGGCAATGTTCAGAATCAGGTTGCTTTGGTCAAGGTGGAAAGCTATGTGGATAGAAGCATGGTTGGTGCATTCTCCTGCAGACCCTGACCCACCACACGTGAGAGTCCTCCCTCCAGAACTGTGTCCCAGTTGTACTCCTTGTATTTCGTGAAGCCAACACCAAACTCCCAGTGCAGCAGTAAGAAACACCATGAAAAGTGGAGGATGACCAAATGGCTTCACAGTCCACACAGGTAGATACTTAGACACCAGTGGCCACAGTTTCCTAAAAAGAGAAAATTAAGAACTGCTGCCTCATGTTCACTAGAAAATAAGGAAGCATGTCCTCCATGTCACATAGATGCAGACCCAGAATTGGTAGTCTCACTACCAAGGACGCTAAAGCTCCTGACAACAACGTATATTTCAAGGGCCCAACCTCAGAGGCAGTTTATCAAAAAGTAATTAGGCCAGCAGAGCTCCAAGTTTGTGTAGTGTTTACCCTCTCCCTTACTTTTGGAAACTGTTCTACCACCTCCAAGTTTGTGAACTCCTGATCATTTTCCTTTCCACATATGTAATCACAGATTTTCTAACTCTTCTCCACTAATTGTGTCTTAGTTGCTGCGAAGGTAATGTGAAGGCATTGTTCTGGATGAGAGTGGGAAGATTTTTGTGTAGAACATAATTGCATACACATTAGATTCATTTTGCTATTTTCCATTTGAAATACTGAATCCCTGAAACTAACCCATACCCTACTAGACTCTGACTACTAATCCTAATATGAGAAAAAGAAACCTAACAGAATACGAATACAGGCCATTCATAGGAAGCATGGTGTATACTTTAATTTGCCTTATGCTTTATCAATGGTATGTGTTATAAATCTAGTCAATTTTTCATTGTAATATTTCTCCATGAGTTTTTAAAGTTAACCCATTTGTAAATTTCTGTCTCCCTTTCTCTGTAGCCTATTCAGCACATGTATTATTTTAGGCATATTTAGAATCCTACCTGGTATCACATGTACATTCTTGTGAGCTCACTGATTTTGGAAGATACAAATTGTGAGAAGAGATCACTCCCCCTAAATACTGATGGAACTGGAATTCAACCTGAGGGTGAATTTTCTAGATGAACAACATAATACATAAATCCATGTTCATTAAAATGAATATATTTGGATATGTGGATGATATATATTTCATGATGAATTTCGATTGTCATATATATTGCTACATTTTAATGTCTTTGAATGTGTGTTTCTATCTATGTATCTATCTATATATCTATTTCTCTCTCTCTCTCTCTCTCTCTCTATATATATATATATATATATATATATATATATATATATATATATACTCTCCAGATTTTTCAAAATATGAAATATATGTGTCTTATTATACACTTCCTAAATTCACTCATGTTTCTATATGTGGATTTATAATCAACATTTCACAAGATTTTTCTCAGAAATATTCATCCACCTGAAATACATATTTATTTCCTAGTACTGAAAACTAACTTCGGTGAATGGTGCTTACAAATCCTAATATTTCTACAGTAACTGACCCAGTTTAACATGAATGCAAGTAGAACCCTATGGGACATGATGTATATTTGAAGGTCATTTATATTCAACACTTGTACATTACTATTTCTTCAGTTTATGGACATCAAAGGATATATCATTTCATCCACAAGTTCAAAAATTTGTAGGCATTTGGTTCACTTTCAATCACTTCCTGCCTCAGAACACATGTATTCCTCCATGTTTCTTGACTGCTCTTTTAATGAGACTTCCTTCCAAACACATTATTTTCAATTTCCATAATCTTTTTTGAAGCAAAACTCACACACTCTTCGTGATAAACCATAATGCTAATATCAAAATTAGATGTATAACTGGTTGGAAGGAATGTACATATATCAATATAAGATTTTCTATATATTTTCAGATATCAATTCAATCCATTATTTAAAGTTGGAACCAACTATGTTATTTATTTACAGTATTCTCCATTATGGCATCTTATCCATATTCATAGACACAGGGTACACCTTTTGTATCCCCAATACTAAAGTATAAGTCTTTAAATTATTGCTTCAGAAACGTTGGAAGAAATACCCTACTCACCTGATATACATATACATTTCATCTCAGTGATATTCCTGACACAAAACTCAAGGGTCACACTTATGATTGTTCCAAAGCCTAAATTGAATGTGACCATGTATTACTAAAAACATTCATGCCCTGGTTCTCTAATGCTCTCAAATATCATTCCTATTGGTGACTACATATTTGTTTCTTCCTAAGATTATATATTCAACCTCAACACTGTTAAAAATGTCTTTTCCTGTCACACACTTTGTACTTTGCCTGATTTCCTAATGTCTCTATTGATACCTGCTTTCCTACACCTTTTTTCCAGTTCATCATTGTGAATGACTCTTCAGATTTGCTGACATTTACATTCAATCTCTAATAAAACCCCTTTGCTAAAGAACTTTTTGTCCAACTCCTAGACTCAATAAAATGGGTTGCTCAAAGCCCTGCAAAAGGTAGCCCATAGGTGCTTGTGTTTTCTCATGACTCCAATTAACATAAAGAATCGAAACCCCACAGTCAGTAGGCCTCAAATTGGAGAAGCGGAGCAGTATTAACGGCAGGCCTATTGATCACTCCTGGTTAACAGGAAGGGTGTCCAGGCCACCTTGACTTTGGGCAAATGAGGGGCAAGGGAGCTTGTTCTGGACACTGTTTGGGCTGTGCCCATCATGGAAAGCTCCAGCTAGAGGTTATAATGAGTGTCTATATGGAAGCAGATGAGGGCCATGTGGGAGTGTTTTGGTTTTAATTGTGGTCATTTGTGTTGTGGTTGGAAGAGATGACTGGGTCCACCTGGGGTTGAACTCTGGTGTGATTCCCCTAAGATACTGAGTTTTGGAAATGACCTCAGAGAAGTATTTCCATTAATTGTGTTGGGATATTAGGAGGCCACACATGAGCGTCGCCCACGCATGAAAGTAGGCCTCAAATTGGAGAAGCATAGCTTTTTGTCCAAATCCTTTACTCATTCTTCTTTCTAATCCTACAGTCTATATTCCTAATCCTACTGACTATACCTGTTTCACTGGATGTTCTCTTTGACATTCAATCATCCAAGGTACAAGGTCCTGTACCATTGTATATCGATTTATCTGAGACAACTCTGCAGAACATAATTCAAATCTAAGTATCACAATCAAAGGCCCAGTGTTCTTCTGGGCTTCAAATCTTACCTAGGCTTCTGTTTGCATACTTATATTTCACCTATATATCCACGTTAAGTAAAATGAATATTTTTGGTCCTGTGGATGATATATATTTCATGATGAATTTTCTACTCACCTAATATACATATACATTTCATCTCAGTAATATTCCTGACACAAAATGCAAGGGTCACACTTATGATTGTACCAAAGCCCAAATTGAATGTGACCATGTATTACTAACAACATCCATGACCTGGTTCCCTAATGCTCTCAAATATCATTCTTAATCGTATAATAAGACTACATATTTGTTTCTTCCTAAGATTATATATTCAACCTCAACCCTGTTAAAAATGTATTTTCTTATCACACACGTTGTAATGTACCTGATTTCCTAATGTCTCTATTGATATCTGCTTTCCTACACCTTTTCTTCAGTTAATAATTGCGAATGACTCTTCACATGTGCTGACATTGACATTCACTCTCTAACTGAATCCCCATAGCTAAAAAACTTTTCGTCCAAATGCTTTACTCCCTATTCTTTTGAAACCAACCAACTATCTTCCTAATCGTACCGACTATCCCTGTTTGAGTGGATGTTCTCTTCTACATTCAATGATCCAAGGTACAAGGTCCTAGGCCATTGATTATCTATTTATCTGAAACATCTGTGCAGAACGAAATTCAAAGCTAAGTATACCAATTGAGTGCCCAATGACCTTCTGGGCTTCCAATCGTTCCTAGATTTCTGTTTTCATATTTATGTTTCACCTCGATAGTCTTATAAATATCACAGGTTCCGAATACCATTATTCATCGAGCAGAATGATTCCTAACCCATATCGAACATGTTATTAACCCTAACCATACACTGTTCCCTCAATCTAACTTTACATAAGAGCAGGGAAAGAGTTGGTCTTACAATACAGGAATGTAGGGGATCTTCCACCTGCTGAGAACCTATAACGTCCATGCAGAAATGATCTCTGTACAAGATGTTGGCAGCTATGAAGGACCAGAGAGAGTAAGAGTCTGGTCAGGATGAAGGGTTGTGTCTGAATCAGTCTCTCTCTTCTTAATGTAGAGAAGATGGACCAAAGAAGGCCTGTGTGGAGAGCTGTTCCCGAGTGCCTATGGTTGATATATCATTCTAACTTGTGAAAGTGTCACAGGAAGTAGGGGCAGCCTCAATCTCATGGGACCCTTGGAAGCAAGTGTTAGGACAATGTTGTTGCCAAGGCAGTGACCTCATTCAGTTTCTGATGGAAGTGACCTCACATCACTTCCTTGATGATGGAACTCTCTGAACATGGGATCCAGGAAGCCAGGCACCCAGAGCCAGTCCCAGTTTCAATCCCAGTGGTCTCACTTGTTTGGATTCATCAAGAACAGAGTTAGTCTTTCTTGGTACCTACTGATGTGAGGATGGCCAAATGCCAGGAAAGCTCTGAAGAGCGGCCATTCCTGAGAAACCAGGTAGTGGCTCGCCACTGGCTCCTGTCAACTTCATAGAGTTGCACAAGGAGAACAGATCTGAGACAGGACAGGCCATTTCGGAGGAACATAGTATGGCCCATCAGTCAGAGGACCTCCGGATAGTCACAGACCTTCTTGGGGGAAGGATTTGCCTTTGTGGGTGTGTGTGTGGGGGTTTGTGTTTTTTTGTCTCATGCTCTGAGAATATGTAAGAAAGGTGATTTGTTTGGTTTGGAGTGAACTGATTCTAGTAAGTCGTCTGACAAGGCGAGTGTTTCTGGGTCTGTGTATTCCACTGTGTCCGTGGTTGTAGACATTAGAAAAGAGAATGCTTCAATGGATGTGTCCTGTCTAGTAGAAAGCTTCCCAGCATTCATACTTCCCAATTTATGAATGAACTGTAGCTTTCCTTATCCATGGGCAATCCTGATATCTTCCTAAGTTCCTGTTTTCTTTCTGAATTCTGGCCACTCTCCCGAATAGGCTCATGTTTTTGTGTCCAAGATATGTACCACCTCCAAGCTCTGTGACATGGCCATGTACTGGATAGCTGAAGGGAATTGCGAGCATCTCAGAAGACTGAGATATCAGTGTGATCAGGAAAGTCTCAGTGGAGAAACACTGCTTTGGGCTGTTTTCTTACCTATTGTTCTGTTGCCCTGAATGTCAGGAAGGCCTTTGCCTCAGGCCCCAATTTGGGAAGCCTGAAGAAAACAGTTTTCAAATGGAAACTAATGGGAATCACCTGTGGCTCTGTGCTTAATTGCTTTGGAATGGGATGTATCTGAATCAGGCTCTATGTCCTGTGTGAGGCTGTGGCTTAGATTCTCAGCACATGATGGATGTAAAAAAAGATCCCATGTGTGAATCCAAAACTAAATTAGCCAAAAGAGCAGTCATTGTGGAAGAAGTCTCTCGCCTACCTCTGTAAGGTTCCTGACCTCAATCAAGGGTGAATAGGAACCTTTGGTTCAAATGAGTTCTTCAAAGCCTTGCAGAGGCTAGCCCATAGGTGCTTGGGTTTTCTGCAAAATCCAAATCACATAAAGAATTTATAACTGATTTTCAGTAGGACTCAAACTGGAGAAGCAGAGCAGTATTTACAGCAGGCCTATTTTATCACTCCTGCTTCCCCGGACGAGTTTCCAGGCCACCCAGACTTTAGGCAAATGAGGGGCAAGGGAGTGTATTTTGGACACTGTCTTGGGCTGTGCCCCTCATGGAAACCTCCAGCCAGAGGTAATAATGAGTGTCTATATGGAAGAAGATGAGGGCCATGTGGGAGTGTTTTGGTTTTAATTGTGGTCATTTGTGTGGCGGTTGGAAGAGATGACTTGGTCCACCTGGGCTTGAACTCTGGGGTCATTTCCCTTAGAGACTGAGTTCTTGAACTGACCTCAGAGAAGTATTGCCAAGAATTGTCTTGGGATTTTAGGAGGCTTCGCAAGAGAGTGGCCCTTGGACACTGAGATATAGACACAGGGTGGCTTTTCACACAGCACTGGGAATCTGAGCCAGGATATCACATGATTTTATTGTGAAAGCCTTGGCAGCCATAGATGAGAGTCAAATCACACATGGACGGCAAATTGTAGACATCAATGGGCCTGAATTCATGTGATCTTTTGGACACTATTTGGGAAGACTTGCCTGTGAGAGTTCTCCAGAGATTTCATTGAAATGAGCTTCCTCACCATTTAATGGTTCCAGAATGAATTGAAACACACAGTGCCTCCAACTTCATCCTTGAAAAATGGCTAGATAAATACCATGAAATTTTTTAAATTTCCATCACCAGGTGGCACTGGAGAAACTTTGGATGTCCTGTTTCTGATCATGAGTATATAATACAGTGCCTTGATTGACTGGTTTTCATGAAAATGGTTCAGAACAAAGATGTCAGAAAGTTGAATACTGCTGAGGAGTGGGCCCAGAGTTGTGGTGGGAAGGTGTGTGATAAAACATCTGTGGTGGGGCCATATGGATCTCCCATTGGCGTCCAAATTGCTTGTGACTGACGTGGTGCAGCCAGCAGAACCTTATATGTAAAGGCATCTTGTTATATGGAGAGGTTTCAGGGCAATGTTTAGAATCAAGGTGCTATGGTCAAGGGGGCAAGCTATGTGGGATAGAAGCCTCGTTGGTGCATTCTCCTGCAGACCCTGACCTACCACACGTGGCAGAACTCCCTCAAGCACCGGGTAACAGTTGAATTCTATGTATTTCATGAAGCAATACCAAAATCCCAGTGCAGCAGCAAGAAACACCACGAAAAGTGGAGGATGACCAAATGGCTTCACAGTCCACATGTGGATACACTTAGCCCCCCGTTTCCACAGTTTACCTACAAAGAGAGAATTCAGCACTGCTGCCTCATATTCAGTGGAAAATAAGAAACCATGTCCTCCAGGTCAGATAGATTCAGACCCAGCTTTGATGGTCTCATTACAACGGAAGCTAAAGCTCCAGACAATAATATATATTTCAAGTGCCCAACCTACGAGGCAGTTTCTCAAGAAGTCTTTAGGCCAGCAGAGCTCCATGATTGTGGAGTGTTTACTCTGTCCCTTACTTTTGGAATCTCCTCTACCACCTCCAAGTTTGTGAACTCCTGAGCATATTCCATCCCAGTTATTTATTCACAGATTTTCTAACTCTACTCCTCTAATTGTGTCTTTCTCTGGGTGATGGTAATGTCAAGGCATTGTTCTGGATGAGAGTGGAAAGATTTTTGTGTACCACATATTTACATACACATTGTATTCATTTTCCAATTTTCCATTCGAAATACTGAATACCTGACACTAACACCTACCTTGGTAGACTCTGACAACTAATCCTAACAAGATGGAGAAAAATAACCCAAAAAGAAAAAAATACAAGCAGTTCAGAACTGGAGGCATGGTGTATAGTTGGAATTGTCTTTTGCATTATATAGGATAGGAGATATAAATGTAGTCAATTATTTGTTGAAATAGTTTTCCATGTGTTTTAAAGTTAACAAATATGTGAATTCCTGTCTCCCTTTCTCTGTAGCCTATTCAGCACATGTATTTTTACATGCAATTATAGAATCTTACCTTATACCACACGTACATTCTTGTGACGTGGCTGACTTGGCAGATACAAATTTTAAGAGATCACTCTTCCTAAATGCTATTGGAACTGAAAATTCAACCTATGAGTGAGCTTCCTTGTTGAATAACATTATACATAAATCCAGGTTCAAGAAAATAAGTATTTTTGGATCTCTGGATGATATACATTTCATGGTGAATTTCAATTGGTATATATTATGTTATTTTTAATGTCTGTGTATGTTTGTGTGTGTGTGTGTGTGTGTGTGTGTGTGTATATATATATATATATATATATATATATATATATATATATATACTCTCCAGATATTTTAAAATATGAAATATGTGTCTTATTATACACTCCCTTAACTCATTCATATTCAAGTATGTGGATTTATAATCAAATTTTCTCAAGACTTTTCTCAAAATATTCATTCTCCTTAAATACATATTTGTTTCCTAGTACTGAAAATTAACTTTAGTGAATGGTGCATAAAAATCCTAATATTTCTACAGTAACTGACCCAGTTTAACATCAATGCAAGTAGATTCCTATGGGACATGATGTGTATTTTGATGTTCATTTTTATTCAAGACTGCTACATTACTTTTTCTTCAGTTTATGCACATCATAGGATATATTTTCATCCACAAGTTCGCAAATTTATAGGCATTAGTTTCACTTTCAATCACTTTCTTCGTCAGAACACATGTATTCCTCCATGTTTCTTGACTGGTCTTTTGATGAGACTTCTTTTTAAACACATTATTTTCAATTTCCATGATCACTTTTGAAGCAAAACTCACATATTTTTCATGATAAACTATAATCCTAATATTACCTTTAGATGTATTGCTGGTTGGAATGAATGATGTTATATCAATATAAGATTTCTTATAAGATTTCAGATATCAATTCAATCTGTTATTTAAAGTGGGACCAGTTATATTATTTATTCAAAATGTGGTCTATTCATGCATTATCTCTATATTCATACACACAGGGTACACCTCTTTGTACACCCAATACTAATTTATAGGACTTCAAAACATTGCTCCCAGAATTGCTGGAAGAAATATTCATGTCACCTGATCTACATATACATTCTATGATTGTAATATTCTGGACAAAAAATGCAAAGGTCACACTTGTGATTTTACCAAAGCCTAAAGGGAAAGTGAACATGGATTACTAAAAGCATCCAAGGCCAGGTTGTCTAATGCTCTCAAATGTCAATCCTACTGGTGACTGCATATTTGTTTCTTCTTAAGATTATATATTCAAACTCAACCCTGTTCAAAATGTCTAATCCTATCACTCACTTTATACTTTGCCTGATTTTGTAATATCTCTATTATTAACTGCTTTCCCACATATTTTTCAAAGTTCATCATTGTGACTGAATCTTCATATGTGCTGACATTTACATTCACTCTCTAACTGAAACCCTATTTTTAAAGAAGTTTCGGTCCAAATTCTAAACTCACTCTACTTCCTAACCTACCGACTATCTTTGTAATCCTACCAACTATCCCTTTTTGACTGGATGTTCTCTTCCTCATTCAATCATCCAATTTACAAGGTCCTATGCCATTGTATATGGATTAATCTGAGACATCTGTGCAGAACGTAATTCAACACTATGTATCCCAATCAAGGGCCCAATGCGCTTCTGGGCTTCAAATTCTAGATTTCTGTTTTCATACATATATTTCACCTATATAATCTTATAAATATCGCAGGTTCCCAATACCATTATTCATCCAGCAGAATGAGTCATAACACAAATCGAACATGTTATTAACCCTAACCATACACTCTTCCCTCAATCTAACTTTACAGAAGAGCAGGGACAGAGTTGGTCTTACAATACAGGAATGTAGGGGATCTTCCACTTGCTGAGAATCTTAAAGGTCCATGCAGAAATGATCCCTGGAGAAGATGTAGGCAGCAATGAAGGACCTGAAAGATTAAAAGTAATCTTCCATGGCAAACAACCTGGTCAGGATGAAGGGTTGTGTCAGAATCAGCCTCTCTCTTCTTAATGTAGAGAAGATGGAACAAACCAGGCCTTTGTGGAGAGCTGTTCCCGGGTGCCTATGGGTGATATACAATTCTAACTTGTGAAAGTGTCACGGGAAATAGGGGCAGCATCCATCTCATGGGACCCTTGGAAGCAACTGTGAGGACAAAGTGGTTTCCAAGGCAGTGACCTCATTCAGTTCCTGAAGGAAGTGACCTCAACTAACTTCCTTGGTGATGGAACTCTCTGAACTTGGGATACAGGAAGCCAGGCACCCAGAGCCAGTCCAAGTCCAACTCCCAGTGGTCAAACTTGTTTGGAATTTCCAAGGACAGAGACAGTCTTTCTTGGTACCTACTGATGTGAGGATGGCCAAATGCCAAGAAGGTCTGAAGAGGGGCTTTTTCTGAGAAAGAAGGTAGTGGCTCACCACTGGCTCCTGACAGCTTCATAGAGTTGGACACAGAGACCAGATCTGAGACAGGACAGCCCATTATGGGGGAATATATTAAGGCCCACCAGTCAAAGGACACTCCGTATTTTCACAGACCTACTTGGGGGTCTGTGTGGGTGTGGGTGTGGGTTTTTGGTTTGTCTCATATTCTGAGTATAGGTAGGAAAGTTGTTTGGTTTGGTTTGGTGTGAATTGTTTCTAGTAAGTCTTTTGACAAGGCGAGTGTTTCTATGTCTGTGTATCAAACTGTGTCCGTGGTTGTAGACATTAGACAAGAGAGCGCATCAATACATATGTCCTGTCTAGTAGAAATCTTTCCAGGATTTATCCTGCCGTATTTATGAATGATCTGCGTCTTGCCTTATGGATGGGCCACTCCTAATATCTACATAAGTTGCTGTTTTCTTTCTGAATTCTGGAAATCTCCAGAATAGGCTCATGGTTTTGTGTCCAAGATATGTACCACCTCCAAGCTCTGTGACACGGCTATGTACTGGATAGCTGAAGGGAATGGTGAGCATCTCAAAAAACTCAGATATCAGTGTGACCAGGAAAGTCTCAGTAGAGAAACTCTGCTTTGGGCCTTTTGCTTACCTATTGTACTGTTGCCCTGAATGTCAGGAAGGTCTTTGCTTCAGGCACCCCTTTGAAAAGACTGAAGAGTTTTCAAATGGAAATGTATGGGCATCAGCTGTGGCTCTTTGCTTAATTGCTTTAGAAAGGGATGTGTCTGAATCAGCTTCTTGGCCCTGTGTGAGGTTGTGGCTTAGATTCTCAGCACCTGATGGATCTAAAAAAAATCCCATGTGTGCATCTAAAACCAAAATAGCCAAAAGAGCAGTCATTGTGGATTAAGTCTCTTGCCTTGCTCTGTAAGGTTCCTGACCTCCATCTTTGAGGATAGGGATCTTTTGGGTCAAATGAGATCTTCAAATCACTGCAGAGGTTAGGCCATAGGTTCTTGGGTTTTCTCATGACTCCAATTAACAAAAAGAATCTAAACCACTCAGTCATTAGGCCACAAAATGGAGAATCAGAGCCATATTAACGCCAGGCCTCTTTGATCACACCTGGTTCACATGTAGAGTGTACCTGCCACACTGACTTTAGGCAAATGGGGGCAAAGGACCTTATTTTGGATACTGTCTTTGTCTGTGGCCCTCATGGAAACCTACAGCCTGAGGTTATGATGAGTGTCTATATGGAAGAAGATGAGGGCCATGTGGAATGTTTTGGTTTTTATTGTGGTCATTTTTGTGGCCGTTGGAAGAGATGACTGGGTCCACCTGGGCTTGAACACTGCTGTGATTCCCCTTAGAAACTGAGTTCTGGAACTAACCTCAAAGAAGTATTGCCATGTATTGTGTTGGGATTTTAGGAGGCCAGGCATGAGAGTCGCCCTTGGAAACTGAGATCTAGGCCCAGGGTAGCTTTTCACAGAGCACTGGGAATCTCAGGAAGGATAGCAAACGATTTTATTCTTAAAGAATTGGCAGCCATAGTTGCAAGTCAAAACACACATGGACCACACATTGTAGACCTCAAATGCCTGGCTTAATGTGACCTTTTAGCCTGTCTTTGGGAAGCCTTGCCTGTTAGAATTCTCCTGAGCTTTCATTGAAATGAGCTTCCTCTCCATTTAATGGTTCCTGAATGAATTGAATCCCACAGTGCCTCAAACTTCATCCTTGAAAAATGGATAGATAAATACCATTGAATTTTTGAAATTCCCATGACCAGGTGTCACTGGAGAACCTTTGGATGTCCTATAGATAATCATGAGTGAACCAGACAGTGCCTTGATTGACTGGGTTTCATGAAATTGGTGTAGAACAGAGATGCCAGTAATTTGGAGCCTGCTGAGTAGTCAGCCTAGAACAGTGGTGTGCAGGTGTTTGTTAAAACATTTGTGGTATGGTGATGTGGATCTGCCATTGGCTTCCAAATGGTTTGTGACTGACATAGTGCAGCCCCCATACCCTTGGATGTAAAGGCATCTTGTTATATGTAGAGGTTTCAGGGCAATGTTTAGAATCAGACTGCTATAGTCAAGGGGGCAATCTATGTGGGATAGAAGCCTGGTTGGTGCACTCTCCTGCAGATCCTTAACCACCACACGTGACAGAACTCCCTCCAGCACTCTGTTCCAGTTGACCTCCTCGTATTTCGTGAAGCAAATACCAAACTCCCAGTGCAGCTGCAAGAAACACCACAAAAATTAGAGAAAGACCAAATAGCTTCACAGTCCACACTGGGAGACAATTAGCCCCCAAATGGCAACAGTTTACCTACAAAGAGAGAATTCAGCCCTGCTGCCTCATGTTCATTGGAAAAAAAGAAACCATGTGCTCTAGGTCACATAGATGCAAACACAGCTTTGATGGTCTCACTACAAAGGAAGCAAAAGCTCCTAACAACAACATATTTTTCAAGTGCCCAACCTCAGAGGCAGTTTCTCAAGAAGTGTTTAGGCCAACAAAGCTCCATGTTTGTGGAGTTTTCACCATGTACCTTACTTTTGGAAACACCTCTACCATCTCCAAGGTTGTTAACTCCTGAGCATTTTCCATTCCAGATGTGTATTCAGAGATTTTCTAACTCTTCTCCTGTTATTGTGTCTTACTTGGGGTGAAGGTAATGTCAAGGCATTGTTCTGAATGAGAGTGGGAAGACTTTTGGGTAGCACATATTTGCATACACATTGGATTCATTTTCCAATTTTCCATTCGAAATACTGAATCCCTGACTGTCAGAGGTAGAAGGAATTCTCCTTCAAAGAATAGCCAGACACTTACAAGAAACAGCCACCAGGAGACATCCTGTCTGGGAGACATCCTGTAGCCATCTGTCTCCCTGAGACATCCTGCGGCCATCTGTCTTCCTGAAACTTTCTGAGGTTATCTCACCTTGTGAAGACATGTAGAAATAAGAGAGATTTCCCACATCCAGCAAATAAATACCCCTGTGTTAACAATAAAAATTTGCAGCTTGATCAGAACTCCTGTCTTGCTGTCATCTCTCGTGTCTCTTGTCCCTTCATTCCTCCCTATCTAGGTTCGCTGCCCACGTTGATGTGTCCTGCCGGCCGGGACATCTGGCGCCCAACGACTGGGTCTCGAGCCTTTGACTGAGGGGGACCCCGACCTCCTGGAAGACTTTGTCAAGCGGAGCTCGCGATCACAGCAGAAGACACCACCGAGAAACAGATCCAGGAGGAGGGTGGGGATGACACACGGTGAGTGACCCACCATTGGACAAGCAGTTTCGTCACATGATTTGTTTTTTTCAGCCCTCAAGGAGTCCTTCAAGACCTGGGGGCGCGTGTTAAGAAAAAAGACTTAAATTTTTTCTTTTCACACAAAGGAGAACTGTGTCCATGGTTTCCCCTTGAAAGGATCATTGATGATAAAAGATGGCTTAGAGTAGGAGACTGTATAAAAGATTATTATGTATCCTTTGCCCAGAAAATGTGCCTGTTCCCACCTTTTCTTACTGGACCTTAATTAATGAAATTCTTAAAAGTTCACCCTTTGACAATGGTACCTTAAAACTTGTCAGGATTGGGGAAGAGACTATGCAACTACCTCTCATTCCCCCTCGGCATGCCCCTCAGTTAGTATAGACATAGACCCTTCTCAGGCTCCCCAGGACCGTGGGACCCTTCCTGATCCCCCTAAAAATACCACCTTAATGAATAAGGCTCCAATAATTACCAACTGCCTTTATCGAGTTTTAAATCCCAGAGACACATTGACCCCTGTGGAGGAGGCTACCTGGGAAAAGGAAGCAGCTCGCTACAATTCAGAAGACCCTCCACCTCTCAGGACCCTGCCACAGCCTATAGGACTTACACATCCACCTCCCTCCTATATCCCTACTGCCTTTTGTGCTCTGACCCTTCAGGGTAAAAATGCCCCCCCCCCCAGATATTTTTTCCCACTTCCCTTGCCTAACCTGGCTCCCTTGAAAGCATCCTTACAATATAGAAGGGAACAGATCCAACCTTTAAAAGAATTAAGATCGCTTCAATCTGAGCTATGTTCATTAGCCTTAGGTACGGAGTCAGTGCAACTGTCCCACAGCGGTCTAATACAAAGGTGAAGCCACTCCATCGGCCTGTGCTCGCATTCCCAGTCACCACCAGTCAGATAGATAAGCCTGCCCAGGCTGAGGTCAAAGACTTAGATGAGTATCAAGAGGAGGAAGCGAGGAAGTGAATCAAGGAGATCAAGACTCAGAGGATGAGAAGTTCACCCCTAGGCAGGAAGAAACCCAGAGTCTACAAAAAATTAAGCCTGCATTTTCTTGAAAAACTTAAAAAGGCTTGTGCTCACTATGGCCCCACTGCGTGCTACATGTTGCCTTTATTAGAAATCCACAGCACACAATGGCTTACTCCCAATTATTGGAAATTTTTAGACCAAGCTACCCTCAGTGCCAGAGACTTCCTGTTATGGAATGCAGATTTCAAAGAGCACTGTCAGGAAACTGCTCAAAAAATATTAACTAAGGCCTCCTCTAAATCCGGGACTTATGTTAAGCTAGTGGGCAATGAGCCTTTTGACACTAAAACTAAACAGGCACATTTCCCTGCTGGACTTTTGACGCAGATTCAGATGGCTTCCTTATATGCTTGGAGACACCTCCCTCAAAAGGCCTTGGCTACCACTTCCCTGGCAAAAATTTGACAAGGGCCCGGAGAGCCTTATAGCTACTTTGTTCCCTGGCTTAACCTAGCTGCAGAATGCTTGCTTGGACCAAGCCAAAGCGAAAGCACCTTTGTAAAACATCTTGCCTTTGAAAACTTCAACCCGGCATGTCAGGATGTTTTTTGACCACATAAGGATAAAGGGAAACTTTCTGACTTTATTAGACTCTGTGCAGGGGTGGGTGCAGCCCATGCCATGGATCTTGTCCTAGGTGCCGCTTTTACCAAGAACTTTCACAATCCTGGCTCAAATACTTGCTTTACTTGTAAACAACCTGGCCATTTTGCACGCAAGTGTCTGACAGGCAAACAAAGCCTAGGAATAGTGTCTCCTCAAACTGGGGCTAAACCGCCCCAAGCTACCCGTTGCCCTAGATGTGGTAAAGGTCATCACTGGGGCAGTGAGTGTAGATCTAAGACAAATGCCCTCAGACAGCCTATTTCTTTCCTCTTCTTGGGAAACTCCCTGCGGGGCCAGCCCCTGGCCATGACATCTCCCAGGACAAACCCAGGGGCAATAAAATTTGTTCCCTCCCAAACTCCCAACCTACCTCAAAATCCTTCTCCAAAATTGTCTCCCTCAAACTAGCCACCCCTGGCAGTGCAGGATTGGACTTCTGTGCCACCACCAATACTATATTAGACTCAATGCAAGGGCCCCAGATAATACCCACTGGAATTATGGGTCCCCCTCCATCTCATATGTGTGCCTTTATTCTTGGAAGTGCCTCTACTAACTTACAAGGTGTTCATTTCTTCCCTAGCATTAATGATTATGATTTCACTGGAGAAATAAAAATACTGGCCACAGCTATTAATGGAGTTGTGGCCATCGCAGCAGGAACAAGACTTGCAAATTAATACTCCTTCCCTTTTATCCAGCAGGCACTTCCACCGCCCAAACCTACCGAGGGGGACTGAATCCTTGGGCTCCACTGATGTATTTTGGGTTCAACCCATTTCTCACAATAGACCCACCATATCCTTACTTATTGAAGGAAAAGAATTCCAAGGAATTCTAGGTACTGGAGCTGTTGCCACAATTATTTCTCCAAAATACTGGCCATCAGCTTGGCCCCTCACCCCATCCTTGACTGACCTTAAAGGGATAGGACAGTCAAAAAATCCTCTGGTCAGCTCTAGGGCTCTTCGCTGGACTGATAAAGAGGTTAATAAAGGAATGGTGACTACTTTCGTTGTTCCTGACCTCCCTGCTAACCTATGGGGCCGAGATATTTTGAGTCAAATGGAAGTTATTCTGGCCAGTCCCAATTCCATAGTGACTCATCAAATGCTTCATATCAATTCTGTCCATGGTACAGGCCTTGGGAGACTGAGACAAGGACTGGTTGAGCCTATACAACCCATACAAAAAACAAATACATAGGGACTTGGGTATTCGGATTTTTAGTGTCGGTCCCTGGCTCTCCTGTACCCCATGGAGATAAACTTATTTGGGAGACTCAGACTCTTGTGTGGGTGGATCAGCGGCCCCTTACCCAAGAAAATTTGAAGGCTGCCTCCATGTTAGTGCAGGAAGAGCTGGCAGCCGGCCATGTAGAGCCCTCAACCTCACCATCGAATACTCCTATTTTTGTTATCAAGTAAAAATTAGGCAAGTGGTGCCTTTTACAATATTTGTGTGCCATTAATAAAGTTATGCACCCGATGGGAGCACTACAGCCAGGCATTCACACACCAGTGGCTATTTCCAAAATCTATTTTAAAATGGTTATTGACTTAAAAGATTGTTTTTTTACCATTCCTTTACATCCTGAGGATAGACCCTATTTTGCCTTTAGTCTCCCTTGCATTAATTTTCAGGGCCCTATGCAGAGATTTCAGTGGAAGGTTCTTCCCCAAGGTATGGCCAACAGCCCTAGTCTTTGCCAAAAATACGTTGCTCAAGCAGTACACCTTGTGAGAGAGTGATGGCCACAAATTTATATTTTACATTATATGGATGATTTGTTAATTGCTGCACCTAATACACATGACCATAATAATTGTTACTTGGACCTTTACAAAATCCTCACTAGCTTGGGACTACAGATAGCTCCTGATAAGGTTCAAACACAGAACCGTTATAGCTATTTGGGCCTTAAACTTCAAGATAATCAGATCCAAATTCCTAAGATACAACTACGGTTGGACCATCTTCACATCCTTAATGATTTTCAAAAATTACTGGGGGATATTCAATGGCTATGAATATATTTAAAATTACCCACTTGTGTACATTTCCCCTTAATGATATTTTGAGAGGTGATTCCCATCCCTCCTCCCCTCAAAAGCTTACTCCTGAGGCATGGCAGGCATTAAGTCAAGTCACAGAAGCCATTGCCCAAAAGTTTGTTACACAAAATTCTTATAACCTTCCTCTGGTTCTGGTTATTTTACACACTCCTCATACACCCACAGGAATATTTCGGAAGTGAAATACACATTTTAAAAATAAAGGCTACTCCTTGCTTTGTGTCCATTTACCCACCACATCCTCCAAGGTTATTACTGTTTATCTTGCTCAGGTAGCTTCTATTATTTTTAAAGGTCGTTTGCTAACTCGACAACATTTTGTCAAAGACCCTGATAATATTTTAATTCCATTTACTAAGGACCAAAACCAATATTTACTACAGACAGAGGATGAATGGGGTATTGTCCTATCAGGCTTTTTGGGAACAATTGATAATCACCTCCCCAAAGACCCCCTTTTACATTTTGTCGAGTTACATCCATTTATTTTTCCCAAAATTACTCAAAAGGCTCCCATTCCTCAATTCCTTACTGTCTTTACAGACGGTTCCAGTAATGGCCGAGCAGTCTTTGTTGTCAATAACCAGCCTACCACCTTTGATAGTGTCTATCAGTCAGCAGAGTTTTTGGATTGTTTGCCATAACACAAGTTTTTAAAACATTTTTTTGATAATCCTGTTAATATTTATACGTACAGTGCCTGCATTGCTCATTCTGTGCCCCTGCTGGAGATTTCACCCACCATTAAGCCTTCTTCCAATGTGGGCTTTCTGTTTCACCAGCTTCAGCAGCTAATTCAGGCCAGACAACACCCATTTTTCTTAGGACACATCAGGGAACACTCTGATCTTCCGAGCCCTCTAATACAAGGTAATGCCCAAGCTGATGCAGCAACTCGTTTCATCTTTCCAATTTTTGATGGCTCCATTCAAAAGGCCACGGAGTTACACAATCTTCACCATATAAATTCACACAGCCTTCGATAACTATGTAAAATCACCAGGCAACAGGCACGAGAAATAGTAAAAGCATGCCCTGGTTGCCCTGTCTTCCTCCCCATTCAACACTTGGGAGTTAACCCCAGAGGATTACTGTCCAATCAGTTTTGGCAAATGGATGTTACTCATTTTTCTGAATTTGGAAAAACCAAATATATACACGTTTCTATAGATACCTTCAGCGGCTTTATTTCTGCATCACCACATTCTGGAGAGGCTATCAAAGAATTCCTTTCTTATCTTGTTTCAGCCTTTTCCTTAATGGGTAAAAAAATACATATTAAAAAAAATAATTGTCCTGCATATACCAGTGCCGAGTTTAAACAGTTTTGTGGTACCTTGCACCTTACCTTAAAGACTTGGCTAACCCGCTTGAAGTCTTCTGCACTTGTATTTACCACTCCCAGGCATCGCCTTAATTGCATTATTTGCCCTTATTTTTCTTTCTCAAGACAATGAAGGCCATTCAGCCGCAGACTGACACTGGCATCTCTCGTCCAATTCTGTTCGCCCACCTGTTATGTGGCGCAATCCCCTTACAAATAAATGGAAAGGCCCAGATTGTGTCCTCCTCTGGGGACGAGGCTCAGCTTGTGTTTTGGACCAAGAGCAAGCAGGCCCTAGATGGTTACCAGAACGCCTGGTTAAACAGGATAATGACTTACATCAACATAGGGACGGAGGTCCTCCCCTTGAGGACAAATTTTCCTCTTTTTAGGATGCAGCCAACAATCTGTGTGAGCATCCTGCTTAAGGCACTTCTGCTGAACAGGTTTGTACATGGAGGCCTTGGTCCTCCACCTTCCAACATCATGGAGTACCTTTTTGGCCCTCCCTGTGAATGCAAGGGAGGATCTTGGACTCAGGCTCCCACTAGTTGGACCCAGACTGCTGACTGCGTGACTAAGGTGGCTTACCTCCGTGCTGAGTTTGACCATAAGCTCGGAGGAGTTCATCAGCCTAAATGGGTATGTGTTATCAAGCCAAAGATTATTCCCCCTAGTACAAGTAAAGCTCTCCAAAATTGTTCTGAAACTTGAACGCATACCCAAGAGATGCATGTCTCTTCTTATGCGTCGGCCTCAATTTGTGTTAACAAGCAGGGAGAACAATTATTTGAAGCCTCCATAACTAAAACTCATGCAGCAGGGGGGACCACTATTCATTATACCCTCGTTCTTTTTGCCCGGGGAGGAGATGGCAAATACAACAAGCTACAGTCACCTGGGTGCCAAGGCCCTGTCGGTAAACCCTCCTGCTGCCCCATTAAGGCACCTACAGGGGTCTCTGATTGTGGAGGATTCACTGATGCTCTCAAGCATCCTCAGATAATCAAACTTTTGAAACCCCAAATCCCTGAGCTCACATATCATCCCTTAATATAGCCTAAATCCCAGCTCCCAGGTTTAGATACCAATACATTAGATACTTTGGAAACTACCTTCTCCATCCTTAATAATTCCAAGCCCACCCTTGCTGGTGATTGCTGGCTCTCCATGACAACAGGGGCAATCATGCCTATTGCAGTTCTATTAATTCTATCATAGACGATGATAATACATGCCAACCCAGATTTCCTTTTAAAGTACAGCCTATAGGCACTTTTACAATATGTCTTTTAGGCGTGATGCAGAATAATACATATGATACTGATGTTGGAGTTACTTCCTTTGGAAATTGCTCAACAGTACAAAACTATTCCTCACCCACCCCATCTTTGTCCCCCCAATGGCACAGTTTTTATGTGTGGAGGAAACTCGGCCTTCCCCAGGCTTCCAGCAAATTGGACTGTTGGCTGTGTTCTTGCCTTATTGCTCCCTCATAAAACTATTGTCCTAGGAGACGAAACTCTATGCATTCCTAGTCTAGACACCTTAGTGAAAAGACACAGGCGGGCAATACAGGCCTTACAACTCGTTGCCAGCCTTCGAATAACAGGTGCTGTGGGCACAGGTACAGCTGGCTTAGTCAGGCAATACACTCTTACCTCGCCTGTCTCAACAACTTATAAATGATGTATAAACTCTATCAGGAACCATTAAAGATTTGCAGAACCTAGTAGACTCCCTGGCGGAAGTGTTTCTTCAAAATAGACGAGGCTTAGATTTGCTGACAGCTAACCAGGGAGGTATTTGCTTGGCCTTAGGGGAACGATACTGCTTTTATGCCAATAAATCAGGCATAGTACGCTCTAAAATTAAGCAGCTTCAAGAAGATCTAGAAAAGAGACGAAGGGAACTTTTTGAAAATCCCCTCTGGACAGGGTTTAATGGATTTCTACCCTACCTTGTACCCCTATTAGGCCCTTTGTTGGATTTACTTTTAATGGTGTCCATTGGCCCCTGCATTATAAACAGGCTGGTACACTTTATTAAAGAACAGATTAATATTTTGGCCTCTAAGCCCATACAGGTCCACTATCATCATCTGGAGATGGAAGACCATGCTGCCAACATTTAAAAGGATGTTCTACCCTTCTCACAGGCTTATTTCTTAAGTTTACATCCCCACAGATCTCTTTTTCTTACATAAAACTATAAGTAACAGCTCTGACCAACCATCTTCTGCCATTGCCATAAGGATTCGTCCTCCATGGGCCCCTCCGTTTGGGGGAGGATGCACCCATGGAGTGAGGATGTTAGGCCCTAATAACGGAGGGTGCAGGATGGACTGCAGGAGGATGGATCCACGGATCCCAAAACATAAGACCTCTTAGTGACACGGTGTGGTGCATGGCGGTCGGCATGCTTCCCCCTCAAAGCCGTCTCCTCCAAAAACATGCCAAGGCCACCAAGAAATCTTCTAGTAAACATGCTCTCTCAGATCAGGAGATATTCTAAGGCCTCCTTGAGAAACAGAGCCTCTATCACCCCCTAAAACATTGGCCAGTAAGGTATGGTCATATATTTTATATAAAAAAGGGGAGAGGTCAGGGGCTAGAAGGAAGTTCTCCTTCAAAGAATAGCCTTACACTGACAAGAAGCAGCCCCCTGGGAGATATCCTGCCTGGGAGACATCCCGCAGCCATCTATCTCCCTGAGACATCCTGCGGCCATCTGTCTTCCTGAAACATCCTGAGGTTATCTCACTTTCTGAAGACATCCAGCAACTGCCGATAACAGAGCTTTTCCGTCTGCAGCATATGAATTCGAATGTGAGAACAATAAAAGTTTGCAGCATGATCAGAACTCCTATCTTGCTGTCATCTGTCGTGTCTCTTGACCCTCGATTCCTCCCCAACTAGGTTCGTTACCCACTTTGATGTGTCCGGCCGACCGGCACAACTGACACTAACCCATACCCTACTAGACTCTGACTACTAATCCTAATATGATGGAGAAAAATAACCCAAACAGAATAGAAATACAAGCAGTTCGGAGGAGGCATGGTGTATAGTTGGACTTGCCTTTTGCATGATATAGGGTAGTTGTAATAAATCTAGTTAATTTTTAATTGAAATAGTTCTCCATGTGTTTTTAAAGTTAACAAACATGTGAATTCCTGTCTCCATTTCTCTGTAGCCTATTCAGCACATGTATTTTTATCTGCACATATCGAATCCTACTTGGAATCACACGTACATTCTTGTGAGGAGGCTGACTTGGCAGATACAAATTATGAGAAGAGATCACTCTTCATAAACGCTGTTGAAACTGAAAATTCAACCTTGGGTGAGCTTCCTAGTAGATCAACATTATACATAAATCCATGTTCAGTAAAATAAATATTTTTGCATCTATGGATGATATATATTTCATGTTGAATTTCGTTTGGCATATATATTGCTACATTTTTTTGTCTGTGTGTGTGTTTTGTATATATATATATATATATATATATATATATATATATATATATATATATATATATACACACACACACACACTCTCCAGATTTTTCAAAATATGAAATATATGTGTCTTATATACACTCCCTAAATTCATTCATGTTTATGTATGTGAATGTATAATCAACTTTTCACAAGATTATTCTCAGAAATATACATCCACCTGAAATACTTATTTGTTTCCTAGTACTGAAAAGTAACTTAAGTGAATGGTGCATACAATCCTAATATTTCTACAGTGACTGACACAGTTTAACATCAATGCAAGTAGATTTCTATTGGACATGATGTGTATTTTGAAGTTCATTTTATTCAACACTGGTATATTAAATTTTCTTCAGTTTATTCACATCATAGGATATATATTTCATCCACAAGTTCACAAATTTATGGCCATTTGATTCACTTTCAATCATTTCCTGCTTCAGAACACATGTATTCCTCCTGGGTTCCTGAATGGTCTTTTCATGACAGGTCTTTTCAAACACATTCATTTCGATTTCCATAATCATTTTGAAGCAAAACTCACACATTCTTCATGATATACCATAACTCTAATATTACCATTACATGTGTAACTGGATGGAATGAATGATTGTATATCAATATAAGATTCCCTGTATATTTTCTGATATCAATTCAATCCATTATTTAAAGTTTGAACCACTTATATTATTTATTCACAGTATGGCCTATTCATGCATTATCTCTCTATTTATAGACACAGGGTACATCTATTTGCATCCCCAATACTAATTTATTCATCTTCAAAATGTAGCTCCCAGAAATGTTGGAAGAAATACTCATGTCACCTGTTCTACATATACATTTTATCACAGTAATATTCTGGACACAAAAAGAAAATGTCACACTTATGATTGTACCAAAGCCTAAATTGAAGTGAGCATGCATTACTAAAAAATCCATGTCCAGGTTGCCTAATGCTCTCAAATGTCAATCTTATTGGTGACTACATATTTGTTTCTTCCTAAGATTATATATTCAAACTCAACCATGTTGAAAATGTCTAATCCTATCACTCACTTTATACTTTGCCTGATTTCCTACTGTCTCTATCGATATCTTCTTCCCTACATAGTATCACTGATCATTATTGTGACTGACTCTTCACATGTGCTGACATTTACTTTCACTCTCTACCCGAAAGCCTATTGCTAAAGAACTTTTGTTCCCACTCCTATACTCACTCTTCTTACTAAACCTACGGACTTATGTCCTAATCCTACTGACTATCCATTTTTGACTGGATGTTCTCTTCGACATTCAATTATCCAAGGTACAAGGTCCTATGCCATTGATATTGATTCATCTGAGACAACTGTGCAGAATATAATTCAAAGCGAAGTATCCCACTCAAGGGCCTAATGCCTTTCTGGGCTTCAAATCTTACCTAGATTTCTGTTTTCAAACTTATATTTCACCTGTATATTCTTGTAAATATCGCAGGTGTCCAATATCATTAATCAACTCGTAGAATGAATCCTAACCCAAATAGAACCTGTTATTAACCCTAACCATACTCTGTTCCCTCAATCTCACTTTACAGAAGAGCAGGTACAGAGTTCGTCTTACAATACAGGAATGTAGGGGTTCTTCCACCTGCTGAGAACCTCAAAGGTCCATGCAGAAATGATCCCTGGATAAGATGTAGGCAGCTATTGAGGAACTAAGAAAGCAAAAGTCATCTTCCATGGCAAAAACCCTGGTCAGATTGAAGGGATGTGTCTGAATCAGCCTCTCTCTTCTTAATGTAAAGATGGACCAAACCAGGCCTGGGTGGAGAGCTGTTCCTGGGTGCCTATGGTTGATATACCATTCTAACTTGTGACAGTGTCACAGGAAGTAGGGGCAGGCTCCATCTCATGGGACTCTTGGAAGCAACTGTTAGGACAAAGTGATTGTCACGGCAGTGACCTCATTCAGTTGCTGAAGGAATTTTTTTTTTTTAATTTTAAAGTAGACTTTATTTTTAATAGAAATTTTAGGCTTACAGCAGAATTGAACAGAAGGTACAGAGTTTTCCAGAAAAGTTTTTATCATGAGTGGGTGTTAGTGTTGGGTTTTACCATGTGCTTTTCCTGCACTCTGCCCATCAGAGAGGTACCCACTTAGACATCATTATCTCCCAGCATCTAGAATTTATATAAGTATTCACTTTTGGTGGTATATATTCTATGGGTTGGACAAATGTATTAACTATTATAGTATTATACAGAATATTTTCAATGCCCTAAAAATCTTTTACACTCTCTGATTCATCTTTCTTTTTCTCTTAAACTCAGCATCCATTGATCTTTTTATTGTCTTCATAGTTTTGCCTTTTCCAGAATGCCATCTAGTTGGAATCATACAGTATATAGCCTTTTCAGATTGGCTTCTTTACTTAACAATATGCATTTGAGTTTCCTCCATTTTTTTTTTTTTTGGCTTGCTAGCTCATTTCTTTTTAGCATTGAATCATATTCCATTGACTGGGTGTACCAGAGTTATTTATCCATTTGCTATGATGGACATGTGGTTGTTTCCAAGTTTTATCAATTATGAATAAGATTGATATAAATATCTGTGTGCTGATTTTTTTTTTATTTTTTTTATTTTTTCATCTTCCATACATTTGATTTAAATGAGTTATGCATTTCCATTTTTACCCCAAATACAGATTGCAGAATCATATCAGTTACACATTCACAATGTTTACATAATACCATATTAGTGACTGTTGTATTCTGCTGACTTTCCTATCCCCTACTATCCCCCCTCCCCTCTCCTCTCATCTTCCCTCTCTATCTCATCTGTTGTTGTTCCATTCTCTCCTTTCCCCCCCTTTCCCCTCACAACCTTGTATATGTGATTTCGTATAAAAATGAGGGTGTCCTTCCGTTTCCATGCACTTTCCCTTCTCTCTCCCTTTCCCTCCTATCACTCGTCTCAGTTTAATGTTAATATTTTCCTCATGCTCTTTTCCTCTGTTCAGTTCTTAGTTGCTCTCCTTAAATCAAAGAAGACATTTGGCATTTGTTTTTTAAGGATTGGCTAGCTTCACTTAGTATAATCTGCTCTAATGCCATCCACTTCCCTGAAAATTCAATGATTTTGTCATTTTTTATTGCTGCATAATACTCCATTGTGTATAGATGCCACATTTTTTTTATCCATTCATCTATTTAAGGGCATCTGGGTTGGTTCCACAGTCTGGCTATTGTGAATTGTGCTGCTATGAACATGGATGTGGCAGTATCCCTATAGCATGCTCTTTTAAGGTCCTCAGGGAATAGTCCTAGGAGGGCGATAGCTGGGTCAAATGGTGGTTCCATTCCCAGCTTTCCCAGGGATCTCCATACTGCTTTCCATATTGGCTGCACCCTTTTGCAGTCCCACCAGCAATGTACAAGTGTACCCTTTTCCCCGCATCCTCGCCAGCACTTATTGTTGTTTGACTTCCTAATGGCTGCCAATCTTACTGGAGTGAGATGGTATCTTAGGGTGGTTTTGATTTGCATTTCTCTGACTGCTAGAGAAGGTGAGCATTTTTTCATGTACTTATTAATTGACTGTATGTCTTCTTCTGAGAAGTGTCTGTTCAGGTCCTTGGCCCATTTGTTGATTGGGTTATTTGTTATCTTATTGTTTAATTTTTTGAGTTCTTTGTATATTCTGGAAATTAGGGCTCTATCTGAAGTGTGAGGAGTAAAGATTTGTTCCCAGGATGTAGGCTCCCTATTTACTTCTTTTATTGTTTCTCTTGCTGAGAAAAAACTTTTTAGTTTAAGTAAGTCCCATTTGTTTATTCTTGTTATTAACTCTTGGGCTATGGGCGTCCTATTAAGGAATTTGGATCCTGACCCCACAATATGTAGATCGGAGCCAACTTTTTCTTCTATCAGGTGCAGGGTCTCTGCTTTGATATCAAGCTCCTTGATCCATTTTGAGTTAACTTTTGTGCATGGCGAGAGAAAGGGATTCAGTTTCATTTTGTTGCATATGGATTTCCAATTTTCCCAGCACCATTTGTTGAAGATGCTATCCTTCCTCCATTGCATGTTTTTAGCCCATTTATCAAATATAAGAAATTTGTAATTTTGTGGATTGGTTTCTGTGTCCTCTATTCTGTACCATTGATCCACCTGCCTGTTTTGGTACCAGTACCATGCTGTTTTTGTTACTATTGCTCTGTAGTACAGTTTGAACTCTGGTATCGCTATACCTCCAGATTCGCACTTCCTGCTTAGTATTGTTTTTGCTATTCTGGGTCTTTTGTTATTCCATATGAATTTCATGATTGCTTTATCTATTTCTACAAGAAATGCCATTGGGATTTTGATTGGCATCGCATTAAACCTGTAGAGAACTTTGGGTAATATCGCCATTTTGATAATGTTAGTTCTGCCTATCCATGAACAGGGTACATTTTTCCATCTTCTAAGATCTTCTTCTATCTCTCTCTTTAGGGTTCTGTAGTTTTCATTGTATAAATCTTTCACCTCTTTTGTTAGGTGTATTCCCAAGTATCTTATTTTCTTTGAGGATATTGTGAATGGGGTGGTTTTCCTCATTTCCATTTCAGAAGTTTTGTTGCTGATATACAGGAATGCCTTTGATTTATGCGTATTGATTTTATATCCTGCCACTTTGCTGAATTCATTTATTAACTCTAGCAGTTTCTTTGTAGACCCTTTTGGGTCTGTTAAGTATATTATCATGTCATCCGCAAATAGCGATAATTTAAGTTCTTCTTTTCCTATTTTTATGCCTTTAATTTCTTTTGTCTGTCTAATTGCTCTGGCTAGTATTTCAAGAACTAAGTTGAATAGAAGTGGTGAAAGAGGGCATCCCTGTCTAGTTCCAGATTTTAGAGGGAATGCCTTCAGTTTTTCTCCATTTATAATGATGTTAGCCTGAGGCTTAGCATAGATAGCTTTTACAATGTTGAGGTAAGTTCCTGTTATCCCTAGTTTTTCTAGTGTTTTGAACATAAAGGGATGCTGTACTTTGTCAAATGCTTTTTCTGCATCTATCGAGATGATCATATGGATCTTATCTTTAAGTCTATTGATGTGGTGAATAACATTTATTGATTTCCGTATATTGAACCAGCCTTGCATCCCAGGGATGAATCCTACTTGATCATGGTGCACAATTTTTTTGATATGCTTTTGCATTCGATTCGCCAGGATTTTATTGAGAATTTTTGCATCTAAGTTCATTAGAGATATTGGTCTATAGTTTTCTTTCTTTGAAGTGTCTTTGTCTGGTTTTGGGATCAGGGTTATGTTGGCCTCGTAGAATGAATTTGGAAGAGCTCCTTCTTTTTCTATTTCTTGAAATAGCTTGAAAAGTATTGGTATTAATTCTTCTTTGAAGGTTTTGTAAAATTCTGCTGTATACCCATCCGGTCCTGGGCTTTTCTTAGTTGGTAGTCTTTTGATGGCCTCTTCAATTTCTTCTTTTGTTATTGGTCTGTTTAAATCGTGTGTGTCTTCCTGACTCAATCTGGGCAGATCATATGACTTAAGAAATTTATCGATATCTTCACTATCTTCTATTTTATTGGAATATAGAGTTTCAAAATACTTTTTAATTATCTTCTGTATTTCTGTAGTGTCTGTTGTGATATTGCCTTTTTCATCCCGTATGTTAGTAATTTGCGTTCTCTCTCTTCTTCTCTTCGTTAGCGTGGCTAAGGGTCTGTCGATCTTATTTATTTTTTCAAAGAACCAACTTTTAGTTTTATCAATTTTTTCAATAGTTTTTTTTGTTTCAATTTTCGTTGCTGAAGGAATTGACCTACCTAACTTCCTTGTTGATGGAACTCTCTGAACATGGTATCCAGGAACCCAGAGACCCAGAGGCAGTCCTAGTCCCAGTCCCAGTGAACTCAATTGTTTGGATTTACCAAGGACAGGGTCAGCTTTTCTTGGTACCTACTGATGTGAGGATGCAAAATGACAGGAGAGCTATGAAGAGGGTCCTTTCCTGGGAAAGCAGGTAGTTGCTAACCACTGGCTCATGGCAACTTCACAGAGTTGGAAAAGGAGACAAGATCTGAGACTGTAGAGGCAATTTCGGGGGAACATAGTATGGCTCACCAGTTAGAAGACACTCCATAGAGTCACAGACCTACTTGGGGGAAGGAGGTACCTTTTTGAGTGTGGGTGTGAGTATGTGGTTTTCACATTTTCTGAGAATAGGTAGAAAAGTCGGTTTGTTTGGTTTGGGGTGGACTGTTTCTTGTTTGTCATTTGACAAGGTGAGTGTTTCTATGTCTGTGTATTTTACTGTGTCAGTGGTTGTAGACAATAGTAAAGAGAATGCATCAATGGATGTGTTGTGTCTAGTAGAAAGCTCCCAGCATTCATCCTGCCCAATTTATGAATAGAGAGTGGCTAGCCTTATTGATGTGCAATACCTATTATCTTCCAAAGTTCCAGTATTCTTCCTGAATTCAGTCATCTATCCAGAATAGGCTCATGGTTTTGTGTCCAAGGTATGTACCACCTCCAAGCTCTGTGAAATGGCCATGTACTGAATAGCTGAAGAGAATGAGAGCATCTAAGAAAACTCAGATATCCGTGTGAATAGGAAATTCTCAGTGGAGAAACCCTGCTTTGGGCCTTTTGCTTACCTATTTTTCTGTTGCCCTGAATGTCAGGAAGGTCTTTGCCTCAGGTCACACTTTGTGAAGCCTGAAGAAAATAGTTTTCAAATGGAAATGAATGGGCATCACCTGTGGCTCTTTGCTTAATTGCTTTTAAAATGGATGTGTCTGAATTAGCATCTTGGCCCTGTGTGAGGTTGTTGCTTAGATTCTCAACACCAGATGGATCTAAAGAAAGATGCCATGTGGACATCCAAAACCAAAATGGCAAAAAAAATCAGTAATTGTGGATGAAGCTTCTTGCCTATCTCTCTTATTTTCCGGACATCCATCAAGTGAAAATAGAGATCCCTTGGGTCAAATTAGTACATCAAAGCCCTGTAGTGGTGCTTGGGTTTCCTCATGACTCCAAATCACATGAAGAATCTATACCAGACTGTCAGTAGGCCTCAAATTGGAGAAGCAGAGCAGTATTAAGAGCAGGCCTATTTGATCACTCCTGGTTCACAGGAGAGTTGTCCCGGCCACAAAGACTTTAGGCAAATGAGGGGAAAAGGAGCTTATTTTGGACCCTGTTTTTAGATGTGCCCCTCATGGAAACCTCCAGCCAGAGGTTATGATGAGTGTCTATATGGAAGAATATGAGGGCTATGTGGAAGTGTTTTGGTTTTAATTGTGGTCATTTGTGTGGCGATTGGAAAAGATGACTGGGTCCACCGGGGTTTAAACTCTGGTGTGATTACCCTTTGAGACTGCGTTGTGGAACTGACCTCAAAAAAGTATTGCCATTATTTGTGTTGGCATTTTTGGAGGCCACGCATGAGAGTCGCCCTTGAAAACTGAGATGTAGACCAAGGGTGGCTTTCCACAGAACACAGGGAATCTCAGCCATGATATCATATGATTTTATTTTGAAAGCCTTGGCATTCATAGTTGAGAGTCAAAACACACAAGGACCTCTCATTGTAGACCTCTATGGTCCTGGCTTCATGTAACCTTTTGCCCACTCTTTGGGAAGCCTTGCCTGTGAGATTTCTCCAGAGTTTTCATTGAAATGATCTTCCTCAACATTTAATGGTTCCTGAATGAATTGAAACCCACAGTGCCTCCGACTTCATCCTTGAAGAATGCCTAGATAAATATCATGAATTTTTTGAAATTCCCATGACCAGGTGGCACTGGAAAATCTTGGATGTCCTGTTGCTATTTTAAGTGTACCAGACAGTGCCTTAATTCACTGGGTTTTATGATAATGGTGTAGAACAGAGATGTCTGTAAGTTGGAGCCTCCTGATTAGTGGTCATAGAGCAGTGTTGTGCAGGTGTGTGATAAAACATCTGTGGTGGGGCCATGTGGATCTGCCATTTACTTCCAAATGGGTTGTGACTGACATGCTGCAGCCAGCAGAACCTTCTATGTAAAGGCATCTTGTTATATGGAGAAATTTCAGGGCAATGTTCAGAATCAGGTTGCTATGGTCAAGGGGGCAGGCTCAAGGGGATAGAAGCCTGGTTGGTGCATTCTCCTGCAGACTCTGACCCACCACACGTGACAGAACTCCCTCCAGCACTGGGTCCCAGTTGAACTCCTTGTATTTCGTGAAGCAAATACCAAAATCCCAGTGCAGCAGCAAGAAACAGCAATAAATGTGAAGGATGACCAAATGTCTTCACAGTCCACACGAGGAGACACTTAGCACCCAGTGGCCACAGTTTACCTACAAAGAGAGAATTCAGCACTGCTGCCTCATGTTCATTGGAATATAAGAAACCATGTCCTCCAGGTCACATAGATGCAGACCCAGCTTTGATGGTCCCACTAGATGGATGCTAAAGCTCCTTAAAACAACATATATTTCAAGTGCCCAATCTCAAGGGAAGTGTCTCAAGAAGTCTTTAGGCCAGCAGAGCTGCAAGTTTTTGGAGTGTTTACCTGTTAGATCAGGACACAAGAAAAGACCACTGACTCCAATAGAAATCAAATTAAATTAAACTTATTATTTCCACTGGCCATGCTGCCTCTCCCTCCGAAAACGGCGGGAACAAGACAGCAACCCCAGCTTTCCTACAGCACAGCTTTATAGCCCAGAAAGTTACACAAAATGGGGGTTAGAGATAACAGAACTCTGACAAGCATCACACTAATGGTAGTTTACATTTTTTTTTTTTGCTGTAAAATGGAGCCTCAGAGAGGGTTGCTGTCTGGCCAGGGAAGGCAAATATTTATGATATGTCACTAAAGTTTCCAAAAGGGTTGCTATCAGGTCAGAGAGCAAGACATGGGTCAGTTCAAGTCACTGGCAGGCATTCCAAACAGGTTCAGAATTTTCAGTAATTTATGGTAAAGCCAAAATTATCTTTTCATGCTTTGTGGCAAGATGGCTCCCAATTTTAATAAAAGATCAGGTTGGGTCTATCATTTTCCCCTTTTCTCTGTGTCCCTTTCAAATCTTTGATAGATTGGGGAAAGAGCACTGAGGAAATTTTAATCCCTCAGGTAAAAGTCTCCAAATTTTTAGAACTCACCCAAAACCAGTCTCCCTGATTTTACCTGACTTAATTAATTACTTGTATTGATAGTCTATTTATATTTGGCTCCATTGTTGTAATAAGAGAGGCGTCACCCATTTTGGATTCTTCTGAGCTGAGAGAGTAGGCATGGTGTGAGGGACATGAGTTGCCTTTTAGAAGTAGTTGAGGGACATGAGTTGCCTTTTAGAAATCAGTTCGTTTTGAAGTCTCGTTAAGGAAGAACAGGTTGTAAAGTCATCTGGGGATGGGTTCTTCTATGAGAGAAACAAAAACCATGAGTACTGAATAAATGTTGCAGCAGCTGGAACATGTCACTCTATAGAATTTCCCTCACCGGTCTTTAATATTCCCAGTTATCAAGACTGTCAACTTAATATTTAAATTTTAGTATTACAGTTGTCCCTCCCCATAAGATACAGTTTAATAATTTAATGTCATCTGATCTTGCAAAATCCTTTTACCAGTATGACCTCTGTGTCTAATAGAGGAAACCTTTAATTCTGATACTCAATGCTGGATAATCGTACTAGCAAAAACCAAACTTACCTGTGTAGGTTAGGAATATCTTTAGGCCTTAAACTGAAAATTTCTGCCTCTGGCAGCTCTTCTTGATAGTCTCTTTTAATAAGTATCAGGCATTCCTCTCTGAGAATCCTTCTTTGTAGCCTCCAGTCTTACTTATTTTGGGAGGCTAACATAAAGTGTATACCTTAAAATATTATTATTATTATTATTATTATTATTATTATTATTATTATTATTATTATTATTATTAAAATGCCCAGGAATGGCTGTATTTTGGTTTTCATTGTCTTTGCTAAGTATTTAAGATGAAGAAGTCAAACTGACTTTTGTTTCTATCTATTGTTAACAGTCAGCTGAGCTTTCATGGGAGTCATTCCTGGGGAAACTTGAGAGCACTTTCTCAGTTCTTCTAGAGCCATTTGCGCTAGGTGGGTCCAGGTCTTGCTTGACCATGTGGCTTCCCTGGGAAGCATCAGGGATTTCTCCCTTCTCTGATGACTCTCCTCTTCATAGCAAATGCACTGATTGGCTTTCTGTTCTCCAGTGGTCTCATTAATCTCCCTGATGGGGAGTTTATGTGGCCCAGAGTTGCAAAACTCTTTAGTGAAGCCCCCTCTTCCCTGGATTCAGACTGACTAAGAGGGCAAGAGACAAATATTGTTTTTTTTGGCCCTTTTCATTTAAATTTAATTTTAAATCCTAATCTTAAACATCCATCAAATAAATTTTAACATCCGTATATTAAGAGCACTGGGCTTTAATGTCTATAACTTTATAATTATTTATCTTTTTATTAATTGGGATCTGTATTATTCTGTCTGTCTTGTAGGTGATAACTTACTCTCTGAAATTAACCCATGTTTTGTTCTTAAAGCAACACTTCTGTAAAACACTAACAGAGAATCTAGATCACATATAAGGAAATTACAAAATAAAATTTTATAACAAGAGTAAAAATACTTAGTTCGTGTAATAGCTACACTGAATGTTTTGGCTGATATCCCCTGTTTGAGATCCTAGTTATTTTGACATAAAAAAAGAACTTTTAACATAACTTTAAAGAAATAAAATCTGACCTACTGCTTTTGTAGTCATTCTCACATGTAGTAAGATGGGACACACAGCCTTATCTCAGGTAAGGCAGGGCTCTTAATAAATATTAAGTGTTTTAGTTCTAAAGCTGATCTTTATTTTTTAAATATTATTTTACTAAGTTTACATAAATTGTTTGAGGTCACATGAACATTAGCTAACAACATATAATATCACTTTTATAACATGAATTAAAGAAATGCTGAAAGTTTTTAACCTTTACATAGATTAGGCTCTAATTAACATAAAATACATTTAAATTTTTCCCCAATGTAAAAAGTAACTTAAAACTTTGCATATCTTATTGGTAACAGGTGAATAAATCCCCAATACATTTTTTACCGTACAACTTCAGAACACTAGCTTGATATAATCCTCTTTTAAAATTTTTACCTTACAGACTTGCATACCTGATATGAGCACATTAGTAGCATCACAATTACATTGATGTTTCTACATTAACCAAGTTTAGCTTTTAAAGAAATGGCAATACAGTGCTCTAAAATAACAGTTCTAATTTAATCAGTTGTTTAATTTCTATGGTTGCTTGCTCTAGAAAAAATAAAACTTAATAAACACAATGCTATGGGTAAACTTATGTTTTAAGAAATTTTTGTCTCTTTAACACATGATTTATTTTTACTATCCTTTACAGACTTTAGTCAAACTTATACAGACGTTAGGAAGTCAATCAGATATCTAACAAAAGTACTCATGAATGAGTAATCCCATATCAAATTTACTTTACTTATTTATCAAAATATTAGACAAATGTATTGAAGAGTGTAAACCATTTTTATGTTGAAGGAAAAGTCCTAGAACCAAGGCATATTAGACATTTTGTAGATATTAACATTTTATTAGATTTTTGAATACCTAGAAAAACTTGAAACCTTAAATTTAAAAACATTTATTTTTATCTGTTTATCCAATTTAATTGAACCATTTAAATCACATGAATTAAAGACCTTTGGATCCACTTTTTAAAATTTGTTTATATGAGCGCTTTTTTTATGAGTGCTCCTTATATATGTTAATTTGTGTATCATATATATGATATACGGACATATGTATATATAGACATACAACACATAACAAAATTGAGCACACGTAATAATAGTAAAGGCCTTTTAGCTTTTCGCAGGTGAAATCTCCATTGCAATGTTTCAAAAATTCCAAAGTTGGTCAAAGATAGTACTGATCAGAAAAACATTAACCTAGGTCTGTATGATCAAAATCATGAGCTCAAAAAAAAAAAAATAAAGTATCTAAGGAAAAAAATAAGAGTCCTAGAAAAAATGACTGGTCAGTAATTAGTAAATACCATACAATTTACCTTTTTTTTCTTAGGCCTCAGATCAGTCTCCTAATAATCTTGCAGGCTTCTTTCATTTGCCTTTCAAAATAAATCATGGCTGAGGTCTGGAAGGAGGAAGAAAAAACTGCTATTCTGAGCAGACACCTCATGCCTAAGGCATTTTAACCATAATTTTCAGGTTCGGATGTTGAAAATTATGGTACAAGTTTAAGATACAATTCACAAAATTTTATATCTTTACATCTTGTTTTGTCAACAGATATCATACTATGATTTACAATACTTGTCCAGATTAATGCTCTGGTGCACAAAGTGACATTTTCCCAGGCTACCCAATTCAAAATTGGTGAAAAAAAAAGACTGAGTGATTGGGAAGTTACTTACCAACTTGGAAGTAGAGTTCTTTAGTTTTCCATCCTTAGTATTTAAGTTCTCTGGCATGAATTATCTGAAATCATAAACTAAACAATTACCTAAACCCGACTTTTAACTGCAAGATTGTGCAATGCTTCAAAAACCCATTCAGATACCAGATTGTTACAATAAAACATCGTCATTTAGACACACATTCAGCTAAGATCATTCCCCAAAAACAATTTATAATATCAACACATTATTGCACGTGTCTTAAAGGGCCAGAAACAAAGACACAAGACAGACAGAAAGGAGGTCCAGACTGTGGCTGTCAGACAGAACCCTTTAAACCAGAGCAGATAAGAGAAAAATCTCCTACACCAGTGGCACCATAGACGTCAACAGGGGGGGACCAGATGTTTTAAAAGAGGGGCAACCTGAAATGTACAATCAAGGGTCTCCATGGTGACTTTAATGCATTTAGTGTACTCTTTTTCTTTTTCTCTTTTTTAGAAGACAGAGGTGGCATAATCCTTACAGTGCAGGGAAGAAAGGAGGGAATTCCCTGAAGCAACAGGGCTTCGGCAGCTGCTGGGAGTCCCTCAGTCCCTCCTTTTACTTACAGGATCAGCTACTCTGGTTTGGATCCACCCCAAGCATGCTACATTTACTTTACTAACATTTAAGTAGTCAGTTCTAAAAAAGTTCCGGGACTAAGCGGGGGGGGGGGGGATGTAGCAAAATTTGTAACTTAAAGTTTGGCTCCTGACCTTGAAGCCAATTAATGCCAATTTAATAATGAGGACAAGGTTTTTAGAAAAAGAAAAAGGGGGGGTTATTGCTTTGGTAACAAAGGAAAAACACAGGGGACTCTGCCCAAATGTTGTGACTCTCTGGATCTGGAGGGACAAGGGGTTTTAATGGAGATTCACTTTTTAACCTGGGAGATACTCAGTTCTCAGGTCCACAGCAGGCATTGTCCTCTTCAGTGGGTGTGCTCCAGGCACCCAGCTAGGGGCTTCTCTCATTCTGCTTAACAAAGGGGGGTAAAGTTCATCGCAGTTCCTTAAAACACAGTCCAAAGGGATGTCAGTTTTACTTGCTTTGTTACCCATTTTCACGTCCAATATAGTTAAGATTTTGCCACAGAAATCACAGAACAAAACAAACAAGAAAAACATACAACACAGAACAAAACACAAAAAACAGAAACCCGGACTCGAAACAGAAAAACAGAGGAGCAATGCAACGTCTTGCTAAAGCTCCGAAGTAGGACCGCGTGCATGCCAGTCAGCACCTCTCTACCATTCCAGAGGAATTCCCTACAGAACAGAACAGAAGACAGAATGATTCTCATTACTGTCCCGAAAAGGAGTATATGTGAGCCTCCCCAGGACACCTCTATGTCATCAGAACAGATCTTCCTTTAACGGATATCCGATGTTATAAAGGCAGCACTTAATTATTGAGGCCTCCTCCACCAGGTGCTTGCTAATAGTTTTAGTGAGGTGGTTCACTGCAGTGCTCCTGGGACCGAACGCTCACTCAAAGGCCTTGGAACATCTCAAGATGTGCACCCCCTAGAGTGGCTCTCCAGCCCGGAGCCCTGGAGGGAAGGCCAGATTCAGAATTTCCAGCAGTCTGGTCTTGTGATCTGGTTGGCAGGGTCATCTTGCTGGGAAACTCAAAAAGGTTAGATGAGAAAGCAAAAAAAGAACACTGACTCCAACTAAAATCAAATTGAGGCAAGCTTATTATGTCAACCAGCTGGGCTGCCTCTCCCTCCCAAAACGGCAGGAAAAAAACAGCAACCCCGCCTTTCCTATAGCCCAGCTATATGGCCCAGAAAGTTACACAAAAGGGGGGTTACAGAAAACAGAACTTTGACAAGCATGACACAAATGCTAGTTTATTTATTTATTTTTGCTGGTCCCAATATCAGAAATTATGAGGACAATTAGAGCCTCAGAGAGGGTGGTTGTCTGGCCAGGGAAGGCCAAAATTTATGGTGTGTCACTAAAGTTTCAGCGAAGCCTGGATGGTGCACTTTGTTGCAGAACCTGACCCACCACACTTGACAGAATTCCCTCCAGCACGGTGTACCAGTTGAACTGTTGTATTTCAAGAAGCAAATACCAAACTCCCAGTGCAGCAGCAAGAAACACCACAAAAAGTGGAGGATGACCAATTGGCTTCACATTCCACATGGGGAGACACTAAGCCCCAGTCGCCACAGTTAACCTACAAAGAGAGACTTCAGCACTGCTGCCTCGTGTACATTGGAAAATAAGAAACTATGTCCTCAAGGTCTCAGAGACGCACACCCAGCTTTGAGGGTGTCACTGCAAAGGAAACTTAACTCCTGACAACAACATATATTTCAAGTGCACAACCTCAGTGGCAGTTTCTCAAAAAGTGTTAGGCTGGCAGAGCTCCATGTTTGTGGAGTGTGTACCCTGTCCTTACTTTTAGAAACTCCTATACCACCTCCAATTTTGTGCACTCATGAGCATTTTCCATTCCAGAAATGCAATCACAGATTTTTTAACTCTTCTTCTCTAAATGTGTCTAACTTGGGGCGAAGGTAATGTCAAGGCATTGTTCTGGATGAGAGTGGGAAGATTTTTTGTAGCACATATTTGCATACATATTAGATTAATTTTCCTATTTTCCATTCGAATTTCTGAATACCTGACACTAACCCATATTCTACTAGACTCTGACTACTAATCCTAATATGATAGAGAAAAATAACCAAAACAGTATATAAATACACGCAGTTCAGAGTTGAAATTGACTTTTGCATGAGAAAGGGTAGGTGTTATAAATCTAGTCAATTTTTAATTGAAATAGTTTTCCATGTGTTTTTAAAGTTAACAAATATGTGAATTACTGTCTCCCTTTCTCTGGAGCTTATTCAGCACATGTGTTTTTATATGCACAAATAGAATCCTACGGGGATCACACGTACATTCTTGTGAGTTACATGACTTGGCAGATACAAAGTGTGAGAAGACATCACTCTTCCAAAATGATGTTGGAACTGAAAATTCAACCTATGGGTGAGCTTCCCAGTAGAACAACACTATACATAAACCCATGTTCAGTCAAAAGAATATTTTTGGATCTTTATGATATATATTTCATGATGAATTTTGATCGGCATATATTTTGCTAGTTTTTAATATCTGGTTGTGTGTGTGTGTGTGTGTGTGTGTGTGTGTGTGTGTGTGTGTGTCTGTATATATATATACACACTCTACAGATTTATCAAAATATGTAATATATGTGTCTTATTATAAACTCCCTAAATTCATTCATATTCATATGTGTGGATTTATAATCAAAATTTCACAAGATTATTCTCACAAATATTCATCTACCTGAACTACATATTTCTTTCCTAGTACTGACAACTAACTTCAGTGAATGGTGCATACAAATCCTAATATTTCTACAGTAACTGATCCAGTATAACATCAATGCAAGTAGATTCCTATGGGACATGATGTGCATTTTGATGTTCATTTTTATTCAACACTGGTACATTACTATTTCTTCAGTTTATGCACATCATAGGATATGTATTTCATCCACAAGTTCACAAATTCATAGGCATTTTTTTTACTTACAATCACTTCCTACTTCAGAACACATGTATTTCTCCATGTTTCTTCACTGGTATTTTAATGAGGCTTCTTTCCAAAGTCATTATTTTCGTTTTCCATAATCATTTTTGAACCAAAACTCACACACCCTTCATGATAAACCATAACACTAATATTTCCATTAGTTGTATAACTGGTTGGAATGAATGATTGTATATCAATATATGATTTCATATATAATTTCAGATAATAATTCAATCCATAATTTAAAGTAGATCCAGTTATATTAGTTATATTATTAATTCACAGTATGGACTATTCATGCAATATCTCTGTATTCATAAACAAAGGTTACACCTCTTTGTACCCCCAAGACTAATTTATACGTCTTCCAATTATTCCTAAAAAAATGGTGGAAGAAATACTCACGTCACCTGATCTACATATACATTTATCACAGTAATATTCTGGACAAAAAAAGTGAAGATAACACTTAAGATTCTACCAAAGCCTAAATGGAAACTGAGCAAGGACAACTAAAAGCATCCATGTTCATATTGCCGAATGCTTTCAAATGTCAATCCAATTCGTAATTACATATTTGTTTCTTTCTAAGATTATATATTCAACCTCAACCATATTGAAAATATCTAATCTTATCACTCACTTTATACTTTGCCTGATTTCCTAATGTCTCTGTTGATATCTGCTTTCTGACATATTTTCCCCAGTTCATCATTGTGACTGACTCTTCACATGTGCTCACGTTTACATTCACTCTCTACCCGAAACCCTGTTGCTAAAGAACTTTTGGTCCAAATCCTATACTCACTCGTCTTTCTAATCCTACCTATTATCTTCTTAATCCTACTGACTATGCCTTTTTGACTGGATGTTCTCTTCGACATTCAATCATCCAAGGTACAAGGTCCTATGCCATTGTATATCGATTTATCTGAGACATCTGTGCAGAACATAATTGAATGCTAAGTATCCCAATCAACGGCCCAATGCCCTCTGGGCTTCAAATCTTACCTTGATTTCTGTTTTCATACTTATATTTCACCTATATATTTTTGTGAATATCGCAGGTTCCCAATACCATTATGCATCCCGCAGAATGATTCATAACCCAAATTGAACCAGGTATTAAACCTAACCATACACAGTTCCCTCAATCTAACTTTATAGAAGAGCAGGGCCAGAGCTGGTCTTACAATACAGAATGTAGGGGATCTTCCACCTGCTGAGAACCTCAAAGGTCCATGCAGAAATGATCCCTGGAGAAGATATAGGCAGCTATGAAGGACCTGAGAGAGCAAAAGTCATCTTCTATGGCAAACAACCTAGTCAGGACGAAGGGACATGTTTGAATCAGCCTCTCTTTTCTTAATGTGGCGAAGATGGACCAAACCAGACCTAGGTGGAATCATTCTTTAGATCCATCATGTGCTTAGAATCTAAATCACAGCCACAAACAAGGCCAAGAGGCTAATTCAGCCACATCCCTTTCGAAAGCAATAAAGCAAAGAGCCACAGGTGATGCCCATTCATTTCCATTTCAAAACTATATTCTTCAGGCTTCACAAAGGGTTGGCCGAAAGCAAAATCCTTCCAGATATTCAGTGCAAGAGAACAGTACTTAAACAAAAAGTCCAAAGCAGGGTCTCTCAACTGAGAGTTTCCTGGTCACACTGATATCTGAGTTTTCTGAGATGCTCGCCATTCTCTTCAGCTCTCCAGTACTTGGCCATGTCAGAGAGCTTGGAGGTGATACATATCTTGTACACAAAACCGTGAGCCTATTCTGCAGAGTGGCCAGAATTTAGGAAGAAAACAGCAACTTAGGAAGATAGCAGGTGTTTCCCATTGATAAGACAAGCTGCAGTTCATTCATATATTGGGCAGGATGAATTTTGGGAAGATTTATACTAGACAGGACACATCCATTAATGCATTTTCTTTTCTAATGTGTACAACACCAGACACAGTGGGATACACAGACAAAGAAACACTCGCCTTGTCAAACGACTTACTAGAACAGTCCACTCAAAACCAAAAAAAAAAAAAAAAAAACGCCTTTCCTACCTATTCTCAGAACATGAGACAGAACCACAAATCCAAACCCACTCCCACAAAGGCACCTTCTTTCCCCAAGTAGGTCTGTGACAACCCGGAGTGTCCTCTGACTGGTGAGCCATACAATGTTTCCCCGAATTGGCCTGTCTTGTCTCAGATCTGGTCTCCTTGTCCAACTCTGTGAAGTTGAGAGGAGCCAGCGGTGAGCCACTACCTGTTTTCTCAGAAAAGGTCCCTCTTCAGAGCTCTACTGGCATTTGGCCATCCTCACATCAGTAGGTACCAAGAAAGGCTGACTTTGTCCTTGGAAAATCCAAACAAGTGAGCCCACTGGGACTGGGACTGGGACTGGGATTGCCACTGGGTGGCTTCTTGGATACCAAGTTCAGAGAGTTCCATCACCAAGGAAATGAGGTATGTCACTTTCTTTGGAACTGAATGAGGTGACTGCCTTGGCAACCACTTTGTCCTAACAGTTGCTTCCAAGAGTCCCAAGAGATGGAGCCAGCCGCTCCTTCTTGTGACACTTTCACAAGTTAGAATGGAATATAAACGATAGCCAAACGGGAACAGCTCTCCACACAGGCCTGTTTTGGTCAGTCTTCTCTACAATAAGAAGAGAGAGGCTGATTCAGACACGTCCCTTCGTTCTAACTAGGTTTTTTTGCCATGGAAGATGACTTTTGCTCACTCAGGTCCTTCATACATGCCTACAACTTGTGCAAGTATCATTTCTGCATGGACCTTTGAGGTTCTCAGCAGGTGGACGGTACCATACTTTCCTGTATTGTAAGAACAACTCTGTTCCTGCTCTTTTGTGAAATGAGTTTGAGGGAACAGTGTATGTTTATGGTTAATAACAGGTTCGATTTGGGTTAGGAATCATTCTGTGCGATGAATAATAGTGTTGGAAACCTGTGATATTTCCAAGAATATAGAGGTGAAATATAAGTATGAAAACAGAAATCTAGGTAGGATTTGAAGCCCAGAAGGGCATTGAGCCCTTGATTGGGATACTTAGCTACGAATTATGTTCTGCAAATATGTCTCATATAATTCGATATACAATGGCATAGGACCTTGTACCTTGGATGATTGAATGTAGAAGAGAACATCCAGTCAAAAAGGGATAGTTGCTAGGATCATGAAGCTAGTCGGTAGGTTTAGGTGGAAGAGTGAGTATATGATTTGCACCAAAAGTTCTTTAGCAATAGGGTTTCGGTTAGAGACTGAATTTAAATGTCAGCACATATGAAGAGTCAGTCACTAGGATGAGCTGGGGAAAATATGCAGAAAAGCAGATATCAATAGAGACATTACAAAATTAGGCAAAGTATAAAGTGACTGATAGGATTAGACATGTTCAACAGTGTTGAGTTTCAATATATAATCTTAGGAAGAAACAAATATGTAGTCACCAATAGGATTGGCATTTGAGAGCATTACACAACCTGGACATGGATGTTTTTAGTAATCCGTGTTCACTTTCCATTTAGGCCTTGGTACAATCATAAGTATGGCCATTAAATTTTTTGTCCAGAATATTACTGGGATAAAATGTATATGTAGATCAGGTGACATGAATATTTCTTCCACCATTTCTGGGAGCAATATATTAAAGACGTAAAATTAGTATTGTGGTTACAAAGAGGTGCACCCTGTGTCTATGAATATAGAGATAAAGCGTGAATAGACCATACTGTGAATAAATAATATAACTTGTTCCAATTTTAAATAATGGATTTAACTGATATCTGAAAAATTACAGGAAATCTTATATTGATATACAATCATTCATTCCAACCAATTATACATCTAATTGTAATATTAGTGTTTTGGTTTATCATGAAGAGTGTGTGAGTTTTGCTTCAAAAGTGATTATGGAAATCGAAAATAATGTGTTTGGAAAGAAGTCTCATAAAAAGATCAGTCAGGAAACCTGGAAGAATACATATGTTGTGAAGCAGGAAGTGATTGAAAGTAAAACTAATGCCTATACGTTTGCTAATTTGTGGATGAAATATATATCCAATGATGTGCATAAACTCATGAAATAGTAATGTACCAGTGTTGAGTAAAAATGAACGTCAAAATACACATCATGTCCCATAGGAATCTACTTGCATTGATATTAAACTGGGTCAGTTACTGTAGAAATATTAGGATTCGCGTGCATCATTCACCAAAGTTAGTATTCTTTTTTTTTTTTAATTTTTATTTATGGTTGTTAAAAACATTACATAGTTCTTGATATATCATATATCGCATTTTGATTCAAGTGGGTTATGAACTCCCATTTTTACCCCGTATACAGATTGCAGAATCACATCAGTTACACATCCATTGATTCACATATAGCCATACTAGTTTCTGTTCTATTCTGCTGCCTTTCCTATCCTCTACTGTCCCCCCTCCCCTCCCCTCTCCTCCCCTCTTCTCTCTCTACCCACTCTACAGTAATAAATTTCTCCCCCTTGTATTATTTTTCCCTTTTCCCGCACTTCCTTTTGTATAAAATTTTGTATAACCCTGAGGCTCTCCTCCCATTTCCATGCAATTTCCCTTCTCTCTCCCTTTCCCTTCCACCTCTCATCCCTGTTTAGTGTTAATCTTCTTCTCATGCTCTTCGTCACTACTCTGTTCTTAGTTACTCTCCTTATATCAAAGAAGACATTTGGCATTTGTTTTTTAGGGATTGGCTAGGTTCACTTAGCATAATCTGCTCTAATGCCATCCATTTCCCTGCAAATTCTAAGATTTTGTCATTTTTAAATGCAGAGTAATACTCCATTGTGTATAAATGCCACATTATTTTTATTCATTCTTCCATTGAAGGGCATATAGCTTGGTTCCACAGTCTTGCTATTGTGAATTGTGCTGCTCTGAACATCGATGTAGCAGTGTCCCTGTAGCATGCTCTTTTTAGGTCTTTAGGTTTTAGACCGAGAAGGGGAATATCTGGGTCAAATGGTGGTTCCATTGCCAGCTTTCCAAGAAATCTCCATACTGCTTTCCCATTTGGCTGCACCAATTTGCAGTCCCACCAGCAATGTACAAGTTTACCTGTTTCCCCATATCCTCGACAGCACTTGTTGTTGTTTGACTTCATAATGGCTGCCAATCTTACTGGAGTGAGATGGTATCTTAGGGTGGTTTTGATTCACATTTCTCTGACTGCTGGAGATGGTGAGCATTTTTTTATGTACTTGTTGATTGATTGTATGTCCTCCTCTGAGCAGTGTCTGTTCAGGTCCTTGGCCCATTTGTTGATTGTGTTATTTGTTATCTTATTGACTAATTTTTTGAGTTCTTTGTATACTCTGGATATTAGGGCTCTATCTGAAGTGTGAGGAGTAAAGATTTGTTCTTAGGATGTAGGCTCCCTATTTACCTCTCTTATTGTTTCTTTTGCTGAGAAAAAACTTTTTAGTTTGAGTAAGTCCCATTTGTTGATTCCAGCTATTAACTCTTGTGCTATGGGTGTCCTATTGAGGAATTTGGAGCCCGACCCCACAGTATGTAGATCATAGCCAACTTTTTCTTCTATCAGGCGCCGTGTCTCTGATTTGTTATCAAGCTCCTTGATCCATTTTGAGTTAACTTTTGTGCATGGCGAGAGAAAGGGATTCAGTTTCATTTTGTTGCATATGGATTTCCAGCTTTCCCAGCACCAATTATTGAAGATGCTGTCCTTCATCCATTGCATGCTTTTAGCCCCTTTATCAAATATGAGATAGTTGAAGTTTTGTGGATTGGTTTCTGTGTCCTCTAATCTGTACCATTGTTCCACCCGCCTGTTTTGGTACCAGTATTATGCTATTTTTGTTTCTATTGCTCTGCAGTATACTTTGAAGTCTGATATCGCTATATCGCCTGATTCACACTTCCTGCTTATCATTGTTTTTGCTATTCTGGGTCTTTTATTTTTCCATATGAATTTCATGATTGCTTTCTCTATTTCTACAAGAAATGCCATTAGGATTTTGATTGGCATTGCATTAAACCTATAGAGAACTTTTGGTAATATCGCCATTTTGATAATGTTAGTTCTGCCTATATATGAACAGGGTACATTTTTACATCTTTTAAGATCTTCCTCTATTATTCTCTTTAGGGTTCTGTAGTTTTCATTTTATGAGACTTGCACCTCTTTTGTTAGGCTGATTCCCAATTATTTTTTTTAGGATATTGTGAATGTAGTGGTTGTCCTCATTTCCGTTTCAGAGGATTTTTTGCTGATATACAGGAATGCCTTTGATTTATGCGTGTTGATTTTATATCCTGCCACTTTGCTGAATTCATTCATTAGCTCTATTAGTTTCTTTGTAGACCCTTTTGGGTCTGCTAGGTATAGAATCATGTCATCTCTAATAGTGATAATTTAAGTTCTTCTTTTCCTGTTTTTATGGCTTTAATTTTTTTTTGTCTGTCTAATTGCTCTCGCCAGTGTTTCACGAACTATGTTGAACAGAAGTGGTGAAAGAGGGCATCCCTTTCTTGTTCCAGATTTTAGGGGGAATGCCTTCAATTATTCTCCATTCAGAATGATGCTAGCCTGAGGCTTAGCAGAGATTGCTTTTACAATATTGAGGTATGTTCCTGTTATCCCTAGTTTTTCTAGAGTTTTGAACATAAAGGTATGCTGTACTTTGTCGAATGCTTTCTCTGCATCTATCGAGATGATCATATGGTTCTTATTTTTAAGTCTATTGATGTGATGAATAACATTTATTGATTTCCCTATATTGATCCAGCCTTGCATCCCACGGATGAGTCCTACTTGATCATGTACACAATTTTTTTGATATGCTTTTGTATCTGATTTGCTAGAATTTAATTGAGGATTTTTGCCTCTAGGTTCATTAGAGATATTGGTCTGTAGTTTTCTTTCTTTGAAGTGTCTTTTTCTGGTGTAGGAATCAGGGTGATGGTGGCCTCATAGAATGAATTTGGAAGTTCTCCTTCTTTTTCAATTTCCTGAAATAGCTTGAAAAGCATTGGTATTAGTTTCTCTTTAAAGTTTTTGTAAAACTCTGCTGTATACCCATCGGGTCCTGGGCTTTTCTTACTTGGTAGTGTTTTGATGGTTTCTTCTATTTCCTCAATTGATATTGGTCTGTTTAGGTTGTCTATAACCTCCTGACTCAATCTGGGCACATCAAATGACTTAAGAAATTTATCGATGCCTTCACTCTCTTCTATTTTATTGGAGTATAAAGATTCAAAATATTTTCTTAATATCTTCTGTATTTCAGAAATATCTCTTGTGATATTGTCTCTTTCATCCTGTATGCTAGTAATTTGAGTTCTCTCTCTTTTTTTCTTCATTACCATGGCTAAGGTTCTGTCGGTTTTATTTATTTTTTCAAAGAACCAAATGGGTTGACGTGTCCTCCGTGCTGGCAGGCCGCTGGGCCTGTTTCTCCATTCGGTTGCAGGTCTGCCTACCTTGCGGGAGTGGGTGGTGGCTCTGCTTTGCCCCTTCTTCAATTGGGGTGTCGTGACTATCATGCCGGCACTTCGCTGGGCCTGTTCTGGGTGCGGGCAATGCTACTTTTTAATGTCTCTGTGTGTGTGTGTGTGTGTGTGTGTGCATATATATGTGTGTGTATATATATATATATATATATATATATATATATTCACTCTCCAAATTTTTCAAAATATGAAATATATTTGTCTTATTATAAACTCCCTAAATTCATTCATATGTGGATTTATAATCAACTTTTCAAAGATTATTCTCAGAAATATTCATCCACCTGAAATACATATTTGTTTCCTAGTACTGAAAGCTAACTCTGGGGGATCATATGATGGCGGCAAAGGAAGTGCATCACCCCCATGTACCGCGTCACTGTGCCGGAGAATGACGAGTTAGAACTGCTAAAACCTATCATTTTAGGAATTTCCAGGAAAATTGGGGTGCTCCAAAACCTAGTTGAAGTATTTCTATCTCATGAGGATCAGCTATGGGGGCTCCAACGCAAGTGATTTGTCCGCACCGAGGGTCATGCTGCTTATTCAGCAAATCGCTCTGCGGCTAGGGTATGCGGCACGCGCTGGGAAATGACGAGATAGCAATGCAAATATACAGCGGTGTGGATTTTGTCGGCTCCTGCCACCTGTGCAATCACTGTGCTCAGTGCTGAATTCTGGGTTTGAGATGGGGGAAGGAAGCGGTCCAATTCTGTTCTCCACACCGGTCAGACCACAGAGGAAGCCAGTGGCCACCATCTTGGAGAGCTGACGTCACCATCCCTGTGTTCCACTGATCGCCACTCATTCAGCTATAGACTAGGTAATTTCAGGCTGCCATTTGCCTGTGTCTTGCAGACAAATTACTCAGGCTCAGTGCTAAAGAAACCGCAGAAACTGCTTCATGGAGCCTGCTCCTATCAGAACATACACCAAGCCAACAGCGGCCGAATTTCAGCTCCTGGAACTGATCTGGCCCAGGGCTAAAGAACTCACGGAAACTGCTTCTCGGTTCGGGTCTTGCTGAATACTGTGGAGTTTAATACCAACCGAGCCTTCATAGGCAGTGGCAGCAAGTTTGAGACGGGGCTTGTGAGGGCCGGTCAAGACTCACCCGTTTCTTTTGTCACCCGGCAAAGGGAACGAAATGCTGCCATTCACATGGTGTATCAACATGGCAGAGATCTGATGTCATCAGAAAGCGGCGGAGGAGATAACTTCATTGATACCAGCAGTGACAGAAACAGTTGGTCTTCTGGTAAAGAAAGTGAGTCACAAACACCTGAGTATCTCTCACTTTGTCATCAAGCCAGAGGGGCAGAGCAGAGCTGCTGCCCATGCCCGGAACGGACCCAGCGACCCACTGTCATGGTAGTCACGTCACCCCAATTGGAGTAGGGGCAGAGCAGAGTTGCCGCCCGTGCCCGGAACAGGCCCAGCGACCTGCAGGCATGGTAGTCACATCACCCCAATTGGAGTAGGGGCAGAGCAGAGCTGTCACCCGGGCCCAGATCAGGCCCAGCCACCTGCTGGCGTGGTAGTCACGTCACCCAAATTGTAGTAGGGGCCAAGCTGGACGCCGCCCGCGCCCGCAATGTAAGCAGACATGTGACTGACCTGCGGAACAGGCCCAGCGGCCTGCCACCGTGGTAGACACAACACCCCATTTGGAGTAGTGGCAGAGCAGAGCCTTCTCCCAAGCCCAGTAAAAGCACAGCGGCCCACCAGCGTGGTAGTCACGTCAACACAATTGGAGTAGGCGTAGAGCAGAGCCTTTGCCCGCGCCCAGAACAGGCCCAGCGACGTGCCGGCATGATAGTCACGACACCCCAATTGAAGAAGGGGCAAAGCAGAGCCACCACCCACTCCCGCAAGGTAGGCAGACCTGCAACCGAATGGAGAAACAGGCCCAGCGGCCTGCCAGCACGGAGGACACGTCAACCCATTTGGTTCTTTGAAAAAATAAATAAAACCGACAGAACCTTAGCCATGGTAATGAAGAAAAAAAGAGAGAGAACTCAAATTACTAGCATACAGGATGAAAGAGACAATATCACAAGAGATATTTCTGAAATACAGAAGATAATAAGAAAATATTTTGAATCTTTATACTCCAATAAAATAGAAGAGAGTGAAGGCATCGATAAATTTCTTAAGTCATTTGATGTGCCCAGATTGAGTCAGGAGGTTATAGACAACCTAAACAGACCAATATCAATTGAGGAAATAGAAGAAACCATCAAAACACTACCAAGTAAGAAAAGCCCAGGACCCGATGGGTATACAGCAGAGTTTTACAAAAACTTTAAAGAGAAACTAATACCAATGCTTTTCAAGCTATTTCAGGAAATTGAAAAAGAAGGAGAACTTCCAAATTCATTCTATGAGGCCACCATCACCCTGATTCCTACACCAGAAAAAGACACTTCAAAGAAAGAAAACTACAGACCAATATCTCTAATGAACCTAGAGGCAAAAATCCTCAATTAAATTCTAGCAAATCAGATACAAAAGCATATCAAAAAAATTGTGTACATGATCAAGTAGGACTCATCCGTGGGATGCAAGGCTGGATCAATATAGGGAAATCAATAAATGTTATTCATCACATCAATAGACTTAAAAATAAGAACCATATGATCATCTCGATAGATGCAGAGAAAGCATTCGACAAAGTACAGCATACCTTTATGTTCAAAACTCTAGAAAAACTAGGGATAACAGGAACATACCTCAATATTGTAAAAGCAATCTCTGCTAAGCCTCAGGCTAGCATCATTCTGAATGGAGAATAATTGAAGGCATTCCCCCTAAAATCTGGAACAAGAAAGGGATGCCCTCTTTCACCACTTCTGTTCAACATAGTTCGTGAAACACTGGCGAGAGCAATTAGACAGACAAAAAAAAATTAAAGCCATAAAAACAGGAAAAGAAGAACTTAAATTATCACTATTAGAGATGACATGATTCTATACCTAGCAGACCCAAAAGGGTCTACAAAGAAACTAATAGAGCTAATGAATGAATTCAGCAAAGTGGCAGGATATAAAATCAACACGCATAAATCAAAGGCATTCCTGTATATCAGCAAAAAATCCTCTGAAACGGAAATGAGGACAACCACTACATTCACAATATCCTAAAAAAAATAATTGGGAATCAGCCTAACAAAAGAGGTGCAAGTCTCATAAAATGAAAACTACAGAACCCTAAAGAGAATAATAGAGGAAGATCTTAAAAGATGTAAAAATGTACCCTGTTCATATATAGGCAGAACTAACATTATCAAAATGGCGATATTACCAAAAGTTCTCTATAGGTTTAATGCAATGCCAATCAAAATCCTAATGGCATTTCTTGTAGAAATAGAGAAAGCAATCATGAAATTCATATGGAAAAATAAAAGACCCAGAATAGCAAAAACAATGATAAGCAGGAAGTGTGAATCAGGCGATATAGCGATATCAGACTTCAAAGTATACTGCAGAGCAATAGAAACAAAAATAGCATAATACTGGTACCAAAACAGGCGGGTGGAACAATGGTACAGATTAGAGGACACAGAAACCAATCCACAAAACTTCAACTATCTCATATTTGATAAAGGGGCTAAAAGCATGCAATGGATGAAGGATAGCATCTTCAATAATTGGTGCTGGGAAAGCTGGAAATCCATATGCAACAAAATGAAACTGAATCCCTTTCTCTCGCCATGCACAAAAGTTAACTCAAAATGGATCAAGGAGCTTGATAACAAATCAGAGACACGGCGCCTGATAGAAGAAAAAGTTGGCTATGATCTACATACTGTGGGGTCGGGCTCCAAATTCCTCAATAGGACACCCATAGCACAAGAGTTAATAGCTGGAATCAACAAATGGGACTTACTCAAACTAAAAAGTTTTTTCTCAGCAAAAGAAACAATAAGAGAGGTAAATAGGGAGCCTACATCCTAAGAACAAATCTTTACTCCTCACACTTCAGATAGAGCCCTAATATCCAGAGTATACAAAGAACTCAAAAAATTAGTCAATAAGATAACAAATAACACAATCAACAAATGGGCCAAGGACCTGAACAGACACTGCTCAGAGGAGGACATACAATCAATCAACAAGTACATAAAAAAATGCTCACCATCTCCAGCAGTCAGAGAAATGTGAATCAAAACCACCCTAAGATACCATCTCACTCCAGTAAGATTGGCAGCCATTATGAAGTCAAACAACAACAAGTGCTGTCGAGGATATGGGGAAACAGGTAAACTTGTACATTGCTGGTGGGACTGCAAATTGGTGCAGCCAAATGGGAAAGCAGTATGGAGATTTCTTGGAAAGCTGGCAATGGAACCACCATTTGACCCAGATATTCCCCTTCTCGGTCTAAAACCTAAAGACCTAAAAAGAGCATGCTACAGGGACACTGCTACATCGATGTTCAGAGCAGCACAATTCACAATAGCAAGACTGTGGAACCAAGCTATATGCCCTTCAATGGAAGAATGAATAAAAATAATGTGGCATTTATACACAATGGAGTATTACTCTGCATTTAAAAATGACAAAATCTTAGAATTTGCAGGGAAATGGATGGCATTAGAGCAGATTATGCTAAGTGAACCTAGCCAATCCCTAAAAAACAAATGCCAAATGTCTTCTTTGATATAAGGAGAGTAACTAAGAACAGAGTAGTGACGAAGAGCATGAGAAGAAGATTAACACTAAACAGGGATGAGAGGTGGAAGGGAAAGGGAGAGAGAAGGGAAATTGCATGGAAATGGGAGGAGAGCCTCAGGGTTATACAAAATTTTATACAAAAGGAAGTGCGGGAAAAGGGAAAAATAATACAAGGGGGAGAAATTTATTACTGTAGAGTGGGTAGAGAGAGAAGAGGGGAGGAGAGGGGAGGGGAGGGGGGACAGTAGAGGATAGGAAAGGCAGCAGAATAGAACAGAAACTAGTATGGCTATATGTGAATCAATGGATGTGTAACTGATGTGATTCTGCAATCTGTATACGGGGTAAAAATGGGAGTTCATAACCCACTTGAATCAAAATGCGATATATGATATATCAAGAACTATGTAATGTTTTTAACAACCATAAATAAAAATTAAAAAAAAAAAAGAATACTAACTTTGGTGAATGATGCACGCGAATCCTAATATTTCTACAGTAACTGACCCAGTTTAATATCAATGCAAGTAGATTCCTATGGGACATGATGTGTATTTTGACGTTCATTTTTACTCAACACTGGTACATTACTATTTCATGAGTTTATGCACATCATTGGATATATATTTCATCCACAAATTAGCAAACGTATAGGCATTAGTTTTACTTTCAATCACTTCCTGCTTCACAACATATGTATTCTTCCAGGTTTCCTGACTGATCTTTTTATGAGACTTCTTTCCAAACACATTATTTTCGATTTCCATAATCACTTTTGAAGCAAAACTCACACACTCTTCATGATAAACCAAAACACTAATATTACAATTAGATGTATAATTGGTTGGAATGAATGATTGTATATCAATATAAGATTTCCTGTAATTTTTCAGATATCAGTTAAATCCATTATTTAAAATTGGAACAAGTTATATTATTTATTCACAGTATGGTCTATTCACGCTTTATCTCTATATTCATAGACACAGGGTGCACCTCTTTGTAACCACAATACTAATTTTACGTCTTTAATATATTGCTCCCAGAAATGGTGGAAGAAATATTCATGTCACCTGATCTACATATACATTTTATCCCAGTAATATTCTGGACAAAAAATTTAATGGCCATACTTATGATTGTACCAAGGCCTAAATGGAAAGTGAACACGGATTACTAAAAACATCCATGTCCAGGTTGTGTAATGCTCTCAAATGCCAATCCTATTGGTGACTACATATTTGTTTCTTCCTAAGATTATATATTGAAACTCAACACTGTTGAACATGTCTAATCCTATCAGTCACTTTATACTTTGCCTAATTTTGTAATGTCTCTATTGATATCTGCTTTTCTGCATATTTTCCCCAGCTCATCCTAGTGACTGACTCTTCATATGTGCTGACATTTAAATTCAGTCTCTAACCGAAACCCTATTGCTAAAGAACTTTTGGTGCAAATCATATACTCACTCTTCCACCTAAACCTACCGACTAGCTTCATGATCCTAGCAACTATCCCTTTTTGACTGGATGTTCTCTTCTACATTCAATCATCCAAGGTACAAGGTCCTATGCCATTGTATATCGAATTATATGAGACATATTTGCAGAACATAATTCGTAGCTAAGTATCCCAATCAAGGGCTCAATGCCCTTCTGGGCTTCAAATCCTACCTAGATTTCTGTTTTCATACTTATATTTCACCTCTATATTCTTGGAAATATCACAGGTTTCCAACACTATTATTCATCGCACAGAATGATTCCTAACCCAAATCGAACCTGTTATTAACCATAAACATACACTGTTCCCTCAAACTCATTTCACAAAAGAGCAGGAACAGAGTTGTTCTTACAATACAGGAAAGTATGGTACCGTCCACCTGCTGAGAACCTCAAAGGTCCATGCAGAAATGATACTTGCACAAGTTGTAGGCATGTATGAAGGACCTGAGTGAGCAAAAGTCATCTTCCATGGCAAAAAAACCTAGTTAGAACGAAGGGACGTGTCTGAATCAGCCTCTCTCTTCTTATTGTAGAGAAGACTGACCAAAACAGGCCTGTGTGGAGAGCTGTTCCCGTTTGGCTATCGTTTATATTCCATTCTAACTTGTGAAAGTGTCACAAGAAGGAGCGGCTGGCTCCATCTCTTGGGACTCTTGGAAGCAACTGTTAGGACAAAGTGGTTGCCAAGGCAGTCACCTCATTCAGTTCCAAAGAAAGTGACATACCTCATTTCCTTGGTGATGGAACTCTCTGAACTTGGTATCCAAGAAGCCACCCAGTGGCAATCCCAGTCCCAGTCCCAGTCCCAGTGGGCTCACTTGTTTGGATTTTCCAAGGACAAAGTCAGCCTTTCTTGGTACCTACTGATGTGAGGATGGCCAAATGCCAGTAGAGCTCTGAAGAGGGACCTTTTCTGAGAAAACAGGTAGTGGCTCACCGCTGGCTCCTCTCAACTTCACAGAGTTGGACAAGGAGACCAGATCTGAGACAAGACAGGCCAATTCGGGGAAACATTGTATGGCTCACCAGTCAGAGGACACTCCGGGTTGTCACAGACCTACTTGGGGAAAGAAGGTGCCTTTGTGGGAGTGGGTTTGGATTTGTGGTTCTGTCTCATGTTCTGAGAATAGGTAGGAAAGGCGTTTTTTGTTTTTTTTTTTTTGGTTTTGAGTGGACTGTTCTAGTAAGTCGTTTGACAAGGCGAGTGTTTCTTTGTCTGTGTATCCCACTGTGTCTGGTATTGTACATATTAGAAAAGAAAATGCATTAATGGATGTGTCCTGTCTAGTATAAATCTTCCCAAAATTCATCCTGCCCAATATATGAATGAACTGCAGCTTGTCTTATCAATGGGAAACACCTGCTATCTTCCTAAGTTGCTGTTTTCTTCCTAAATTCTGGCCACTCTGCAGAATAGGCTCACGGTTTTGTGTACAAGATATGTACCACCTCCAAGCTCTCTGACATGGCCATGAACTGGAGAGCTGAAGAGAATGGCGAGCATCTCAGAAAACTCAGATATCAGTGTGACCAGGAAACTCTCAGTTGAGAGACACTGCTTTGGACTTTTTGTTTAAGTACTGTTCTCTTGCACTGAATATCTGGAAGGATTTTGCTTCTGGCCAACCCTTTGTGAAGCCTGAAGAATATAGTTTTGAAATGGAGATGAATGGGCATCACCTGTGGCTCTTTGCTTTATTGCTTTCGAAAGGGATGTGGCTGAATTAGCCTCTTGGCCTTGTTTGTGGCTGTGATTTAGATTCTAAGCACATGATGGATCTAAAGAATGATTCCATGTGTGCGTTCAAAACCATAATGACAAAAAATCAGTCATTGTGGATGAAGTCTCTTGCCTTCCTGTGTTAGGTTCCTGACCTCCATCAAGTGAAAATATGGATTTTTGTGTCAAATGAGTTCTTCCAAGCCCTGCAGAGGGGCTTGGGTTTTCGCATGACTCCAAATCACATATAGAATCTATACCTGAAAGTCAGTAGGACTCAAATTGGAGAAACACAGCAGTATTTACGGCAGGCTTATTTGATCACTCCTGGTTCACAGGAAGGGTGTCAAGGACACCCTGACTTTAGGCAAATGAGGGGCAAGGGAGCATTTTTTGGACACTGTCTTTGTTTGCACCCCTAATGGAAACCTCCAGCCAGAGGTGACTATATGGAAGAAGATGAGGGACATGTGGAAATGTTTTGGTTTTAATTTTGGTCATTTGTTTGGCGGTTGGAAGAAATGACTGGGTCCACGTGGGCTTGAAATCTAGTGTGATTCCCCTTAGAGACTGAGTTGTGAAACTGACCTCAGAGAAGTATTGCCATGAATTTTATTTGGATTTTAGGAGGCCATGCATGAGAGTCGCCCTTGGAAACTGACATCTAAGCCCAGGGTGGCTTTCCACAGAACCCTGGGAATCTCAGCCAGGATATCACATGATTTTATTCTTAAAGACATGGCAGCCATATTTTAGAGTTGAAACACACATAGGCCACACATTGTAGACTTCAATGGGCCTGGCTTCATTTGACCTTTTGGACACTCTTTCGGAAGCCTTGCCTGTGAGAGTTCTCCAGAGCTTTCATTGAATTGAGCTTCCTCAACATTTAATGGTTACTGAATGAATTGAAATCCACAGTGCCTCCAACTTCATCATTGAAAAATGGCTAGATAAATTCCATGAAATTTTTGAAATTCCCATGACCAGGTGGCACTGGAGAATCTTTGGATGTCCTATTGCTGATCATGAGTATACCAGACAGATCCTTGTATGACTGGGTTTCATGAAAATGGTGTAGAACAGAGATTCCAGTATGTTGGAGCCTTCTGAGTAGTGGGTCAAGAGCAGTGGTGGACAGGTGTGTGATAAATCTTCAGTGGTATGGCCATGAGGATCTACCATTGTATTCCAAATGGCATGTTACTGACATGGTGCAGCCAGCAGACTCTTATATGTAAAGGCATCTTGTTATATGGAGAGGTTTCAGGGCAATGTTCAGAATCAGGTTGATATGGACAAGGGGCAATGGGGCAAGCTATGAGGAATAAAAGCATGGTTGGTACATTCTCTTGCAGACCGTGGCCCACCACACGTGACAGAACTCCCTCCAGCACTGTGTCCCATTTGAGCTCCTTGTATGTCATGAAGCAAATACTAAACTCCCAGTTCAGTAGCAAAAACATCACAAAAAGTGGACGAGGACCAAATGGCTTCACAGTCAACACGGGGAGACACTTAGTCCCCTGTGGCCACAGTTTACCTTCAAAGAGATAATTCAGCACTGCTGCTCATCTTCATTGGAAAATAAGAAGACATGTCCTCCAGGTCACATAGATGCAGACCCAGCTTTGATGGTCTCACTACAAAGGAAGTCAAATCTCCTGACAACAACATATATTTCAAGTGCCCAAACTCAGAGGCAGTATCTCAAAAAGTTTTTAGGCCAGCAGAGCTTCATGTTTGTGGATTGTTTACCCTGTCCCTTACTTTTGGAAACTCCTCTACCACCTCCAAAGTTGTGAATTCCAGAGCATTTCCATTTCAGATATGTATTCACTGATTTTCTAACTCTTTTCCTTTATTTGTGTCTTAATTGGGGCGAAGGTATTGACAAGGCATTGCATTGGATGAGAGTGGAAGGATATTTGTGCAGCACATATTTGCATACACATTAAATTCATTTTCCAATTTTCCTTTCGAAATACTGAATCCCTGACACTAATACCTACCTACTAGAGTCAGACTACTCATCCTAATATAAAGGAGAAAAATAACCCACACAATAGAAATACAAGCAGTTCAGAGGAGGCATGTTGTATACTTGGACTTGCCTTTTGCATTATATAAGGTAGGAGTTATAAATTTAGTCAATTTTTAATTGAAATAGTCCTCCATGTTTTTTTTAAAGTTAACAGATATGTGTATTCTTTTTCCCCTTTCTCTGTAGCCTATTCACCCATATATATTCATATGCACATATAGAATCCTACCTGGTATCACATGTACATTTTTGTGAGGTGGCTGACTTGGCAGATACAAGTTGTGAGAAGAGTTTACTACTCTTAAACGCTGTTGGAACTGAAAATTTAACCTACAAGCTTCCTAGTAGAACAACATTATACATTAGCTCATGTTCAGTAAAATAAATATTTTGCATCTGTGGATGATATATATTTAATGATGAATTTTGATTGGCATATATATTGCTTCTTTTTAATGTCTGTATGTGTTTTTTTTGTATCTATAAATACACTCTCCAGATTTTCCAAAATATAAAATATATGTTTCTTATATACACTCTCTAAATTTGTTCATGTTCATGTACGTGGATTCATAATCAACTTTTCACAAGATTATTTTCAGACATATTCATCTACCTGAAATATATATTTGTTTACTAGTACTGAAAACTAACTTCAGTGAATGGTGCATACAAATGCTAATAATTCTACAGTAACTAACCCAGTCTAACATCAATGCAAGTAGATTCCTATGGGACATGATATGTAATTTGACGTTTATTTGTATTCAACACTGGTACATTACTTTTTCTTCAATGTTTGCACAACATAGGATTTACATTTCATCCACAAGTTCACAAATTTATAGGCATTTGTTTCAACTTTAATCACTTCTTGCTTCAGAACACGTGTATTGTCAGGGTGTCTTGACTGGTCTTTAAATGAGAATTCTTTCCAAACATATTATTTTCAATTTTCATAATCACTATTGAAGCAAAACTCACATACTCTCCATGATAAACCAAAACACTAATATTACCATTAGATGTATGTCTGCTTGGAATGAATGATTATATATCGATATAAGATTTCTTATAATTTCTCAGATATCAGTTCAATCCATTATTTAAAGTTGGAACAAGTTATATTATTTATTCACTTATGGTCAATTCATGATTTATCTCTATATTCATAGACACAGGGTACACCTCTTTGTACCCCCAATACTAATATTACATCTTCAATATATTGCTTCCAGAAATGGTGGTAGAAATACTCATGTGACCTTATCTACATATACATTTTATCACAGTAATATTCTGAACAAAAAATGTAAAGGTCACACTTATGATTGTACCAAAGCCGAAATGGAAAGTGTACATGGATTACTAAAACATCCATGTCCAGGTTGCCTAATGCTCTCAAATGTCAATCCTATTGGTGACTACATATTTATTTCTTCCTAAGATTATATACTGAAACTCAACCCTGTAGAAAATGTCTAATCCTATCACTAATTTTATACTTTGCCTGATTTCATAATGTCTCTATTGATATCTGCTTTTCTACATATATTCCCCAGCTCATTATAGTTACTGACTTTTCATATGTGCTGACATTTACATTCATTCTCTAACCAAATCCCTATTGGGAAAGAACTTTTGGTGCAAATCCTATACTCACTCTTCTTCCTAAACATACCAAATATCTTCCTAATCCTACCTACTATCCCTTTTTGACTGGATGTTCTCTTCTACATTCAATCATCCAAGGTACAAGGTCCTATGCCATTGTATATCAAATTATCTGAGACATATTTGCAGAACATAATTCAAAGCTAAGTATACCAGTCAAGGGCCCAATGGTTTTCTGGACTTCAAATCATACCTAGATTTCTGTTTTCATACTTTTATTTCACCTCTATATTCTTGTACATATCGTAGGTTCCCAATACCATTATTCATGGCACAGAATGATTTATAACCCAAATCGAACCTGTGATTAACCCGAAACATACACTGTTCCCTCAATCTCATTTTACAGAAGAGCAGGGACAAAGTTGTTCTTACAGTACAGGAAAGTAGGGTACCTTCTACCTGCTGAGAATCTCAAAGGTCCATGCAGAAATGATACCTGGAGAAGTTTTAGGCAGGTATGAAAGACCTGAGAGAGCAAAAGTCATCTTCCATGGCAAACAACCTGGTCAGAATGAAGGAATGTGTCTGAATCAGCCTCTCTCTTCTTATTGTAGAGAAGATGGACCAAACCAGGCCTGGGTGGAGAGTTTTACCCAGGTTCCTATGGTTGATATACCATTCCAACTTGTTAAAGTGTCACAGGAAGTAGGGGCCAGATCCATCTCATGGGACCCTTGGAAGCAACTTTTAGGATAAAGTGGTTGCCAGGGCAGTGACCTCATTCAGTTCCAAAGAAAGTGACATACTTCATTTCCTTGTTGATGCAACTCTCTGAACTTGGTATCCAAGAAGCCAGGCACCCAGAAGGAGTCCCTGTCCCAGTCTCAGGGGGCTCACTTGGTTGGATTTAACAAGAATAGAGTCAGTCTTTCTTGGTACCTACTGATGTGAGGAAGCACAAATGCCAGGAGAGCTCTGAAGAGGGACCTTTCCTGAGAAAGATGGTAGTGGCTCACCAATTTTTTCTGACAACTTCAGAGAGTTGGCCAAGGAAACCAGATCTGATAGAAGACAGGCCATTTTGGGGAACATAGTTTAGCCCACCAGTCAGAGGACTCTCTGGATAGTCAAAGACCTACTTGGGGGAAGGAGGTGCCTTTGTGGGCAGTGGGTGTGTGTTTGTTATTTTGTCTCATGTTCTGAGAATAGGTAGGAAAGTCGCTTTGTTTGGTTTGGAGTGGACTGTTTCTAGTAAGTCGTTTGACAAGACTAGTATTCCTATGTCTGTGTATCCCACTGTGTTCGTTGTTGTAGACATTAGAAAAGATAATGCATTAATGGATGTCTAGTCTAGTATAAATCTTCCCATAATTCATACTAGCCAATTAGTGAATGGACTGCAACTTGTCTTATCCATGGGCAACACCTGCTATCTTCCTAAGTTCCTGTTTTCTTCCTGAATTCTGGCCACTCTCCAGAATTGGCTCATGGTTTTGTTTCCAAGATATGTACCACCTCCAAGCTCTGTGACACGGCCATGTACTGGATAGCTGAAAATAATAGCGAGATTCTCAGAAAACTCAGATATAAGTGTGACCAGGAAAGTCTCAGTGTAGAGACCATGTTTTGCACCTTTTCTTACATATTGTTCTGTTGCCCTGAATGTAGGATATCAGTGTGACCAGGAAAGTCTCAGTGGAGAGACCATGATTGGGTCTTTTGCTTAACTATTTTTCTGTTGCAATGAATGTCTGGAAGGTCTTTGCCTTAGGCCACCCCTTTGTGAAGCCTGAAGAATATAGTTTTGAAATGGAAATTAATGGGCATCACCTGTGGCTTTTTGCTTAATTGCTTTGGAAAGGGAAGTGGCTGAATTAGCCTCTTGGCCTTATGTGTGGCTGGGACTTAGATTCTCAGCACCTGATGGATCTAAAGAATGATCCCATGTGTGCATCCCAAACCAAAATAGCCAAAAGATCAGTCATTGTGGATCAAGTCACATGCCTTCCTCTGTTAGGTTCCTGACCTCCATCAAGTGAAAATAGAGATTCTTTGGGTCAAATGAGTTCTTCCAAGCCCTGCAGAGGTGCTTGGGGTTTCGCATGACTCCAAATCACATAAAGAATCTATATCTGAAAGTCAGTAGGCCTCAAATTGGAGAAACAGAGCAGTATTAAAGGCATGCTTATTTGATCATTCCTGTTTCACAGGAAGGGTGTCCTGGACATCCTGACTTTAGGCAAATGATGGGCAAGCAAGCTTATTTTGGAAACTGTCTTTGGCTGCGCCCCTCATGGAAACCTTCAGCCAGAGGTGATGATGAGTGACTACATGGAAGAAGATTAGTATCATGTGGGAGTGTTTTGGTTATAATTTTGGTCATTTGTGTCTCGGTTGGAAGAAATGACTGGGTCCACCTAGGCTTGAACTCTGGTTTCATTCCCCTTAGATACTGAGTTGTGGAACTGAACTCAGAGAAGTATTGCCATGAATTTTGTTGGGATTTTAGGAGGACACGCATGAGAGTCGTCCTTGGAAACTGAGATCTAGGCCCAGGGTGGCTTTCAAAAGAGCACTGGGAATCTCAGCCCGTATATAACATGAATTTATTATAAAGACTTGGAAGGCTGAGTTGAGAGTCAAAACACACATGGGCCTCACATTTAGACCTCAATGGGCCTGGCTTCATGTGACCTTTTTGGGCACTCTTTGGGAAGCCTTGCCTGTGAGAGTTTTCCAGAGCTTTCATTGAAATGAGCTTCCTCAACATTTAATGATTCCTGAATGAATAGAAACCCACAGTGCCTCCAACTTCATCTTTGAAAAATGGCTAGATAAAAACCATGAAATTTTTGAAATTTCCATGACCAGGTGGCACTGGAAAACTTTTGGATGCCCTGTTGCTGATCATGAGAATACCAGACAGTGCCTTGATTGACTGGGTTTCATGAAAATTGTGTATAACAGAGATGCCAGTAAGTTGGATCCTGCTGAGTAGTGGCCCAGAGCAGTGGTGGGCAGGTGTTTGATAAAACATCGGTGGTAGTGCCATGAGGATCTACCATTGGATTCCAAATGGCTTGTGACTGATATGGTGCAGCCAGGAAACCCTTATATGTAAAGGCATCTTGTTATATGGAGAGGTTTCAGGGCAATGTTCTGAATCATGTTACTATTGTCAAGGGGGCAAGCTACGTGGGATAAAACTGGTTGGTGCATTCTCCTGCAGACCCTTCCCCCCACACCTGACAGAACTCTCTCCAGTACTGTGTCTCATTTGAACTCGTTGTATTTTGTGAAGCAAATACCCAACTCCCAGAGCAGCATCAAAAACACCACGAAAATTAGAGGATGACCAAATGGCTTCACAGTCGACACGGGGAGACACTTATCCCTTAGAGGCCACAGTTTACCTACAAAGAGAGAATTCAGCACTGCTGCCTCATTACATTGGAGAATAAGTAACCATGTCATCCAGGTCACATAGATTCAAATCCAGCTTTGATGCTCTCACTACAAAGTAAGCTAAAGCTCCTGACAACAACATATATTTCAAGTGCCCAACCTCAAAGGCAAATTCTCAAAAAACTTTATACCAGCAGAGCTCCATGTTTGTGGAGGGTTTACTCTGTCCATTACATTTAGAAACTCCTCTACCAGCTCCAATGGTGTGAAATCTGGAGCATTTTCCATTCCATATAGGTATTGACAGATTTTTTTAACTCTTATCCTCTAATTGTGTCTTACTTGAGGCGAAGGTAATGTCAAGGCATTGTTCTGGATGAGAGTCGGAAGATTTTTCTGTAGCATATGTTTGCATACACATTGGATTCAATTTCCTATTTTCCATTCAAAATACTGAATCCCTGACACTAACCCATACCCTACCAGACTCTGACTACTAATCCTAATATGATGGAGAAAAATAACCCAAACAGAATAGATATACAAGCAGTTCAGTGGAGGCATGTTGTATAGTTGGACTTGCCTTCTGCATGATACAGAGCAGGAGTTATAGATCTAGTCAATTGATTGTTGAAATAGTTCTCCATGTATTTTTAAATTTAACAAATATGTGAATTCCTGTCTCCCTTTTTCTGTAGCCTATTCAGCATGTGTATTTTTATATGCACATATAGAATCCTACTTGGTACCACATGTACATTCTTGTGATTTGGTGGACTTGGCAGATACAAATTGTGAGACGAGATCACTCCTACTTAACCCTGTTGGTACTGAATATTCAAACTATGGGTGAGATTCCTAGTTGAACAACATTTTACATAAATCTATGTTCAGTAAAATGAATATTTTTAGATCTGTGGATGATATATATTTTATGATGAATTTTGATTGACATAAACATTGCTACTTTTTTTGTCTTGTGTACTCTCCAGATTTTTCAAAATATGAAATATATGTGTCTTATCTACACTCCCTAAATATGTTCATGATCATGTATGTGAATTTATAATCAACTATTCACAAGATTATTCTCAGAAATATTCATCCACCTGAAATTTGCCTAATGCTCTCAAATATCAATCCGATTGTTGACTACATATTGGTTTTTTCCTAAGATTATATATTCAAACTCAACCCTGTTCAAAATGTATAATCCTATCACTCACTTTATACTTTGACTGATTTTCTAATATCTCTATTTATATCTGCTTTCCTACATATTTTCCCCCCTTCATCATTGTGACCGACTCTTCACCTGTGCAGATATTAACATTCACTCTCTAATCGAAACACTATAGCTAAAGAACTTTTGTTCCAAATCCTATACTCACACTTCTTCCTAAACGTACTGACCATCTTCCTAATTCTATCAACTATCCCTATTTGACTGGATGTTCTCTTCTACATTCAATCATCCTAGTAAATGTCAGGCGAGCTTTGCAGGAGGAGACCACCAATAGACTATCTCATGCAACAGCCAAAGTTTATTGACTGTCCAGCATGCTGGTGCTCAGAGCTCACTTGAATAGAGCAGACAGCCCTGAGAATAGCTTAAGTAGAGCTTATATACTTTACCTGGAGAGGGCAGGGAGGGAAGTTTATTGATGGATCAAGGCGACTGGGCGATTTGCGTGGAACTGGGTCAGGGAGCACATTCTGCAGTTTGGCAGTTGGGGACAGCACATACTGGGAACAAGATTTGCAAGTATCTCTCAAGATTTCAACAGTGTTTTGGTAAGCATACAGAAAAACAGGAAGTGACAAGTACTTATTTTATTAACCTTTTATTCCCCAATTCTTCTTCTGGCTACTTTTAATCATAAAAATGATCATTGGGGGTGTCACATTCTATGTCTGCTAGTGGGGTATTACCTTAAGTTTAACTCGTCCAATTTGAGCCTGGAGAAAAGAAATTACACGGTTGAGAAAACAGGGTTTTATAGTTAGCAATAATATGAGGATTATTTTTGGACCGGCCAGGGTTGATAAAAACATAGTTAAACAGGGGGACTGTGTGAACCAAGACTCAAACCACCCTTTTTGGGCCTCTCTCTATCGTTGATGCTCTTCAAGACGTCTTTTTAATTTACTCATACATTTTATTACAACTCCAGTATGCTCGGCATACAAACAACATTCTTCCCTCAATGGAGCACAAAGGCCCCCTTCTCTCATGAAGAGCAGGTCCAACCATCGAGTGTTCTGAAAAACAACTTCAGAGAGAGAGGTTAAAGATTCATGCAAAGCTCTGATGGAGGTTTCTAATATCTTCGTTTTGGTCTATTGCTGTCATATTTTTTGTCATTTGTTGAGTCCCATGGACAAAGGCAGTAGTTCCCGTGCCCACCAGTGCAGCAATTCCTATTCCTAATAGGATGGCTAAAGGGAGGGATATATATTTTCAGTGGAACAGGGTTGTATGCCCCCCTATTTGATCTTCAAATGAACCTGTGTCGTGATAGAGCACTCTGGGAAACATCTGCACCATTACACAATTAATCACATCTGTTGACCATTTCATGAAAACATAAGCAATGTTTAAGTATATAGAATTATCCTGTAGTAGGGACAGACAAGGCAAGGCACCTAAGATAGCAGTGAAGACAGGGAAACTGTCCTATTTGGTTGCAACCGGATTCAGAGGGCATTGATTCTGTTGTAATCAAGTAATCCTCTGAAACCCAAGTTGAGGTAGTTTCAGAATTTTGTACCCTACATTTAAGGGAAGGGGCTCAGAAGTTCACAGTCTGCAGAAGTTGAAAAAAGCAGTTTTTGTTTCTGTTTTTTTCCTCAGTTCTGGGCAAGTTAACTTTTCAAGGACACCTGGGAAGGTAAGAGCTTTTTCTTCCCTTTCTTATTTTCCCCCTGCCAGCTGTTACCACGGAGCCCAGTTACTAACTTCTTTAACTTAGAAATGTAGCCATCTCTCTGAAGCCCCAGGTCAAGGCCCAAGGCTTTTTTCACATATTTTTGTGAAAAACTAGAAAGAGGGTGTCTAGCTAAGGACTGCTGATTTTTTTAGCCAGTGGCCAAGTAGAACAGGGCAATATGAAAAGAGGAAGTTTAACTACATTGAACTCTTTTACAGGGACTCTTTTCATGAAAGTCCAAAACTCAGCCATGGTGAAGACTTCTGGAGAAGGTCAGTTAAGACTTTTCAGTGGGCCTGGTACAGAAGGGGAAGACAGGGAAGGTGGGACTGAGAGCAGCTCCGAGGATCTGAGAATGAGGAAGGAGGGATGTAAAAGAATAATTTGAGAAATGGTTTGGGATTTTCCTAGCAACAAAAACTTGAGCAGTAGAACAGGTAGAGCAGAGGGGAAGACGGGAGTGAGTATCCCAAAACGCATGTGAGGGACTTTAAATTCTTAGTAAACTGTTTTCAGTGATGACAAAGCAACTTTAAAGGCCATTTTTATTACATCTTGAATAGGGGTCTGAGGACTCTCCTCAGCTGGTTTGAGCTTTGGGTTAGCTGAAAAGAGGACCTGGTGGGACCCGGTGTGGGCACTGACAGGAGAAGAGAGGAGTGAGTGGGTGGAGGGGTACTTCAGTAGCTGCTAACTCAGCAAGGGGGCAATGGTCTGAGAACCAGTGAAGGTTTGGGTTTTTGATCTATTAATTGGAGGGAAGAAATCAGGTTTCTGAAGTGGGAGTGACAGCAGAGACTCTGGAGCAGAAGGCTGAAGGTGAGGATCTATTGGATAAGCAGAGTTCAGGATGTGAGTGAAGGAGGGAAAAGGCCTCCACATAGGGGAATCTCCTTTCACCCTTTTGAGCACTTGCAGATATTAAAAAGGTCATGCAGAATTTGAGGATCTAGAGACCCCTCTGGGAGCCATTGGTTTTTGTTATCTAATTCGTAATATGGCCAATGCTGTGCACTGAATTTGATGAGGAGTTTGGGTTCCATCAGGCAGCCCCTGTATGCTCACATCCCCATTACTTACAGAAGAAGTCAGCTTTCCCCCCACACACTCATGACTGTTTGTGGCTTTGATGGTCGGTCGGGGAAACATAGTAATCTAGGCTAGCCAACCTGCATCTGGCTCGTGTGTCCCTACATCCATAATGTTTGTTTCCATTATCTATGGTATGGAAGGGATTTAATGGAATTTTAGTGGAATCCTCTTCATCAGGAATATCCCAATAGGAAAGACCTATAGCCAGCTGACAAATGTCTGGGTAAAGTGATGGTCACCAGGTACCTAAGGGGGCTGTATGCAAGATAGATTATACATCTTTTCCACTAGAATTTGTGATCAGCCATCGCTGCTGCACGGGCTGATGAGGTTTAGGACTACTTGTTGCCAAGGGGAGATTCTATAGCCTTATCCACATGGTGAATATGCAATTTGAAAGTGTTACCAGTCTTTTCCAGTTTCTAGCCAGAGTGTGGACAGGGCGCAGGCTTGAGATGAGAGGCATGGATCCAGGAAGTGATTCTGTCTACCTTTACCACTGTAGATGTTATAAGTAGCACCTGGTATTGTCCTTTCCAGCAGGGTTCCAGGGATGACACCTGATATCGTCTTACGTAGATGAAGTCTCTTACTTGATATCGATGTGGAGTCCCCTCGTCCCCAGTTTGGTAGGCAGTGGCCAGCTGTTTCCACAGGTATCACTGAGTTCTTTCAAGAGTTTAAGTCTGTCAAGCAAGGGGGTGTGGAAGGGATCGTTAGGTCTTACAGTTGGGCTTAGGTCACTTACTGGAGGAGAGGCACCCTAGAGAATTTCACAGGGGATGAGGTTACTCAAAAAAACAGAGGGAGTATTTCTTGCATGAAACATTGTATATGGCAGGAGCATAGTCCAATCTTTTATGCTGGTCTCTAAGCTTAATTTCATTAAGGCCTCTTTAATGCTTCTATTCATTCTTTCTACCTGTCCTGAACTCTGGGGTCTGTTAGCACAATATAACTTCCAATTAATCCCCAGGTTCCTGGCTAACCCCTGACTTACCTGAGCCACGAACGCCGGTGCATTATCAGACCGTATTACCTTAGGCAGGCCGTGTCTTTGAAAAATATTTTCCAGGATCTTCTGGACCACGTTTTGTGCTGTTTCTTTTATTTTTTCTTTTCTTTTTTAGGGGGGAAATATTCAATCCATCCTAAAAATGTATCTACAAAGACTAGGAGATATTTATGTCCATACCTTGCTGGCTTAATTTTAGTAAAGTCAACTTCCCAGAATTGTCCTGGTCTGGATCCTCATAGGTGCTTTCCTGCAGGAAGCTTGGAAGGGTAAGCATTAACCATTTGATGGACTCGACAGGCTTTTTTTACCCATTCAGCTATTTCTTTTTGCTGTGAGTCAGTTAGTGGAAAACTCTGTTCTTGATACTTCAGAAATACCTGCAGTTTCTTTTAACCAAGGTGAGTGAGTTGATGTGCATTTTCTACTGACATAGTTAGAGCTGTGATTATAGGAGTTTTTACTGAAAGATTTAGAAATTCCACTTGGGGGCCTTCAGGGTGAAAAGTTATTTTGGCCCAGAGCTTGGTGAGCAGATCTCTGCCCATCAATGTGTCCCGGCATTCTGGGATTACTAGGAAGGAGTGATCTATTTTTCCTTTCCCCAGGTCCATGATCCTCTTAGTTGTCCAAGCCAGATATTTCCAGATATTTACTGCCATTAGCCCCTTGAACTAGAGACCTTTTATTTGATAGAGGGCCCAATGTGGTCTTAGGGGTGAGTATATTGCCCCTGTATCCACTTCAAAGTTTACTGGGGTCCCCTCCACTTCAAAAGTTGCCCTGAACTCAGGGAGGGGATCTGAGCCGCGACTTTCTTAGTCATCCTCCAGAGTCAGAATGGCTGACTGGCGTGGCTTTCTCTTTCTACGGCACTCTTTGGCCCAGTGTCCTTTTTTTTACAGTAGGCACATTGTTCTGAGGCCAGGGGTGGCCTCTGGCATGGGACCAGGTATCCCTTCATGTCTCCCTGTTTCTTAATTTCTGGCCCTTCTGTTGTTGTGACCAGGACCTTAGTCAACACCTTAGTCTGTCTTTTGTTTCTTTTATCCTCCCTTTGCTCCCTTGTCTTCCTCAGTTTCTCTCTTAAGGTATTCTTTCTTGTCTTCTGTGACTAAGTCTCTCAAAGTCATATCTTGTAATCCATCTAAGCATTGTAACTTTCTTTTAATATCCAGGGCAGCTTGCCCAATAGAGGCCATCCTGACAGATGTCTTTTGATCCTCTGCCTGAGCATCGAAAGGAGTATATCTCCTATATGCCTACCTAATTCTCTCTAGAAACATAGAGGGAGATTCATCAGGCCTTTGAATAATCTCTCTTACCTTGGCCAAATTAGTTGGTTGCCTAGCGGACACTCAGATGCCCACTATTAGAACCTGGCCATAAGTGGACAGATGCATTCTAACTTCAAAGGTGTTGGTGTCCCATTTGGGTTGTTTCAAGGGAAAACCAGCTTTGATTAAGTTGGGAAGATGTGTTGGTCTCCAATCTGGCCCGAGGATTTTTTTTCTAGCTTCCAGGAGAATTCTCTTTTGTTCCTCTGTCATAAAAAGAGTGTCTAGGAATTGTTGACAGTCATCCCAAGTATTCAGGTGTGAAAACATCAATGACTCAACCAGACCTGTGAGCCGGGTGGGGTCCTCGGAAAAAAAGGGATTGTGATTTTTCCAGTTATATAGGTCTGAAGAGGAGAAAGACCAATCTTTGTCAGCTTGCATTTTCCCCCCATGGCCTTCGTCAATCAATGGTCCATAGGGACATAGGGGGAGCATCACGGGAGTTCCAGGGTTTTCAATCATTCAAAGCCAGCGAGTTCCCTCAGCCGGGCCAGCTTCCTCCTGGGGAGGTGGGGCTGTGTGTGCTGTGGGGGAGTTATCTGGAGGGCACAGGGCCAGCTTAGCTTCCTCCAATGGCGGAGAGGCTGAGTCAGCTGCAGGGGAATCACTTAGAGGGGGTTGGTGGTTGGGGGATGAGGGCGGGTATGAGGAGGGGGAAGAGAGTCCAGTAGAGTCAAATCTTGTGACTCAGGGAGAACAGAGGGTGGTGGAGGAGGAGGAGCAGAGGGTTTGAGAGATCATGGGGAAAGCAGTACCAGCAGGGAAAGGGACAAGGAAAGGCTTCACCCATGGAAGAGGAGACTTGCAGAGGTCCTGCAAAGTTAAGATACATGGCTGTTGATCAGGATGGCTATGTGTGCGCAGCTGAAAGACAATATCTCTGACTTTTTAAATTAGTGGGAAGTATAAAGATGCTTCTAGGGGCAATCCGACTTGAAAGGTGAAACATTCTGAGGCACAGACAGTTTGGCAAGTCTGCAGTTTTACAGAAAAAGAAAGATTCTGAGCCCTTAAGCGAACTTTGGTCCAGTGATCAAGGGTCAGGGACAGAGACATTGAAGTGCTCTGTCCCATATTGAAAGATACACAAACAGTGAATGCAACAACACACAACACAGACAAGACAAGACAATAAAGACAGGCAATGGACGTCCAAAACTGAGACCAGGACTGCGTAGCAGGCAAAATCCTATGGGCTGGCAATACCGAATCTGAAACAAAAAATCACTGAGTCGAGGAGACAATTGTTCCTCGATTTCTCGAGTCCTCGGTGGCATCCCCCAATACCATTATTCATGCAGCAGAATGATTCCTAACCCAAATCGAACATGTTATCAACCCTAACCATATACTGTTACCTCAATCTAACTTTTCAGAAGAGCAGGGACAGAGTTGGTCTTACAATCCAGGAATGTAGGGGATCTTCCACCTGCTGAGAACCTCAAAGATCCATGCAAAAATGATCCCTGAAGAAGATGTAGGCAGCTTTGAAGGACCTGATTGAGCAAAAGTCATCTTCCATGAAGAACAACCTGGTCAGGATGAAGGGTTGTGTCTGAATCAGCCTCTCTATACTTAATGTTGAGAAGATGGACCAAATGAGACCTGTGTGGAGAGTTGTTCCCAGGTGCCTATGGTTGATATACCATTCTAACTTGTGAATGTGTCACAGGAACCAGGGGCAGCTTCCATCTCATGGGACCCTTGGAAGCAACTGTTAAGACAAAATGGTTGCCAAGGCAGTGAACTCATTCTGTTCCTGAAGGAAGTGACCTCACCTCACTTCCTTTGTGATGGAACTCTCTGATCTTGGGATCCAGGAAGCCAGTTAAACAGTGCCAGTTTTAGTCCCAGTCCCAGTGTTCTCACTTTTTGGATTTCCCGAGGACAGGGTTATTCTTTCTTGCTAACTACAGATGTTAGGATGTCGAAATGGCAGAAAAGCTCTGAAGAGGTGCCTTTCCTGAGAAAGAAGGTAGTGCCTCACTGCTGACTCCTGACAACTTCAGAGAGTTGGCCAAAGACACAAGATCTGAGACAGGACAGGCTATTTTGGAGGAACATTGTATGGCCCTCCAGTCAGAAGACACTCCGGATAGTCACAGACCTACTTGTGGGAAGGAGGTGCCTTTGTGGGTTTGGGTATGAGTTTCTGGTTTTGTCTCATGTTCTGAGAATAGGTAGGAAAGGTGGTTTGTTTGGTTTGGAGTGAATTATTTCTAGTAAGTCTTTTGACAAGGTGAGTGTTTCTATGTCTGTAACTCACTGTCCGTGGTTGTAGACATTAGAAAAGATAATGCATCAGTGGATGTGTCCTGTCTATGAGAAAGCTCCCCAGCATTCATCCTACCAAATTTATGAATGGACTGCCGCTTGCCTTATGGATGGCCAACTCCTGCTATGTGTGCATCCAAAACCAAAATGGCTAAAAGAACAGTCATTGTGGATAGAGTCTCTTGACTTCCTCTGTAAGGTTCCTGATCTCAATTAAGTGAGAATAGAGATCCTTTGGGTCAAGTGAATTCTTTAAATCCTACAGAGGCTAGCTCATAGTTGCTTGGGTTTTCTCATGACATTAATTCACATAAATAATCTAAAATTCACAGTCAGTAGGCCTCAAATTGGAGAAGCGGAGCAGTATTAATGGCAGGCCTATTTGATCACTCCTGGTTCACAGGAAGCATGTCCAGGCCACCATGACATTAGGCAAATGAGGCGCACGGGAGCTTATTTTGTACACTGCCTTGGGCTGCACCCCTCATGGAAACCTCCAGCCAGGTTTTATGATGAGTGTCTATATATAAGAAGATGAGGGCAATGTGGGAGTTTTTTGGTTTTAATTGTGGTCATTTGTGTGGTGGTAGGAAAAGATGACTGGGTCCACCTGGGCTTGAACTCTGGTGTGATTCCCCATAAAGACTGAGTTCTGGAATTGACCTCAAAGAAGTATTGCCATGAATTGTGTTGGCATATTAGGAGGCCACGCATAAGATTCCCCCTTGGAAACTGAGATCTAGGCCCTGGGTGTCTTTCCACAGAGCACTGGGAATCTCAGCCAGGATATCACATGATTTTATTGTGAAAGATTTGGTAGCCATAGTTGAGAGTCAAAACACACATGGACTTCACATTGTAGACCTCAATGGGTCTGGCTTCATGTGACATTTTGGCCACTCTTTTGGAAGTCTTGACTGTGAGAGTCCTCCAGAGATTTCATTGAAATTATCTTCCTCACCATTTAATGGTTATTGAAATAATTGAAACACTCAGTGCCTCCAACTTCATTCTTGAAAAATGGCTCCATATATACCATAAAATTTTTGAAATTCCCATGACCAGGTGGCACTGGAGAACCACTGGATATCCTGTTGCTGATCATGAGTGTGCCAGATACTGCCTTGATTGACTGGGTTTCACAAAAATGGTGTAGATCAGAGATGCCAGTTAGTTGGAGCCTGCTGAATAGTGGGCCTAGAGCAAAGGTGGGCAGGTGTGAGATAAAACAGCTGTGGTGGTTTCATGTGGATCTACCATTGGCATCCAAATGGCTTCTGACTGACATTGTGCAGTCAGCAGACCCTTATATGTAAAGGCATCATGTTGTATGGATAGGTTTCAGGGCAATGTTCAGAATCAGGATGCTTTGGTCAAGGGGGCAAGTTATGTTCGACAGAAGCCTGGTTGGTGCATAATCCTACAGGCCCTGTCCCACCACACGTGACAGAACGCCCTCCAGCACTGTGTCTCAGTTGAACTCCTTGTATTTTGTGAAGCAAATACCGAACTCCCAGTGCAGCATCAAGAAAAACCACAAAAATTGGAGGATGAGCAAATGGGTTCACAGTCCACACGAGGAGACACTTAGAACCCATTGGCAACAGTTGACCTACAAAGAGAGATTTCAGCACTGCAGCCTCGTGTTCATTGGAAAATAAGATACCATGTCCTCCAGGTCACATAGATGAAGACACATCTTTGATGGTCTTACTACAAAGGAAGCTAAAGCTCCTGACAACCACTTATATTTCAAGTGCCCAATCTCAGAGGCATTTTCTCCAGAAGTCTTTAGGCCAGCAGAGCTTCATGTTTGTGGAGTGTTTACCATGTCACTTACTTTTGGAAACTCCTCTTCCACCTCCAAGTTTGTGAACTCCTGAGCATATTCAATTCCTGATATGTATTCACAGATTTTCTAACTCATCTCCTCTAAATGTCGTATTTGGTGCGAAGGTAATGTCAAGGCATTGTTCTGGATGAGAGTGGGAAGATTTTTGTGTAGCACATATTTGTATACACATTGGATTCATTTTCCAATTTTTCATTCAAAATACTCAATCCCTGACACTATACCATACCCTACTAGGCTCTGACTACTATTCCTGACATGATGGAGAATAATAACCCAAACAGAATAGAAATACAAGAAAATCAGAGGACGCATGGTGTACATTTGGACTTGCCTTTTCCATTATATAGCGTAGGAGTTATAAATCTAGTCAATTTTTTGTTTAAAGAGTTCTCCATGTGTTTTTAAATTTATCAAATATGTGAATTCCTTTCTCCCCCATTTCTCTGTATCCTATTCAGTACATGTATTTTTATATGCACATATAAAATCGTATCTTGTATCATACGTACTTTCTTGTGAGGTGGCTGACATGTCAGATACAAATTGTGAGAAGAGATCACTCCTCCTAAACGCTGTTGAAACTGAAAATTCAACTTATGGGTGGGCTTCCTAGTTGAACAACTTTATACATAAATCCATGTTCAGTAAAATGAATATTTTTGGATACGTGGATGATATATATTTCACGATGAATTTTGATTGGTATATATATTGCTAGTTTTTAATGTCTCTGTGTATGTGTGTGTGTGTGTGTGTGTGTATATATATATATATATATATATATATATATATATATATATATACACACTGTCCAGATTTTTAAACAGATGAAATATATGTGTCTTTGGCCACTCTTTGGGAAGCCTTACCTGTGAGAGTTCTGTAGAGCTTTCATTGAAATGAGCTTCCTCAACATTTAATGGTTTCTGAATGAATTGAAACCCACAGTGCCACAAACTTCATCCTTGAAACATGGCTTAATAAATACCATGAAATTTTTGAAATTCCCATGACCAAGTGTCACTGGAGAAACTTTGGATGTCTTCTTGCTGATCATGAATGTACCAGACAGTGCCTTGACTGACTCTGTTTCATGAAAATTGTGTAGAACAGAGATGCCAGTAAGTTGGAGCCTGCTGAGGAGAAGTGGGCCCAGAGTTGTGGTGTGCAGGTGTATGATAAAACATCTGAGGTGGGCCATGTGGATCTGCCATTGACTTCTGAGTGGCTTTTGGCTGACATGGTGCAGCCAGCAGACCCTTATATGTAAAGACATCTTTTTATATGGAGAGGTTTCAGGGCAATGTTCAGAATCAGTTTGTTATGGACAAGGGGGCAAGCTATGTGGGGTAGAAGCCTGGTTGGTGAATTCTCCTGAAGACCCTAACCCTCCACACATGACAGAACTCCCTCCTGCTCTGTGTCCCAGTTGAACTCCTTGTATTTCATGAAGCAAATACAAAAAACCTATGTGCAGAACCAAGAAACACCACGACAATTGTAGGATGACCAATTGGCTTCACAGTCAATACGAAGAGACACTTAGCCCCCAGTGGCCACAGATTACCTACAAAGAGAGAATACAGCACTGCTGGCTCATGTTATTTGGAGAATAAGAAACCAAGTCCTCCAGGTCACATAAATGCAGACCCATCTTTGATGGTATCACTACAAAGGACAGTAAATCTCCTGAGAACAACATGTAGTTCAAGTGCCCAACCTCAGAGGCAGTTTCTCAAGAAGTATTTAGGCCAGCAGAGTTGCATGATTGTGGAGTGTTCATCCTGTCGCTTACTTTTGAAAACTCCTTTACAACCCCCAAGGTTGTGGTGTCCTGAGCATTTTCCATTCCAGATATGTATTCACAGATTTACTAATTCTTCTCCTCTAATTGTGTCTTACTTGGGGTGAAGGTAATGTCAAGGCATTGTTCTGAATGAGAGTGGGAAGATTTTTTGTAGCACATATTTTATACACAATGGATTCATTTTCCTATTTTCCATTCGAATTACTGAAACCCTGACACTAACCCACACCCTACTAGACTCTGACTACTAATCCTAATATAATGGAGAAAAATAACCCAAACAGAATAGAAATACAAGCAGTTCAGAGGAGGCATGGTGTATAGTTGGACTTGCCTTTTGCATGATAAAGTGTAGGTGTTATAAATCTGGTCAAATATTAATTGAAATAGTTCTTCATGTGTTTTGAAAGGTATCAATTATGTGAATTCCTGTCTCCCCTTATCTGTTGCCTATTCAGCACATGTATTTTTATATGCACATATAGAATCCTACCTGGTACCACACGTACATTCTTGTGAGGTGGCTGACGTGGCAGATACAAATTGTGAGAAGAGATCACTCCTCCTAAACGCTGTTGGAACTGAAAATTCAACCTATGGGTGAGCTTCCTAGTTGAACAAAATTATACATAAATCCATATTCAGTAAAATAAATATTTTTGGATCTGTGTATGATATGTATTTCATGATGAATTTCGATTGTCATATATATTGCTACTTTTTTTATATCTCTGTATGTGTTTTGTGAAAAATCTACACTCTCTAGATTTTTCAAAATATGAAATATATGTCTCTTATTATACACTCCCTAAATTCATTCATGTTCATGTATGTGGTTTTATAATCAACTTTTCACAAGATTATTTTCAGATATATTCATCCACCTCAAATACATATTTGTTTTCTAGTACTGAAAACTCACTTCAGTGAAGGGTGCATACAAATCCTTATATTTCTACAGTAACTAACCCAGGTGAACATCAATACAAGTAGATTCCTATGGGAAGTGTTGTGCATTTTGATGTTCATTTTTATTCAACACTGGTACTTTACTATTTCTTCAGTTTATGGACATCTTAGAAAATAGATTTCATCCACATTTCACAAATTTAAATGCATTTGGTACACTTTCTATCACTTCCTGCTTAAGATCACACGTATTCCTCCTTTTTTTTGACTGGTTTTTTCATGATAGTTCTTCCTAACGCATTATTTTTGATTTCCATAATCTTTTTGAAGCAAAACTCACACTCCCTTTATGATAAACCATAACACTTACATTACCATTAGATGTATAATTGGATGGAATGAATGATTGTATATCAATGTAAGATTTCCTGTATATTTTCAGATATCAATTTATTCCAATTTCCAAATTTGATACCAGTTATATTATTTATTCACAGTATGGACTATTCATGCATTATCTCTATATTCATAGAAAAAGCGTACACCTATTTTTATCCCCAATACTATTTAATGAGTTTTCAAAATATAGCTCCCCTTAATGGTAGAAGAAATACTCATGTCACCAGAACTACATATATATTTTATCACAGTAATATTTTGGAAAAAAATGCAAAGATCACACTTATGTCTGTACCAACTCCTAATTTGAATGTGAGTATGAATTACTAAAAACATCCATGTCCAGGATGCCTAAGGCTCTCAAATGTCAATTCTATTGGTGAGTACATATCTGTTTCATCCTAAGATTATATATTCAATCTCAACCCTGTTGAAAATGTCTAAACCTATCACTCACTTTATACTTTGCCTGATTTCCTAATGTCACTATTGAAATCTATTTTTCTACATATTTTGCCCAGTTCATCATAGTGACTGATTCTTCAGATTTGCTGACATTTACATTCACTCTCTAACGAAAATCCTATTACTAAAAAAGTCTTGGTCCAACTCCTAGACTCACTCTTCTTCCTAAACTTACTAACTTCCTAATCCTCCTGACTACCACTTTTTGACTGGATGTTCTCTTTTACATTCAATCATCTGAGGTACAGTGTTTTAGCCTACAGATGTTGCACATCGTAGGATATATATCTTATTCACAAATTCACAAATTTATAGGCATTTGCTTCACTTTTAATCACTTCCTGCGTCAGAACACATGTATTCCTCCAGGTTTCTTGACTGTTTTTTTCATGAGACTTTTTTCAAAACAAATTATTTTCGATTTCCAAAAACACTTTTGAAGCAAAACTCACACATTCTTCATGATACACCATAACGCTAATATTACCATTAGATGTATTACTGGTTGGAATGAATGATTGTATATCAATATAAGATTTCCTGTACATATTCAGATATCAGCTCAATCCATTACTTAAAGTTGGAACAAGTTTTATTATTTATTCACAGTATGGTCTATTCATGCTTTATCTCTATATTTATAGACACAGGGTACACCTCTTTGTACCCCTAATACTAATTTTACATCTTTAATATATTGCTCCGAGAAATGGTGGAAGAAATACTCATGTCACCTGATCTACATATACATTTTATCACAGAAATATTCTGGAAAAAAATGTAAAGGTCACACTTATGACTGTATCAAAGCCTAAATGGAAAGTGAACATGGATTACTAAAAACATCCATGTATAGGTTGCCTTTTGCTCTCAAATGTCAATTCAATTGGTGACTACATATTTGTTTCTTCCTAAGATTACGTATTCAAACTCAACCCTGTTGAAAGTGTCTAATCCAGTCATTCACTTTATACTTTGCCTGATTTTGTAATGCCTCTATTGATATCTGCGTTGCTAGATATTTTCCCCAGTTCATCATACTGAGTGACTCTTCATATGTCCTGACATTTACATTCACTCTCTAACCGAAACCCTATTGCTAAAGACCTTTTGTTCCAAATCCTATAGTCACTCTTCTTTTTAAACCTACGGAATATCTTCCTAATCCTACTGACTATCCCTTTTTGATTGGATGTTCTTTTCTACATTCAATCATCCAAGGTAAAAGGTTCTATGCCATTGTATATCGTGTTATCTGAGACATCTTTGCAGAACATAATTCAAATCTAAGTATCCCAATCAAGGGCCCAATGCCCTTCTGAGATTCAAATCATACAGAGATTTCTGTTTTCATACTTATATTTCACCTCTGTATACTTGTAAATATCGCAGGAAATGATTACTAACCCAAAATGAACCTGTTACTATCCCTAAACATACACTGTTCCCTCAATCTCATTTTACAGAAGAGGAGGGACAGAGTGGTTCTTACAATACAGGAAAGTAGTGGACTTTCCACCTGCTGAGAACCTCAAATGTCCATGCAGAAATGATACCTGGAGAAGTTGTAGGTATGTATGTAGGACCTGAGAGAGCAAAATTCATCTTCCATGGCAAACAACCTGGTCTGGATGAGGGATGTGTCTGAATCAGCCTCTCTATTCTTATTTTAGAGAAAATGGACCGAACCAGGCCTGTGTGGAGAGCTGTTCCCGGGTGCCAATGGTTGATATACCATTCTAACTTGTGAAATTGTGACAGGAAGTAGGGGCAGACTCCATCTCATTGGACCCTTGGAAGCAACTGTTAGGACAAAGTTGTTGCCAAGGCAGTGACCTCATTCAGTTCCAAAGAAAGTGGCAAACCTCATTTTCTTGGTGATGGAACTCTCTGAACTTGGTATCCAAGAAGCCAGGCACCGAGGGGCAGTCCCAGTCCCAGTCCCAGTGGGCTCACTTGTTAGGATTTACCAAGGACAGTGTGAGTCTTTCTTGGTAACTACTGATTTGAGGATGGCCAAAAGCCAGGAAAGCTCTGAAGTGGGACCTTTCCTGAGAAAGCAGGCAGTGGCTCACCACTTTTTCCTGACAACTTCACAGAGTTGGCCAAGGAAACCAGATGTGAGAGAGGACAGGCCATTTCAGGGGATCATAGTATGGCCCACCATTCAGAGGACACTCCAGATAGTCACAGACCTACTTGGGGGAAGGAGGTGCCATTGTGGGAGTGGGTGTGGATTTGTGGTTTTGTCTCATGTTCTGAGAATAGGTTGGAAAGGCGGTTTGTTTGGTTTGGAGTGGACAGTTTCTAGTATGTTGTTTGACAAGGTGAGTGTTTCTTTGTCTGTGTATCCCAGTATGTCCGTTGTTATAGACATTAGAAAAGAGAATGCATTAATGGATGTGTCCAGTCTAGTATAAATCTTCCCCTAATTATTTCTGGCCAATTTATGAATGGACTGCAGCTTGTCTTATCGATGGGCAACACCTGCTATCTTCCTAAGTTGAAGTTTTCTTCCTGAATTCTGGCCACTCTCCAGAATAGGCTCAGGGATTTGTGTCCAAGATATGTACCACCTCCAAGCTCTGTGACATGGCCATGTACTGGAGAGCTGAAGAGAATGGCGAGCATCTCAGAAAACTTGGATATCATGGTGATCAGGAAAGTCTCAGTGGAGAAACCCTGCTTGGGGCCTTTTGCTTACTTATTGTTGTGTTGCACTGAATGTCAGGAAGGTCTTTGCCTCAGGCCACCTCTTTGTGAAGCCTGAAGAAAACTGTTTTCTTTCCAAATCCTATATTCAAATGGAAATGAATGGGCATCAACTGTGGCTCTTCGCTTAATTGCTTTGGAAAGGGATGTGTCTGAATTAGCCTCTTGGCCCTGTGTGTGGCTGTAGCATAGATTCTCACCACCTGATGGATCTATAGAATGATCTCATGTGTGCATCCAAAACCATAATAGCAAAAAGTCAGTCATTGTGGATGAAGTCTCTCCCCTTCCTCTGTGAGGTTCCTGACCTCAATCAAGTGAGAATAGGTTTTCTTTGGGTCAAATGAGTTCTTCAAAGCCCTGCAGAGGTGCTTGGGTTTTCGCATGACTCCAAATCACATAAAAAATCTATTCCTGAAATTAGTAGTCCTCAAATGGGAGAAACAGAGCAGTATTAATGGCAGGCTTATTTGATCACTTCTGGTTTACAGGAAGGATGTCCAGGCCACCCTGACTTCAGGCCAATAAGGGGCAAGCGAGCTTAATTTGGACATTGTCTTAGGCTGCGCCCCAAATGGAAAACTCCAGTCAGAGGTGAAGATAATTGACTATATGGAAGAAGATGAGGGCCATGTGGGAGTGTTTTGGTTTTAATTTTGGTCATTTGTGTAGCGGTTGGAAGAAATGACTGGGTCCACCAGGGCTTGAACTCTGGTGTGATTCCCTTTAGAGACTGAGTTGTGGAACTCACCTCAGAGAAGTATTGCCATGAAATATGTTGGGATTTTAGGAGGCCACGCATGAGAGTCACCCTTGAAAACTGAGATCTAGGCCCAGGGTGGATTTCCACAGAGCACTGGGAATCTCAGCCAGGATATCACATGATTTTATTCTTAAAGACAAGGCAGCCATAGTTGAGAGTCAAAACACACATGGTCCTCACATTGTAGACCTCAATGGGCCTGGCTTCCTGTGACATTTTAGCCACTCTTTGGGAAGCCTTGGCTCTGAGATTTCTCCAGAGCTTTCATTGAAATGAGCTTCCTCAACTTTTAATGGTTACTGAATGAATTGAAACCCACAGTGCCTCCAACTTCATGCTTGAAAAATGGCTAGATAAATACCATGAAATTTTTGAAATTCCCGTGACCAGGTGGCACTGGAGAACCTTTGGATGTCCTGTTGCTGATCATGAGTATAGCAAACAGTGCCTTTATTGACTGAGTTACAAGAAAACGGTGTAGAACAGAGATGGCAGTAAGTTGGAGCCTGCTGACTAGTGGGTCTACAGCAGTGGTGGGCAGTTGTGTGATAAAACATCAGTGGTAGGGCCATGAGGATCTACCATTGGATTCCAAATGGCTCTTGACTTACATGATGCAGCAAGCAGACCCTTATATGTGAAGACATCTTGTTATATGATGAGGATTCAGGCCAATGTTCAGAATCAGGTTGATAAGGACAAGGGGGCAATGGGGCAAGCTATGATGGATAGAAGCATGGTTGGTGCATTCTCCTGCAGACCATGACCCACCACACGTGACAGAACTCCCTCAAGTACTGTGTCCCAGTTGAGCTCCTTGTATTTTGTAAGGCAAATACCAAACTCCCAGTGCAGCTGCAAAAAACACCACAAAAAGTGGAGGAGGACCAAATGGCTTCACAGTTCACACGGGGAGACACTTAGTCCCCAGTGGACACAGTTTACCTATAAAGAGAGAATTCAGCACAGCTCCCTCATGTTCATTGGAAAATAAGAAACCATGTCCTTCAGGGCACAGGGATGCAGACCAAGCTTTGATGGTCTCACTACAAAAGAAGCCAAATATCCTGACAACAACATATATTTCAAGTACCCAACCTCAGAGGCAGTTTCTCAAAAAGTTTGAAGGCCAGCATAGGTCCATGTTTGTGGAGTGTTTACCCTGTCCCTTACTTTTGGAAACTCCTCTACCACCTCCAAGGTTGTGAACTCCAGAGCATTTTCCATTCCAGATATACATTCACTGATTTTCTAACTCTTCTCCTCTAATTGTGGCTTACTTGGGGAGAAGGTAATGTGAAGGCATTGTTCTGGATTAGAGTGCTAGGATATTTATGCAGCACATATTTGCATACACATTGGATTACTTTTCCAATTTTCCTTTTGAAATACTGAATCCCTGACACTAACACACACCTACTAGACTCAGAATACTCTTCCTAATATAATGGAGAAAAAAACCCAAACAGAATAGAAATACAAGCAGTTCAGAGGAGGCATGTTGTATAGTTGGACTTGCCTTTTGCATTATATAAGGTAGGAGTTATAAATCTATTCAATTTTAATTGAAATAATTTTCCATGTGTTTTTAAAGTTAAGAAATATGTGATTTATTTTTTCCCTTTCTCTGTAGCCAATTCACACATGTATATTTATATGCACATATAGAATCCTAACTGGTATCACACGTACATTTTTGTGAGGTGGCTGACTTGGAAGTTAAAAATTGTGAGAAGAGATCACTCCTCTTAAACGCTGTTGGAACTAAAATTCAACATATAGGGTAGCTTCCTATTTGAACAACATTATACATAAACTTATGTTCAGTAAAATAAATATTTTTGCATCTGTGAATGATATATATTTAATGATGAATTTGGATTGGAACATATATTGCTACTTTTTAATGTCTCTCTTTGTGCGTGTGTGTATATATATATACACACTCCACAGATTTTTCAAAATATAAAATATATGTGTCCTATATACACTCTCTAAATTCATTCATGTTCATGTATGTGGATTTATAATGAAATTTATACAAGATTATTCCCAGAAATATTCATCCACCTGAAATACATATTTGTTTCCTAGTACGGAAAACTAACTTCAGTGACTGGTGCATACAAATCCTAATAATTCTACAGTAACTGACCCCGTCTAACATCAATGCAAGTAGATTCCTATGGGACATGATATGTAATTGGACGTTCATTTTTATTCAACACTGGTACAATATTATTTTTTCAGTTTTTGCACATCATAGGATATGAATTTCATCCACAATTCACAAATTGATAGGCATTTGTTTCAAATTTAATCACTTCCTGCTTCAGAACGCATGTATTGTCAGGGTTTCTTGACAGGTCTTTTCATGAGAATTCTTTCCAAACACATTATTTTCAATTTCCATAATCACTTTTGTAGCAAAACTCACAAACTCTTCATGATAAACCAAAAAACTAATATTATCATTAGATGTATAACTGGTTGTAATGAATGATTGTATATCAATATAAGTATGGTCTATTCATGCTTTATCTCCATATTCATAGACACAGGGTACACCTCTTTGTACCCCCAATACGAATTTTATGTCTTCAATATATTGCTCCCAGAAATGGTGGTAGAAATACTCATGTCACCTGATCTACATATACATTTTATCACAGTAATAATCTGGACAAAAATGTAAAGGTCACACTATGATTGTACCAAAGCCTAAATGTAATGTGAACATGAATTACTAAAAACATCCATGTCCAGGTTGCCTAATGCTCTCAAATGTCAATCCTATTGGTGACTACATATTTGTTTCTTGCAAGGATTATGTATTCAAACTCAACCCTGTTGAAAATGTCTAATCCTATCACTCACTATATACTTTGCCTGATTTCGTAATGTCACTATTGATATCTGCTTTTCTACATATTTTCCACAGCTCATCATAGTGACTGACTCGTCATATGTGCTGACATTTACATTCACTCTCTAACTAAAACCCTATTACTAAAGAACTTTTGGTCCAAATCCTATACTCACTCTTCTTCCTAAACCTACCAAATATCTTCCTAATCCTACCTACTATCCCTTTTTGACTAGTTATTCTCTTCTACATTCAGTCATCCAAGGTACAAGGTCCTATGCCATTGTATATCGATTTAACTTAGACAACTGTGCAGAACATAATTCAAAGCTAACTATCCCAATCAAGGGCCCAATGACCTTCTGGGCTTCAAATCATACCTAGATTTCTGTTTTCATACTTCTATTTCACCTCTATATTCTTGTAAATATCGTAGGTTCCCAATACCATTATTCATCACACAGAATGATTCCTAACAAAAATCAAACCAGTTATTAACCCTAAACATACACTGTTCCTTCAATCTCATTTTACAGAAGAGCAGGGACAGAGTGGTTCTTACAATACAGGAAAGCAGGGGACCTTCCACCTGCTGAGAACCTCAAAGGTCCATTCAGAAATGATACCTGGAGAAGTTGTAGGCAGGTATGAAGGTCCTGAGAGAGCAAAATTCATCTTCCATGGCAAGCAACCTGGTCAGGATGACGGGATGTGTCTGAATAAGCCTCTCTCTTCTTATTGTAGAGAAGACTGACCTGACCAGGCCTGTGTGGAGAGCTGTTCCCGGGTGCCTATAGTTGATATACCATTCTAATTTGTGAAAGTGTCACAGAAAGTAGGGGCAAACTCCATCTCATGGTAGCCTTGGAAGCAACGGTTAGGACAAAGTGGTTTCCAAGGCAGTGACCTCATTCAGTTCCAAGAAAGTGACATACCTCATTTCCTTGGTGATGGAACTCTCTGATCTTGGTATCAAAGAAGCCAGGCAGCCAAAAGTAGTCCCAGTCCCAGTCCCAGTGGGCTCATTGTTTTGATTTTCCAAGGACAGAGTCAGTCTTTCTTGGTACCTACTGATGTGAGGAAGGCAAATGCCAGGAGAGCTCTGGAGAGGGACTTTTCTTGAGAAAGCAGGTAGTGCCTCACCACTTTTTCCTGACAACTTCACAGAGTTGGCCAAGAAAACCAGATCTGAGAGAGGACAGGCCATTTTCGGGAATCATAGTATGGCCCACCATTCAGAGGACACCCCGGATAGTCACAGACCTACTTGGGGAAAGGATGTGCCTTTGTGGGAGTTGGTGTGTGTTTGTGGTTTTGTCTCATGTTCTGAGAATAGGTAGGAAAGGTGGTTTGTTTGGTTGGATTGGACTATTTCTACTAAGTTTTTGACAAGCCGAGTCTTTCTATGTCTGTGTCCGTTGTTGTTGACATTAGAAAAGAGAATGCATTAATGGATGTGTCCTGTCTAGTATAAATCTTCCCAAAATTTATCCTGCCCTATTTGTGAATGGACTGCACCTTGTCTTATCGATGGGCAACACCTGCTATCTTCCTAAGTTGGTGTTTTCTTCCTGAATTCTGGCCACTCTCCAGAATAGGCTCATGGTTTTGTGTCCAAGATATGTACCACCTCCAAGCTCTGTGACATGGCCATGTACTGGAGAGCTGAAGAGAATGGCGAGCATCTCAGAAAACTCAGATATCAGGGTGACCAGGAAAGTCTCAGTGGAGTAACCCTGCTTTTTGCCTTTTGCTTACTTATTGTTCTGTTGCACTGAATGTCAGGAAGGTCTTTGACTCAGGCCACACCTTTGTGAAGCCTGGAGAAAACAGTTTTCAAATGGAAATGAAGGGAATCACCTTTGGCTCTTTTCTTAATTGCTTTGGAAAGGGATGTGTCTGAATCAGCCCCTTGGCCATGTGTGCTGCTGTGGCTTAGATTCTCAGCACCTGATGTATCTAAAGAAAGATCCCATGTGTGAATCCAAAACCAAAATGGCCAAAAGAGCAGTCATTGGAATGAAGCCTCTCGCTTTTCTCTGTAAGGTTCCTGACCTCCATCAAGTGAGAATAGAGATCCTTTGTGTCAAATGAGTTCTTCACAACCTGCAGAGGCTAGCCCATAGGTGCTTGGGTTTTCTCATGACTCCAATTCACATAAAGAATCTAACCCCTAAGTCAGTAGGCTTCAAATTGGAGAATTGGAATTTTATTAATGGCAAGCCTATTTGTTTACTCCTGGTTCACAGTAATGGTGTCCAGGCCACCCTGAAGGTATGCAAATGAGGTGCAAGGATGCTTATTTTGGACACTGTCTTGGGCTGTGCCCCTCATGGAAACCTTCAGGCAGAGTTTATGATGAGTGTTTATATGGAAGAAGATGAGGGACGTGTGGGAGTATTTTGGTTTTAATTGTATTCATTTGTGTCACGGAGGAGTTGACTGGGTCCATCTGGGCTTGAACTCTGGTGTGATTCCCCTTACAGACTGAGATCTGGAACTGAACTCAGAGAAGTATTGCCATGAATTGTGATGGGATTTTAGGAGGCCAGGCATGAGAGGTAACCTTGGAACCCGAGGTCTAGGCCCAGGTTGGCTTTCCAAAGAACACTGGGAATCTCAGCCAAGATATCACATGATTTAATTCTGAAAAACTTGGCAGCCATAATTGAGATTGAAAACACACATGGACCTCGCTTTGTAGACCTCAATGGGCCTGGTTTCATGTTACTTTTTGGGCACTTTTTGGGAAGCCTTGCCTGTGAGAGTGCTCCAGAATTTACTGAAATTAGCTTCCTCAGCATTTAATTGTTCCTGAATGAATTGAAACCCACAGTGCCTCCAACTTCATCCGTGAAATATTGCTGGAAAATTATCATAAAATTTTTGAAATTCCCATGACCAGCTAAAACTGGAGAACCTTGGGATGTCCTCTTGATGATCATGAGTATACCAGACAGTGCCTTGATTGACTGGGTTTCAAGAAAATGGTGTAGAACAGAGATGCCAGTAAGTTGGAGCCTGGTGAGTTGTGGGACTAGAGCAGTGTTATGAAAGTGTGTGATAAAACATCTGTGGTGGGCCATGTGGATCTTCCATTGGCTTCCAAATGCCTTGTGACTGACATGGTGCAGCCAGTAGACCTTTTATTTGATAGAGGGCCCAATGGAGCCTTATGGGCTGAGTATATTGCCCCTGTATCCACTTCAAAGTTTACTGGGGTCCCCTTCACTTCAAAAGTTACCCCGAACTCAGGGAGGGGATCTGAGCCCCAACTTTTGTAGTCATCCTCCAGAGTCAGAATGGCTGGCTGGCATGGCTGTCTCTTTCTAGGGCACTCGTGGGCCCAGTGTCCTTTTTCTTTAGAATAGGCACATTGATTTGAGGCCACGGATGGCCTCGGGCATGGGACCAGGTATCTCTTCCTGTCTCCCTATTTCTTAATTTCTGGCCCTTTTGGTGTTCTGACCAGGACCTTAGTCAACGCCGTAGTCTGTCTTTTGTTTCTTTTATCCTCCCTTTGCTCCCTTCTCTTCCTCAGTTTCTCTCTTATAGTATACTTTCTTGGCTTCTCTGACTAAATCTCCCAAAATCATATCTTGTAATCCATCTAAGTATTGTAACTTTCTTTTAATATTTAGGGCAGCTTGCCCAATAAAGGCCATTGTGACAGATGCTTTTTGATCCTCTGCCTGAGGATTGAAAGGTGTATATCTTCTATATGCCTCCATAATTCTCTCTAGAAACATAGAGGGAGATTCATTAGGCCCTCGAATAATCTCTCTTACCTTGGCCAAATTATTTGGAACCCAACGAAAAGTGGACAGATGCTTTCTTACCTTCAAATGTGTTGAGGATCCAGTTTGGTCACTTCAAGGAAAGCTGGCTTTGATTATGTTGGGAAGATGTGTCGGTCTCCCATCTGGTCCGAGGACATTTTTTCTAGCTTCCAGGAGGATTCTCTTTTGTTCCTCTGTCATGAAGAGAGTCCCTCAAAGTTGTTGACAGTCATTCCAAGCAGGCGGGTATGAAAACATCAATGATTCAACCAGACCTGTGAGCCGGGTAGGGTCCTCGGAAAAAGGGGGATTTTTATTTTTTCAGTTATATAGGTCTGAAGAGGAGAAAGGCCAATACTGGTAGGCTTGCAATTTTCCCCCATTGTTGTCATCAATCATTGGCCCATAGGGACATAGGGGGAGCATCACGGGAGTTACAGGGTTTTCAATGATTCACAGCCAGCGAGTTCCTTTATCCGGGCCATCTTCCTCCAGGGGAGGAGGTCTGTGTGTGCCACGGGGGAGTTATCTGGAGGGCCCTGGGCCAGCTTAGCTTCCTCCAATGGCGAAGAGGCTGAGTCAGCTGCAAGGGAATCACTTAGAGTGTGTTGGTGGTTGGGGGAAGAGGAGAGGGGATAAGGAGGGGGAGGAGAGTCCAGTAGAGTCAAATCTTGTGACTCAGGGAGAACAGAGGGTGGAGTAGGAGGATGAGCAGAGGGTTTGAGAGATCGTGGGGGAAGCAATAGGAGTAGGGGAAGGGTCAAGGAAAGGCTTCACCCATGGAGGAGGAGATTTGCAGAGGTCCTACCAATTTAAGGTATATGGCTGTTGATCTGGATGGCTATGTGGGCCCAGCTGAAAGACAATATCTCTGAGTTTTTAAATTAGTGGGAAGTAGAAAGATCTTTCTAGTGGCCATCCGACTCCAAAGGTGGGACATTCTGAGGCTCAGAGATTCTGGCCGGTCCTGAGTTTTACTGAAAAAGAAAGATTCTGAGCTCTTAAGCGAACTTTGGTCCAGTGATTAAGGGTCAGGGACAGAGGCATTGAAGTGCTCTGTCCCATGATGAAAGATACACAAACTAAATGCAACGACACACGACACAGATATAACAAGACCATAAAGACAGGCAATGGACGTACATCACTGAGACCAGGAATCAGTAGACAGCAAAACCCGATGGAATGGCAATACCGAATCTGAAACAAAATATCACTGAATCGAGGAGACAATTGTTCCTTGATTTCCTGAGTCCTCTGCGGCGTCACCCAGGGAGGTGCCCTGTGTCTCTATGAGAGGTCTCTCAGCCAAAGTCGGAGAGAACTCAGGCTCTTCATCCCAAGCGATATTGCCAAGCCCTAATATGAATCCTGAAACCAGAAAGAGGTGCCTTACTTGCTCCGAGAGGAGCCCTTTGGGGTCTCTCGTCCGCCAGTGACGGAACTCGGTGGAACGTCAATATGTAAAGGTCCGGCGAGTGTCAGAGGAAGAGACCACCAAGAGACTGTCTCATGCAACAGCAAAGGGTGTATTTGGGGTCCAGCATGCTGGGGCTCAGAGCTCACTTGAATAGAGCAGAAAGCCCTGACAACAGTTGAAGCAGGGATTATTTACTTTCCTTGAGAGGGCAGGGAGGAAGTATACTGATGGCTAAGGGCGAGTGGGCGGTTTACATGCAACCTGGTGAGGGAGCATATTCTACAGTTTGGCAGTTGGGGACAGTACATTCTGGGAACAAGATTAGCAAACAGTTCTCAAGATTTCAACAGTGTTTTGTTAAGCATACAGAAAAACAGGAAGTGACAATTAACTATTTTAATAACCTTTCACTACCGACTATCCTTTTGGACTGGATGTTCTCTTCTACATTCAATTTTCCAAGGTACAAGGTCCTATGCCATTGTATATCGATTTATTCAAACCTAAGTATCCCAATCAAGGGCCCAATGCCCTTTTGCGCTTCAAATGTTACTTAGATTTCTGTTTTCATACATATATTTCACCTATGTATTCTTATACACATCACAGGTTCCCAATACCATTATTCATTCAGCAGAACGATTCCTAACCCAAATCAAACCTGTTATTAACCCTAACCATACACTGTTACCTCAATCTAACTTTACAGAAGAGCAGGGACAGAGTTCGTCTTACAATTCAGGAATGCTGGGGATCTTCCACCTGCAGAGAACCTCAAAGCTCCATGCAGAAATTATCACTGAAGAAGAAATAGGCACCTCTGAAAAACCTGAGACAGCAAAATTCATCTTCCATGGCAAACAACCTGGTCAGGATGAAGGGTTGTATCTGAATCAGCCTTTCTATTGTTAATGTAGAGAAGATGGACCAAATGAGACCTGTGTGGAGAGCTGTTCCCGGGTGCCTATGGTTGATATACCATTCTAACTTGTGAAAGTGTCACAGGAAGCAGGGACAGCATCCATCTCATGGGACCCTTGGAAGCAACTCTTAGTACAAAGTGGTTGCCAAGGCAGTGAACTCATTCAGTTCCTCATGGAAGTAACCTCACCTCACTTCCTTGGGGAAAAAACTCTCTGATCTTGGGATACAAAAAGCCAGTCAAACAGTGCCAGTCCATGTCCCAGTCCCAGTGGTCTCAATTTTTGGAATTCTAGATAACAGAGTCAGTCTTTCTTGGTACCTACTTTGGACCATCCTGTTTGCATGCCCAAATGGAAGGAAAGCTCTGAAGAGGGGCCTTTCCTGAGAAAGAAGGTAGTGACTCACCGCTGGCTCCTGACAACTTCAGAGAGTTGGTTAAGGACACCAGATCTGAGACAGGACAGGCCATTTCAGGGCAACCTAGAATGCCCCACAGTCAGAGAACACTCCAGATATTCACAGACCTACTTGGGGGAAGAAGGGGCCTTTGTTGGTGTGGGTGAGGGTTTGTGGTTTTGTCTCATGTTCTGAGAATAGGTAGGAAATACGGTTTGTTTTGTTTGGAGTGAACTGTTTCTAGTAAGTCGTTTGACAATGCGAGTGTTTCTGTGTCTGTGTACCCCACTGTGTCCGTGGTTGTAGATATTAGAAAAGAGAATGCATCAATGGATGTGTCCTGACTAGTAGAAAGCTTCCCAGCATTCATCCTGCCCAATTTATAAATGGAATGCAGCTTGCCTTATTGATGGGCAACACCTGCTATCTTCCTAAGTTCCTGTTTTCTTCCTGAAATCTGGCCACTCTCCAGAAGAGGCTCATGGTTTTGTATCCAAGATATGTGCCACCTCCAAGCTCTGTGACATGGCCATGTAGTGGATAGCTGAAGGCAATGGCGAGCATCTCAGAAAACTCAGATATCAGTGTGACTACTAATGTCTCAGTGGAGAAACCCTGTTTGGGCCTTTTGCTTAACAATTGTTCTGTTGCCCTGAATGTCAGGAAGGTCTTTCCCACATGCCACCCCTTTGTGAAACCTGAAGAAAACAGTTTTCAAATGCAAATGAATGGGCATCACCTGTGGCTCTTTGCTTAATTGCTTTGGAAAGGGATGTGTCTGAATCAGCCTCTTGGCCCTGTGTGAGGCTGTTGCTTAGATTCTTAGATGGATGGATCTAAAGAAAGATATCATGTGTGCATCCAAAACCAAAATGGCTAAAAGAGCAGTCATTGTCGATGAAGTCTTTCCCCTTCCTCTGTAAGGTTTCTGACCTCTATCAAGTGAGAATAAGGAAGACACACCAAGTCAATTGATGGCTACTTTTGGAAAAATTGTACCACTGCTGATAGCGTCAGCATATATACCCCAACACTACCACAAGTGGCTTCACCAAGAGAGAGTTCACAATGCATAAAAGTGATACATAGTCCTGACAAGTTCTGCAAGAATTTCAGGGATGGCTATTGCAGAAGCTGTAGATTGGTTTTATCTTTGACTTCAACGGCACTGGTATGAAGATAGAAATTCTGGCAATAATGGGTAAAGGAAAATTATTTAACATTCCAGAAGGCACTTAAAGAAAATAATTTTCTTAAAAATTTACATTATTTTGAAGAGAATTATTAAATATAATGAAATGAAAAGATGAAGTAAACAAACAGGTCTGTTAACTTCCTTTTTTGTTCACATATTAAAACAATGCTCAACAGTTGTTTACCCAATTTAAATTAAACCATTTAGATCACGTGAATAAAAAAAATATTTGCATACATTTTTTTATGAGCACTCATCATATATGATATATGGACATACGTACATTCAAACATATAACACAAAACACAAGTGTGCACACATAATATAATACATACAACACATAACATAATAGTAAAGGCCTTATAACTTTTCACAGGTGAAATCACCAGTGAAATGTTTAAAAACTCTATAGTCAAAATATAGAACTGATCAGCAAAACATTAACCTAGGTCTCAATGAGCTCAAAAAAACAAATAAAACTTCATGATACGGGAATGGGCAATAATAAAATAGATATTGAAAAAAGCATCCCTGTTCTGTCACAGATGTAAGGATAGTGAAACTGGAGTTTTGGATATCAGCTGTTATGGATTTGAGCCAAATCATCTTATTTTGGTCTATAGAAATCGCTTTAGTTAATCTCTCTGAAATCCAAATCGGCTATTGTTCTTCCTGTGGAAACACACAAACAGACCCCTGACTCCAGACAATCACTGGGTCAGTACTTTAGTTAATCTCTCTGGAATCCAATTTGGCTGCTGTTCTCCCTGTGGAAACACATAAAGAGACTCCCGACTCCAGGCAATCTCTGGGTCAGGACCTTAGTTAATCTCTCTGTTATTTAAATCGGCTGCTGTTCTCCCTGTAGAAACACAGAAAAAGACCCCCGAGTCCAGACAATAATTGGGTCAGGACATTTCTGTTGTCCTGTTAGAATATCCTTCCAAAGTACCTTGAACTTATGCACATTTTTTGGACACATATGCTTTTCCGCAGCACTAAGTCCTGATGAATCCAAATTTAAAAAGTTTAGAGTAAAAAGGGTTATTTTAAGTTTATCTTTGGGGAATTCATACCCCTTCCCAATTGCGTCTTTTTGCTTTAATAAGTACATTTTAATAGTTTCATGTGCTCTTTCACTATGCATTGTCCCTGTGGATTGTATGGGATTCCTGTTATATGAGTGATGCCAAATGATGAGAAAAATTGTTTAAAAGAGGTAGGAGTATAATCAGGGGCATTATCTGTTTTTAACTGTTTTGGAATGTCCAAAGTGGCAAATTTTGTAAGTAATGAGCTATAACATCTTTAGTTTTTTCCCCCGCATGAAGGGAGCCCATCAAAAATCTAGAAGAAGTATCAACTGTAACATGCAAATATTTTAATTTTCCAAATTCTGGCAAGTGTGTGACATTCATCTGCCAAATATGGTTAGGTATCAATCCTCTAGGATTGACTCCAAGATTAACTTGTGGTAAAAAGGTCACACAATTTTGACATTGTTTTATTATTTTTCTATCTTTTTCCTTAGTTATTTTAAAACACTTTTGTAAAGTATTAGCATTGACATGAAACTTTTTATGAAAATTTGTAGCTTCTTCTAGTGTAGAGAAAATATGTATGTAAGTCATGTGTAGTTTAATCTGCTAAATCATTGCCAAAACTAAGGGCTCCAGGCAATCCTGTATGTGCCCTGATATGTCCTATAAAGAATGAATCTTTTCTGTCCTAGATTAGACATTGTATACTGGAAAGCAAAGAGAAAACAGTAGCGGAAGGGGAAATACTACCAGCATCTTCAAGGGATACTATAGCATTAACTATATACTGACTAAGGGAAAATAAATTAAATACAGAATCTTTAAACATCACAAAAGCTTGTAATACTGCATTAAGCTCTACCTTTTGAGCTGATTGTTTGGGTAGTAAAAATGTAAAAGTTTGATCAGGTGTAACTATTGCTGCTGTGCCATGATTTGTCTCATCAGTGAATATACTTGGAGCATTGATGATACTTGTTTTCTTGTCATTTTTGGAAAAATTACAGGATGCGATGACCAAAAAGACAATAAAAGATTAGATGGTAAGTGGTTATCAAATAAAACATTTGATTTACACATGATTACTGCACAAGTATTTAACTCATTAGCTAATTTATCAATTTGATTCAAAGAATATGGAGTAATGATTTTATTGGGTGAAATTCCACACACTCACTTTGCTGCTTTTATTCCTATGAGTATTAATTGTCCCTCAGTCTCAGGATACCTAGTAATAACAGTGTGAGAAGAATAAGATAAATGAATCCATAATAATGGTCCTTCTTGCCAAAATACTCCTGTAGAAATACTTTTTTTTGTTGGTAGTACAATAAATAATAAAGGCAAAATTATATCAACTCTATCCAAATGCATATTTCCCATTTATGTTTCAATGATTTTTAATGCCTTTCTTGCTTCAGGTGTTAACATTCTGGGTGAATTTGGATCTAATAGACCTTTTAGGATATCAAATAAAGGTACCAACTCTCCTGTTGGTATAATTAGTTAAGGCCTTATCCAATTTATGTCTCCTAATAACTTTGAAAGTCATTAGTTGATTGGAGTTGATCTACTCCTATTTGAATTTTTGGTGGACTGACCATGGTTGAGGATAATAGAACTCCTAAATAATTTATTGGAAATTTTAATTATACTTTATCTATTGCTATCTCTAGATTATAATTTTTTTAATCAGTTTGTAAGTGTGACATAACATTCTAGCAATGTGTTTTTAGCTTTGTGTGCAAATGATACATCATCCATATAGTGAAATATTTGTAGTTAAGGATTTTGATTTCTAAATGGCAGGATTACTTTGTTAACATAAATTTGACATGTAGTTGGGCTGTTAGCCATCCCTTGAGGGAGTAGTTTCCACTCTTACCTCTGATAAGGAGCTTCATGATTCAGTGCAGGGATAGTAAATGCAAAACGTGGACTATCCTCAGGATGAATTGGAAATGAAAAAAAAAAACAATCTTTAATATGTATAACTAAAACATACCAAGTTCTTGGCAAAGCAGACAATTGAGGAATCCCTGATTGAGCAGGTCCCGTAATAACCATCTCATTATTAATGGTTCTTAAATCTTGCAATAATCTCCATTTACCAGATTTCTTTTTGGTGACAAAAATGGGAGTATTATGGGGAGATACAGAAGGTTGTATATGTCCTTCCGCTAATTGTTGTTTGATCAGGTCATGGGCTGCTTGTATCTTTTCTTTAGTCAGGGGCCATTGAGGAACCCATACTGGTCTTTCTGATTTCCAAGTAATTTTTATTGTCTCAGTGGCCCTTTCTGAAAATCCAACATATTTTTGTCTGTTCCTAGATCTATTTGTGTTGGTGCTCCTATACCTTCTTCTTGTTTTTCTAATATTTTTCTTTTCCTAAAACCTTGTCTAGCCATAGTAGTAGGTGCATTTTGGTTGACCTTATTTGTTAATGTCAAACCTAATTGATCAAGGACATCTCATCCCCATTAATTAACGGGAAGATGATCCAATACATATGGCTGTATAGTTCCTTCACATCCTTCAGGATCCTTCCAATCTAATACAATTGCACCTTTAAGGGGATTAGTCGCCACTCCTAGGCCTCAAAGCATTTGAGTGGCTTGTTGTAATGGCCAATGTTTTGGCCATTCTTGACGAGAGATGATGCTAGAGTTTGCACCTGTATCCAGTAGCCCATTAAATTCATGTCCTTGAATATTTAGTTTTAGCATGGGGCGAGAATCTAAATTTAAAGAAAGCATAGCCCAATCTACACCTTTGTAGTCTAATCCCATGGAACCTCTTTCTACAGAATGACTAGAAAATTTATTATGTAGGCTGAGTATTATTAATAACTGTGCTATTGTATCTCCTGGTGAAATTACTGATAAATCCTTTGGAGAACTGGCTATAATTTTTATTTCACCTTCATAATCGGAAACAATTACCCAAGGAATTATCCTAAGTCCTTTTAGAGTAGAAGAGCTGCATCCTAATAATAAGCCTACTGTTCCTTTGGGAAGAGGTACTTTCAGCCCTGTGGGAATTATTTGAACTCTCATCTCTGGAATTAGTACTGATCTGGCAGAGGCGCTAATGTCCAACCCTGTACTCCCTCTGGTTTGTCTGACGAGGGATCTGATAAAAAATGTGTCCTGTGCACTATCCTGATGGGGTTGCTGGGTTCCTCCAGTGCTCCGTATATTTGTGGTTTTGGGACCCAGAGCATTGGGCCCACCTCTCCATTTTTTGGCAGTGGAGCCCGATGCCTTTCTCCATAATATTGTGGATAAACACCTAGTCTTTGTTCATTTTTTGATAATGAAGTACCTTCTATGTTTGTTTGAGAATGACATTCATTAGCCCAATGTCTTCCTCTATGGCATCGTGGGCAAATACACGGTATTCTACTCCTTTGATTCCTAGTTTTGTTAAACCCTCCTCCTATGGGGCAATTCCTTTTAAAATGTCCTTTTCTTCACAATTCTAGCATGTTCTTGGCCTGGCATCTAAAGCCTGTTTTACTGTAGCTGCAACGACTTGCTCTTATTCATTAATGTCTCTACATAATTTAATATATGTGTTTAAATCTTCATGTTTCCATGGTCTAATGATATCTCTGCACCAACAATTCCCTTGGTCATAAGCCAGTTGTTTTATTAATGGAATTGCTTGTTCTGAATTCCCAAAAACTCTGGTAGCTGTTTTAATAAGCCTATCTACAAATTCAGCATAAGATTCATTAGCTCCTTGTATTACCTTAGATAATTGACCTTGTAATCCTCCAAGTCCTTGTGAAGTCTTCCATGCCCTAACCACTTCTACAGCAATTAATTCGTATATACCATGATCATATGGAATTTGTTGCTGCTGATCCTCATTAGGTCCCTTTCCTAACAACATATCTAGATTTCTCTGAGGATAACCAGCTGCTGCATTTCGCCTAGCCGTCTCCTTGCAAAATTTCTCATTGGCAACCTTCCATAACAGGTATTGTCCTCCCTTTAGCACAGCTTTACACATATTAGCCCAATCTACTGGCATCACATTTAAGTTGTTAATAGATTGGACCAAGCTTACAATGAAGGGTGCTTGAGGACCATAGGTTGTTACAGCCTCTTTTAGCTGCTTCACTATTTTAAAATTTAAAGCAAGGTGAATTCTCTGCCCTCCTACCTAAAATACCAGGCATGTAAATACTTGAGATCCTGTCTCAGGAACCGAACTATCAACTGCGGGGGTTGGGGGCCTCCCAGCATATGGAGGTGGCCTTGTTAGTTGGACATTTACATCCTCTGGTGATAGAAAGGTGTTAGTAACAGTTTCCTTTAGAGGTGGCGCTGTTGTTGGACACTTATGCCCTCTGGTGATAGAAAGATGTTAGTAGCAGTCTCCTTTTGTAACTTTGCCCCTGATGGCTTTTTCTGCTCTAAGCTTTATTCCTCTATCTGTGTCTTAACTGAATGCTTTGGACTAAGCAAAGCAGATATGAACGTCCACAATGGCAATGTGCCAACTGGCTGAGTCCCTGGGCTGTTCTTTTCTACTCTTTTGAAATCTTCACCATGATGGTTCCATTATGATATACTTAACAACTCCTCCTTAAAAGGCCATGGGGTACATTTTTGTATTTTATCACTGTATGCCCTGACTGTTCTTGATTTTACTGATACACCTCCTTCCTCTAACAATTTACTTAACACTCTTTCAGTTTGTTTTTTACTAATTTCTGATCCCGTATTTCTACTATAATAAAACCCAACAAGATGACTCCAAACAAAACAGAGACAGACTGAAATAAAAAGGGAACAACAAAAAGTCATTATAGCCTTTCTTTCCTCCTGACATGTGTGTCCGTACTTTCTCCCTATCTGTTCCTCAGACGTGAATAGTTTTTCCTCATATGTGAGTGGTTTTTCTTCCGTCTCAATTATCTCCATGGACAGGCAGCTTAAAACAAAAGTGAAGCAAAACTAAAGAGGAATCTTAAAATGGCTACCCATCCTCTTGCCCTGCCCTCAGGGGCGAGCAGTTTACCTTATCACTTACCATCAGTCGTTCCCTGTGCAAGCGAGGAAATGCTGCAGTCTGGCTGGGAAGAGTTAGGAGCCACTTGTCAAAAGAAATGAGCTTTAATTTTAGAAAAACACACGCCATACAAAACAGCTCCTCAGGAAAAACCCTCAGAGCCCAACTGCCACCACTGCCTTCCTTATAAAGTCTCTGTCACTCCCACAAGCCTCTCCACCTTCCACAATTCTCCTGCTCTTGAGGCCGATTGGTTGGGTTGCGTGGGTGGAGCCAAAAAAGTCCCCCAATGAGCAGCTCCGTGGTCTGAAAGGGCAGGGAAACTGTCCAATGAGCATCACCACAGAGGAGCCAATCAGCTAGATGTTGCTGTGAGCCAATCATCAGCTTGCAGTCTGAAAGGGCGGGGAAACAGTTCAATGAGAATCTCCAATGAGCTAGATGTTGCTGGGGCCACTGTTAGCCAATAATCATCCAACAGCTGGAAATTTGCTGCCAGCTGGAAGTTTGCTGGGGCCCCTTCATATGTGGCTCTCAACAAATTCCTGTCTCCTTTCTCTGTAGCCTATTCAACACATGTATTTTTATATGCACATGTAGAATCCTACCTGTTATCACACGTACGTTTTAGTGAGGTTTGTGACTTGGCCAATAGAAGTTATGAGAAGAGATCACTCTTCCTAAACGCTGTTGGAACTGAAAATTCAACCTATGGGTGAGCTTCCTAGTAGAACACCATTATACATAAAAACATTTTTAGTGAAATAATTATTTTTGCATCTGTGGATGGTATATATTTTATGATGAATTTCGATTGGCATATATATTGCTAGATTTTAATTTCTCTCTGTGTGTGTCTGTGTGTGTATATATATATGTATATGTGTGTGTGTGTGTGTGTGTATACACACACTCTCCAAATTTTTCTAATTATCAAATATATGAGTCTTATTATACATTCCTTAAAATCATTCATATTCATGTATGTGAATTTATGATCAACTATTCACAAGATTATTCTCAGAAATATACATCCACCTGAAATACATATTTGTTTCCTAGTACTGAAAACTAACTTGAGAGAATGGTGCATACAAATCCTAATATTTCTACAGTAATACCCAGTTTAACATCAATGCATGCAGTTTCCTATGGGACATGATGTGTATTTTGCAGTTCATTTTTATTAAACAGTGGTATATTAATATTTCTTCAGTTTATGAACATCATAGCATATATATTTCTTCCACAAGTTCACAAATTTATAGACATTTGTTTAAATTTCAATCACCTCCTGCTTCAGAACTCATATATTCCTCCAGGTTTCTTGACTGGTCTTTTCATGAGACTTCTTTCAAAACACATTATTTTCGATTTCCATAATCATTTTTGAAGCAAAACTCACACACTCTTCATGATAAACCATAACCCTCATATTACTGTTAGATGTATAACTGGTTGTAATGAATGTATGTATATCAATTAAAGATTTTCTGTATATTTTCAGATATCAAATCAATTCATTATTTAATGTTGGAATCATTTTTATTATTTATTCACAGTATGGTCTATTCATGAATTATTTCTATATTCATTGACACAGAGTACACCGCTTTGTTCCCCCAATATGAATTTATATGTCTTCAAAATATTGCTCCCAGTAATGGTGAAAGAAATACTTATGTCACCTGATATACATATACATTATACCACAGTAATACTCTGGACACAGAAAGCAAAGGTCACTCTTATGTTTGTACCAAAGCCTTAATGAAAAGTGAGCATGGATTACTAAAAACATCCATGTCCAGGTTGCCAAATTGTCTCAAATGTAATTCCTATTGGTCGCTATATATTTGTTTCTTCCAAAGATTATGTATTCAACCTCAAGCCTGTTGAAAATGTCTAATTCTATCCCTCACTTTATACTTTGCCTGATTTTTAATGTCTCTATTGATATCTGCTAACCTACATGTTTTCCCCAGTTCATCATTGTAACTGACTCTTCACATGTCCTGACATTTACATTCACTCTCTTATTGATAAGCTATTGCTAAAGAACTTTTGGTCCAAATTCTATACTCACTGTTGTTTCTAAACCTAGCAACTATCTTCCTAATTCTACTGACTTTCCCTTTTTGACTGGATGTTCTCTTCGACATTCAGTCATCCAAGGTACAAGGTATTATGCCATTGTGTATCGATTTATCTGAGACATCTGTGAAGAACAAAATTCAAAGCTAAGTAACCCATTAAAGGGCCCAATGTCCTTCTGGGCTTCAAATCTTACGTAGATTTTTGTTTCCATACTCATATTTCATCTATATATTCTTGTAAATATTGCAGGTTCCTGATACCATTATTCATCCTGCAGAATGATTCCTAACCCAAATCGAATGTGCTATTAATTCTAACCATACAATGTTCCCTCAATCTAACTTTACAGAAGAGCAGGGACAGTGTGACCAGGAAAGTCTCAGTGGAGAAACCCTGCTTTGGACCTTTTGCTTACCTATTGTTCTGTTGTCCTGAATGTCAGGAAGGTCTTTGCCTCAGGCCACCCCTTTGTGAAGCCTGAACAAAACAGTTTTCAAATGGAAATGAATGAGCATCACCTGTGGCTCTTTGCTTAATTGCTTTGGAACAGGATGTGTCTGAATCAGCCTCTTGGCCCTGTGTGACTTAGATTCTCAGCACCTGATGGATCTAAAGAAAGATTCCATGTGTGCATCCAAAACCAAAATGGCAAAAAGTTCAGTAATTGTGAATGAAGTCTCTTTCCTTCCTCTGTTAGGTTCCTGACCTCCATCAAGAGAGAATAGGGATCCTTTGGGTTAAATGAGTTCTTGAAACCCTGAAGAGGTGCTTGGGTTTTCTCATGACTCCAAATCACATAAAGAATCTATACCTATCAGTCAGTAGTAGTCAGTCAATATTGCTCCCAGAAATGGTGGAAGAAATACTCATGTCACCAGATCTACATGTACATTTAATCACAAAAATATTCTGGACACAAAATTCAAAGTTCACATTTTTTATTGTACCAAAGCCTAAATGGAAAGTGAACATAGATTACTAAAAACATCCATGTCCAAGTTGCCTAATGCTCTCAAATGACAAACCTGTTGGTGACTACATATTTGTTTCTTCTTAAGATTATATTTTCAAACTCAACCCTGTTGAAAATATCTAAGCCTATCTCTCACTTTATACTTTGCTTCATTTCATAATGTCTCTATTGATATCTGCTTACCTAAATATTTTCCCAAGTTCATCATTGTGATTGACTCTTCACATGTGCTGACATTTAAATTCATTCTGTAACTATTGCTAAATAACATGTGTTCCAAATCCTACACTCACTCTTCTTCCTAAACCTACCTACTATCTTCCTAATCCTACCGACTATCCCTTTTTGACTGGATGTTCTCTTCGACATTTAGTCATCCAAGGTACAAGGTCCTATGCCATTGTATATGGATTTATCTGAGACATCTGTGCAGAATGTAATTCAATGGTAAGTAACCCAATCAAGGGCCCAATACCCTTCTGGGCATCAAATCTTACTTAGACGTCTGTTTTCATGAGTACATTTCACCTCTATATTCTTATCAATATTGCAGGTTCCCAATACCATTATTCATCCAGCAAAATGATTCCTAACCCAAATCGAATCTGTTATTAACCCTAGTCATACAGTGTTCCCTCAATCTTACTTTACAGAAGAGCAGGGACAGAGTTGGTCTTATAATACTGGAATGTAGGCGATCTTCTACCTGCTGAGAACCTTAAAGGTCCAAGATGTAGGCAGCTATGAAGGACCTGAGAGACCAAAAGTCATCTTCCATGGCAAACAACCTGGTCAGGATGAAGGGTTGTGTCTGAATCAGCCTCTCTCTTCTTAATGTAGAGAAGATGGACCAAAGGAGGCCTGTGTGGAGAGCTGATTCCGGTTGTCTATGGTTGATATACCATTCTAACTTGTGAAAGTGTCACAGGACGTAGGGGAAGCCTCCATCTCATGGGACCCTTGGAAGCAACTGTGAGGACAAAGTGGTTGCCAAGGCAGTGACCTCATTCAGTTCCTGAAGGAAGTGACCTGACCTCACTTCCTTGGTGATGGAATGTGGGATCCAGGAAGCCAGGCACACAGAGCCAGTCCCAGTTCCACTCCCAGTGGTCTCACTTGTTTGGATTTACCAAAGGCTGAGTCAGGCTATCTTGGTACCTAGAGATGTGAGGATGGCCAAACGTAAGGAAAGCTCTGAAGAGGGGCCTTTTCTGAGAAAGCAGGTAGTGGCACACCACTGGATTTTGAAAAGTCTCAGTGAAGAAACCCTGGTTTGTGCCTTCTAATTACCTATTGTTCTGTTGCCCTGAATGTCAGTAAGTTCTTTGCCTCAGGCCAACCCTTTATGAAGCCTGATGAAAAAGTTTTCAAATGAAAATGAATGGGCTCCAGAATGGCAATATGTAAATCAATGGTTGTGCAACTGAAGTGATTCTGCAATCTGTATATGGGGTAAAAATGGGAGCTCATATCCGACTTGAATCAAAGTGTGAAATATGATATATCAAGAACTATGTAATGTTTTGAACAACCTACAATAAAAATTAATTTAAAAAAAAAAGAAAATGAATGGGCATCATCTGTGGCTCTTTGCTTAATTTCTTTGGAAAGGGATGTGTCTGAATCAGCCTCTTGGCCCTGTGTGAGGCTGTGGCTTAGATTCTCAGCACCTGATGGATCTAAAGAAAGATCCCATGTGCGCATCCGAAACCAAAATGGCCAAAAGAGCAGTCACTGTGGATGAAGTATCTCGCATTTCTCTGTAAGGTTCCTGACTTTCATCAAGTGAAATTAGGGATCTTTGGGTCAAATGAGTTCTTCCAAGCCCTGCAGAGGCTAGCCCATAGCTGCTAGGGTTTTCTCATGACACCAATTCACATACAGAATCTAATCCCCACGGTAGGTAGTCCTCAATTTGGAGAAGCAGAGCAGTATTAACGGCAGGCCTATTTGATCATTCCTGGTTCACAGGAAGGGTGTCCAGGCCACCTAGATGTTAGGAAAATGAGGGGCTGGGGAGCTTATTTTGGATACTGACTTGGGCTTCGACCCTCATGGAAACCTCCAGCCAGAGTTTATGATGAGTGTCTATATGGCAGAACATGAGGGCCATGTGGGAGTGTTTTGATTTTATTTGTGGTCATTTGTGTGGCAGTTGGAAGAGATGACTGCGTCCACCTGGGCTTGCTCTGATTCCCCTTAGAGACTGAGTTCTGGAACTGACCTCAGAGGAGTTTTGCCATGAATTGTGTTGGGATTTAAGAGGCCACGCATGAGAGTCGCCCTTGGAAACTGAGATCTAGTTCGAGGGTAGCTTTCCACAGGACACTGGGAATCTCTGCCAGGATATTATATGATTTTATTCTTAAAGACTTGGCAGCCTTAAACACACCCCAAAACACACATGGACCTCACATAGTAGACCTCAATGTGGCTGGCTTCATGTGACCTTTTGGAACTCTTTGGGAAGCCTTGCCTGTGAGAGTTCTCCAGAGATTTCATTGAAATGAGCTTCCTCACCATTTAATGGTTCCTGAATGAATTGAAACCCACAGTGCTTCCAACTTCATCCTTGAAAAATGGTTAGATAAATACCTTGAAATTTTTGAAATTCTCATACCCAGGTGGCACTGGAGAAACTTTGGATGTCCTGTTTCTGATCATGAGTATACCAGACAGTGCCTAGATTGACTGGGTTTCATGAAAATGGTGAAGAAGAGAGATGTCAGTAACTTGGAGCCTGTTGACTAGTGGGCCTAGAGAATTGGTGGGCAGGAGTGTGGTAAAACATCTGTGGTGGGGCCATGTGGATCTCCAATTGGCTTCCAAATGGCTTTTGACTGACATGGTGCAGCTAGCAGACCCTTCTATGCAAAGGCATCTTGTTATATGGAGAGTTTTCAGGGCAATGTTCAGAATCAGGTTGCTATGTTCAAGGTGGTTCAGGTTGCTATGTGAGATAGAAGCCTGGTTTGTGCTTTCTCCTGCATACCCTGATCCACCACAAGTGACAGAACTCCCTCCAGCACTGTGTGCCAGTTGAACTCCTTGTATTTCATGAAGAAAATACTTAACTCCCAGTGCAGCAGCAAAAAAAAAAACCAGGAAAAGTGGAGGATGACCAAATGGCTTCATAGTCCACATGGGGAAACACTTAGCCCCCACTGGCCACAAAGAGAGAATTCAGCACTGCTGCCTCAGGTTCATTGGAAAATAACATACCATGTCCTCCAGGTCACATAGATGCAGACACAGCTTTGTTGGTCTCACCACAAAGGAAGCTAAAGCTCCTGACAACAACATATATTTCAAGTACCCACCCTCAGATGCAGTTTCTCTAGAAGACTTTAGGCCAGCAGCACTCCATGTTTGTGGAGTGTTTACCCTGTCCCTTACTTTTGGAGACTCCTCTACCACCTCCAAGGTTGTGAAATCCTCAGCATTTTCCATTCCATAAATATATTCACAGATTTTCTATCTTTTCTCTAATTGTGTCTTACTTGGGATTGATGGTAATGTCAAGGCGTTGTTCTGGATGAGAGTGGGAAGATTTTTGGTAGCACATATTAACATACACGTTGGATTCATTTTCCAATTTTCCATTCTAAATACTGAAACCCTGACACAAACCCATTACCTAATAGTCTCTGACTACTAATTCTAATATGATGGAGAAAATTAACCAAAACAGAATAGAAATGCAAGCAGTTCAGAGGAGGCATGTTGTATTTTTGCACTTGCCTTTTGTGTTATATAGGGTAGGAGTTATAAATCTAGTCAATTATTTGTTGAAATAGTTCACCATGTGTATGTAAAGTTAAAAAATATGTGAATTCCTGTCTCCATTTCTCTGTAGCCTGCTAAGCACATGCAATTTTATATGCACATATAGAATCCTACCTGGTATCACATGTACATTCTTTTCAGCTGGCTGACTTTGCAGGTACAAATTGTGAGAAGAGATCACTCCTCCTAAATGCTGTTTGAACTGAAAATTCAAACTATGGGTGAGCTTCCTGGTTTAACAACATTATACATAAATCCATGTTCAGCAAAATGAATATTTTTGCATCTGTGGATGATGTATATTTCATGGTGATTGTCCATTGGAATATATATTGCTATTTTTAATGTCTCTCTGTATATATAAATAATACTCTCCAGATTTTTCGAATTATGAAAAATGGGTTTTACTATACACTCCCTAAATTCATTCATATTCTTGTATGTGGATTTATAATCAACTTTTCACAAAATTATTCTCAGAAATATTCATCCACCTGAAATACATATTTGTTTCCTATTACTGAAAACTAATTTCAGTGAATGGTGCATACAAATCCTAATATTTCTACAGTAAGTTTAACATCAATGCAAGTAGATTCTGATGGGACATGATGTGTAGTTTAACATTCATTTTTATTCAACACTGGTACATTACTATTTCTTCAGTTCATACATATCATAGGATATATATATTTCAAGCACAAGTTAGAAAATTTATAGACAATTTTTTTCACTTTCAATCACTTCCTGCTTCAGAACACATGTATTCCTCCATCTTTCTTGGCTTGTCTTTTCATGAGACTTATTTCCACACATATTATTTTTGATTCCATAATCACTTTTGTAGCAAAACTCACACATTCTTCATGATAAACCATAACCCTAATATTACCATTATTTGTGTAACAGGTTGGAATGAATGATTGTATATCAATATAAGATTTCTTATAAGTTTTCAGATATCAATTCAAATCATTATTAAAAGTGGAACCAGTTTCATTATATATTCACAGTAATGTCTACTCATGCATTATCTCTATATTCATAGTCACAGGGTACACCTCTTTGTTTCCCCAATATGAATTTATACGTCTTCAAATATTGCTCCCAGATATGGTGGAAGAAATACTCATGGCCCCTGATCTAAATATACATTTAATCACAGTAATATTCTGGACACAAAATGCAAATGTCATGCTTATGATTGTACCAAAGCCACAATGTAAAGTGAACATGTATTACTAAAAACTTCCATGTCTAGGTTGCCTAGTGCTCTCAAATGTCAATCCTATTGGTGACTACATATTTGTTTCTTCCCAAGATTATATATTCAAACTCAACCCTCTTGAAAATCTCTAATCCTGTCAATCACTTTATACTTTGCCTGATTTTGTAATGTTTCCATTGATATCTGCTTTCCTACATATTTTGTCCAGTTTGTCATTGTGACTGACTCTTCACGTGTGCTGACATTTAACTTCACTCTCTAACTTAAACCCTATTGCTAAAGAACTTTTTTTCCAAATCCTATACTCACGCTTCTTCCTAAACCTACCAACTATCTTCCTAATCCTATACCTTTTTGACAGGATGTTCTCTTCTACATTCAATCATCCAATAAATGTCGGGTGAGCGGCAGAGGAAGATACCACCAAGAGCCTGTCTCATGCAACAGCTAAGGGTTTATTGGGGGTCCAGCATGCTGGGGCTCAGTGCTCACTTGAATAGAGCAGAGAGCCCTGAGATCAGCTTAAGCAAATCTTATATACTTTCCTTGGAGAGGGCAGGGAGGAAAGTTTATTGATGCGTCAGGGCGAGTGGGCAGTTTTCATGCAACTGGTGAGGGAGTACATTCTACAATTTGGCAGTTGGGGACAGCACATTCTGGGAACAAGATTAGCAAACAGTTGTCAATATTTCAACAGTGTTTTGTTAAGCATACAGAAAAACAGGAAGTGACAAGTACTAATTTTATTAACCTTTTATTCTCCACTTCTTCTTCTGGCTACTTTTAGTCATAAAAGTGATCATTTTTGGGTGTACATTCTATGTCTGCTAGTGGGGTATTGCCATAAGTTTAACTTGTCCAATTTGAGCTTGGAGAAAAGAAATTACACGGTTGAGCAAACATGGTTTTATAGTTAGCAACAATATGAAGAGTATTATTGGACCGGCCAGGGTTGATAAAAGCATAGTTAACCATGAAGACTGTGTGAACCAAGACTCAAACAACCATTTTTGGGCCTCTATCTCTGGTTGTTTCTCTTCAAGTTGTCTTTTTAATTTACTCATAGATTTTTTTACAACTCCAGTATTGTCAGCATAGAAACAACATTCTTCCCTCAATGCAGCACAAAGGCCTCCTTCTCTCATGAAGTGGAGGTCCAACCCTCTACTGTTCTGTAAAATAAGTTCAGAGAGACAGGTAAAAGATTCCTGCAAAGCTCTGATGGAGGTTTCTAATATCTTAGTTTTGGTCTATTGCTGCTTCTAATTGGGTCATTTGTTGTGTCCCATGGACCAGGGCAGTGGTTCCTGTGCCCACCCCTGAAGCAACTCCTATTCCTAATAGGATGGCTAAAGTGAGGGTATATGTTTCCAGGGGAACCGGGTTCTATGGCCCCCCTATTTGATTTCAAATGAACCTGTGTTATGATAGTGCACTCTGGGAAACATCTGCACGTTTACATAATTAATCATATCTGTTGACCATTTCATGAAAACATAAACAATATTTAAGTATATAGAATAATACTGTTGTAGGGACGGACGAGGCAAGGCAACCTAAGATAGCACCAAAAACAGGGAAACAGTCCTAATTGGGTGCAACCGGATTCAGAGGGCATTGCTTCTGTTGTAATCAGTTCATCCCCTGAACCCCAAGTTTAGATAGTTTCAGAATTTTGTACCCAACATGTAAGGGAAGGGGCTCAGAAGTTCACAGTTTGCAGAAGTTAACAAAAAGCAAATTTTGTTTCTGTTTTTTTCTCTATTCTGTGCAAGTTTACTTTTAAAGGACGCCTGGGAGGGTGAGAGCTTTTTCTTCCCTTTCTTTTTCCCCCCTGCCAGCTGTTACCAAGGAGCCTAGTTGGTAACTTCTTAATCTTAGAAATGTAGGCATCTCTGTGAAGCGCCAGCTCAAGGCCAGAGGCATTGTTCACATATTTTGGGAAAAACTAGTAAGGGGTTGTCTAGATTAGAAGTGCTGAGTTTTTTAGCCAGTGGCCAAGTAGAACAGGGCAATACAAAAAGTGAAAGTTTATCTACATTGAACTCTTTTATATGTAGCCTTTTGCTGAAAGTTCTAAAGTCAGCCATGGTGAAGACTTCTGGAGAAGGTCAGTTAATACTTTTCTGTGGGCCTGGCACAGAGGGGAAACACGGGGAAGGTGGGGCTGAGAGCAGCTCCGAGGATCTGAGAATGAGGAAGGAGAGATGAAAAAGAATAATGGGAAAGGGGTTTGGGATTTCTTAGCAACAAAAACATGAGCAGTAGAACAGGTAGAGTAGAGGGGAAGATGGGAGTGAGTATCCCAAAACCCTGTGAGACACTTCAAATTCTTAGTAAACTGTTTTCAGTGATGACAAAGCAACTTTAAAGGCCATTTTTATTACATCTTGGATAGGGGTCTGAGGGCTCTCCTCAGCTGGTTTGAGCTTTGGGTTAGCTAGTAAGAGGTCCTGGTGGGACCCGGTGCAGGCACTGACAGGAGAAGAGAGGAGTGAGTGGGTACAGGGGTGCCTTAGTACCTGCTACCTGAGAACCGGCAAAGTTAGGGGGTTTTGATCTAGTAATTCGAGGAGAGAAATCAGGTTTCTGAGGTGGGAGTGACAGCAAAGAGTCTGGAGCAGAAGGCTGAGAGTGAGGATCTATTGGAGAAGCATAGTTCAGGATGTGAGTGAAGGAGGGAAAAGGCTTCCACATAGGGGAATCTCCTTTCACACTTTTGAGCACTTGCAGAAGTTAAAAAGGTCACCCAGAATTTGAGGATCTAGAGACCCCTCTGGGGGCCATCGGTTTTGGTTATCTAATTGGTAATATGGCCAATGCTGTGTACTGAGTTTGATGAGGAGTTTGGATTCCATCAGGCAGCCCCTGTATGCTCACATCCCGATGACATACAGAAGAAGTCGGCTTTTTCCCCACCCATCCGTGACGTTTTGTGTTTTTGATAGTCTGCCAGGCAACCAAAGTAATCTAGCCTAGCCAACCTGCATCTGGTTCGCGTGTCCCTACATCCATAATGTTTGTTTCCATTATCTATGATACAGAAGGGATTTAATGGAATTTTATTGGGATCCTCTTCATCAGGGTTATCTCAATAGGAATGACATATAGCCAGCTGACAAATGTCTGGGTGGAGAGATGGCCACCAGGTCCCTAAGTTGACTCTTTGTGAGATTGATTATACTTCTTTTCCAGTAGAATTTGTGATCAGCCATCGCTGCTGAATGGGCTGATGAGGGTTAAGACTACTTGTGGTCAAGGGGAGAGTCTATAACCTTATCCACATGGCGAATATGCAATTTGAAAGTATTACCAGTCTTTTCCAGTTTCCAGCCAGAGTCTGGACAGGGCGCAGGCTTGGGATGAGAGGCATGGATGCAGGAAGTGATTCTGTCTACCTTTACCACTGTAGGTGTTATAAGTAGCACCTGGTATGGTCCTTTCCAGCGGGGTTCCGGGGATGACACCTGATGTCGTCTTAAGTAGATGAACCCTCTTATTTGATATCGATGTGGAGTCCCCTCATTTCAGTTTGGTAGGCAGTGGCCAGCTTTTTTCACAGGTATCACTGAGTTCTTTTAAGAGCTTTAAATCTGTCAAGCAAGTTCTTTTAAGAGCTTTAAATCTGTCAACCATAAAAGTGATGGTTAGGTCTTAGAGTTGGGATTAGGTCCCTTATTGGAGGAGGGCCACCATAGAGAATTTCACAGGGGGTAAGGTTACTCAAAGAAAGAGAGGGAGTATTTCTTGCATGAAACATTGCATAAGGCAAGAGCATAATACAATCTTTTATGTTGGTCTCTATGCTTAATTTCGTTAAATCTCTTTAGTGGTTCTATTCATTCTTTCTACCTGTCCTGAACTCTGGGGTCTATAAGCACAATATAACTTCCAATTAATCCCCTGTTTCCTGGCTAACCCCTGACTTACCTGGACCATGAACACGGGTTCATTATCAGACCCTATTACCCGCTTAGCTTCCTCCAATGGTAGAGAGGCTGAGTCAGCAGCACGGGAATCACTTAGAGGGTGTTGTGGGTTAGAGGACGAGTGCAGCAGATAAGGAGGGGGAGAAGAGTCCAGTAGAGTCAAATCTTGTGACTCAGGGAGAACAGAGTTTGCAGGAGGAGGAGGAGGAGAGGGTTTGAGAGATCATGGGGCAAGGAGTAGGAGCAGAGGCAAGGGCAAAAAAAGGCTTCACCCATGGAGGAGGAGATTTGCAGAGGTCCTGAAAAGTTAAGATATATGGCTGTTGATCTGGATGACTATGTGGCCCCTGCTGAAAGACAATATCTCTGACTTCTTAAATTAGTGGTAAGTAGAAAGATTCTTCTAGGGGCCATACGACTCTAAAGGTGGGCCATTCTGAGGCACAGAGAGTCTGCCAGGTCTAGCGTTTTACTAAAAAAAGAAAGATTCTGAGCCCTTAAGCGAATTTTGGTCCAGTGATCAAGGGTCAGGGACAGAGGCATTGAAGTGCTCTGTCCCATGATGAACGATACACAAACTAAATGCAACGACACACGACACAGATATAACAAGACCATAAAGACAGGCAATGGACGTACATCACTGAGACCAGGAATCAGTAGACAGCAAAACCCGATGGAATGGCAATACCGAATCTGAAACAAAATATCACTGAATCGAGGAGACAATTGTTCCTTGATTTCCTGAGTCCTCTGCGGCTTCACCCAGGGAGGTGCCCTGTGTCTCTATGAGAGGTCTCTCAGCCAAAGTCGGAGAGAACTCAGGCTCTTCATCGCAAGCGATTCCAAGCCCTAACATGAATCCTGAAACCAGAAAGAGGTGCCTTACTTGCTCCGAGAGGAGCCCTTTGGGGTCTCTCGTCCGCCAGTGACGGAACTCGGTGGAACGTCAATATGTAAAGGTCCGGCGAGTGTCAGAGGAAGAGACCACCAAGAGACTGTCTCATGCAACAGCAAAGGGTTTATTTGGGGTCCAGCATGCTGGGGCTCAGAGCTCACTTAAATAGAGCAGAGAGCCCTGACAACAGTTTAAGCAGGGATTATTTAATTTCCTTGAGAGGGCAGGGAGGAAGTATACTGATGGGTAAGGGCGAGTGGGCGGTTTACATGCAACCTGGTGAGGGAGCATATTCTACAGTTTGGCAGTTGGGGACAGTACATTCTGGGAACAAGATTAGCAAACAGTTCTCAAGATTTCAACAGTGTTTTGTTAAGCATACAGAAAAACAGGAAGTGACAATTAACTATTTTAATAACCTTTCACTACCGACTATCCTTTTGGACTGGATGTTCTCTTCTACATTCAATTTTCCAAGGTACAAGGTTCTATGTCATTGTATATCGATTTATTCAAAGCTAAGTATCCCAATCAAGGGCCCAATGTTTTTCTGGGCTTCAAATGTTACTTAGATTTCTGTTTTCATACATATATTTCCCCCGTACATTCTTATACATATTGCAGGTTCCCAATACCATTATTCATTCAGCAGAATGATTCCTAACCCCGAATCGAATATGTTATCAATCCTAACCATACACTGTTACCTCAATCTAACTTTAGAGAAGAGCAGGGACAGAGTTGGTCTTACAATACAGGGATGTAGGGGATCTTCCACCTGCTGAGAACCTCAAAGGTATATGCAGTAATGATCCCTGAAGAAGATGTAGGCACCTCTGAAGGACCGGATTGAGAAAAAGTCATCTTCCATGGCGAACAACCTGGTCATGATGAAGGGTTGTGTCTGAATCAGCCTCTCTATTCTTAATGTAGAAAAGATGGAAAAATGAGACCTGTGTGGAAAGCTGTTCCCGGGTGCCTATGGTTGATATACCATTCTAACTTGTGAATGTGTCACAGTAAGCAGGGGCAGCCTCCATCTAAAGGGACCCTTGGAAACAACTGTTAGGACAAAATCGTTGCCAAGGCAGTGACCTCATTCAGTTCCTGAAGGAAGTGACCTGACCTCACTTCCTTGGTGATGGAATGTGGGATCCAGGAAGCCAGGCACACAGAGCCAGTCCCAGTTCCACTCCAATTGGTCTCACTTGTTGGATTTACCAAGGACAGAGTCAAGCTATCTTGGTACCTACAGATGTGAGGATGGCCAAATGCCAGGGATGCTCTGAATAGGGGCCTTTCCTGAGAAAGCAGGTAGTGGCACACCAATGGATTTTACATTTCTCAGTGAAGAAACCCTGGTTTGTTCCTTCTAATTACCTATTGTTCTGTTGCTCTGAATTTCAGTACGGTCTTTGCCTCAGGCCAACCCTTTAGAAAGCCTGAAAAAAGAGTTTTCAAATGAAAATGAATGGGCAACATCTGTGGCTCTTTGCTTAATTGCTTTGGAGAGGGATGTGTCTGAATCAGCCTCTTGGCCTGTGTGAGGCTATGGCTTAGATTCTCAGCACCTGATGGATCTAAAGAAAGATTTTATGTGCGCATCCAAAACCAAAATGGCCAAAAGAGCAGTCACTGTGGGTGAAGTATCTCGCATTCCTCTGTAAGGTTCCTGACTTCCATCAAGTTAGAATAGGAATCTTTGAGTCAAATGAGTTCTTCCAAGCCCTGCAGAGGCCAGCCCATAGCTGATAGGGCTTTCTCATGACACCAGTTGACATTAACAATCTAATCCCCAAGGTAGGTAGTCCTCAATTTGGAGAAGCAGAGCAGTATTAACGGCAGGCCTATTTGATCATTCCTGGTTCACAAGAAGGGTGTCCCGGCCACCCAGACTTTAGGCAAATGAGGGGCTGGGGAGCTTATTTTGGATACACTTGGGCTGCGCCCCTCATGTAAACCTCCAGTCAGAGTTTATGATGAGTGTCTATATGGCAGAACATGAGGGCCATGTGGGAGTGTTTTGATTTTATTTGTGGTCATTTGTGTGGCAGTTGGAAGAGATGACTGGGTCCACCTGGGCTTGAACTTGCTGTGATTCCCCTTAGAGACTGAGTTCTGGAACTGACCTCAGAGGAGTTTTGCCATGAATTGTGTTGGGATTTAAGAGGCCACGCATGAGAGTCGCCCTTGGAAACTGAGATCTAGTTCGAGGATGGCTTTCCACAGGACACTGGGAATCTCAGCCAGGATATTATATGCTTTTATTCTTAAAGACTTGGCAGCCATAATTAAGATTCAAAACACGCATGGCCTCCATCTCATGGGATTCTTGGAAGCAACTGTTAGGACAAAATGGTTGCCAAGGCAGTGAAATCATTCTGTTCCTGAAGGAAGTGACCTAACCTCACTTCCTTGGTGATGGAACTCTCTGAACTTGGGATCCATGAAGCCACTTAAACAGTGCCAGTCCTAGTCCCAGTCTCAGTGTTTTCACTTTTTGGATTTCCCGAGGACAGAGTCATTCTTTCCTGCTAACTACTGATGTTAGGATGGCCAAATAACAGGAAAGCTCTGAAGAAGGGCCTTTCCAGAGAAAGAAGGTAGTGCCTCACTGCTGGCTCCTGACAACTTCAGAGAGGTGACCAAAGACACAAGATCTGAGACACACAGGCCATTTTGGGGGAACATTGTATCGCCCTCCAGTCACAGGACACTCCGGATAGTCACAGACCTACTTGTGGGAAGGAGGTGTCTTTGTGGGTGTGGGTGTGAGTTTGTGGTTTTCTCTCATGTTCTGAAAGCATCACAGGAGTTCCAGGGTTTTCAATAATTCGAAGCCAGCGAGTTCCCTTAGCCAGGCCAGATTCCTCCTGGGGAGGTGGGGCTGTGTGTGCTGTGGGGGAGTTATCTGGAGGGCATAGGGCCAGCTTAGCTTCCTCCAATGGTGGAGAGGCTGAGTCAGCTGCAGGGGAATCACTTAGAGGGGGTTGGTGGTTGGGGGATGAGGTCAGGGTATAAGGAGGGGGATGAGAGTCCAGTAGAGTCAAATCTTGTGACTAAGGGAGAACAGAGGGTGGTGAAGGAGGAGAAGCAGAGGGTTTGAGAGATCATGGGGGAAGCAGTACGAGCAGGGAAAGGGACAAGGAAAGGCTTCACCCATGGAGGAGGAGACTTGCAGAGGTCCTGCAAAGTTAAGATACATGGCTGTTGATCAGGATGGCTATGTGTGCGCAGCTGAAAGACAATATCTCTGACTTTTTAAATTAGTGGGAAGAAGAAAGATGCTTCTAGGGGCAATCCGACTTGAAATGTGAAACATTCTGAGGCACAGACAGTCTGGCAAGTCTGCAGTTTTACTGAAAAAGAAAGATTCTGAGCCCTTAAGCGAACTTTGGTCCAGTGATCAAGGGTCAGGGACAGAGACATTGAAGTGCTCTTTCCCATATTGAAAGATACACAAACAGTGAATGCAACAACACACAACACAGACAAGACAAGACAATAAAGACAGGCAATGGACGTCCAAAACTGAGACCAGGACTGCATAGCAGGCAAAACCCTATGGGCTGGCAATACCGAATCTGAAACAAAAAATCACTGAGTCGAGGAGACAATTGTTCCTCGATTTCTCGAGTCCTCGGTGGCATCCCCCAATACCATTATTCATGCAGCAGAATGATTCCTAACCCAAATCGAACATGTTATCAACCCTAACCATATACTGTTACCTCAATCTAACTTTTCAGAAGAGCAGGGACAGAGTTGGTCTTACAATCCAGGAATGTAGGAGATCTTTCACCTGCTGAGAACCTCAAAGATCCATGCAAAAATGATCCCTGAAGAAGATGTAGGCAGCTTTGAAGGACCTGATTGAGCAAAAGTATCTTCCATGGCGAACAACCTGGTCAGGATGAAGGGTTGTGTCTGAATCAGCCTCTCTATTCTTAATGTAGAGAAGATGGACCAAATGAGACCTGTGTGGAGAGTTGTTCCCAGGTGCCTATGGTTGATATACCATTCTAACTTGTGAATGTGTCACAGGAACCAGGGGCAGCCTCCATCTCATGGGACCCTTGGAAGCAACTGTTAAGACAAAATGGTTGCCTAGGCAGTGAACTCATTCTGTTCCTGAAGGAAGTGACCTCACCTCACTTCCTTTGTGATGGAACTCTCTGATCTTGGGATCCAGGAAGCCAGTTAAACAGTGCCAGTCCTAGTCCCAGTCCCAGTGTTCTCACTTTTTGGATTTCCCTAGGACAGGGTCATTCTTTCTTGCTAACTACTGATGTTAGGATGTCGAAATGGCAGAAAAGCTCTGAAGAGGGGCCTTTCCTGAGAAAGAAGGTAGTGCCTCACCGCTGACTCCTGACAACTTCAGAAAGTTGGCCAAAGACACAAGATCTGAGACAGGACAGGCTATTTTGGAGGAACATTGTATGGCCCTCCAGTCAGAGGACACTCCGAATAGTCACAGACCTACTTGTGGGAAGGAGGTGCCTTTGTGGGTTTGGGTATGAGTTTGGGGTTTTGTCTCATGTTCTGAGAATAGGTAGGAAAGGCGGTTTGTTTGGTTTGGAGTGAACTATTTCTAGTAAGTCTTTTGACAATGTGAGTGTTTCTATGTCTGTAATTCACTGTCCGTGGTTGTAGACATTAGAAAAGATAATGCATCAGTGGATGTGTCCTGTCTATGAGAAAGCTCCCCAGCATTCATTCTACCAAATTTATGAATGGACTGCCGCTTGCCTTATGGATGGCAAACTCCTGCTATGTGTGCATCCAAAACCAAAATGGCTAAAAGAACAGTCATTGTGGATAGAGTCTCTTGACTTCCTCTGTAAGGTTCCTGATCTCAATTAAGTGAGAATAGAGATCCTTTGGGTCAAGTGAATTCTTTAAATCCTACAGAGGCTAGCTCATAGTTGCTTGGGTTTTCTCATGACATTAATTCACATAAAGAATCTAAAACGCACAGTCAGTAGGCCTCAAATTGGAGAAGCGGAGCAGTATTAATGGCAGGCCTATTTGATCACTCCTGGTTCACAGGAAGCATGTCCAGGCCACCATGACTTTAGGCAAATGAGGGGCACGGGAGCTTATTTTGTACACTGCCTTGGGCTGCACCCCTCAAGGAAACCTCCAGCCAGAGGTTATGATGAGTGTCTATATATAAGAAGATGAGGGCAATGTGGGAGTTTTTTGGTTTTAATTGTGGTCATTTGTGTGGTGGTAGGAAGAGATGACTGGGTCCACCTGGGCTTGAACTCTGGTGTGATTCCCCATAAAGACTGAGTTCTGGAATTGACCTCAAAGAAGTATTGCCATGAATTGTGTTGGCATATTAGGAGGCCACACATAAGATTGGCCCTTGGTAACTGAGATCTACGCCCAGAGTGGCTTTCCACAGAGCACTGGGAATCTCAGCCAGGATATCACATGATTTTATTGTGAAAGATTTGACAGCCATAGTTGAGAGTCAAAACACACATGGACTTCACATTGTAGACCTCAATGGGCCTGGGTTCATGTGAACTTTTGGCCACTCTTTGTGAAGCCTCTCCTGTGATAGTCCTCCAGAGCTTTCATTGAAATTAGCTTCCTCACCATTTGATGGTTATTGAATTAATTGAAAAACTCAGTGCCTCCAACTTCATTCTTGAAATATGGCTCAATATATAACATGAACTTTTTGTAATTCCCATGACCAGGTGGCACTGGAGAACCATTGGATATCCTGTTGCTGATCATGAGTGTACCAGACAGTGCCTTGATTGACTGGGTTTCACGAAAATTGTGAAGATCAGAGATGCCAGTTAGTTGGACCCTGCTGAGTAGTGGGCCTAGAACAAAGGTGGCCAGGTGTGAAATAAAACAGCTATGGTAGTTTCATGTGCATCTACCATTGGCTTCCAAATGACTTCGACTAACATTGTGCAGTCAGCAGACCCTTATATGTAAAGGCATCATGTTGTATGGATAGGTTTCAGGGCAATGTTCAGAATCAGGTTGCTTTGGTAAAGGGGGCAAGCTATGTTGGACAGAAGCCTGGTTGGTGCATAATCCTACAGACCCTGTCCCACCACACGTGACAAAACTCCATCCAGCACTGTGTCCCAGTTGAACTCCTTGTATTTCGTGAAGCAATTACCGAACTCCCAGTGCATCAGGAAGAAAAACCACGAAAATTGGAGGATGACCAAATGGCTTCACAGTCCACACGAGGAGACACTTAGACACCAGTGGCCACAGTTGACCTACAAAGAGAGAATTCAGCACTGCTGCCTCATGTTCATTGGAAAATAAGATACCATGACCTCCAGGTCACATAGATGTAGACACAGCTTTGATGGTCTCACTACAAAGGAAGCTAAATCTCCTGACAACGTATATTTCAAGTGCCCAACCTCAGAGGCATTTTCTCCAGAAGTCTTTGGGCCAGCAGAGCTCCATGTTTGTGGAGTGTTTACCATGTCACTTACTTTTGGAAACTCCTCTTCCACCTCTAAGGTTGTGAACTCCGGAGCATATTCAATTCCAGATATGTATTCACAGATTTTCTAACTCATCTCCTCTAAATGTCGTATTTGGGGCGAAGGTAATATCAAGGCATTGTTCTGGATGAGAGTGGGAAGATTTTTGTGTAGCACATATTTGCATACACATTGGATTCATTTTCCAATTTTCCATTCGAAATACTCAATCCCTGATACTATCCCATACCCTACTAGACTCTGACTACTAATCCTAACATGATGGAGAAAAATAACCCAAACAGAATAGAAATACAAGCAAATCAAAGAGTCGTGTTGTATAGTTGAACTTGCCTTTTCTATTATATAGTGTAGGAGTTATAAATCTAGTAAATTTTTTGTTGAAAGAGTTCTCCATGTGTTTTTACACTTATCAAATATGTGAATTCCTGTCTCCCCCATTTCTCTGTATCCTATTCAGTACATGTATTTTTAAATGCACATATAGAATCATACCTTGTATCACACGTATTTTCTTGTGAGGTGGCTGACTTGGCAGATACAAATTGTGAGAAGAGATCACTCCTCCTAAATGCTGTTGGAACTGAAAATTCAACCTATGGGTGGGCTTCCTAGTTGAACAACTTATACATAAATCCATGTTCAGTAAAATGAATGAATACTTTTGGATACGTGGATGATATATATTTCACGATTAATTTCGATTGGCATATATATTGCTAGTTTTTAATGTCTCTGTGTGTGTGTGTGTGTGTGTGTGTGTGTGTATACACACACACTGTCCAGATTTTACTAAATATGAAATATATGTGTCTTTTGGCCACTCTTTTGGAAGCCTTACCTGTGAGAGTTCTGTAGAGCTTTCATTGAAATGAGCTTCCTCAACATTTAATGGTTCCTGAATTAATTGTAACCCACAGTGCCTCCAACGTCATCCTTGAAAAATGGCTCAGTAAATACCATAAAATGTTTGAAATTCCCATGACCAGGTGTCACTGGAGAACCTTTGGAAGTCTTCTTACTGATCATGAGTGTACCAGACAGTGCCTTGTTTGACTTGTTTTCTTAAAAATTGTGTAGAACAAAGATGCCAGTAAGTTGTAGCCTGCTGAGAAGTGGGCCCAGAGCTGTGGTGAGCAGGTGTATGATAAAACATCTGTGGTGGGGCCATGTGGTTCTGCCATTGACTTCCAAATGGATTTTGGCTGACATGGTGCAGCCAGCAGACCCTTATATGTAAAGGCATCTTGTTATATGGAGAGGTTTTAGGGCAATGATCAGAATCAGTTTGTTATGGACAAGGGGCCAAGCTATGTGGGATAGAAGGCTGGTTGGTGAATTCGTCTGCAGACCCTGACCCTCTACACATGACATAACTCCCTCAAGCACTGTTTCCCAGTTGAACTCCTTGTATTTCATGAAGCAAATACCAAAACACCAGTGCAGAAACAAGAAACATCACGAAAATTGTAGGAGGAACAATTGGCTTCACAGTCAAGAAAGGGAGACACCTAGCCCCCAGTGTCCACAGTTTACCTACAAAGAGAGAATACAGCACTGCTGCCTCATGTTCTTTGGATAATAAGAAACCAAGTCCTCCAGGTCACATAAATGCAGACCCATCTTTGATGGTATCACTACAAAGGAAGCTAAAGCTCCTGACAACAACATATATTTCAAGTGCCCAACCTCAGGGGCAGTTTCTCAAGAAGTCTTTAGGCCAACAAAGTTCCACGATTGTGGAGTGTTCATCCTGTCCCTTACTTTTGAAAACTCCTCTACAACCCCCAAGGTTGTGATCTCCTGAGCATTTTCTATTCCAGATATGTATTCACCGATTTACTAATTCTTCTCCTCTAACTGTGTCTTACTTGGGGTGAAGGTAATGTCAAGGCATTGTTCTAAATGAGAATGTGTAGATTTTTTGTAGCACATATTTGCATACACAATGGATTCATTTTCCTATTTTCCATTCGAATTACTGAAATCTGACACCAACCCATAACCTACTAGAGTCTGCCCACTAATCCTAATATGATGGAGAAAAATAACCCAAGCAGAATAGAAATACAAGCAGTTCAGAGGAGGCATGGTGTATTGTTGGACTTGCCTTTTGCATGATAAAGTGTAGGTGTTATAAATCTGGTAAATTTTTAATTGAAATATTTCTCCATGTGTTTTGAAAGGTATCAAATATGTGAATTCCTGTCTCCCTTTATCTGTTGCCTATTTAGCACATGTATTTTTATATGCACATATAGAATCCTACCTGGTACCACACGTAAATTCTTGTGAGATTGCTGACGTGGCAGATAAAGATTGTGAGAAGAGATCACTCCTCCTAAACGCTGTTGGAACTGAGAAGTCAACCTATGGGTGAGCTTCCTAGTTGAAAAACATTGTACATAAATCCATGTTCAGTAAAATAAATATTTTTGGATCTGTGTATGATATGTATTTCATGATGAATTTCGATTGTCATATATATTGCTGCTTTTTAATATCTCTGTGTGTGTTTTGTGAAAAATCTACACTCTCTAGATTTTTCAAAATATGAAATATATGTCTCTTATTATACACTACCTAAATTCATTCATGTTCATGTATGTGGTTTTATAATCAAATTTTCACAAGATTATTTTCAGAAATATTCATCCACCTCAAGTACATATTTTTTTTTCTAGTACTGAACACTCACTTCAGTGAAAGGTGCATACAAATCCTTATAGTTCTAAAGTAACTGACCCAGTTTAACATCAATGCAAGTAGATTACTATGGAAACGTTGTGTATTTTAATGTTCATTTTTATTCAGCACTGGTACATTACTATTTCTTCAATTTATGGACAACTTAGAAAATACATTTCATCCACATTTAACAAATTTAAAGGCATTTGGTACACTTTCAATCACTTCCTGCTTCAGATCACACGTATTCCTCCTTTTTTTTTTTGACTGGTCTTTTCATGATACTTCTTCCTAACGCATTATATTTGATTTCCATAATTATTTTGAAGCAAAACTCACACACTCTTTATGATAAACCATAACACTAATATTACCATTAGATGTATAATTGGTTGGAATGAATGATTGTATATCAATATAAGATTTCCTGTATATTTTCAGATATCAATTTATTCCAATTTCTAAAGTTGAAACCAGTTATATTATTTATTCACAGTATGGACTATTCATCCATTATCTCTATATTCATAGACACAGGGTACAACTTTTTTATTCCAAATACTAATTTATGAGTTTTCAGAATATAGCTCCCTTTAATGGTGGGAGAAATACTCATGTCACCAGATCTACATATATATTTTATCATAGTAATATTCTGGATTAAAAATTCAAAGGTCACACTTATGTTTGTACCAACGCCTAAATTGAATGTGAGTAAGAATTACTAAAAACATCCATGTCCAGGATGCCTAAGGCTCTCAAATGTCAATCCTATTGGTGAGGAGATATTTGTTTCATGCTAAGATTATATATTCAACCTCAACCCTGTTGAAAATGTCTAATCCTCTCACTCACTTTATACTTTGCCTTATTTCTTAATGTCACTATTGATATCTATTTTCCTACATATTTTGCCCAGTTCATCATAGTGACTGATTCTTCACATTTGCTGACATTTACATTCATTCTCTAACAAAAACCCTATTACTAAAAAAGTCTTGGTCCAACTCCTAGACTCACTCTTCTTCCAAAACTTACTATCTTCCTAATCCTCCCTACTACCACTTCTTGACTGGATGTTCTCTTCTACATTCAATCATCTGAGGTATAGTGTTTTATTCCATTCTATATCAATTTATCTCAGACCTCAGTGCAGAATGTAATTCAAAGCTAAGTATCCCAATCAAGGGCCCAATACCTCTCAGCGCTTCAAATCTTACCTAGATTTCTGTTTTCATACTTATATACACCTATATATTCTTATAAATATTGCAGGTTTCCAATACCATTATTCATCCAGCAGAATGATTCCTAATACAAATCGAACATGTTATTAATCCTAACTATACACAATTCCCTCAATCTCACTTTACAGAAGAGCAGGGACAGAGTTGATCTTACAATACAGGAATGTAGGGGACCTTCCAACTGCTGAGAACATCAAAGGTCCATGCAAAAATGATTCCTGGAGAAGATGTAGGCAGCAATAAAAGACCTGAGAGAGCAAAAGTATTCTTCCATGGCAAACAACCCAGTCAGGATGAAAGGATGTGTCTGAATCATCCTCTCTCTTCTTAATGTAGGGAAGATTGACCAAACTAGGCCTGTGCAGACAGGTGTTCCCAGATGCCTATGGTTTTTAAACCATTCTAACTTGTGAAAGTGTCACAGGAAGATGGGGCATCCTCCATCTTTTGAGACCCTAGGAAGCAAATGTTAGGAAAAAATGGTTGCCAAGGCAGTGACGTCATTCAGTTCCTGAAGGAAGTAACCTCACTTCACATCCTTGTTGATGGAACTCTCCGAATTTGGGTTCCAGGAAGCCAGGCACCCAGACCCAGTCCCAGCCCCAGTCCCAGTGATCCCAATTGTTTGGATTTACCAAGGACAGAATCAGTCTTTCGTGGTACCTACTTATGTGAGGATGGCCAAATGTCAGGAAAGTTCTGAAGGGGGGCCCTTTCGGAGAAAGCATGTAGAGGCTCACTGCTGGCTCCTGACAACTTCACAGAGTTGTCCAAGGAGACCAGATCTGAGACAGGACAGGCCATTTCTGGGGAACATAGTATGATGCTCCAGTTAGAGGACACTCTGGATAGCTCCAAACGAACATGGGGAAAGAGGTGCCTTTGTGGGTGTGTGTGTGGGTTTGTGGTTTTTTCTCATGTCCTGAGAATAGTTAGGAAAGGTGGTTTGTTTGGTTTCTAGTGAACTGTTTCTAGTTAGTCCTTTGAAAAGGTGAGTGTTTCTATGTCTGTGTATCCCAGTGTGTCCGTAGTTGTAGACATTAAAAAAGAGAATGTCTCAGTGGGTGTGTCCTGTCAAGGAGAAAACTTCCCAACATTCATCCTGCCCAATTCATGAATGGACTGTGGCTTGCCTTATCACTGGGAAACACCTACTATCTTCCTACGTTCCTGTATTCTTCCTGAATTCTGGCCACTCTCCAGAATAGGCTCATGGTTTTGTGTCCATGATATGGACCCCTTCCAAGCTCTGTGACATGGCCATGTTTTGAATACCTGAAGGGAATGGCAAGCATCTCAGAAAACTCAGATATCAATGTGACCAGTAAAGTCTCAGTGGAGAAACCCTGCTTTGGTCCTTTTGATTACCTATTGTTATGTTGCCCTGAATATCAGGAAAGTCTTTGCCTCAGGCCACGCCTTTGTGAAGCCAGAAGAAAACAGTTTTCACATGGAAATGAATGGGAATTACCTTTGTGTTTTACAATAATACCTTCAGAGTTTAGGCTCTCATAAACTTAAAAATACATTTAGATTGTATCTCAGTGTAGAAAGTATGATGGAACTGTAAATATCTTATTGAAAAGAAGTCCAATTATAGAACACAAATGACAGACATAAATCTCCAACATGTTTTACTTTTAAGCCTAGAATTACCATACAACCTTAGAACACCAGCTTGATACAATGCTCTTTTGAAGCTTCTACCTTACAGACTTGTATACCTGGAAGATATGAACACATTAACACCACAATTACATTGATGTTTTTGTATTAATCAAGTTTAGCTTTTTAAAGAAATAACATGGCACAATTTTGTAAAAACAGTACTAGTTTAACCAGCTGTTTAATTTTTTAAGATTACTTGCTCAAAACTTACACATATAACCAACTTACACAAAACTTTTTTATTATTAAACCTTTTAATTACTTAATCATATAGACTCTCTTATCCAGAAACACATTTTCCCTCTATTAAATCTATATCTAGAACCTTTTAGTTTCTCTTTTCCATTTGTTAACCTCTTTCTGTTCACATTTTGAAACAATACATGTAAATTTCTGAATTTAAGCAGATTATTTTATAGACATCAACATTATAATAGGGCGTTTTTGAACACCTAGAAAACTTATAGGCCTATTTTTAAAGACATCTTTATTTTTATTTTTTTACCCAATTTGAATTGAACCATTTGAATCACGTGAATCAAAGATATTTGAATCCATTTTTAAATTTCTCATGAGCGCTCCTCATCTATCAATTGTCATATCACTGCATTATATATTGACTTACACACATACAGGCATACCGACATACAAAACATAACACAAATGTAACACATAACACAATAGTAAAGGCCTTGTAGCTTTTTCAGGTGAAATCTCCATTGCAATGTTTAAAAACTCCACAGTTGATCAAAGATAGATCTGATCCGAAAACATTTACCGATCTGCAGGATAAAGATTATGAGCTCAAAAAAAAAAAAATAATAATACAGAATCTAAGAAAAAGCAAGAGTCCTAAAAAAGATGACTATTCAGTAATTAGTAAATACCATATAATGTACTTATTCGTTGAGTCTAGTTTGAGTTCAGGTAAACATAAACTTTTACTCCTTTTTATCTGTCTCTTCCTGATTGCATATCAACTTAAGTCCTGACTGAGGTCTCGAAAACTGGAAAGACGCGAATTTTGAGCAGAAACCTCATGCCTAAGGCATTATAGCTATGTCATAATTTCCAGGTTTGAATGTTGAAAATTATGATGCAAGTTCAAGATGTAATTCTCAAAATTTTATATCTTTAGATTTTTCTACACTAGAAAAATTTGCTCACACAAAACTGAAAATTGGATCATTTTTTTGATAATATAAATGGCACCATCACAAAAAAGTTTCTATAAGATAATAACCCACTTTCTTTGTTCTGAAATTTCAAAAGTAGTATTAAGTTACATTAAATTGGCTGAAAAATTTTTTAAAAAACCACACACTGCCATGGGTATCCGAAATTAAGCTTTAAATATTTCCAAGATTGTTGCTAATTAATGCCATTTCAATAAGCCAGATGAACCTTTTAATTTAGCACCATTTTTTTTAAAATCTTACACACTGAGGGGAACAGATACCATATCATAATTTATTTTCTTTGCCCAAGTTAATGCACTGGTATATCTAGTGGAATTTTCTCAGGCTACCTAGTTAAAAATTTAAACTCTTTAATATTTTTTTTTTAATCCTAAGTATTTAAGGTTTCTAGCATGAACTATCTGAAATCAAACTAAACAATTATTTAAACCCAACTTTATACTGTAAGATAGTGCAATGCTTTAGAAACCCATTTAGATACCAGATTGTTACAATAATAAATCATCTTTTAGATACACATTCAGCCAAGATCATCCCCAAGAAACAATCTATAATATCAACATATTACTGCATTCATTCTCCCTTTTGTTAAGCAAACAGAGGTGGAGTAATCCTTAAAGTGCAGGTAAGGAATAAGGGAGTTCCCCACAGCAAAATGGCTCGGGCAGCTGCTGGGAGTCCCTTAGCCTCGCTTTTTACTTACAGGATCAGTTCCTCTGGTTTGGTTTGACCCCAGGCACCAGGCGTATTCTATATCTCCCAACTTTTCAGTAGTCAGCTCCCAAATAGTTCATTTTCTGCTTGCAGTTTTTTGAGTTCTATGCTTCCCCAAGAGGGCAGAGTGGGGACTCCTTTAAAGTCCACTCTGGGGTGTCAAAATTTATGACTGAAGGTTTGGATCCCATCCCCAAATCCAATTAATGCCAATTTAATAATGAGGACAGGGTTTTGAGAAAAGTTTATGCGAGATATCAAAGTTCTTAGACCCCATGCATTTCCCTCTGCAGTTGGCGTGCTCAACCCAACTATGGAAAGAAAAGAAAACAGTGCTTCCCTAATCTCGCTTAACAAAGGGGAGTAAAGTACATCAAAGTTCTTTAAAACACAGCTAAGAGAGGTGTAAAAGGTGAGAACAGAAAAGCTGGCGGTTCTATTGACTTTTGGTCCCTCACAGGAGAAGCATTAGGTTAAAATTTAGCTAAAGTTACTTCCACACATCTAAGGCAGGTTGGAACACGGGACTCTGCATCGGTCCACACAATGCCATCACATTTAACAGAAACACAGACAAAAAGACACACAAAGACCATCATGCAGCTCCCGTTTGTTCACAACCCTAAGATCTTCAAACTTGTGACTCAGTGAGAATGGAGGGAAGAGGGGGAGGTGCAGAAGGTTTGAGTGATAGGATCGTGGGCAAAGGGGTCAGGTTGGAGCCAGGGACCAGAAAAGGCTTCAAGGACAGAGGCATGAAATGGCTTTGGCCCGTAATGAGAGTTACTCAAACAGAGACAACGACAATACAAACGTGACACAAACACGGACACACAGTTAACGTTTAACACGAGTTCAGAAGGAGAGATTAGAACCTAGTAACTGGCAAAACCTGATGGGTTAGACCACAAAGACAGACAGTGAATTCAACCTGAGAGACATAAGTAGCCAGCAAGACCTGTCAGGTTGGCAGCAGAGTCACCTAATTAGGACACATCCGTCCCTCCCCGAATCGTCCAAGGAGTCCCTTGCAAGGACGTGGTCTGTGGCTTCAGGACACGTCTGTCCACCACCGCCAGTGGGAACTTACGCTCTCTGCTGGCAGCCACTCTGCCAACAAAAACCGAAAACCGAAAAACCAAACCTGGTAGGGAAGATGGCCGCTGCGTACGGGGGTTGCTGAAATGCTGAGTGTGGTGCTCAGTGCAGCGGCTTTAATTGAGTTTCCGTGCAGTTGGTTAGAGCTCCTTTTACCGTTAATCTGTGGTAGACCACTTGCCAAGCAGCAGGAAGAACAAAGAGATGGAAAAAGAGACGCTTGGCTGCTCAAAGCCATGGGCGCTTTGCGCGCATCTGCTTCCTCTTTCGCTTCGCTCCAGGCAGAGAACCTGAATGTGTAATCAGCAGTGGATTGTAAGTACCTGATGCAAAGAAAGCTCAGTTACTTCCGCCCCCTTTTTTAAAATATTTTTATATACAGGGAGAGTTTATGGACTGGGATTGTTCGCTGGGCTGTGGTTTCTGTGCCGAAAATCCACTCCTCAGGAGCCACCATTTGCTTTCTGCTGGCTGTCTTGATGACTCTGTCTAAATTGTCCGGCTGCCACATCTAGAGGTTGGAGCTGGGCTAAGGGCCGAGTCCTGTCCTCTGAAGGCTGGACCGTGGCCTCGAGCGCCTAGGTCGCCTGTTCGCCGCTGCACCTTCGGGCAGAGCCTGTCTCTGGGGTCATTCTGCATTCCCCTGCTAAGGGACCTGTGCTCTGGAGGAGGGGTCCGGAGAGCCATGGTGGCAGCTGCTTGGGCCCCAGGGGATGGGCACCGGGCTGAGGAGCAATGGAGGCCGCGGTGGTTCCACTATAGTCACAGTCGAGCGCAGCACCCATGAGCGCGGCTAACGTGAGCATGGTCCAGAGGCAGAGGCAATGGCGGCAAGGATTCATTTCTAGAAATCTGGACTGGAAACAGAAGCAGTAGTGTTACAATCCCAAGAACTTGCTTATTCCAGGAAGCTGTAAGGGTAACATGAATATCATTGAGGAGATCTAACATGGTGGCAGGTGCAGAGAGATCAAGTCTCTGACATCTTCAAATGTGCGGGCATAGGGAGCCGTAAACTGTCTAAATGCTGTTTGCTCAGGATCACTAGGCAATGCTCAGCTGATGTGGATCTGGGGCATACAATCTGGGCCCCTCAGAACACACACACCAGGTCCGGATATGCTGCATTCAACCTCCAGTTCGCCTGCTTCTCATGACTCAGCACTAAATATCCCGCTGAAATAATTGGTCGGCCCTTCTGAATTTACAGAGGTAAAAGCCAACTGAGCCTTCATAGGCAGTGGCCAAAGGACTGAAATGGGGCTTGGGAAAGTCAGTCAGGACTCACCCGTTGCATTGGTCACCCGGCAAAGGGAAAGAACGGTCACCATTTACACGAGATACCACCATGGCAGAGAACTGACATCACGAGTGGAGGAGATATCTTCACTGAAACCTTTGTGACAGGTGTTTAATCCCCTAGCCATCTCTCTCCACACAGTGGAGAAACCTTAAGAGCCCCTCCCAGCTCTTTCATAAGGGGCCCTCCTAGCTCTCCTGTGAGCTCCATAGCCAGACCGAGGGAATCAGGAGTGGCATTGGACTTGCGTTCAGGAGCTCTCGGCTACCGCTCCCACCAGTGCAGACAACTGAGGTCTCTTGCACCAGCTACCAGGGGCGTGGCTCCTGGAGGGCAAGCAAATTTGCTGAGGGTTCTCAGCCCCAAGCTCTACAAACTTAGGGGCTGAGGGAGGCAAACAGGGAGAGTGTGCCCAGGTATTCATGAAAACAGGGCTCCCAGGAGCAGCAGAACTGGCGTGTAGCCAGTATTGTGGTGAGCGGGGCCTGGTTTGAGGAAACACAAGAGAAGGCCCTAGGCACTCAGGATTGGAGACCCACCCAGTCTGGGACATAGAGCTGCTGCACAGTTAATGGTTCCCACCTTTGAGAGGAGAAGCTTGGCCCAGTGGGCACAGCACCACCTACTTTAAGAGAAGTTAATCGAAATCTATGACTGCATTTATGGTTTATTTTCTTTTTCTTTCATTTTTATTTTTTGTTGGTGTAGTTGTTCTTTAACTTATTTTATGTTTTCAATTTTTTTATTTTATTATTAGTAGTATTATTTCTTTAAATTTTAATTTTCATTTTTTTATTATCATTATTATTTTTTTTTAATTTCTTCCTTTCTTTATTTTCAATTTTTTTTCTTTTTGTTATTTCTGTAGGTGTTATAAGTACCACCTGGTATGGTCCTTTCCAGTGGGGTTCCAGGGATGACACCTGATGTCATCTTACGTAGACAAAGTCTCTTACTTGATATCGATGTGGAGTCCCCTTGTCCCCAGGTTGGTAGGCAGTGGCCAGCCGTTTTCACAGGTATCCCTGAGTTCTTTCAAGAGCTTTAAATCTGTCAAGCAAGGGGTGTGAAAGGGATCGTTAGGTCTTAGAGTTGGGGTTAGGTCCCTTCCTGGAGGAGGGGCACAATAGAGAATTTCATAGGGGGTGAGGTTACACAAAAAACAGAGTGAGTATTTCCTTCATGAAACAGTGCATAAGGCAGTAGCATAGTACAATCTTTTATTCCGGTCTCTAAGCTTAATTTTTTAAGGTCTGTTTAATGGTTATATTCATTCTTTCCACCTGTCCTAAACTCTGGGGTATATAAGCACAATGTAACTTCCAATTAATCCCCAGGGTCCTCGCTAACCCCTTACTTATCTGGCCCACGAACGCTGGTCCAGTATCAGACCCTTTTAACTTAGGCAGTCCATATCTTGGAAAAATATCTTCTAGGATCTTCTTGACCAAAATTTGCGCTATTTCTTTTCTTTTCTTTTTTCTTTTATTTTGAGGGGAAGGCTTCAATCCATCCTTAAAATGTACCTACAAAGACTAAGAGATATTTAAGTCTATACCTTGCTGGCTTAATTTAAGTAAAGTTCACTTCCCAGAATTGTCCTGGTTTGGTACCTCGTAGGTGCTTTCCTGCAGGAAGCTTGGAAGGGTAAGCATTTACTAATTGATGGACCCGACAGGCTTTTGTTACCCATTCAGTTATTTCCTTCACTGTGAGTCGGTTAGTGGAAAACTCTGTTCTTGATCCTTCAGGAATGCCTGCAGATTCTTTGAACCATGGTGAGTGAGTTGATGTACATTTTCTACTGACATAGTTAGAGCCGTGACTCTTGGAATTTCTACTGAAGGATTTAGAAATTCCACTTGGGGGCCTTCAGGGTTAAAAGTTATTTTGGCCCAGAGCTTGGTGAGCAGATCTCTGCCCATCAATGGGGCCAGGCATTCTGGGATTACTAGGGAGAAATGATGGATTTTTCCTTTCCCCAAGTCAATGGTCCTCTTAGTTGTCCAAGTCCGATATTTACTGCCATTAGTTTTTTGAACTAGAGACCTTTTATTAGATAGAGCGCCTATTGTGGCTTTAAGGGCTGAGTATATTGCCCCTGTATCCAGTTTACTGTGGTCTCCTCCACTTCAAAAGTTTCCCTGAGCTCGGGGAAGGGATATGAGACCCGACTTTCTTAGTCATCCTCCAGAGTCAGAATGGCTGGCTGGCCTGGCTGTCACTTTCTAAGGCAATTTTGACCCAGTGTCCTTTTTCTTTAGAGTAGGCACATTGATCTGAGGCCAGGGGTGGCCTCTGTCGTGGGCCAACTTATCCCTTCTTGTCTCCCTGTTTCTTAATTTCTGGCCTATTTGTTGTTGTGACCAGGACCTTAGTCAACACCTTAGTCTGCCTTTTGCTTCATTAACCTCACTTTGCTCCCTTCTCTTCCTCAGTTTCTCTCTTATAGTATATCTTCTCAGATTCTCTGACGAAATCTCTCAAAGTGATATCTTGTAATCAATCTAAGCTTTGTAAATTTGTTTTAATATCGATTGCAGTTTGCCCATCATGACAATTGCCTTCTGATTCTCTGCCTGAGGATCAAAAGGAATATATGTCCTATATGACTCCATAATTCTCTCTAGAAACATAGAGGGAGATTCATCTGGCCCTTGAATAATCTCTCTTACCTTGGCCAAATTAGTTGGTCACTAGCGGCTGTTTGGAGACCCAGTATTAGAGCCCAGCTATAAGTGGACCGAAGCTCCCTACTTTCAAAGGTGTTGGGGTCACAGTTGGGTCGGTTAAAGGGAAAGCCGGCTTTGATTATGTTGGGTAGTTGTGTCGGATGAACATCTGGTGCGAGGATATTTTTTTCTAGGTTCCTGGAGGATTCCCTTTTGTTCCTCTGTCTTGAAGAGAGTTCCTAGGAGTTGTTGGCAGTCTTCTGAAGTAGGCTGTTGTGAAAACATTAATGACTCAACCACACCTGAGAGCTGTGTTGGGTACTCGGAAAAGGGGGATTGTAATTTTTTAAGTTATATAGGTCTGGAGAGAGGCCAATACTGGTAGGCTTGCATTTTTCCCCCATGGCCATCGATAACCATTGGCCTCTAGGGAAGGAGGGGGAGCATCCCGAGAGTTCCAGGGTTTTCAATATTTTGCCACCAGCGCATTCCTTTAGCTGGGCCAGCTTCCTCCATGGGAGAAGGTGCTGTGTGTGCCACAGGGAAATTATCTGGAGGGCGCTGGGCTGGCTTAGCTTCCTGCAATGGACGAGAGGCTGAGTCAGCAGCAGGGGAATCACTTAGAGTGTGTTGGGGGCTGGGGAACCAGGGCAGGGGGTAAGGAGGGGGAGGAGAGTCCAGTAGAGTCAAATCTGGTGACTCAGGGAGAACAGAGGGTGGAGGAGAAGAAGAAGAAGAGTGTTTGAGAGTTCCTGGGGGAAGAAGTTGGAGCAGGGGCAGCGGCAAGGATAGGCTTCACCAATGGAGGAGGAGCTTTGCAGAGGTCCTGCTGAGTTAAGATACATGGCTGTTGATCCAGATGGCTATGTGGCCCTGGCTAAAAGCCAATATCTCTGACTTTTTAAAATAGTGGGAAGTAGAAAGATCCTTCTAGGGGCCATTCAACTCCAAATGTTGGCCATTCTGAGGTACAGAGAATCTGCAACATCCGGCACTTTACTGAAAAAGAAAGATTCTGAGCCCTTAAGCGGACTTTGGTGCAGTGATCAAGGGTCAGGGAAAAAGGCATTGAAGTGCGCTGTCCCATAATGAAAGATACACAAACAGTGAAAGCAACGACACATGACACAGACAAGACAAGACAATAAAGACAGGCAATGGACGTCCAACACTGAGACCAGGACTGAGTTGCCAGCAAAACCCGATGGGCTGGCAATACCGAATCCGAATCAAAATATCACTGAGTCGAGGAGACTATTGTTCCTCAATTTCCGGAGTCCTCTGTGGTGTCCTCCAGAGACATGGCTTGAGTTCTGTAACACCACTGTCAGGCATCGTCAGAGAGAGCTCACACTCTTCATTGACAGTCAATTTGCCAAACCCTAACCTGAAACCTGAAACCAGAAAGAGGCGCCTTACTTACCTGAGAGGGGTCCTTTGGGATCTCTTGTCCACAACTGCTCGATCTAGGTGGAACCTCCATATGTAAAGGTCGGGCTACCGTCAGAAGAAGGGACAACCAAGAGACTTTATCATGCAACAGCAAAGGATTTACTGGGGGTCCAGCATGTTTGAGCTCAGAACTCACTTGAACAGAGCAGAGAGCCCTGAGAACAGCTTAAGTAGAGCTTATATACTTTCCTTGGAGAGGGCAGAGAGGGAAGTTTATTGATGAGTCTGGGCGACTGGGCGGTTTGCGTGCAACCAGGTGAGGGAGTACATTCTGCAGTTTGGCAGTAGGGAACGGCACATTCTGGGAACAAGATTAGCAAATATTCTCAAAATTTCAAAAGTGTTTTGTTAAGCATACAGAAAAACAGGAAGTGACAAGTACCTATTTTATTAAGCTTTCACTACTGACTATCCATTTTTTACTGGATGTTCTCTTCTACATTCAATCATCCAAGGTACAAGGTCCTATGCCCCTGTATATGGATTTATCTGAGACAACTTTGCAGAAAGTAATTCAAAGATATGGATATCAATCAGGGGCCCAATGCCCTTCTGGGCTTCAAATCTTATTTAGATTTCTGTTTTCATACATACATTTCACCTACGTTTTATATATATATATATATATATATATCATAGTATATATATTTCATCCACGATTTCACAAATTTACAGGCATTTGTTTCACGTTCAATCAATTCCTTCTTCAGAACACATGTATTCCTCCAGGTCTCTTGACTGGTCTTTTCATGAGACTTCTTGCCAAACACATTATTATTGATTTCCATAATCACTTTTGAAGCAAAACTCACACACTGTTCATGATAAACCATAACCCTAATATTACCATTAAATGTGGAACTGGTTGGAATGAATGATTGTATATCAATATAAGATTTTCTGTATATTTTCATGTATCAATTCAAAAAATTATTTAAAATTGGAACCAGTTATATTATTTATTCTCAGTATGGTCTATTCATGCATTATCTCTATATCCAAAGACACAGCGTACACCTATTGTACCCCCAATACTAATTTATACGTCTTCAAAATATTGCTCAAAGAAATGGTGGAAGAAATACTCATGTCACCTGATCTCCTTATACATTTTATCACAGTAATATTCTGGACACAAAAAGCAAAGTTTACACTTATGATTGTACCAGAGCTTTCATTGAAATGAGCTTCCTCACCATTTAATGGTTCCTGAATGAATTGTAAGCCACAATGGCTCCAACTTCAACCTTGTAAAATGGATAGATGAATACCATGAAATTTTTGAAATTCGCATGACGAGGTGGCAATGAAGAACATTTGGATGTCCTGTTGCTGATCATTATTATACCAGACAGTGCCTTGATTGATGGGTATAATGAAAATGGTGTAGAACTGAGATGCCGGTTAGTTGAAAACTGCAGAGTAGTTGGCCCAGAGCAGTGATGTGCAGGTGTGTGATAAAATATTTGTGGTGGTGCCATGTGGATCTGCCATTGACTTCCAAATGGCTTTTAGCTGATATGGTGCACCAAGCAGACCCTTATATGTAAAGGTGTCTTGTTATATGGAGAGGTTTCAGGGCAATGTTTAGAATCAGTTTGCTATCATCAAGGGGGCAAGCATATGGGATAGAAGCATGGTTGGTGCGTTCTCCTGCAGACTCTGAACCACCACATGTCACAAAACTCCCTCCAACACTGTGTCCCAGTTGAACTCCTTGTATTTCGTGAAGCAAATACCAATCTCCCAGTGCAGCAGCAAGAAACACCACGAAAATTGGAGGATGACCAAATGGCTTCACAGTCCACATGGGAGACACTTCGGCCCAGTGGCCTCAGTTTATCTACAAAGAGAGAATTCAGCACCGCTGCCTCATGATGATTGGAAAATAAGAAACCATGTTCTCCAGGTAACATAGATGCAGACCCAGCTTTGATGGTTTCATGACAAATGAAGATAAAGCTCCTGACAACAACATATATTTCAAGTGCCACACCTCAGAGGCAGTTTCTCCAGAATTCTTTTGGCCAGCAGAGCTCCATGGTTTTGTAGTGTTTACACTATCCTGTACTTTTGGAAACTCCTCTACCAGCTTCCAGGTTGGGAACTCCTGAGCATTTTCCATTCCAGATTTGTATTCACAGATTTTCAAACTCTTCCCCTCTAATTGTGTCTCACTGGGCCAAAGGTAATGTCAAGGCATTGTTCTGGATGAGAGTTGGAAGTTTATTGTGTAGCACATATTTGCATACACATTGGATTCATTATCCTATTTACCATTTGAAATACTGAATCCCTAACACTAACCCATACCCTAATAGACTCTGACTACTTATCCTAAAATAATGGAGAAAAAGAAACCTAACAGGATAGAAATACAGGCCTTTCATAGGAGGCATGGTGTATACTTGGATTTTCCTTCTGCTTTATCAAGGGTATGTGTTATCATTCTTGTCAACCTTTCATTGGAATATTTCTCCATGAGTTTTTAAAGTTAACACATATGTAAATTCCTGTCTCCTTTTCTGTGTAGCCTATTCAGAACGTGTATATTTTTATGCATATATAGACTTCTACCTGGTATCACACGTACATTCTTGTGAGCAAACTGACTTTGGAATTTACAAATTATGAGAATACATCACTGCCCCTAAATACTGATGGAACTGAAAATTCAACCTATCGGTGAGCTTCCTAGTGAACAACATTAAACATAAATCCATGTTCAGTAAAATTAATATTTTTAGGTATGTGGATGATATATATTTCGATAAATTTCGATTGGCATATATATTGCTACATTTTAATGTGTGTGTGTGTGTGTGTGTGTGTGTGTGTGTGTGTGTGTATATATACTCTCCAGATTTTCCAAAATATGAAATATATGTGTCTTATTATACACTCTGTAAATTCATTCTAGTTCGTGTATGTGGATTTATAATCAACATTTCACATTTCACAAGATTATTCTCAGAAATATTCAACCACCTGAAATACATATTTGTTTCCTAGTACTGAAAACTAACTTCAGTGAATGGTCCTTATATATCCTAATATTTCTATAGTAACTAACCAGGATTAACATCAATGCAGTTAGATTCCTATGGGACATGATATGTATTTTGAAGTTTGTTTTTATTCAACACTGGTACATTACTTTTTCTTCAGTTTATGGACATCATAGGATATATCCTTTCATCCACAAGTTCACAAATTTATAGGCATTTGGTTCACTTTCAATCACTTCCTCTTTCTGAAAACATGTATTCCTTTATGATTATTTAGTGGTCTTTTCACTAGACTTCTTTCTAAACATATTATTTTCGATTCTTTAATCATTTTTGAAGCAAAACTCACACACACTTCATGATAAACCGTAACCCTAATGTTACCATTAGAAGTACACAAAGTACACCTATTTGTACTCCCAATACTAATTGATACATGTTCAAAATATTGCTCCCAGAAATGGTGGAAGAAATACTCATGTCACCTGATCTACATATACATTTTATCACAGTGATATTCTGGACACAAAATGCAAAGATCACACTGATGATTGTAACAAAGCCTAAATGGAAAGTGAGCATGAATTACTAAAAACATCCATGTCCAGGTTACTTAATGCTCTCAAATGTCAATCCTATTGGTGACTACATGTTTGTTTCTTCCTTAGATTATATATTCAACCTCAACCCTGTGAAAATGTTTAATCCTATTACTCACTTTATAATTTGTCTGATTTCCTAATGTCTCTATTGATATCTGCTTTCCTACATATTTTCCCCAGTTCATCAATGTGACTGACTCTTCACATGTGCTGATATTTACATTCACTCTCTACCCGAAACCCTTTTGCTGAAGAACTTTTGGTCCAGATCCTATATTCACTCTTCTTTCTAAACCTTCCGACTATCTTCCTAATCCTACCGACTCTCACTTTTTGACTGGATGTTGTCTTCCACATTCAGTCATCCAAGTCACAAGGTCCTATGCCATTGTATATCGATTTATCAGAGACATCTGTGCAGAACATAATTCAAAGCTAAGTATCCCAATCAAGGGCTCAATAGCCGTCCGGGCTTCAAATCTTACATACATTTCGGTTTTCATACTTACATTTCACCGTATATTCTTTTAAATATTGCAGGTTCCAAATACCATTATTCATCCCCCAAATTATTTCTAACCCAAAATCGAACCTGTTGTTAATCCTAAGCATACACTCTTCCCTCAATCTAACTACAGAAGAGCATGGACAGAGTTGGTCTTACAATAGAGGAATGTAGGTGATCTTCCACCTGCTGAGAACCTCAGAGTTCCATGCAGATATGATCCTTGGAAAAGTTGTAGGCAGCTATGAAGGACCTGAGAGAGCAAAACTTATTTTACATGGCAAACAACCTGGAGAGGATGAAAGGATGTGTCTGAATCAGCCTCTCTCTTCTTAATGTAGAGAAGATGGACCAAAGCAGGCCTGTGTGGAGAGAAGTTCCCCGTTGACTATGGTTGATATACCATTCTGACTTGTGAAAGTGTCACAGGAAGTAGGAGCACCCTCCATCTCATGGGACCATTTGAAGCAACTGTTAGAACAAAGTGGTTGCCAGGGCAGTGACCTCATTCATTTTTGAAGAAAGTGACTTCACCTCACTTACTTGGTGATGGAACTCTCTGAACTTGGGATCCAGGAAGCCAGGCACCCAGAGATAGTCCCAGTCGCTGTCCCAGTGGGATAACTTGTTTCGATTTACCAAGGACAGACAGTCTTTTTTGGTATCTACTGATGTGAAGATGGACAAATGCCAGGAGAGCTCTGTAGAGGGACCTTTCCTAAGAAAGCAGGTAGTCTCTCACAGTTGGTTCCTGACAACTTCACAGAGTTGGCCGAGGAGACCTGATCTGAGACAGGACAGGCCAATTCAGGGTAACATACTATGGTCGACCAGTCCGAGGACACTCTGGATAGTCAAAGACTTATTGGGGGTAGGAAGTGCCTTTGTGGTTGTTGGTGTAAGTTTGTGGTTTTTATTCATGTTCTCAGAATAGGTAGGAAAGGCAGTTTGTTTGGTATGGAGTGGAGTACTTCTAGAAAGCCGTTTGACAAGGCTAGTGTCTGTGTATCCCACTGTGTCCGTGTTTGTAGACATGAGAAAAGAGAATGCATCAATGAATACGTCCTGTCTAGTAGAAAGCTTCCCAGCATTCATCCTACCCAATTTATGAGTGGATTGTAGCTTGACTTATGGATGAGCAATCCCTACTATCCTCCTATGTTCCTGTTTTCTTCCCGAATTCTGGCCACTATCCAGAATAGGCTCATGTTTTTGTGTCCAAGATATGTGCCACCTCCAAGCTCTGTGACATGGCCATGTACTGGATAGCAGAATGGAGTGGCGAGCATCGCAGAAAATGCAGATATCAATGTGACCAGGAAAGTCTCAGTGGAGAAACCCTGCTTTGGGCCTTTTGCTTACCTATTGTTCGGTTGCCCTGAGTGTAAGAAAGTTTCTTGCCTCAGGCCACCCCTTTTTGAAGCCTGAAGAAAACAGTTTTCAAATGGAAATTAATGGGCATCACCTGTAGCTCTTTGGTTAATTGCTTTGGAAAGGGATGTGTCTGAATAAGCCTCTTGTCCTTGTGTCAGGCTATGAGTTTGATTCTCAGCACCTGATGGATCTAAAGTACATTCCCATGTGTGTATCGAAAACCGAAATGTAAAAATATCAGTCATTCTGGAAGAAGTCTCTTGCCTTTCTCTGTTAGGTTCCTGACCTCCATCAAGTGAGAATATGGATCCTTTGGTTAAAATGAGTTCTTCAAAGGCCTGCAGAGGGTAGAAAATAGGTGCTTGTGTTTCCTCATTACTCCAAATCACATAAAGAATCTATACCTGACAGTCAGTAGGCCTCAAATTGGAGAATCAGAGCAGTATTAACGGCAGGCTTATTTGATCACTCCAGGTTCAGAGGAAAGGGGTCCAGTCCACCCTTACTTTAGGCAAAAGAGGGGCAAGGGAGCATATTTTGGACACTGTCTTGGGCTGCACCCATCATGTAAACCTTCAGCCAGAGGTTTTGATGAGTGTCTCAATGGAAGAAGATGTGGGCCATGTGGGAGTGTTTTGGTTTTAATTGTGGTTGGAAGAGATTACTTGGTCCACCTCAGCTGGAACTCTGGTGTGTTTCCCCTAAGAGACTGAGTTCTGGAACTGAACTCATACAAGTATTGCCATGAATTGCGTTGGGATTTTAGGAGGCCACGCATGAGAGTCGCCATTGGAAACTGAGATCTAGGCTCAGGGTGGCTTTCCACACAGCACTGGGAATCTCAGCCAGGATATCACATGATTTTTTTCTGAAAGTCTTGGCAGACATAGTTGAGAGTCAAAACAAACATGGACCTCACTTTGTAGACCTCAATGGGCCTGGATTCACGTGACCATTTTGCCACTTTTTTGGATGACTTGCCTGTGAGAGTTCTCCAGAGCATTCATTGAAATGAGCTTCCTCACCATTGAATGGTTCCTAAAATAATTGGAACTCACAGTGCCTCCAATATCATCCTTGAAAAATGGCTAGATAAATACCATGACATTTTTGAAATTCCCTTGACCAGGTGGTACAGGAGAACCTTTGGATGTACTGTTGCTGATCCTGAGTGTACCAGACAATGCCTTGATTGACTGGGTTTCATGAAAATGGTGTAGAACAGAGATGCCAGTAAGTTGGAGCCTACTGAGTAGTTGACCAAGAGCAGTGGTGTGCAGTTTTGTGATAAAATTTCTGTCCTGGGGCCTTGTGGATCTGCCTTTGACTTCCAAATGGCTTGTGGCTGACATGGTGCATCCTGCAGACTCTTATATGTAAAGGCATCTTTTTATAAGTAGAGGTTTAACCAAAATGTTCACAATCAGGTTATTATGGTCAAGGGGGCAAACTATGTGGGATAGAAGCCTCTTGGTGCATTCTCCGAGATCCTGACCCACCATACCTGACAGAACTCCCTCCAGATCTGAGTCCCAGTTGAGCTCCTTGTATTCCGTGAAGCAAATACCAAATTTCCAGTGCAGCACCAAGAAACACCACGAAATGTGGAGGATGACCAAATGGACTCACAGTCAACATGTGGATACACTTAGCCCCCGTGGCAACAATTTGCCTACAAAGAGAGAATTCAGCACTACTGCCTCATGTTCATTGGAAAATAAGAAAGCATATCCTCCAGGTCACAGAGAATCAGACCTAGCTTTGATGGTCTCACTAGAAAGGAAGCTAAAGCTCCTGACAACAACATATATTTCAAGTGCCCATCCTTAGAGGCAGTTTATCAAGAAGTCTTTAGGCAAGCAAAGGTCCATGTTTGTGGAGTGGTTTACCCTGTCTCTTACTTTTGGAAATTCCTCTACCATATCCAAGGTTGTGAACTCCTGTTAATTTTCCATTGCAGATATGTATTCAAAGATTTTCTAACTCTTCTCCTCTAATTGTGTCTTACTTGGGGCGAAGGTGATGTCTAGGCATTGTTCTGGATGAGAGTGGGAAGATTTTGTGTAGCACATATTTGCATACACATTGCATTCATTTTCCTATTTTTCATACGAAATACTGAATCCCTGACACTAACCCACACCCTTCTAGACTCTGAATACTAATCCTAATATGATGGAGGCAAATATCCCAAACACTAGAGAAATACAAGCAGTTCAGGGGAGGCATCATGTATAGTTGGACTGCCTTTTTGCATGATTTTTCGTAGGTGATACAAATCTAGAGAATTTTTAATTGAAATAGTTCTCCATTGATTTTAAAGTTCACTTATGTGTGAATTCCTGTCTCCATTTCTCTGGAGCCTATTCAGCACATGTATTTTTATATGCACAAATAGAATCCTACTTAGTATCACTCATACATTTTTGTGAAGTGGCTGACTTGGCAGAAAGAAATTCTGAGAAGAGATCACTCCTCCTAAATGCTTTTGGAACTGAAAATTCAACCTATGGGTGAGCTTCCTAGTTGAACAACATTATACATAAATCCATGTTCAGTAAAATGAATATATTTGAACCTGTGGATTATGTATATTTCATGATGAATTTTGTTTGGCATATATATTGCTACTTTTTAATGTGTCTGTGTGTGTTTTTTGTATATATATATATATATACACTCTCCTGACTTTTCAAAATATGTAATATTTGTGTCATATATACACTCCCTAAATTCATTCATGATAATTAATGTGGATTTATGATCAAATTTTCACAAGTTTATGCTCAGATATATTCATCCACCTGGAATATATTTTTGTTTCCTAGTACTGAAAACTAACTTTATTAAATGGTCCTTACAAATCCTATTGTTTCTACAGTAACTGACCCAGTTTAACATCAATGCAAGTAGATTCCAATGGGACATGATGTGTATTTTGACGTTTATTTTAATTAAACACTGTTACATACTATTTCTTCGGTTTTTGCACATCATAGGATATATATTTCATCCACAATTTAGTAAATTTATAGGCTTTTGTTATACTTACAATCACTTCCTGCTTCAGAACACATGTATTCCTCTATGTTTCTTGACTCGTCTTTTCATGAGACTTCATTCCAAATACATTATTTTCCATTTCCATAATCACTTTTGAAGCAAAACTCACACACCCTTCATGATAAAACATAACCCTAATATTACCATTTGATGTATAACTCGATGGAATGAATGATTGTATATCAATATAAGATTTCTTATATATTTTCAGATATCAATTCAATCCATTATTTAAAGTTGAAACAGTTATATTATTTATTCACAGTATTGTCAATTCATGCATTACTTCTATATTCATAGACACAGGGTACAACTTTTGTACCCCCAATACTAATTTATACGTCTTCAAAATATTGCTCCCAAAATGTTAGAAGAAATACTCATGTCACCTGATCTACATATACATTTTATCCCAGTAATATTCAGATCACAAAATGCAAAGGTCACACTTATGATTGTACCAAAGCCTAAATGGAAAGCAATCCTGGATTACTAAAAACATTCATGTCCAGGTTGCCTATTGCTCTCAAATGTCAATGATATTGGTTAGTACATATTTGTTTCTTCCTAAGTTTATATATTGAAACTCAACACTGTTGATAATGTCTAATCCCATCACTCACTTTATACGTTGCCTGATTTCATAATGTCTCTATTGATATCTGCTTTCCTACGTATTTTCTCCAGTTCATCCTATACTCACTCTTCGTCCTAATCCTACCAGCTATATTTCTAATCCTACCGACTATCCCTTTTTGAGTGGATGTTCTCTTCAACATTCAATCATCCAAGTAAAGGTCAGGCGAGCGTTGGAGGAAGAGTCCACCAAGAGACTATCTCATGAAACAGCAAAGGGTTTATTGGGGGTCCAGTATGCTGGTACTCAGAGCTCACTTGAATAGAGTAGAGAGCCCTGAGAAAAGCTTAAGCAGAGCTTATATACTTTCCTTTGTGATGGCACGGAGGGAAGTTTATTGATGGGTCAGGGCAAGTGGGCAGTTTGCATGCAACCGGGTGAGGGAGTACATTCTGCAGTTTGTCAGTTGGGGACAGCACTTTATGGGAACAAGATTAGGAAACATTTCTCAAGAATTCAACAGTGTTTTGTTAAGCGTACAGAAAAAAAGGAAGTAACAAGTGCCTATTTTATTAACCTTTCATCCCCCAATTCTTCTTCTGGCTACTTTTAATCATAAAAGTGATCATTGCCGGGTGTCACATTCTATGTCTGCTAGTGGGGTATTACCATAAGTTCAACTTGTCCAATTTGAGCTTGGAGAAAAGAAATTACACGGTTTAGCAAACAGGATTTTATAGTTAGCAATAATATGAGGATTATTATTGGACTGGCCAGGGTTGATAAATTCATAGTTAACGAGGGGACTGTGTGAACCAAGACTCAAACCACCCTTTATGGGCCTCCCTCTCTCGTTGACACTCTTCAAGGCATTTTTTAATTTACTCATAGATTTTTTAACAACTCCACTATGGTCAGCATAAACACAACATTCTTCCATCGATGCAGAACAAAGGACCCCTTCTCTCATGAAGAGGAGGATCAACACTCGACTGTTCTGTAAAACAACTTCAGAGAGAGAGGTTAAAAATTCCTGAAAAGCTGTGATAGAGGTTTCTAATATCTTTAAGTTTTGGTGTATTGTTGCTTCTTATTGGGTCATTTGATGTGTCTCATGGACCAAGGCAGTAGTTCTTGTGCCCACCCCTGCAGCAACTCCTATTCCTAATAGGATGGCTAAAGTGAGGGATATATGTTCCCAGTGGAACCGGGTTTTATGGCCACCTATTTGATCTTCAAATGAGCCTGCGTCATAATAAAGCACTCTGGGAAACATCTGCACCATTACACAATTAATCCCAGCTGTTGACCATTTGATGAAAACATAAACAATGTTTAAGTATATAGAATTATACTGTTTTAGGCACGGACAAGGCAAGGCACCTAAGATAGTACCAAAGACAGGGAGACAGTCCTGTTTGTTGCAAACGGTTTCAGAGGGCATTACTTCTGTTGTAATCAACTAATCCCCTGAAACCCAAGTTTCGGTAGTTTCAGAATTTTGTACCCAACATGTAAGGGAAGGGGCTCAGAAGTTCACAGTCTGCAGAAGTTCACAAAAGGCAGTTTTTTTCCTGCTTTTTCCTCTGTTCTGGGCAAGTTAACTTTTCAAGGACACCTGGGTGAGGGAGAGCTTTTTTCCCTTTATATTTTCCCCCTGCCAGCTGTTACCATGGAGCCCAGTTGGTAACATCTTTATCATAAAAATCTAGCCATCTCTGTGAAGCCCCAGCTCAAGGCCAGAGGCCTTGTTCACATATTTTGTGAAAAACTAGTAATGAGGTGTCTAGCGTAGGAGTGCTGATTGTTTTAGTCAGTGGCCAAGTAGAAGAGGGCAACACTAAAAGAGGAAGTTTATCTACTCTGAACTCTTTTATAGGGACTCTTTTGCTGAAAGCCCTAAAGTCAGCCATGGTGAAGACTTCTGGAGAAGGTCAGTTAAGACTTTTCTGAGGGCCTGGTACAGAGGGGGAAGACTGGGAAGGTGTGGCTGTGAGCAGCTCCATTGATCTGAATGAGGTAGGAGAGATGTAAAAGAATAATGGAAAAGGGGTCTGGGATTTTCCTAGAAACAAAAAGTTGAGCAGTAGAACAGGTAGAGCAAAGGGGAAGACGGGAGTTAGTATCCCTAAAAAACTGTGAGGGACTTTAAATTCTTAGTAACCTCTTTTCAGTGATGACAAAGAAATTTTAAAGGCCATTTTCATTTCATTTTGGATAGGGGTCTAAGGGCTCTCCTCATCTGATTTGAGCTTTGGGTTAACTGGTAAGAGGACCTGCTGGGACCCGGTGTGGGCTCTGACAGGAGAAGAGATTAGTGAGTGGGTGGAGGGGTACCTATGTACCTGCTACCTCAGCAAGAGAGTAATGGTCTGAGAATTGGCGGAGGTTTGGGTTTTTGATCTAGAAATTGGAGGGGAGAAATCAATTTGCTGAGGTGGGAGTGACCGCTGCAGGTCTGGAGCAGAAGGCTGTGTGTGAGGATCTATTGGAGAAGCATAGTTCAGGATGTGAGCAAAGGAGGGAAAAGGCCTCCACATAGGGGAATCACCTTTCACCTTTTTGATCATTTGCAGAAGTTAAAAAGGTCATGCAGATTTGAGGATCAAGAGACCCCTCTGTGGGCCATCGGTTTTGGTTATCTAATTGGTAATATGGCCAATGCTTTGTACAGAAATTGATTAGGAGTTTGGGTTCCTGTATGCTCACATCCCCATGACTTACAGAAGAAGTCGGCTATCCCCCAACACAGCCGTGAGTTTTGTGTCTTTGATAGACCGCCGGGCAAACAGTAATCTAGGCAAGCCAACCTGCATCTGGCTCACGTGTCGCTACATCCATAATGATTGTTTCCATTATCTATTGTGTAGAAGGAATTTAATGGAATTTTAGTGGGATCCTCTTCATCAGGGATATCCCAATAGGAAAGACCTATACCCAGCTGACAAATATCTGGGGGGAGAGATGGCCACCAGGTCCCTAAATGGGCTGTATGCAAGATAGACCATACTTCTTTTCCAGTAGGATTGTGATCAGCCATCGCTGCTGAACGGGCTGATGAGGGTTAGTACTACTGGTGGTGAAGGGGAGAGTCTATAGCCTTATCCACATGGCGAATACACAATTTGAAAGTGTTACCAGTCTTTTCCAGTTTCCAGTCAGAGTCTGGACAGGCCGCAGGCTTGAGATGAGAGATATGGATACAGGAAGAGATTCTGTCTACCTTTACTGCTGTAGGTGTTATAAGTAGCACCTGCTATGGTTCTTTCCAGCGGGGTTCCAGGGATGACACCTGATGTCATGTTACCTAGACGAAGTCTCTTACTTGATATCGATGTGCAGTTCCCTCGTCCCCAGTTTGGTAGGCAGTGGCCATCTGTTTTCGCAGGTATCCCTGAGTTCTTTTAAGAACTTTAAGTCTTTCAAGCAAGGGGGTGTGGAAGGGATCGTTAGGTCTTAGAGTTGGGGTTAGGTCCCGTCCTGGAGGAGAGGCACCATAGAGAATTTCATAGGGGGTGAGGTTACACAAAGAAACAGAGGGAGTATTTCTTGCATTAAACAGTGCATAAGGCAGGAGCATAGTCCAATCTTTTATGCCGGTCTCTAAGCTTAATTTTGTTATGGTCTCTTTAATGGTTCTATTCATTCTTTCTACCTGTCCTGAACTCGGTGGTCTGTAAGCACAATGTAACTTCCAATTAATCCCCAGGGTCCTGGCAAACCCCTGACTTACCTGAGCCACAAACGCCGGTGCATTATCAGACCCTATTACTTTAGGGAGGCCGTTTCTTGAAAAAATATCTTCCAGGATCATTTGACCACCATTTGTGTTGTTTCTTTTTTTTCTTTTTTCTTTTTTTTTTCCTGGGGAGGGCTTCAATCCATCCTGAAAATGTATCTACAAAGACTAGGAGATATTTCAGTCCATCCCTTGCTGGCTTAATTTTAGTTAAGTCCACTTCCCAGAATTGTCCTGGTCTGGCTCCTCGTAGGTGCTTTCCTGCAGGAAGCTTGGAAGGGTAAGCATTAACCAATTGATGGACCCGAAAGGCTTTTGTAACCCGTTTAGTTATTTTCTTTCGCTGTGAGTCGGTTAGTGGAAAACTCTGTTCTTGATCCTTCAGGAATGAATGCAATTTCTTTGAACCAAGGTGAGTGAGTTGATGTACATTTTCTACTGTCATATTTAGAGCCGTGACTATAGGAGTTTTTACTGAAGGATTTAGAAATTCCAATTGGGGGCCTTCAGGGTTAAAAGTTATTTTGGCCCGGAGCTTGGTGAGCAGATCTCTGCCCATCAATGGGGCAGGGCATTCTTGGATTACTAAAAAGGAGTGATGGATATTTTTTCCCCCTGGTCCATGGTCCTCTTAGTTGTCCAAGCTCGATATTTACTGTAATTAGCCCCTTGAATTAGAGACCTTTTATTTGAAAGAGAGCCCAATGGGGCCTTAAGGGCTGAGTATATTGCCCCTGTATCTACTTCATAGTTTACTGGGGTACCCTCTACTTCAAAAGTTACCCTGACCTCTGTGAGGAGATCTGAACCCCGACGTTCTTAGTCATCCTCCAGAGTCAGAATGGCTGGCTGGCATGGCTGTCTTTTTCTAGGGCCCTCTTTGACCCAGAGTCCATTTTCTTTACAGTAGGCACATGGATCTGAGGCCAGGGGTGGCCTGTAGTGTGGGCCCAGGTATTCCTTCCTGTCGCCATGTTTCTTATTTCTGGCCTGTTTGTTTTTGAGACCAAGACCTTAGTCAATGCCTTAGTCTGTCTTTTTCTTTTATCCTCCCTTTGCTCCCTACTCTTCCTCAGTTTCTACCTTATAGTATACATCATAAATTTTTTAAATTCCCATGACCAGTTGGCACTGGAGAAACTTTGGATGTCCTGTTGCTGATCATGAGCATACCAGACAGTGTCTTGATTGACTGGGTTTGGTGAAAATTATGTAGCACAGAGATGCCAGTAAGTTGGAGCCTGCTGAGTAGTGGCCCTAGAGTAGTGGTGTGCAGGTGTGTGATAAAACATCTGTGTTGTGGCTATGTGAATCTGCCATTACCTACCAAATTGCTTGTGAGTGACATAGTGCAGGTAGCAGACGCTTGTATGAAAAGGCATCTTGTTATATGGAGAGGTTTCAGGGCAATGTTCAGAATAAGTTTGCTATGGTCAAGGGGCAAAGCATTGTGGGATATAAGCCTGGTTAGTGCATTCTCCTGCAGACCCTGACCCACAACACGTGACAGAACTCCCTCCAGCACTTTGTCCCAGTTCAACTCCTTTTATTTCATGGAGCAAATACCAAACTCCTAGTGCAACAACAAGAAACACCACGAAAAGTATAGGATGACCAAGAGGCTTCACAGTCCAAATGGGGAGACACTTAGGCCCCAGCTGCCACAGTTTACCAACGAAGAGAGAATTCAACACTGCTGCCTCATGTTCATTGGTAAATAAGAAACCATGTCCTCCAGGTCACGTAGATGCAGATCTAGCTTTGATGGTCTCACTACAAAGGAAACTAAAGCTCCTGAAAACAACGTATATTTCAAGTGCCCAACCTCAGAGGCATTTTCTGCAGAAGTCTTTAGGCCAGCAGAGCTCCATGTTTGTGGAGTGTTTACACTGTCCCTTACTTTTGGAAACTCATCTACCAACTCCAAGGTTTTGAACTCCTGAGCATATTCCATTCCAGATATGTATTCACAGATTTTCTATCTCTTCTCCTCTAATTGTGTCTTTCTTGGGGTGAAGGTAATGTCAATGCATGGCTCTGAATGAGAGTGGGAAGATTTTTATGTGGAACATATTTCCATAAACATTGGATACATTTTTTTTATTTTCCATTAGAAATACTGAATTCCTGATACTAACCCAAAACCTACTAGATTCTGACTACTAATCCTAATATGATGGAGAAAAATAAACCAAGCTGAATAGAAATACAAGCAGTTCAGAGGGGGCATGGTGTATAGTTGAACTTGCCTTTTGCATGATAAAGGGTAGGTGTTATAAATGTACTTAATTTTTAATTGAAATAGATCTCCATGTGTTTTTAAAGTTAACAAATATGTGAATCCCTGTCTCCCTTTCTCTGTAGCCTATTCAGCACATGTATTTTTATATGCACATATAGAATCCTACCTGGCATCACACGTATACTATTGTGAGATGGCTGACTTGGCAGATACAAATTGTGAGAAGAGAAAACTCCTCCTAAACGCTGTTGGAACTGAAAATTCAACCAATGTTTTAACTTCCTAGTAATACAGTATTATTCATATCCATGTTGAGTAAAATAAATATTTTTGCATCTGTGGACGATATATATTTCATGATGAATTTTGTTTGGCACATATATTGCTACTTTTCAATGCCTGTGTTTGCGTTTTGTGTATATATATATATATATATATATATATATATATATATATATATATATATTCTCCAGATTTCTCAAAATATTTTATATATGTGTCTTATATACACTCCCTAAATTCATTCATATTCATTTATGTGGATTTATAATCAACTTTTCACTAGATTATTCTCAGAATTATTCATCCACCTGAAATTTATATTATCTTCCTAGTACTGAAAACTAACTTCAGTGAATGGTGCATACAAATCCTAATAATGCTACAGTACCTGACCCAGATTAACATCAATGCAAGTAGATTCCTATGGGACATGATGTGTCTTTTGACGTTCATTTTTATTCAACACTGGTGCATTACTATTTCTTCAGGATTGCACATGAGAGGATATATATTTCATCCACAAGTTCACAAATTTATAGGCATTTGTTTCACTTTCAATCACTTCCTGATTCAGAACACATGTATTCCTTCATGATTCTTGACTGGTCTTTTCATGAGATTTTGTTTCAAACACCTTATTTTGATTTCCATAATCGGTATTGAAGCAAAACACACACACTCTTCATGATAAACCATAACTCAAATATTACCATTAGATGAATATCTGGTTGGAATGAATGTTTGTATATCAATATAAGATTTCCTGTTTATTTTCAGATATCAATTCAAACCGTTATTTAAAGTTGGAACCAGTTATATTATTTATTCACAGTATGTTCTATTCATGCATTAACTCTATATTCATATACACATGGTCCACCTATTTGTACTCCCACTAATTTATTCATCTTCAAAATATTGCTCCCAGAAGTGTTGGAAGAAATACTCATGTCACCTGATCTACATATATATTTTATCACAGTAATATTCTGAACAAAATGTGCAAAGGTCACACTTATGATTGTACCAAAGCCTAAATGGAAAGTGAATATGGATTGATAAAAACATCCATTTCCAGGTTGCCTAATGCTCTCAAATGTCAATGCTATTGGTGACTACATATTTGTTTCTTCCTAAGATTATATATTGAAACTCAACCCGGTTGAAAATGAATAATCCTATCACTCACTTTATACTTTGCCTGATTTCGTAATGTCGCTATTGATATCTGCTTTCCTATATATTTTTCCCAGGTCATAATTCGACTGACTCTTCACATGTGTTGACATTTACCTTCATTCTCTACCCGAAACCCTATTGCTAAAGAACTTTTGGTCCAAATCCTAAACTCACTCTTCTTCCTAATCCTACCGACTATCATCCTAATCCTGTAGACTATCGTTTTTGACTGGATGTTATCTTCTACATTCAATCAACCAAGGTACAAGGTCCTATGCCATTGTATATCGATTTATCTGAGACATCTATGAGGAACATAATTCAATGCTAAGTATCACAATCAATGGCCCAATGCCCTTCTGGGCTTCAAATCTTAAATAGATTTCTGTTTTCATACATATATTTCACCTCTATATTCTTATAAATATCGCAGGTTCCCAATACCATTATTCATCCAGCAGAATGATTCCTAACCCAAATCTATCATGTTATTAACTCTAACCCTACAGTGTTCCCTCAATCTAACTTTACTGAAGCACAGGGACAGAGTTGGTCTTATAATACAGGAAAGTAGGGGATCTTCCACCTGCTGAGAACCTCAAAGATCCGTTCAGAAATTATATCTGGAGAAGATGTAGGCAGCTATGAAGGACCTGAAAGAGCAAAAGTCATCTTCAATAGCAAACAACCCTGTCAGGATCAAGGGTTGTGTCTGAATCAGCCTCTCTCTTCTTATTGTAGAGAAGATGGACCAAACCAGACATTTGTGGAGAGCTGTTCCTGGGTTCCTAATGTTGATATACCATTCTAACTTGTGAAAGTGTCACAGGAAGTAGAGGCAGCCTCCATCTAATGATACCCTTTGAAGCAACTCTTAGGACAAAGTCATTGAAAAGGCAGTGACCTCATTCAGTTCCAGAAGGAAGTGACCTACCTCACTTCCTTGGTAATGGAACTCTCTGAACTTGGGATTTAGGAAGCCAGGCACACAAAGGCAGTCAAACTCCCAACCCAGTGGTCTCCCTTGTTTGGATTTACCAAGGACAGAATCTGTTTTTCTTATTACCTACTGATGTGAGGATGGCCAAATTCCAGGAAAGCTCTGAAGAGAGGCCATTCCTGAGAAAGTAGGTAGTGGCTCACCGCTGGCTCCTGACAACTTCACAGAGTTGGCCAAGGAGACCAGATCTGAGACAGGACAGGCCATGATGTGGGAACATAATATGGCCCACCAGTCAGAGGACAGTCCGGAAAGTCACAGACCTACTTGGGGGAAGGAGGTGCCTTTGTGGGTTTGGGTGTGTTTTTGTGGTTTTGTCTGATGTTCTGAGAATAGGTAGGAAAGGCGGTTTGTTTGGTTTGGAGTAAACTGTTTCTAGTAAGTCGTTTGACAAGGCGAGTGTTTCTAAGTCTGTGTTTCCCACTGTTTCCATTGTTATAGACTTTAAAAAAGAGAATGCATTTTTGGATGTGTCCTGTCTAGTAGAAAGCTTCCCATCATTCATCCTGCCTAATTTATGAATGGACTGTGGGTTGCCTTATTGAATGGTAACACCTGCTATCTTCCTAAGTTCCTGTTTTCTTCCTGAATTCTGGCCACTCTCCAGAATAGGCTTATGGTTTTGTGTCTATGATATGTACCACATCCAAGCTCTGTGACATGGCCATGTACTGCATAGCTGAAGGGAATGGCGAACATCTAACAAAACACAGATATCAGTGTGACAAGTAAAATCTCAGTGGAGAAACCCTGCTTTTGGCCTTTTTCTTACCTATTATTCTGTTGCCCAAATGTCAGGAATGTCTTGGCCTCAGGCCACCCATTTGTGATGCCTGAAGAAAACAGTTTTCAAATGGAATTGAATGGCCATCACCTGTTGCTAATTGCTTAATTGCATTGGAAACAGATGTGTCTCAATCAGCCTCTGGCCCTGTTTGAGGATGTGGCTTAGATTCTCAGCACCTGATGGATCTAGAAAAGTTCCCATGTGTGCATCTAAAATTAAAATTGCCAAAAGAGCACTCATTTTGGATGAAGTCTCTCGCCTTCCTTTCTAAGGTTCCTGACTTCCATCAAGTGAGAATAGGGATCCTTTAGGTCAAATAAGTTATTCAAAGCCATGCAGAGGTGCTTGAGTTTTATCATGACTCCAAATCACATTAAGAATATATACCCGACAGTCAGTAGGCCCCAAATTGTAGAAGCAGAGCAGTATTAATGGCAGGCCTATTTGATCACTCCTGGTTCACAGGAAGGGTGTCCAGGCCACCCTGACATTAGGCAAATGAGGGGCAAGGGAGCTTATTTTGGACACTGTCTTGAGCTGCACCACTCAAGGAAACTTCCAGCCAGAGGTGATGATGAGTGTATATATGCAAGAAGATGAGGGTCATGTGGGAGTGTTTTAGTTTTAATTGTGGTCATTTTTGTGGCAGTTGGAAGAGATGACTGGGTCCACCTGGGCTTAAACTCTGGTGTGATTCCCCTTAGAGAGTGCGTTCTGGAACTGACCTCAGAGAAGCATGACCATGAATTGTGTTGGGATATTAGGAGGCCACACATGAGAGTCGCCCTTGAAATCTGAGATCTATGCCCAGGTTGGCTTTCCATAGAGCACTGGGAATATCTGCCAGCATATCACATGATTTTATTCTGAAAAACTTGGCAGAAATAGTTGAGAGTCTAAACACACATGGACCTCACATTGTAGACCTCAATGGGCCTGGCTTCATGTGACCTTTTGGCCACTCTTTGGGGAGACTTACCTGTGAGAGTTCTCCAGAGCGTTTATTGAAATGAGCCTCCTAATCATTTAATGGTTTCTGAATGAACTGAAGCCCACAATGACTCCAACTTCATACTTGAAAAATAGCTAGATAAATACCATGAAATGTTTGAAATTCTCATGACCAGGTAGCACTGGAGATCCTTTGGTTGTCCTGTTGCTGATCATGAGTATGCCAGACAGTGCCTTGATTGACTGGGTTTCATGAAAATGGTGTAGAAAAGAGATGCCAGTAAGTTGGAGCCTGAGTAGTGGGTCTAGAGCAATGGTGGGCAGGTGTGTGATAAAACGTCTGTGGTGGGCCCATGTGGATCTGCCATTGGCTTCCAAAAGGCATGTTACTGACATGGTGCAGTCAGCAGACCCTTATATGTAAAGGCATCTTGTTATATGGAGATGTTTCAGGGCAATGTTCAGAATCAGGTTGCTATGGTCAAGGGGGCAAGCTATGTGGGTTAGAAGCCTGCTTGGTGCATTCTCCTGCAGACCCTGACCCACTACACGTGACAGAACTCCCTCCAGCACTGTATCCCAGTTGAACTCCTTTTATTTCATGAAGCAAATACAAAACTCCAGTGCAGCAGCAAAAAACACCATGAAAAGTGGTGGACGACCATATGGCTTCACAGTCCACACGGGGAGAAAATTAGCCCCCAGTGGCCACAGTTTACCTACAAAGAGAAAATTCAGCACTGCTGCCTCATGTTCATTGGAAAATAATAAACCATGTCATCCAGGTCACGTAGATGCAGACCCAGCTTTGATGATGTAACTACAAAGGAAGCTAAAGATCCTGACAACTACATATATTTCAAGTGCTCAATCACAGAGGCAGTTTCTCAAGAAGTCTTTAGGCCAAAGAGCTCCATGTTTGTGGAGTATTTACCCTGTCCCTTACTTTTGGAAACTCCTCTACCTCTTCTAAAGTGTACTCCTGAGCATATTCCATTCCAGATATGTATTCACAGATTTTCTCACTCTTCTCCTCTAAGTGTGTCTTACTTGAGGCGAAAGTAATGTTCTCAAGGAGCGTGGAAAGGTTTTTTGTGTAGCACATATTTACATACACATTTGATTCATTTACCAATTTTCCATTCGAAATACTGAATCCCTGACACTAACCAATAGCCTACTAGACTCTGACTACTAATCCTAATATGATGGAGAAAAATAACCCAAACAGAATTAAATACAAGCAGTTCAGAGGAGGCATGGTGTATAGTTGGATTGCCTTTTGCATTATATAGGGTAGGAGTTATAAATCTAGTCAATTTTTTTGTTGAAATAGTTCTCCGTGTGTTTTTAAAGTTAACACATATATGAATTCCTGTCTCCCTTTCTTTGTAGCCTATTCAGCAAATGTATTTTTATATGCACATATAGAATCATACCTGGTACCACACTTACATTCATGTGAGGTGGCTTACTTGGCAGATACAAATTGTGAGAAGAGATCACTCCTCCTAAACGCTTTTGGAACTTTAAATTCAACCTATGGGTGAGCTTCCTAGTTGAACAACATTGTACATAAATCCATATTCAGTAAAATGAATATTTTTGGATCAGTGGATGATATATATTTCATGGTGAATTTCGATTGGCATAATATTGCTGCTTTATAATGTCTCTGTGTGTTTGTATATATATATATATATATATATATATATATATATATATATATATATATATATATATATATATACAGTCTCCAGATTTTTCAAAATATGAAATATATGTGTCTTATTGTTCACTCCTAAAATTCATTATATTCCCCTATGTGGATTTATAATAAACTTTCACAAGATTATTCTCAGAAATATTCATCCACATGAACTGCATATTTGTTTCTTAGTACTGACAACTATATTCAGAGACTGGTGCTTACAAATCCTAATATTTCTACAGTAACTTTCTCAGTTGAACATCAATGCAAGTAGATTCCAATGGGACGTGAAGTGTATTTTGGCATTCATTTTTATTCAACACTGGTACATTATTATTTCTTCACTTTATGCACATCTTAGGATATATATTTCATCCACAAATTCGCAAATTTATAGGCATTTGTTTCACTTTCCATCACTTCCTGATTCAGAACAAATGTATTCCTCCATGTTTCTTGACTGGTTTTTTCATGAGACTTCTTTCTAAACACATTATTTTCGAATTCCATAATCACTTTTGAAGCAAAACTCACACACCCTTCATGATAAACCATAACCCTAACATTACATTAGAAGTATAAGTGGTTGGAATGAATGATTGTATATCATTATAAGATTTTTAAGATATTTTCAGATATCAATTCAATCCATTATTAAAAGTGGAACTAGTTATATTATTTATTTACAGAATTAACTATTCATGCATTATCTCAATATTTATAGACAGAGGGTACACCTCTTTGTACCACAAATAATAATTTATACATCTTCAAAATATTGCTCTCAGAAATGCTGGAAGATATACTTATATCACCTGATCTACATATACATTTTACTACAGTAATATTCTGGACACAAAATGCAAACTACACACTTTTGATTGTACAAAACCCTAAATGGAAAGTGAACATGGTTTAATAAAAACATCCATGTCCAGGTTGTCTAATGCTCTCAAATTTCAATCCTATTTGTGACCACATATTTGTTTCTTTTTAAGATTATATATTTAAACTCAACCCTGTTGAAAATGTCTAATCCTATCACTCACTTTATACTTTGCCTGATTTCGTAAGGTCTCTATTGATATCTGCTTTCCTACATATTTTTCCCAGTTCATCATTGTGACAGACTCTTCACATGTGCTGATACTTACATTCAATCTCTTAGCGAAATCCTATGACTAAAGAACTTTTGTTCCAAATTCTATACTCATTCTTCTTCCTAAACCTAGTGACACTCTTCCTAATCCTACTGACTATCCCTTTTTTACTGGATGTTCTCTTCTACATTCAATCATCCAAGGTACAATGTCCTATGTCATTGTATATAGATTTATCTGAGATATCTGTACAGAACGTAAATCAAAGCTAAGTATCCCAATCAAGGGCCGAATGCCCTTCTGGGCTTCAAATCTTACCTAGATTTCTGTTTTCATACATATATTTCCCTTCTATATTCTTATAAATATCACAAGTTCCCATATCATTATTCATCCCACAGATTGTTTCTTAACCAAAATCAAACCTCTTATTTACCCTAACCATAAACTGTTTCCTTAATCTAACTTTACAGAGGAGCAGGCACAGAGTTGGTATTAGAATACAGGAATGTGGGGGATCTATCACCTGCTGAGAACCACAAATGTCCATGCAGATATGATCCTTGGAAAAGATGTAGGCAGCTATGAAGGACCTGAGAGAGCAAAATTCAACTTACATGGTAAACAACCTGGTCAGGAAGAAGGGATGCGTCTGAATCAGCCTCTCTCTTCTTAATGTAGACAAGATGGACAAAACCAGGCCTGTGTGGAGAGCTGTTCCCGGGTGCTTATGGTTGATATACCATTCTAACTTGTGAAAGTGTCACAGGTAGTAGGGGGAGCCTCCAGTTCATGGGACCCTTGGAAGCAACAGTTAGAACCAAGTTGTTGCCAAGGCAGTGACCTCATTCAGTTCCTGAAGGAAGTGTCCTACCTCATTTCCTTGGTGATGGAACTCTCTGAACTTTGAATCCAAGAAACGAGGCACCCAGAGCCAGACACAGTCCCAGTCCAAGTGGGCTCACTTGTTTGGATTTACCACAGACAGAGTCAGCCTTTCTTGGAACCTACTGATGTCAGGATGACTACATGCCAGGAGAGCTCTCAAGAGGGGCCTTTCTTGAGAAATCAGGTAGTGTCTCACTGCTGGCTCATGACAACTTCATCAAATTGTCTAAGGAGACCAGATCTGAGACAGGACAGGCAATTTTGTGGGAACATAGTATGGCCCACCAGTCAGAGACCTCTCCGGATAGTTACAGTTCTACTTGGGGTAAGGAGGTGCCTTTGTGGGTGTGGGTGTGAGTTTGAGGTTTTGCCTCATGTTCTGAGAATAGGTAGGTAAGGCAGTTTGTTTGGTTTGGAGTGGACTGTGTCTAGTAAGTCGTTTGACAAGATGAGTGTTTCTATGTCTGTGTATCTCACTGTGTCCGTGGTTGTAGACATTAGAAAAGAGAATGCATCAATGGATGTCTCCTGTCTAGTAGAAAGCTTCCCAGCATTCATCATGCCCAGTTGATAATGGACTGTGGCTTGCCTTATGGTTGGGCCAAACCTGCTATCTTCTTAAGTTCCTGTTTTCTTCATGAATTCTGGCCACTCTCCAGAATAGGCTCATGGTTTTGTGTCCAAGATATGTACCACCTTCAAGCTCTGTGACATGGCCATGTACTGGATAGCTGAATTTAATTGGGAGTATCTCAGAAAACTCAGATATCAGTGTGACCAGTAAAGTCTCAATTGAGAAACCCAGCTTTGGGCCTGCTGTTGTCCTGAAAGTCAGGTAGGTCTTTGCCTCAGGCCAAACTTTGTGAAGCCTGAAGAAAACAGTTTTCAAATGGAAATGAATGGGCATCACCTGTGGCTCTTTGCTTAATTGCTTTGGTAAGGGATGGGTCTGAATCAGCCTCTTGGCCCTGTGTGAGGCGTTGGCTTATATTCCCACCACCTGATTGATCTAAAGAAAGATCCCATGTGTGCATCCTAAACCATAATGGCCAAAAGAGCAGTTATTGTTGATGAAGTCTCTCACCTTCCTCTGTAAGGTTCTTGACTTCTATCAAGTGAGAATAGGGATCCTTTGCATCAAATGAGTTCTTCTAATCCCTGCAGAGCCTGGCCCATAGGTGCTTGGATATTATCATGATGCCAATTCACATAAAGACTCTAAACCCCAGAGTCAGAAGGCCTCAAATTGGAGAAGTGGAGCAGTATTAAATGCAGGCCTATTTGATCCATCCTGGTTCACAGGAAGAGTGTCCAGGCCACCCTGACTTTAGACCAATGAGGGGCAAGGGAGGTTATTTTGCACACTGTCTTGGGCTGGGCCCCTCATGGACACCTCCAGCCAGAGGTAATGATGAGTGTGTATATGGAAGAAGATGAGTGACATGTGGGAGTGTTTTGGATTTAATTGTGTTCATTTGGGTGGTGGTTGGAAGAGATGACTGGGTCCACCTGGGCTTGAACTCTGGTGTGATTCCCCTTTGAAACTGATTTCTGATTCTGATCTCAGAGAAGTATTGCCATGAATTTTGTTAGGATTTTAGGAGGCCATGCCTGAGAGTCGCCTTGGAAACTGAGAGCTAGCCCCATGGTGGCTTTCCCCAGAGTGCTGGGAATTCAGCCAGGATATCACATGATTTTATTCTGAAAGACTTGGCAGCCATAGTTGACAGTCAAAACACACATGGACCTCATACTGTATACCCCAATGGGCCTGGGTTCATGTGACCTGTTGACCACTCAAGACATTCCATATGCTGCAGATATAACCTCTTCTAACCTTGAGTTGAGCTGCATTGCTTGTGGTCCTGTCTTTCCTTGTCTTTTCATACTGTTCGCATTTCTTTCTGCTTGTTGAAACTGTTGTGTTATTGAAAATTCCCCCATATATTTATATTGCTCTTGTATCCTTGCAAAGTCTCCCTTGCAGGTGCAGTTGAGGGTCTGCCCCTCCTACAATAGGGGCAATGTGCCTACCAACCCAGCAGGCCACTGGGCTTGTTCTGAAGGTCAGTAGCAGGTCCGCCGACCTTACAGGTGTGGGCGGTGGCTCTGCCACTCTGCGGGTGCTGGGCCTGTTCTATGAGTGGGTCAGAGGTCCATCTGCCTTGGAGGCATGGGCGGTGGCTCTGCCCCTCACCCTCTCAATGTGTTTTTAAAGTTAACAAATATGTGAATTCCTGTCTCCATTTCTCTGTAGCCTATTCAGAACATGTATTTTTATATGCACATATAGAATCCTACATGGTATCACACGTACATTCTTGTGAGTTTGGCTGAATTGGCAGATAAAAATTGTGAGAAGAGATCCCTCCTCCTAAACGATTTTGGAACTGAAAAGTCAACATATGGGTTACCTTCCTAGTTGCAAAACATTATACATAAATCCATGTTCAGTAAAATGAATATTTTTGGATCTGTGGATAATATATATTTCATAGTGAATTTCAATTGGCATATATATTGCTACTTTTTAATGTCTGTGTCTGTTTTGTGTGTGTGTGTATATATATATATATATATATATATATATATATATATATATATATATATACTCTACAGATTATTAAAAATATGAAATATATTTGTCTTATTATACACTCCCTAAATTCATTCATGTTCATGTATGTGGATTAATAATCAACTTTTCACAAGATTATTCTCAGAAAGATTCATCCACCTGAAATACATATTTGTTTTCTAGTACTGAAAATTAACTTCAGTGAATGGTGCATAGAAATCCTAATAATTCTACAGTAACTGACCCAGTTTAGCTTCAATGCAAGTAGATTTCTATGGGACATGATGTGTATTCTGACGTTTATTTTTATTCAACACTGGTACATTACTATTTTAATCAGTTTTTGCACATCATAGGATATATATTTCATCCACAAGTTCACAAATTTATAGGAATTTGTTTCATTTTCAATCAATTCCTGCTTCAAAACACATGTAGACCTCCAGGTTTCGTGACTGGGCTTTTAATGAGATTTCTTTCCAAACACATTATTTTCGATTTACATAATCACTTTTGAAGCAAAACTCACACACTCTTCATGAAAACTCATTACCCTAATATTACCATTAGAAGTATAACTGGATGGAATGAATTATTGTATATCAATATAAGATTTCCTGTATATTTTCAGATATCAATTCAGTCCATTATTGAAAGTTGAAACCAGTTATATTATATATTCACATTATGATCTATTCATTCATTATCTCTATATTCATAGACACCGTGTACACATAATTGTACCAAAGTCTAAATGGAAAGTGAGCATGTATTTCTAAAAACATCCATGTCCAGGTTGACTAATGCTCTCAAATGTCAATCCTATTGGTGACTAAATATTTGTTTCTCCTGAAGATTAAATATTCAACCTCAACCCTGTTGAAAATATCTAATCCTATCACTCACTTTATACTTTGCCTGATTTCCTAATGTCTCTATTGATATCTGCTTTCCTACATATTTTCCCCAGTTCATCACTGTGACTGACTCTTCACATGTGCTGACATTTACATTCATTCTCTACCTGAAACCCTATTGCTAAAGAAATTTTAGTCCAAATCCTATACTCACTCTTGATTCTAAACCTAATGACTATCTTCCTAATCCTACCTACTATCCCTTTTTGAATGGATGTTCTCTTCAACATTCAATCATTCAAGGTACATGGTCCTATGCCATTGTATACCAATTGATCTGAAACAACTGTGCAGGACTTAATTCAAAGCTAAGTATTTAAATCAAGGGCCCAATGCCCTTCTGGGATTCAAATCTTACCTAGACTTCTGTTTTCATATTTATATTTCGACTACATACTCTTATAAATATACCAGGTTCCAAATACCATTATTCATCACACAGAATGATTCTTAACACAAATGGAACATGTTATTAACCCTAACAATACACTGTTCACTCAATCTAATTTTACAGATGAGCAGGGACAGAGTTTATCTTACAATACAGCAATGTAGGGTATCTACCACCTGCTGAAAATCTCAAATGTCCAAGCAGAAATGATCCCTGGAGAAGACGTAGGCAGCTATGAAGGACCTGAGAGAGCAAAAGTTATCTTCTATGGCAAACAAAGATGTCAGGATGAAAGGATGTGTCTGAATCAGCCTCTCTCTTCTTAATGTAGAGAGGATGGTCAAAACCAGGCCTGTGTGGAGAGCTGTTCCCAGGAGCCTATGTTTGATATACCATTCTAACTTGTGAAAGTGTCAGAGAAAGTAGGGGCAGCCTCCATCTCATGGGACCCTTGGAAGCAACTGTTAAGACAAAGTGGTTGTCAAGGCAGTGACCTCATTCAGTTCCATAAAGAAGTGACCTACCCCACTTCTTTGGTGAGGAAACTCTCTGAACTTGGAATCCAGGAAATCAGGCACCCAGAGCCATTCCAAGTCCCAGTCCCAGTGGGCTCACTTGTTTTGATTTACCAAGGACAGAGTCAATCTTTCTTGGTACCTACAGATGTGAGGAAGGCCAAATGCCAAGAGAGCTATGAAGAGGGGGCCTATCCTGAGAAAGCAGGAAGTGGTTCACTACTGGATCCTCACAACTTCACAGAGATGGCCAAGGAGACCAGATCTGAGACAGGACAGGCCATTTCATTGAAATATAGAATGGCCCACCAGTCAGAAGACACTCTGGATCGTCAGAGACCAACTTGGGGAAGGAGGTGCCTTTGTGTGTGTGGGTGTGGGTTTGTGGTTTTTATCTCATGTTTTGAGAATAGGTAGGAAAGGCGGTTTGTTTGGTTTGGAGTGGACTGTTTCTAGAAAGTCATTTGACAAGGCGAGTGTTTCTATGTAAATGTATCCAACACTGTCCGTGGTTGTAGACATGTGAAAGAGAATGCAACAATGGATATGTCCTATCTAGTAGAAAGCTTCCCAGCATTCATCCTACCCAATTTGTTAATGGATTGCAGCTTGCCCTATAGATGAGCAACCCCTACTATCTTCCTAAGTTTTGGTTTTCTTCCCGCATTCTGGCCCCTATTCAGAATAGGCTTATGGTTTTGTGTCCAATATATGTACCACCTCCAAGCTCTTTGACATGGCCATGTAATGGATAGCAGAATGGAATGGCGAGCATCACAGAAAACGCAGATATCAGTGTGACCAGGAAAGTCTCAGTGGAGAAACCCTACTTTGAACCTTTTGCTTACCTATTGTTCTATTGCCCTGAATGTTAGGAAGGTCTTTGCCTCAGGCCACCCCTTTGTGAAACCTAAAGAAAATCATTTTCAATTGGAAATGAATGGGCATCACCTGTGGTTCTTTGCTTAATTGCTTTGGAAAGGGATGTGTCTGAGTAAGCCTCTTGACCCTCTGTCAGGCTATGGCTTAGATTCTCAGCACCTGATGGATCTAAAGAAAGTTCCCACGTGTGTATCTAAAACCAAAATGGTAAAAATATCGGTCATTGTGGATGAAGTCTCTTGCTTTCCTCTGTTAGGTTCCTGACCTCCATCAAGTGAGAATAGGGATCCTATGGGTCAAATGTGTTATTCAAAGCCCTGCAGAGCTGCTGGGGTTTTCTCATGACTCCAATTCACATAAAGAATCTAAACCCCACAGTCAGAAGGCCTCAAATTTGAGAAGCAGATCAGTATTAAGGGCAGGCCTATTTGACCACTCCTGGTTCACAGGAAGTATGTCCAGGCCACCCTGAAGTTTGGCAAATGAGGTGCATGGGAGCTCATTTTTGACACTGTCTTGGGCTGTGCCCCTCATGGAATACTCCAGCCAAAGGTTATGATGAATGTCTATATGGAAGAAGTTCAGTGCCATGTGGGAGTGTTTTGGTTTTAATTGTGGTCATTTGTGTGGTGGTTGGAAAAGATGACTTGTTCCAACTGGGCTTGGACTCTGGTGTGATTCCCCATAAGTCTGAGTTCTGAAACTGACTTCAGACTAGTATTTCCATGAATTGTGTTGGGATTTTAGGAGGCCACACATGAGAGTCACCCTTGTAAACTGAGTTCTAGGCCCATGATGGATTTCAAAATCACACTTGGAATCTCATCCAGGATATCATATGATTTTATTCCTAAATAGTTGGCAGCCATAGTTAAGAGAGAAAACACACATGGATCTCACATTGTAGACCTCAATGGGCCTGGCTTCATGTGACCTTTTGGCCCCTATTTGGGAATCCTTGCCTGTGAGAGTTCTCCAGAGCTTTCTTTCAAATGAGCTTTCTCAAAATTTTATGGTTCCTGGATGAATGGGAAACCCACAGTGGCTCCAACTTCATCCTTGAAAATGGCTAGATAAATATCATGAAATTTTGGACATTCCCATGACCAGGGGGCACTAGAAAACCTTTCGATGTTCTATTGCTGATCATGAGTGTACCAGACAGTGCCTTGATTGACTGGGTTTCAAGAAAATGGTGTAGAACAGAGATGCCAGTAAGTTGGAGCCTTCTGAGTAGTGGGCCAAGAGCAGTGGTGTGCGGGTGTGTGATAATACATCTGTGTTGTGGCCATCTGGATCTGCCATTGGCTTTCAAATGGCTTGTGACTGACATGGTGCAGCCAGCAGACCTTTATATGAAAAGGCATCTTGTTATATGGAGACAATTCTGGGCAATGTTGAGAATCAGGTTGCTGTGGACAAGGGGGCAAGCTATGTGGGATAGAAGCCTGACTGGTGCATTCTCCTGTAGACACTGATCCACCAAACGTAACAGAATTCCCTCCAACACGGGGACGATTTCAACTCCTTCTATTTCATGAAACAAATACCAAACTCCCAGTGTATCAGCAAGAAAGACCATGAAAAGTGGAGGATGAACAAAGGGCTTCACAGTCCACACGGGGAGACATTTAGCCCCAATGGCCTTAGTTTACCTACAAAAAGAGAATTAATCTCTGCTGTGCCATGTTCATTGGAAAATAAGAAAACATGTCCTCCAGGTCACATAGATGTAGATCCAGCTTTGATGGTCTCACTACAAAGGAAACTAAAGCTCCTGACAACAACATATATTTCAAGTGCCCAACCTCAGAGGCAGTTACTCAAGAAGTCTTTAGGCCAGCAGAACTCCATGTTTGTGGAGGGTTTACCCTGTCCCTTACTTTTGGAAACTCCTCTACCACCCCCAAGGTTTTGAACTCCTGAGCATTTTCCATTCCAGATATGTATTCACAGATTTTCTAATTCTTCTCCTCTAATTATGTCTTACTTTGGGACAAGGTAATGTGAAGGCATTGTTCTGGATGAGAGTGGGAAGTTTCTTGTGTAGCACATATATGCATACACATTGTATTCATTTTCCTATTTTCTATTCGTAATACTGAATCCCTGACACTAAACCATACCCTACTAGACTCTGACTACTAATCCTAATATGATGGAGAAAAATAACCCAAACAGAATAGAAATACATGCAGTTCAGAGCAGGCATGGTGTATAGTTGGACTTGCCCTTTGCGTGATGAAGGCTTGGTGTTATAAATCTAGTCAATTTTTTATTGAAATAGTTCTCTATGTGTTTTTAAATTCAACAAATATGTGAATTCCTGTCTTCCTTTCTCTGTAGCCTATTCAGCACATGTATTTTTATATGCACATATAGAATCCTTCCTGGTATCACACGTACATATTTGTGAGTTGGCTGACTTGGCAGATGCAAACTGTTAGACGAGATCACTCCTCCTAAATGCTGTTCGAACTGAAAATTCAAACTATGGGTGAGCTTCCTATTTGAACAACATAAATCCATGTTCAGTAAAATGAATATTTTTGCATCTGTGGATGATATATATTTCATGGTGAATTTCGATTGGCATACATAATGCTACTTTTTAATGTCTCTGTGTGTGTGTATATATATATATATATATATATATATATATATATATATATATGTATTCACTCTCCAGATTTTTCGAAATATGAAGTATATGTGTCTTATTATACACTCCCTAAATTCATTCATATTCACGTATGTGGATTTATAATCATCTTTTCACAAGATTATTCTCAGAAATATTCATCCACCTGAAATACACATTTGTTTTTTCCTAGAACTGACAACTAACTTCAGGGGATCATATGATGGCCCCAATGGGAGTTCATCATCCCCGTGTACCACATCACTGTGTGGAGAATGACGAGTTAGAAAGGCTAAAAGCTATCTTGTTAGGAATTTTCAGCAGAATTGAGGTGCTCCAAAACCTAGAGGAAGGATTTCCATCACTGGCCAATCAGCTACGGGCGCTCAAACTTGAGTGATTTGTCCACAGGGAGGGTCACGCTGCTTATTCAGCAAATCACCCTGCGGCTAGAATCTGCTGTGCGCACCGGGAAACGACCAGATAGCAACGCAAAGATACAGCACTGAAAATTCTGTGGGCTCCTGCCAGCTGTGCAATCACTGTGGTCAGTGCTGAATTCTGGGTTTGAGACGGGGGAAGGAAGCAGTCCAATTCGGTTCTCCACACCGGTCATACCACAGAGGAAGCCAGCGGCCACCATCTTGGAGAGCTGACATCACCATCGCTGTTTTCGACTGATCGCATCTCATTCAGCTATAGAACAGGTAATTTCAGGCTGCCATTCACCTGCATCTCGCAGACAAATTACTCAGGCTCAGTGCTAAAGAACCCACAGAAATTTCTTCTTAGAGCCTGCTCCTATCAAAACATACACCGAGCAAGGAGCGGCCACATTCCGGCTCCTGGAACTGCTCTGGCCGAGGGCTGAAGAACCCGCAGAAACTGCTTCTCGGTCCGGGTCCTGCTGAATACTGTGGAGGTAAATACCAACCAATCCTTCATAGGCAGTGGCAACAGGATTGAGATGGGGCTTGTGAGGGCCAGTCAGGACTCACCCGTTGCTTTGGTCACCCGGCAAACGGAACTAAATGCTGCCGTTCGCATGGGATACCAACATGGCAGAGATCTGATGTCATCACAAAGCGGTGGAGGAGATAACTTCATCAATACCAGTGACGACAGAAACAGTTGGTCTGTTGGTAAAGAAAGTGACTCACAAACACCCAAGTCTCTCTCACTTTGTCATCAAGCCAGAGGGGCAGAGCAGAGCTGCCGCCTGCGCCTGGAAGAGGCCCAGCGACCCACCAGCGTGGTAGTCACGTCACCACAATTCTCGTAGGGGCAGAGCATTGCCGCTGCCTGTGCCCGGAACAGGCCCAGTGACCCGCAGGCGTGGTTGTCACGTCACCCCAATTGGAGTAGGGGCAGAGCAGAGCCACAGCCCGAGCCCGCGTAGTAGTCAGACCTGCAACGGACCTGCGGAACAGGCCCAGCAGCCTGCCGGCATGGTAGACACATCACCCCAATTGGAGTAGGGGCAGAGCAGAGCCGCTGCCCGTGCCCGCAAGGTAGGCAGACCTGCGACTGACTGGCAGAACAGGCCAGGCGGCCTGAAGGCATGGTAGACAAGTCACCCCAATTGGAGTAGTGGCAGAGCAGAGTCGTCGCCCACGCCCGGAACAGGCCCAGCGACCCGCTGGCGTGGTAGACACGTCACCCCAATTAAAGTAAGGGCAGAGCAGAGAGGCCGAACGTGCCTGCAAGGTAGCCAGACCTGCGACCGACCGGCAGAACAAGCCCAGGGTTCCAACTACAAATCATAATATGATGGAGAAAAATAAACCAAACAAAATAGAAATACAAGCAGTTCAGAGGAGGCATGTTGTATAGTTGGAGTTGCCTTTTTCATGATATAGCGTAGGAGTTAAAAATCTACTCAAGTATTTCTTGAAATAGATTTCCATGTGTTTTTAAACTTAACAAATATGTGAATACCTGTCTCCCTTTCTCTGTAGCCTATTCAGCACATGTATTTTAATATGAACATATAGAATCCTACCTGGTGCCACACGTACATTCTGGTGAGGTTTCTGACTTGGCAGATACAAATTGTGATAAGAGACCACTCCTACAAAACGCTGTTGGAATTGAATATTCAGCCTATGGGTTAGCTTCCTAGTTGAACAACATTATACGCAAATCCATTTTCACAAAAAATGAATACTTTTGGATCTGTGGATTATATATATTTCATGATGAATTTTGATTGGTGTATATATTGCTACTTTTTAATGTCTGTGTGTGTGTGTGTGTGTGTGTGTGTGTGTGTGTTTATAAATATACACTCTACAGATTTTTCAAAATATGAAATATATGTGTCTTATTATACAATCCATAAATTCATTCATATTCATGTATATGGATTTATAATCAACTTTCACATGGTTATTCTCAGAAATATTCATCCACCTGAAGTACATATTTGTTTCTTAGTACTGAAAACTAACTTCAGTGAATGGTGCATACAAATCCTAATATTTCTATCATAACTGACCCAGTTTAACATCAATGCAAGTAGATTCCTATGGGACATGATGTGTATTTTGATGTTCATTTTTATTCAACATGGGTACATTACTATTTCTGCAGTTTATGCACATCATAGGATGTATATTTTATTCACAAGTTAGCAAATTTATAGGCATTTGTTTCACTTTCAATCACGTCCTGCTTTAGAACCCATGAATTCCTCCATGTTTCTTGCCTGGTATTTTCATAAGAACTCTTTCCATACATATTATTTTCAAATTCCATAATCACTTTTGAAGCAAAACTCACACATCATTCATGATAAACAATAATTCTAATATAACCAATAGATGTATAACTGATTACAATGAATGATTGTATATCAATATAAGATTCCTTATATATTTTCAGATATCAATTCCATCTATTATTTAAAGGGGAACCAGTTATATTATTTATTCACACAATGGTCTATTCATACATTATCTCTATATTCATAGACACAGGGTACACCTCTTTGTACCCCCAATACTAATTTATACGTCTTCAAAATACTGCTCTCAGAAATGGTGGAAGAAATACTCATGTAATTTGATCTACATATACATTTTGTCACAGTAATATTCAGGACACAAAATGCAAACGTCACTCTTCTGATTGTACCAAAGCCTAAATGGAAATGAGCATGCATTACTAAAAACATCCATGTCCAGGTTGCCTAATGCTCTCAAATGTCAATCCTATTAGTGACTACATATTTGTTTCTTCCTAAGATTATATATTCAACCTCAACCCTGTTGAAAATGTCTAATCCTATCACTCAATTTATACTTTGCCTGATTTCCTAATGTCTCTACTGATATCTGCTTTCCTACATATTTACCCCAGTTCAATATTGTGACTGACTCTTCACATGTGCTGACATTTACATTCACTCTAGCCGAAACCCTATTGCTAAAGAACTTTTCCTACAAATCCTATACTCACTCTTCTTTCTTAAGCTACCATCGTTCTTCAAAATCCTACCGACTATCCTACTTTGAATGGATGTTCTCTTCGACATTCATCTTTCAGAATGATTCCTAACCAAAATCGAACATGTTATTAACCCTAACCATACACTGTTCCCTCAATCTAACTTTACAGAAGAACAGGGACAGAGTGTTCTTAAAATACAGGGATGTAGGGTATCTTCCACCTGTTGAGAACCTCAAAGGTCCATGCAGAAATGATCCCTGGAGAAGATGTAGGCATCTATGAATGACCTGAGAGAGCAAAAGTCTTCTTCCATTGCAAACAACCTGATCAGGATGAAGGGTTGTGTCTGAATCAGCCTCTCTCTTCTTAATGTAGAGAAGATGGACCAAAGGAGGCCTGTGTGGAGAGCTGTTCCAGGGTGCCGATGGTTGATATACCATTCTAACTTGTGAAACTGTCCCAGGTAGTAGGGGCAGCCTCCATCTCATGGGACTCTTGGAAGCAGCTGTTAGGACAAAGTGGTTGCCCCGGCAGTGACCTCATTCACTTACTGAAGGAAGACACCTCACCTCTCTTCCTTGGTGATGGAACTCTCTGAAATTGGGATCCCAGAAGCCAGGCACCCAGAGCCAGTCCCAGTACCAGTCCCTGTAGGCTCACTTGTTTGGATTTACCAAGGACAGAGTCAGTCTTTCTTGGTGCCTACTGATGTGAGGTTGGCCTAATGCTAGGAGAGCTCTGAAGACAGGCCTTTCCTGAGAAAAAGTCAGTTGCTCACTGCAGTCTCCTGACAAATTCACAGAGTTGGCCAAGGAGACCAGATCTGAGACAGGACAGGCTACTACGAGGGAACATAGTATGGCCCACCAGTCAGAGCACACTCCAAATAGTCACAGACCTACTTGGGGGAAGGAGGTGCCTTTGTGGGTGTGGGTGTGGGTTTGTGGTTTTGTCTCATGTTCTGAGTATTTGTAAGAAAGGCAGTTTGTTTGGTTTGGAGTGAACAGTTTCTTGTACGTCATTTCACAATGCAAGTGTTTCTATGTCTGTGTATCCCACTGTGTCCGTGGTTCTAGACATTGGAAAAGAGAATACATCAATAGATGTGTCCTGTCTAGTAGAAAGCTTCCCAGCATTCAACCTGCAAAATTTATGAATGGACATCGGCTTAACTTATGGATGGGCAACACCTCTTATTCCAAGGTTCCTGTTTTCTTCCTGAATTCTGGCCATTCACCAGAATAAGTTCGTGGTTTTGTGTCCAAGGTATGTACCACCTCCAAGCTCTGTGAAATGGCCTTGTACTGGATAGCTGAAGGAAATGGCGAGCATCTCAGAAAACTCAGATATCAGTGTGACCAGGAAAGTCTCAGTGGAGAAACCCTTTTTTGGCTATTTGCTTACCTATGGTTCTGTTGCCCTGAATGTCAGGAAGGTATTTACCTCAGGCGACACCTTAGTGAACCCTGAAGAAAACAGTTTTCAAATGGAAATGAATGGGCATCACCTGTGGCTCTTTGGTTAATTGCTTGGGAAAGGAATATGTCTTAATAAGTCTCTTAGCCATGTGAGTGGCTGCAGCTTAGATTCTCAGCATCTGATGGATCTAAAGAAAGATCCCATGTGTGCATCCAAAACCAAAATGGCCAAAAGAGCAGTCATTGTGGATGAAGTCTCTCACCTTCCTCTGTAAGGTTCCTGACTTCCATCAAGTGAGAATAGGGATACTTTGTGTCAAATTAGCTCTTAAAAGCCCTGCAGAGGCTAGCTAATAGGTGCTTGGGGTTTCTCATGACTCCAATTCACATAAAGAATCTATACCTGACTGTCATAGGCCTCAAATTGGAGAAGCAGAGCAGTATTAACGGTATGTCTATTTGATCACTCCTGGTTCACAGAAAGGGTGTGCAGGCCACCCTGACTTTAGGCAAATGAGGGGCAAGGGAGCTTATTTGGACGCTCTCTTGGGCTGCGCCCCTCATTGAAACCTCCATCCAGAAGTTATGATGAGTGTCTTTATGGAAGAAGTTGAAGACCATGTGGGAGTGTTTTGGTTTTAATTGTGGTCATTTGTTTGGCGGTTGGAAGAAATGACTGTGTCCACCTGGGCTTGAACTCTGGTGTGATTCCTCTTAGAGACTGATTTCTGGAAGTGACCTCAGAGAAGTATTGCCATGAATTGTGTTGGAATTTTAGGAGGCCACACAAGAGACTCCCCCTTGGAAACTGAGATCTAAGCACTGGTTGGTTTTCTAGAGAGCACTGGGAATCTCAGCCAGGATATCACATGATTTTATTCTGAAAGACTTGGCAGCCATAGTTGAGAGTCAAACCACACATGGACCTCACATTGTAGATCTCAATGGGCCTTGCTTCATGGGACCTTTTGGCCATTCTTTTGGATGCCTTGCCAGTGAGAGTTCTCCAGAGATTTCATTGAAATGAACTTCCTCACCATTTAATGATTCCTGAAAGAGTTGAAACCCACAGTGCCTCCAACTTCATCGTTGAAAAATGACTAGATAAATACCATGAAATTTTTTTAATTCCCATGACCATGTCACATGGGAGAAACTTTTGATGTCCTGTTGCTGATCAAAAGTGTACCAGACAGTGCCTTGATTGACTGGGTTTCATAAAAATGGTGTATAACAGAGATGCTAGTTAGTTGGAGCCTGCTGAGTAGTGGGGCCAGAGCTGTGGTGTGCAGGTGTGTGATGAAACATGTGTGGTGGGGCCATGTAAATCTGCCATTGGCTTCCAAATGGCTTGTGACTGACATGGTGCAGCCAGCAGACCCTTGCATGTAAAGGCATCTTGTTACCTGGAGAGTATTCAGGGCAATGTTCAGAATCAGGTTGCTTTGGTCAAGCGGGCAAGCTATGTGGGATAGAAGTCTGGTTGGTGCATTCTCCTGCAGACCCTGACTCACAACACGTGACAGAACTCCCTCCAGCACTGTGTCCCAGTTGAACTCCTTGTATTTCATGAAGCAAATACCAAACTCCTAGTGCAGCAGCTAGAAACACGACGAAAATTTGAGGATGACCAAATGGCTTCACAGTCTAAACTGGGAGACTTTTAGCCCCCAGTGGCAACAGTTTACCTACAAAGAGAGATTTCAGCACTTCTGCCTCATGTCCACTGGAAAATAAAAAAAACCATGTCCTCCAGGTCACATATATGCAGACCCAGGTCTGATGGTGTCACGACAAAGGAAGCTAAAGCTCCTGACAACAACATATATTTCAAGTGCCAACCTCAGAGGAAGTTTCTCAAGCAGTCTTTAGGATTGCAGAGTTCCATGTTTGTGGTATTTTTACCCTGTTTCTTACTTTTGGAATCTCCTCTACAACCTCCAAAGATGTGAACTCCTGAACATTTTCCATTGCAGATATGTATTCACAGATTTTCTAACTTTTCTTCTCTAATTGTGTCTTACTTGGTGCGAAGGTAATGTCAAGGAATTGTTCTGAATGAGAGTGGGAAGATTTTTGTGTAGCACATATTTGCATACACTTTGGATTCATTTTCCAAATTTCCATTTAAAATACTAAATCCCTGACTGTCAGGGGTAGAAGGAATTTCTCCTTGATAGAATAGCCTGACACTTACAAGAAACAGCCCCCTGGGAGACATCCTGCCTAGGAGATATCCTGTAACCATCTGTCTCCCTGAGACATCATGGGGCCATCTGTCTTACTGAAACATCCTGAGGTTATCTCACCTTGTGAAGACATCCAGGAACTGCCAATAAGAGAGCTTTCCCATACCCAGTATATAAATACCCCTGTGTGAACAATAAAAATTTGCAGCTTGATTAAAACTCCTGTCTTGCTGTCATCTCTCATGTCTCTTGTCCCTTCATTACTCCCCATCTAGGTTCACCACCCCCGTTGATGTGTCCTGCCGGCCGGGATATCTGGCACCTACCTACTGGGGCTCGAGCCTTTGACTGAGGGGGAAACCTGTCCTCAGGGAAGACTTAAAAAAGCGGAGCTTGCGATTGCCTCAGCAGACACCACCGAAAGACAGATCCAGGAGGAGAGTGGGGATGACACATGGTGAGTGACCCACCATGGGACAAGCAGTTTCGTCACATGATTTGTTTTTGTCAGGCCTCAAGGAGGCCCTCAAGACATAGGGGGCACATGTTAAGAAAAAGGACTTAAAATTATTCTTTTCATACATACCAGAATTGTGTCCATGGTTTCCCCCTGAAGGGTCCATTGATGGTAGAAAATGGCTTAGAGTAGGAGACTGTTTAAACCATTTTTTTTGTTGTTGTTGAAGAAAAAGTCCTAGAACAAAGGTATATTAGACCTTTTGTAGACATTAATATTTTATAAGATTTTTAAACACCTAGAAAAATTTGTAAGTTTAAATTTAAAGACATTTATATTTATCTGTTTATTCAATTTAAATTGAACCATTTAAATCACGTGAATTAAAGATCTTTGGATCCACTTTGAAATAGTAAGCTTGCCTTAATTTGATTTTAATTGGAGTCAGTGGTCTTTTCTTGCATCCTGGTGTAATATTTTGTAGTTTCCCATCAAGATGACCCTGCCCCAATAGATCACAAGAGCAGACTACTGGAAATTCTGAAGCTGGCCTTCCCTCCAGGGCTCCAGCATGGAGAGGCAATTTCCAAGGCCTTGGTGTGAGATTTTGGTCCAGGGAGCACTGCAGTGAACCACCGCCCTAAAACTATTAGCAAGCACATGGTGGAGGAGGCCTCCATAGGTAAGTGGCGCCTGTATAACATCTGATATCCGGTTAAGGGAGATCTCTTCTGATGACAGAGTGGTGTCCTGGGGAGACACACATATACTCCTGTCTGGTACAGTAACGAGAATCATTCTGTCCTCTGTTATGTTCTGTAGGGAATTCCTCTGAAAGCATAGAGAGGTGCCAATGGGCACGCAGGAGCTCCTATCCCAGAGCTTTAGCAAGACGTTGCATAGTTCCTCTGTTTTTCTGTTTCTGCGCTGGTTTTCTGTTTTTTTGTGTGTTTTGTTCTGTGTTTCATATGTTTTTTTTTTTTTTTGGTTTGTTTTAGTGTGTTTTGTTGTGTGATTTCTGTGGTAAAACTTAACTGAAAATGGGTAATAAAGCAAGTAAACTGACACCCATTTGGACTGTGTTTTAAAGAACTGTGATGAACTTTAATACCCTTTGTTAAGCAGGATGAGAGAAGCCCCTAGCTGGCTGCCTGGAGCACACCCACTGCAGAGGGCAATGCCTGCTGGGGACCTAAGAACTGAGTATCTCCCAGGTTAACACGTGAAACTCCTTAAAACCCCTTGTCCCTTCAGATCGATAGAATCACAACCATTGGGCAGAGACCCCTGTTTTTCTCCTTTGTTAGCAAAGCAGTAAATCTCCCTTTTTCTTTTTCTCAAACCCTGTCCTCATTATTAAATTGGTATTAATTGGCTTCAAAATCAGGAACCAAACTTTAAGTTACAATTTTTGGTACCCCCCACACCCCGGAACTCTTTGAGAGCTGACTACTGAAATGTTAGGAGACGGAGCGTGCTTGGGGTGGAACCGAACAAGAGGAGCTAATCCTGTAAGTGAAAGGAGGGACTGAGGGACTTCCAGCAGCTGCCCAAGCCCTGTTGCTTCAGAGAATTACCTACTTCCTTCCCTGCACTGTAAGGATTTTGCCATCTCTGTTTTCTTAAAAAAGAGAAAAAGAAAAAGGGGACACTAAATACAGTAAAGTCACCATGGAGACCCTTGATTTTACATTTCAGGTTGTCCCTCTGTGAAAACACCTGGTTCCCTTGTGGGAAAATCTATGGTGCCACTGGTGTAGGAGATTTTTCTCTTATCTGCTCTGGTTTAAAGGCTTCTGTCTGTAAGCCATTGTCTGGAGCTCCTTTCAGTCTGTCTTGTGTCTTTGTTTCTGGCCCTTTAAGACATGTGCAATAATGTGTTGATATTATAAATCATTTCTTGGGAATGATCTTAGCTGAATGTGTATCTAAATGATGATGTTTTATTGTAACAATCTGGCATCTGAATGGGTTTTTGAAGCATTGCACAATCTTGCAGTTAAAAGTCGGGTTTAGGAAATTGTTTAGTTTATGATTTCAGATAATTCATGCCAGAGAACTTAAATACTTAGGATGGAAAACTAGAGAACTCTACTTCCAAGTTGGCAAGTAACTTCCCAATCATTCAGGCTTTTTTTTCACCAATTTTTAATTGGGTAGCCTGGGAAAATGTCACTGTGTCTACCAGTGCATTAATTTGGACAAGGATAGTAAATCATAGTATGGTATCTGTTGACAAAACAAGATATAAAGATGTAAAATTTTGTAAACTGTGTCTTAAACCTGTATCATAAAATTTTGTGAATTTTGTCTTAAAATTGTATTATAATTTTCAACATCTGAACCTGAAAATTATGGTTGAAATGCCTTAGGTCTGAGGTGTCTGCTCAGAATAGCAGCTTTTTCCTGCTCCTTCCAGACCTCAGCCAGGACTTATGTTGAATGGCAAATGAAAGAGGCCTGCAAGCTCAGTAGGAGAGTGATCTGAGGCCTAAAAAAAAGTAAATTGTATGGTATTTACTAATTAATGGCCAGTCAATTTTTCTAGGACTCTTATTTTTTCCTTAGATTCTTTATTTTTTTTTTGAGCTCATGATTTTGATCCTAAAGACCTAGGATGATGTTTTTCTGACCAGTTCTATCTTTGACTAACTGTGTAGTTTTTGAAACATTGCAATGGATATTTCACCTGGAAAAGCTACAAGGCCTTTACTATTATTATGTGTGCACAATTTTGTTATGTGTTGTATGTCTATATATTCACATGTCCGTATATCATATATATGATACACAAATTAACATTTATAAAGAGCACTCATTAAAACAAAAACGCTCATAAAAACAAATTTTAAAAAGTGGATCCAAGGATCTTTAATTCAAGTGATTTAAATAGTTGAATTTAAATTGGATAAAGAGATAAAAATAAATGTCTTTAAATTTAAGCTTACAAGTTTTTCTAGGTGTTCAAAAATCTAATAAAATATTAATGTCTACAAATGTTCTAATATGCCTTGGTTCTAAGACTTTTCCTTCAACAAAAAAATGGTTTACACTGTTCAATATATTTGTCTAATATATTGATAAATAAGTAAAGTAAATTTGATATGGGATTACTCATTCATGAGTACTTTTGTTAGATATCTGATTGATTTACTAAGGTCTGTATAAGTTTGTACTAATGTCTGTATAAGATTGTAATAATCAGTCATGTGTTAAAGAGACAAAAATTTCTTAAAACATAAGTTTACCCATAACATTGTGTTTATTAAGTTTTATTTTTTCTAGAGCAAGCAACCATAAAAATTAAACAACTGATTAAATAAGAACTGTTATTTTAGAGCACTGTACTGCCATTTATTTAAAAGCTAAACTTGGTTAATGTAGAAACTTCAATGTAATTGTGATGCTATTAATGTGCTCATATCTTTCAGGTATACGAATCTGTAAGCTAGAAAATTTAAAAGAGCATTATTTCAAGCTGGTGTTCTGAAGTTGTATGGTAAAAAAATATATTGGGCATTCATTTACTTCTTATCAATAAGATATGTAAAGTTGTATGTTACTTTTTACATTGGGGAACAATTTAAATGTATTTTTATGTTAATGAGAGTCTAATCTATATAAAGGTTAAAAACTTTCAGCCTTTCTTAAATTCATGTTTTAAATGTGATATCATATGGTGTTAACTAATGTTCATGTGACCTCAAATAATATATGTAATCTTTGTAAAATGATATTTAAAAAAAACAAAGATCATCTTTAGAAGTAAAACACTTAAGTTTTATAAAGAGCCCTGCCTTACCTGAGATAAGGCTCTGTGTCCCATCTTACTATATGTGAGAATGACTACGAAAGCAGTAGGTCAGATATTATTTCATTTAAAGTTATGTTCAAAAGTTGTTTTTTTTTCTGTCAAGATTTCTAGGATCTCAAACAGGGGATATAATGTATAACTCAGCTTAAAACTTCAGGGTAGCTATTACACGAACTAAGTATTTTTACTCTTGTTAAAAAATTTTATTTTGTAATTTCCTTATAAGTGATCTAAAGATTCCTTGTTAGTGTTTTACAGAAGTGTTGCTTTAAGAACACAACATGGGTTAATTTAAGATAATAATCATCACCTACAAGACAGACAGAATAATACAGATCCCAGTTAATAAAAAAGATAAATAATTATAAAGTTATAGACATTAAAGCCCAGTACTCTTAATATAAGGCTGTTAAAATTTATTTGCTGGATGATTAAGATTAGGATTTATATTAAAGTTACATGAAAAGGGACAAGAAAACCAATATTTGGCTCTTGCCCTCTGAGTCAGTCTGAATCCAGGGAACAAGGGACTTCTCAAAGAGCTTTGCAACTCTGGGCCTCATATCTTCCCAATTAGGGAGATTAATGAGACCCCTGGAGAACAGAAAGCCAATCAGTGCATTTGCTAAGAAGAGGAGAGTCATCAGAGAAGGGAGACATCCCTGATGCTTCCAATGGTAGCCACATGGTCAAGCAAGACCTGGACCCACCTAGCGCAAATGGCACTAGCAGAACTGAGAAGCTGCTCTCAAGTTTCCCCAGGAATGACTCCCATAAAAGCTCAGCTGACTGTTAACAATAGATAGAAACAAAAGTCAGTTTGACTGTATCATGATAAACACTTAGGAAAGACAGTTAAAACCAAAATACAGCCATTCCTGGGCATTTTAAATAATAATATTAATAATAATAATAATAATTTTTTATACACATTATGTTAGCCTCCCAAAATAAGTAAGACTGGAGGCTACAAAGAAGGATTCCCAGAAAGGAATGCCTGATAACTATAAAAAGAGACTATCAAGAGGAGCTGCCAGAGGCAGAAATTTTTAGTTTAAGGCCTACAGATATTCCTAACCTACAGGTAGGGTTGGTGTTTGCTAGTACGATTATCCAGCCCTGAGTAACAGAATTAAAGGTTTCTCTATTACACACAGAGGTCATACTAGTAAAATGATTTTGCAAGATCAGATGATATTATATAATTAAACTGTATCTTATGGAGAGGGATAACTGTAACACTAAATGTTAAATATTAAGTTGACAGTCCTGATAACTGGGAATATTAAAGCCTGCTGAGGGAACTTCTATACAGTGACATGTTCCAGCTGCTGCAACATTTTTTCAGTACTCATGGTTCTTGTTTCTCACACAGAAGAACCCATCCCCAGATGAATTTACAACCTGTTCTTCCCCAACCAGACTTCAAAACGAACTGATTTCTAAAAGGCAACTCATGTCCCTCAACTGACTTCTAAAAGGCAACTCATGTCCCTTATACTGTGCCCACTCACGTCACTCTCTCTCAGCTCAGAAGAAGCCAAAATGAGTGACGCCTCTCGTCTTACAACTATGGAGCCAAAAATAAATAGAATATCAATATAAGTAATTAATTAAGTCAGGTAAAACCAGGAATCCAATTTTGGGTGAGTTCTAAAAATTTGGAGACTGTTACCTGAGGGATTAAAATTCCCTCATTGCTCTTTCCCTACCCTATCAAAAATTTGGAAGGGACACATTAAAAAAGGGGGAATGATTTGCATTTCTCTGACTGCTAGAGATGGTGAGCATTTTTTCATATACTTGTTGATTGATTGTATGTCCTCCTCTGAGAAATTTCTGTTCAGGTCCTTGGCCCATTTGTTGATTGGGTTATTCGTTATCTCATTGTCTAATTTTTCTAGTTCTTTGTATATTCTGAATATTAGCGCTCTGTCTGAATTGTGAGGAGTAAAGATTTGTTCCCAGGACGTAGGCTCCCTATTTACCTCTCTTATTGTTTCTTTTGCTGAGAAAAAACTTTTTAGTTTGAGTAAGTCCCATTTGTTGATTCTAGTTATTAAATGTTGTGCTATGGGTGTCCTATTGAGGAATTTGGAGCCCGACCCCACAGTATGTAGATCATAGCCAACTTTTTCTTCTATCAAACGCCATGTCTCTGATTTGATATCAAGTTCCTTGATCCACTTTGAGTTAACTTTTGTGCATGGCGAGAGTAAGGGATTCAGTTTCATTTTGTTGCAAATCTCACTCCAGTAAGATTGGCAGCCATTAGGAAGTCAAACAGCAACAAGTGCTGGCGAGGATGTGGGGAAAAAGGTACTCTTGTACATTGCTGGTGGGACTGAAAATTGGTGTGGCCAATTTGGAAAGCAGTATGGAGATTTCTTGGAAAGCTCGGAATGGAACCACCATTTGATCCAGCTATTCCCCTACTCGGTCTATTCCCTAAAGACCTAAAAAGAGCACACAATAGGGACACTGCTACATCCATGTTCATAGCAGCACAATTCACAATAGCAAGACTGTGGAACCAACCTAGATGCCATTCAATAGACGAATGGATAAAAAAATGTGGCATTTATACACAATGGAGTATTACTCTGCATTAAGAAATGACAAAATCATAGAATTTGGAGGGAAATGGATGGCATTAGAGCAGATTATGCTAAGTGAAGCTAGCCAATCCCTTAAAAACAAATGCCAAATGTCTTCTTTGATATAAGGAGAGTAACTAAGAACAGAGTAGGGACGAAGAGCATGAGAAGAAGATTAACATTAAACAGGGATGAGAGGTGAAAGGGAAAGGGAGAGAGAAGGGAAATTGCATGTAAATGGAAGGAGACCCTCAGGGGTATACAAAATTACATAAAAGAGGAAGTGAGGGGAAAGGAGAAAAATATAAGGGGGAGAAATGAACTACAGTAGAGGGGGTAGAGAGAAAAGAGGGGAGGGGAGGGGGGAGGGGGGATAGTAGAGGATAGGAAAGGCAGCAGAATACAACAGACACCATAATGGCAATATGTAAATCAATGGTTCTGCAACTGATGTGATTTTGCAATCTGTATATGGGGTAAAAATGGGAGCTCATATCCCACTTGAATCAAAGTGTGAAATATGATATATCAAGAACTATGTAATGTTTTGAACAACCTACAATAAAAATTAATTTAAAAAAATATTAAAAAACAAAAAAAAATGGGGGGGAATGATAAACCCAACCTGATCATTTATTAAAATTGGGAGCCATCTTGCCACAAAGTCATGAAAAGATAATTTTGCTTTCCTATAAATTACTGCAAATTCTGAATCTGCTTGGAATGCCTGTCCGTGCCTTGAACTCACCCATGCCTGGCTCTCTGACCAGATAGCAGCCCTCTCTGAAAATTTAGTGACACCTCATAAATATTGGCCTTCTCTGGCCAGACAACGACTCTCGTGAGTCTCTAATGGTCCTCATAAATTCTGATGATGGGGCCAGCAAAAAAAAAAATTGTAAACTAGCAATAGCATGATGCTTCTCCGAGTTCTGTTATCTGTAACCCCCCTTTTGTGTAACTTACTGGACTATAAAGCTGGGCTGTAGGAAAGGTGGGGTTGCTGTATTGTTTCTGCCATTTTGAGAGAGATAGGCAGCTCAGCCAGTGGAAAAATAATAAGCTTGCTTTAATTTGATTTTAATTGGAGTCAGTGGTCTTTTCTCCTGTCCTGGTCAAACAGGTAAACACTCCACAAACATGGAGCTCTGCCGGCCTAAAACTTATTGAGAAACTCTCCCTGACCTTGGGCACTTGAAATATATGTTGTTGTCAGGAGCTTTAGCTTCTTTGTAGTGAGACCATCAGAGCTGGGTCTGCATCTATGTGACCTGGAGGACATGGTTTCTTATTTTCCAATGAACATGAGGCAGGAGTGCAGAATTATCTCTTTGTAGGGAAACTGTTGTCACTGAAGGCTAAGTGTCTCCCCATGTGGTATGTGAAGCCATTTGCGCATCTTCCACATTTCATGGTGTTTCTTGCTGCTGCACTGGGGGTTTAGTATTTGCTTCATGAAATACAAGGAGATCAACAGGGACTCAGTGCTGGAGGGATTTCTCACACGTGGGGTGGGTCAGGGTCTCCAGGAGAATCCACCAATGAGGCTTATATCCCACATAGCTTGCCCCCCTCAACCATTGCAACCTGATTCTGAACACGGCCCTGAAACCTCTCCATATAACAAGATGCCTTTATATGAAGAGATCAGACATATAGAAATTACTGGCTGCACCATGTCTGCCACAAGACATTTGGAAGTCAATGGCAGATCCAAATGGCCCCACCAGAGATATTTTATGACACAACTGCACACCACAGCTCTTGGTCACTACTCAGCAGGCACCAACATACAGGATTCTTTCTTCTACACCATTTTCATGAAAACCAGTCAATCAAGGCACTCTCTGGTACACTCATGATCAGCAACTGGACATCCAAATGTTCTTCAGTGCCACTTGGTCATAAGAATTTCAAAAATTTCATGGTATTTATCTAGCCATTTTTCAAGGATGAAGTTGGAGGCACTGTGAGTTTCAATTCTTTCAGGAACCATTAAATGGTGAGGAATTTCATTTCAATGAAAGCTCTGGAGGACTCTCACAGGCAAGGCTTCCCATGGAGTGGCCAAAAGGTCACATGAAGCCAGGCCCATTGAGGTCTACAATGCTAGGTCCATGTGTGTTTTGAATCTCAACTATGGTTGCCAAGTCCTTCAGAATAAAATCATGTGATATCGTAGCTGAGATTCCCAGTGTTCTGTGGAGAGCCACCTGGGCCTATATCTCAGTTTCCAATGGGGACTCTCATGCGTGGCCTCCTGAAATCCCAACACAATTCATGGCAATTCTTCTCTGAGGTCAGGTCCAGAACGCAGTCTCTAAAGGGAATCACACCAAAGTTCAAGCCATGGTGGACACAGTTATGTCTTCCAACTGCCACACAAATGACCACAATTAAAACCAAAACACTTTCACATAGCCCTCGTCTTCTTCCATGTAGACACTCATCAAATCCTCTGGCTGGACGTTTCCAAAAGGGGTGAAGTCCAAGACCCTGTCCAAAATATGCTCCCTCGCCCCTATTTTGCCTAAGGTCAGTGTGGCCTAAACAACTTTCCTGTGAACCAGGAGTGATCAAATAGGCCTGACCTTATTACTACTCCACTTCTCCAATTTGAGGCCTACTGACTGCCAGGTATAAATTCTTTATATGAATGGGAGTCATGAAAAAACCCAAGCATCTATGGTCTAGCCTTTGCATGCCAGGATGGAGGTCAGGAACCTTACAGAAGATGGCGAGAGACTTCATACACAATGACTGCTATTTTGACCATTTTGTATTTGTAGCACACATGGAATCTTACCTTAGATCCATCAGGTGTTAAGAATCTAAGCAGCAGCCTCACACAGGTTCACGAGGCTGATTCAGACACATCCCTTTTGGAAGCAATTAAGCAAACAGCCACAGGTGATGCCCATTCATTTCCATTTGAAAACTGTTTTCTTAAGGCTTCACAAAGGGGTGGCCTGAGGCAAAGACCTTCCTGACATTCAGGGCAATGAAGCAATAGGTAAGCAAATGGCACAAAGCAAGGATTCTCCACTGAGACTTTACTGGTCACATTGATATATGAGTTTTCTGAGATCCTCCCATTCCCTTCAGTTATCATGTACATGGCCATGTCACAGTGCTTGGAGGTGGTACATATCTTGGACACAAAACCATGAGCCAATTCTTGAGAGTGGCCAGAATTCAGGAAGAAAACAGAAACGTAGTAAGATAGTAGGTGTTGCCCATCCATAAGGCAAGTCACAGTCCATGCGTTAATTGGGCAGGATGAATGCTGGGAAGCTTTCTACAAGACAGGAAACATCCATTGATGCATTTTCTTTTCTAATGTCTACAACCACGGACACAGTGGGAGAAACAGACATAGAAACACTCGCCTTGTCAAACAATATACTAGAAAAAGTCCATTCCAATCCAAACAAACCACCTTTCCTACCTATTCTCAGAACATGAGACAAAACCACAAACTCACACCCACACCCACAAAGGCACCTCCTTCCCCCAAGTAGGTTTGTAACTATCCAGAGGGTCCTTTGACTGGTGGGTCATACTATGTTCCCCTGATATGGCCTATCCATTCTCAGATCTGGTCTCCTTGGCCAACTCTGTGACGTTGTCAGGAGCATGTGGAGAGCCACTACCTACTTTCTCAGGAAAGGTCCCTGGCATGTGGCCATCCTCACATCAGTAGATACCAAGAAAGACTGACTCTGTCCTTAGTAACACCAAACAAGTGAGCCCACTGGGACTGGGACTTGGATTGGCTCTCAGTGCCTGGCTTCCTGGATCCCAAGTTTAAAGTGTTCCATCACCAAGGAAGTGAGGTAGGTTACTTCCTTCAGGAATTTAATGAGGTCACTGCCTTGGCAAACACATTGTCCTAACAGTTGCTTCCAAGGGTTCCATGAGATGGAGGCTGCCCCTACTTCCTGTGACATTTTCACAAGTTAGAATGATATATAAATCAAAGGCACCAAGAAACAGCGCTCCACAAAGGCCTGGTTTGGTCCGTCTCCTGTACATTAAGAGAGAGGCTGATTCAGCCACATCCCTTCATCCTGACGAGGTTTTTTGGCAATGGAAGATGACTTTTGCTCTCTCAGGTCCTTCATAGCTGTCTACATCTTCTTCAGGGATCATTTCTGCATGGACCTTTGAGGTTCTCAGCAAGTGGAAGATCCCCTACATCCCTATATTTTAAGGCCAACTCTGTCCCTGCTCTTCTCTAAAGTTAGATTGAGAGATCACTGTGTGGTTACGGTTAATAACTGTTTCGATTTGGGTTAGGAATCATTCTGCAGGATGAATAATGGTATTGGGAATCTGTGATATTTATAAGAATATAGACGTGAGTTAAAAGTATGGAAACAGAAATCTAGGTAAGATTTGCATCCCAGAAGGGCATTGAGACCTTGATTGGGATACTTAGCAATGTTATACTTTCTGCACAAATGTCTCAGATAAATCCATACACAATGGCATAGGACGTTGTACCTTGGATGATTGAATGTCGAAGAGAACCTCCAGTCAAAAAGGGATAGTCGGTGGAATTAGGAAGATAGTCAGTAGGTTTAGAAAGAAGGGTGAGAATAAGATTTGGAAAAAAGTTCTTTACCAATAGGGTTTCGGTTAGAGAGTGAATATTAATGTCAGCCCATGTTAAGTGTCAGTCACAATAATGAATTTGGGAAAATATGTAGGAAAGGAGGTATCAATAGAGACCTTAGGAAATCAGGCAAATTATTAAGTGAGTCATAGGATTAGGCATTTTCAACAGGGTTGAGGTTGAATATATAACCTTAGGAAGAAAGAAATATGTAGTCACCAATAGAATTGACATTTGAGAGCATTAGGCAACCTGGACATGAATGTTTTTAGTAATTCATGCTCACTTTCCATTTAGGCTTTGTTGAAAATAAATAAAATAGGTACTTGTCTCTTCCTGTTTTTCTGTATGCTTAAGAAAACACTCTTGAAATCTTGAAAACTTTTTGCTAATCTTGTTCCCAGAATGTGCTGTCCCCAACTGCCAAACTGCAGAATGTACACCCTCACCCGTTTACATGCAAACCGCCCACTTGCCCTGACCCATCAATAAACTTCCCTCCCTGCCCTCTTCAAGAAAAGTATATAAGCTCTGCTTAAGCTGTTCTCAGTGCTCTCTGCTCTATTCAAGTGAGGTCTGAGCCCCAGAATTTTGGACGCTTTGCTGTTGCATGAGACAGTGTCTTGGTGGTCTCTTCCTCCAATGGTCTCCTGACCATTACATCTGAGGGCCCCAGCGAGTTCCAGCAGCGTTGGACGAAAGACCCCCAATAGGCTCATCTCAGGTTAAGTAAGGCGCCACTTTCTTGTTTCAGGTTTCAGGTTAGGGATGGGCAAAATGGCTATTGGTGATGAGCATGAGCTCTCTCTGACGGTGGCTGACAGAAGTGTCACAGAGCCACAGGCCACGTCTCTGGGGGACGCCCCAGAGAACTCGGGAAACCGAGTAACAATAGTCTCCTAAACTCAGTGATATTTTGTTTTGGATTCGGTATTGTCAGCCCATCAGGTTTTCCTGGCTACTCAGTCCTGTTCTCAGTATTGGACATCCATTGCCTGTCTTTATTGTCTTGTCTTGTCTGTGTCGTGTGTCATTGCTTTCACTATTTGTGTATCTTTCATATGGGACAGAGCACTTCAATGCCTCTGTCCCTGAACCTTGATCACTGGACCAAAGTCTGCTTAAAGGCTCAGAATCTTCTTTTTTTTCAGTAAAACGTCAGATATGGAAGACTCTATGTGTCTCAGAATGACCCACCTTTGGAGTCGGATGGCCCCCAGAAGGATCTTTCTACTTCACACTAATTCAAAAACTCAGAGATATTGTCTTTCAGCCGGGGCCACATAGCCATCCAGATCAACAGCAATATATCTTTAGTTTGCAGGACCTCTGCAAATCTCCTCTTCCATGGTTGAAGCCTTTCCTTGTCCCTGTCCCCGCTCCTACTGGTTCTCCCACTTTTCTATCTCTCAAACCCTCTGCTCCCCCTTCTCCACCCTCTGTTGTCCCTGAGTCTCAAGACTCTACTGGACTCTCTTCCCCCTCCTTATGCCCTGCCCTTGTTCTCCAACCCCAAACACCCTCTAAGTGATTCCCCTGCTGCTGACTCAGACTCTCCACCATTGGAGGAATATAGGCCAGCCCAGCGCCCTCCAGGTGACTACCCCACGGCACACACAGCCCCTCCTTCCTTGGAGGTAGCTGGCCCGGCCAAAAGAACACAAAGTACTCGCCGGGGGGGTTAAACTTTGAAGTGGATACAGGGTAATTATACTCAGCCCTTAAGGCCCCATTGGGCCATCTATCAAACAAAAAGGACTCTAGTTCAAGGGTCTAATGGCAGTAAATATGGGGCTTAGACAACTAAGAGGACCATGGACCTGGGGAAAGAAAAAATCCATCACTCGTTCCTAGTAATCCCAGAATGCCCGACCCCATTGATGGGCACACATCTGCTCAAAAAGCTCCAGGCCAGAATAACTTTTAACCCTGAAGGCCCCCAAGTGAAATTTCTAAATTTTTCAGTAAAAACTCCTATACTCACGGCTTTTACTATGTCAGTAGAGGATGAACATCAACTTGTCAAACCCCCCAAGAGTGATCAAACAGGCAAGCTACCCCGGAAATGGATAACAGATTACGCAGATGCCTAAGAAAAAAACTGCTGGGTTACACGTAGCCATGAAACATCCTCCAATAACAGTGGAGTTAAAAACTTCAGCCCCCCCATCAATGTCAAAAAATATCCTCTGAGCAAAAAAGCTAAAGATGGTATAAGGCCCCATATTCAGAAATATCTGGCCTTAAGGGTCCTAAGGCCCTGTCATTTGAACTGGAACACTGCCCTGTTACCAGTATAAAAATCCAGGAACCGGGGACTATCGCACCGTTCAAGACCAAAGAGAGATCTACAACAGAGTGCAGGACATTCACCCCACAGTACATAATCTGTACAATCTGCTTAGCACTCTGAACCATGAGTGGAAATGGTATACTGTTCTGGACTTAAAAGATGCTTTCTTTTGCTTGCCTCTGCATAAAGATCGTCAGTTGCTATTTGATTTCGAGTGGGTAGACCCAGAAACCGGGACGTCTGGTCAACTAACATGGACTAGACTCCCACAGGGGTTCAAAAACTCCCCCACTCTCTTTGATGAAGCCCTCCACAGAGACCCCAACAACTTCAGAACTATGCACCCTGACGTCACCCTGCTTCAATATGTCGATGACCTGCAACTGGCAGCCAACACCAAGAAAAACTGTGAGTCTGGAACCCAATTATTATTATACGAGCTTGCTCAACTCTGGTATAGTGCTTCTGCCAAAAAAGCCCAAATTTGCCAGCAAGAAGTAATCTTCCTGGACTATTCCCTTAGGGGCAGTAAGCGATGGCTCACTGAGACCAGAAAACAATCCATTGAGCAGATACCACCCCCATCTAACAGCAGACAACTCAGAGAGTTTCTTGGGACTGCTGGCTTATGCAGCTTATGGATACCTGGGTTTTCGTCCTTAGCTGCTCCTTTATACCCGCTGTTAAAGAGAGATGCCCAATTCTAATGGACCCCTGAGCACCAGCAAGCTTTTGATAACATCTAAGGACACTGACACTGAAACCCTCAACTTCACTGAGCCCAGCTTGCATTTTCAGAAAGCCCTAAACTAAGTTAAAAATGTACATCAACTCACTCACCTTGGTTCAAAGAAACTGCAGGCATTCCTGAAGGATCAAGAACAGAGTTTTGAACTAACCAACTCAGAGCGAAAGAAATAACTGAACGGGTAACAAAAGCCTGCCGGGTCTGTCAATTGGTTAATGCTTACCCTTCCAACTTTCCTGCAGGAAAGCACCTACAAGAAACCAGACCAGGACAATTCTTGGAAGTGGACATTACTGAAATTAAGCCAGGAAGTTATGGACTTAAATATCTCCTAGTCTTTGTAGATACATTTTCAGGATGAATTAATTGAAGCCTCCCCCCCCCCCACACACACACACACAAAAAAAAAAAAAACAACAACAACAAAATAAATGGCACAAATGGTGGTCAAGAAGATCCTGAAAGATATTTTTCTAAGATACGGACTGGCTAAGGCAATAGGGTCTGATAATGGACTGGCGTTAATTGCCCTGGTAAGTCAGGGATTAGCCAGGACCCTGGGGATTAATTGGAAATTACATTGTGCTTATAGACCCCAGAGCTCAGTACAGGTAAAAAAAAAAAATAGAACCATTAAAGAGACTTAACAAAATCAAGCTTAGAGATCGGCATAAAAGATCGATCTATTCTGCTTTATGCACTGTTTCATGCAAGAAATACTCATACTCCTCTGTTTCCTTGTGTAACCTCACCCCCTATGAAATTCTCTATGGTCCCTCCTCCAGTAAGGGACCTAACCCAAACTCTAAGACCTAACGATCCCTTCCACACCCCCTTGCTTGACAGACTTAAAGCTCTTGAAAGAAATCAGCAATATCTGTGGAAACATCTGGCCACTGCCGACCAACCTGGGGACGAGGGGACTCCATATCGATACCAAGTAGGAGACTTCGTCTACATTAGACGACATCAGGTGTCATCCCTGGAACCCCACTGGAAAGGACCATATAAGGTGCTACATATAACACCTACAGTGGTAAATGTAGACGGAATCACTTCATGGATCCATGTCTCTCATCTCTGGCCTGCGCCCTGTCCAAAATCTGACTGGAACCTGGAAAAGACTGGTAACACTTTCAAATTGCGTATTCGCCATGTGGATAAGGCTACAGACTCTCCCCTTGGCCAAGAGTAGTCCTAACCCTCATCAGCCTGTTCAGCAGTAATGGCTGATCACAAATCCTACTGTACAAGAAGTATGGTCTATCTTGCATACAGCCCCTTTAGGGACATGGTGGCCATCTCTCCACCCAGACATTTGTCAGCTGGCTATAGGTCTTTCCTATTGGGATATCCCTGATGAAGGGGATCCAACTAAAATTCCAATAAATCCTTTCCGTATCATAGGTAATAGAAACAAACATTATGGATGTAGGGACACGAGAGCCAGATGCAGGTTGGCTAGCCTAGATTACTATGTTTGCCCAGCGGACTATCAAAGCCACAAACAGACATGGCTGTGTGGGGGAAATGCCGACTTCTTCTGTAAGTCATGGAAATGTGAGCATACAGGGGTGCCTGGTGGAACCCAATCCCCTCATCAAATTCAATACACAGCATTGGCCATATTACCAATTACACTACCAATACCGATGGCCCCCAGAGGGGTCTCTAGATCCTAAAATTCTCCGTGACCTTTTAACTTCGGCAAGTGCTCAAAGGGTGGAAGGAAATTCCCCTAAGTGGAGGCATTTCGCCTCCTTCGCTCACATCCTGAACTATGCTTATCCAATAGATCCTCACCCTCAGCTTTCTGCTCCAGACTCTCTGCTGTCACTCCCACCTCAGCAACCTGATTTCTTCCCTCCAATTACTAGATCAAAAACCCAAACCGCCGGTTCTCGGATTATTGCCCCCTTGATGAGGTAGCAGGTACTGAGGTACACATCCACCCACTCACTACTCTCTTCTCCTGTCAGTGCCCGCACCAGGTCCCACCAGGTCCTCTTACCAGCTAACCCAAAGCTCAAACCAGCTAAGGAGAGCCCTCAGACCCCTATCCAAGATGTAATGAAAATGGCCTTTAAAGTTGCTCTGTCATCACTGAAAACAGGTTACTAAGAATTTAAAGTCCCTCACAGGCTTTTTGGGATACAAACTCCCATCTTCCCCTCTGCTCTATCTGTTCTACTGGTCAAGTTTTGTTGCCTGGAAAATTCCAAACCCCTTTCCCATTATTCTTTTACATCTCTCCTTCCTCATGCTCAGACCCAAGGTGCTGCTCTCAGACCCGCCTTCCCTGTCTTCCCCGTCTATACCAGGCCCACAGAAAAGTCTTAACTGACCTTCTCCAGCAGTCTTCACCATGGCTGACTTTAGGACTTTCAGCCAAAGAGTCCCTATAAAAGAGTTCAATGTAGATAAACTTCCCCTTTTCGTGTTTCCCTGTTCTATTTGGCCACTGGCTGGAAAAATCAGCACTCCTAAGCTAGACTCCCCCTTACTAGTTTTTCACAAAACATGTGAACAAGGCCTCTGGCCTTGAGCTGGGGCTTCACAGACATGGTTACATTTCTAAGATAAATAAGTTACCAAATGAGCTCCATTGTTACAGCTGTCAGTGAGAAAAAAAAAGAGAAGAAAAAAGCTCTCCCACTCCAGGTGTCCTTAAAATGTTTACTTGCCCAGAACAGATGAAAAAAACAATAGAAACGAAAACTTCTTTTTGTGAACTTATGCAGACTGTGAACTTCTGAGCCCCTTCCCTTACATGTTGGGTACAAAATTCGGAAACTACCTAAATTTGGAGATCAGGTGACTAATTGATTACAACAGAAGCAATGCCCTCTGAATCCATTGCAACCAAATAGGTATGTTTCGCTGTTTTCGGTGCTCTTAGGTGCCTTGACTTGTCCGTCCTTACAACAGTATAATTCTATATACTTAAACATTGTTTATGTTTTCATAAAATGGTCAACAGATGTGATTAATTATGTAATGTTCAGATGTTTCCCAGAGTGCTCTATCATGAGGCAGGTTAATTTAAATATCAAATAGGGGGGCATACAACCCGGTTCCTCTGGGAACCTGTATCCCTCACTTTAGCCATCCTATTAGGAAAAGGAGTTGCTGCAGGTGTGGGCACAGGAATCACTGTCCTAGTCCATGTGACACAACAAATGACCCGATGAGAAGCAGCAATAGACCAAAATTTAAAGATATTAAAAACCTCCATCACAGTTTTATAGGAATCTTTAACCTCTCTCTCTGAAATTGTTTTACAGAACATGCGAGGGTTGGACCTCCTCTTCATGAGAGAAGGGGGCTTTCGTGCTGCATTGAGGGAAAAAGTTGATTTTATGCCGACCATACTGGAGTTGTAAAAAAATCTATGAGTAAATTTAAAGACGCCTAGAAGAGCATCAACAAGAGAGAGATGCACAAAAAGGGTGGTTTGAGTCTTTGTTCACACAGTCCCCCTGGTTAACTACGCTTTTATCAACCCTGGCCAGTCCATTAATAATCCTCATTTCATTGCTAATTGTAGGACCCTGTTTGCTCAACCATCTAGTTTCCTTTCTACAAGCTTAAATTGGATAAGTTAAACTTATGGTAATCAGACAACAATATACCTCACTAGAAGACATAAAATGTGAGACCCCGCAATGCTCATTTTTATGATTAAAATTAACCAGAATAAGAAGTGGGGAATGAAAGGTTAATAAAATATGTACTTTTAACTTTTTGTTTTTCTGTATGCTTAACAAAATACTGATGAAATCTTGAAAACTGTTTGCTAATCTTGTTCCCAGAATGTGCTGTCCCCAATTGCCAAACTGTTGAATGTACTCCCTCTCCCATTGGCATGCAAACCACTCACTCGACCTGACCCATTAATAAATTTCCCTCCCTGCTCTCACCACGTAAATTGCATAAACTTAGCTTAAGCTGTTCTTAGGGCTCTCTTCTCTATTCAAGTGAGCTCTGAGCCCCAGCATGCTGGACCCCCAATAAACCCTTTGCTGTTGCATGAGACAGTCTCTTCGTGGTCTCTTTTCCGACGCTCGCCCGACCTTTACATTGGTACAATCATAAGTGTGAACATTCCTATGTGTGTCCAGAATATTACTATAATAAATAATATATGTAGATCAGGTAATAGGAGTTTTTCTTCCACCATTTCTGGGAGCAATATTTTGAAGATATATGAATTAGTATTTTGGGTAGAAATAGGTGTATCATTTGTCTATGAATATAGAGATAATGCATGAATAGACAATACTGTGAATTAATAATATTACTGGTTCCAACTTTAAATAATGGATTGAATTGATATCTGCAAATATACAGGAAACCTTATATTGATATACTACATTTAATCCTACCCGTTATACATCTGAATGAAATATTAGGGTTATGGATTTTCATGAAGAGTGTTTGAGTTTTGCTTCAAAAGTGATTATGGAAATTGAAAATAATGTGTTTGGAAAGAAGTCTCATGAAAAGACCAGTCCAGAAACCTGGAGGTATGCATGTGTTCTGAAGCAGAAAGTGATTTAAAGTGAAACAAACGCCTATATATTTGCTAACTTGTGGATGATAAATATATACGATGATGTGCAGAAATTGAAGAAATAGTAATGTACCAGTGTTCAATAAAAATGAACGTTAAAATACACATCATGTCCCATAGGAATCTACATGAATTGATGTTAAACTGCGTCCGTTAATGTAGAAATATTAGAATTTGTATGCACCATTCACTGAAGTTAGTTTTCAGTACTAGGAAACAAATATGTATTTCAGGTAGATGAGTATTTCTGAGAATAATCTTTGAAAAGTTTATTATAAATCCACATACATGAACATGAATGAATTCAGGGAGTGTATAATAAGACTCATACATTTCATATTTTGAAAAATCTGGAGAGTATATATATATATATATATATATATATATATATATATATATATATATATACACACACACACACACACACACACAAACTGAGACCATAAAAATAGCAATATATATGCCAATTGAAATTCACCATGAAATATACATCATCCACAGATTCAAAAATATTCATGTTACTGAAGATAGATTTATGTATAATGTTGTTTAACTAGGAAGTTTACCCATACATTGAATTTTCAGTTCCAACAGCATTTAGGAGGAGTAATCTCTTCTCACATTTTGTATCTGCCAAGTCAGCCACCTCACAAGAATGTACGTGTGATACCAGGTAGGATTCTATATGTGCATATAAAAATACATGTGCTGAATAGGCTACAGAGAGAGGGAGACAGGAATTTCACATATTTGTTAACTTTAAAAACACATTGATGACTATTTCAACAGAAAATTGACTAGATTTATAACACCTACCCTTTTTTATGCAAAAGGCAAGTCCAACTATACACCATGCCTCCTCTGAACTGCTTGGATTTCTATTCTGTTTGGGTTATTTTTCTCCATCATATTAGGAGTAGTAGTCAGAGTCCAGTAGGTTATGAGTTATTGTCAGGGATCAGTATTTCAAATGGAAAATAGAATAATGAATCAAATGTGTATGCAAATATATGCTACACAAAAATCTTCCCACTCTCATCCAGAACAAATCCTTGACATTACCTTCGCCTGAAGTAAGTCACAATTAGAATAGAAGAGTTAGAAAATCTGTGAATACATATCTTGAGTGGAAAATGCTCAGAGTTCAGAACCTTGGAGGTGGTAGAGGAGTTTTCAAAAGTAAGGGACATGGTAAACACTCCTCTAACATGGAGGTCTGCTGGCGTAAAGACATCTTGAGAAACTGCCTCTGAGGTTGGGCACTTGAAACATACGTTATTTTCAGGAGCTTTAGCTTCCTTTGTAGTGAGACAATAAAATCTGCGTCTGCATCTATGTGACCTGGAGTATATGGTTTCTTATTTTCCAGTAAACATGAGGCAGCAGTGCTGAATTCACTCTTTGTAGGTAAACAGTGGCCACTGGAGTCTAATTGTCTCCCCATGTGGACTGTGGAGCCATTTGGTCATCCTCCACTTTTCGTGGTGTTTCCTGCTGTTGCACTGGGAGTTTGGTATTTGCTTCACAAAATACAAGAAGTTCAACAGGGACACAGTGCTGGAGGGAGTTCTGTCACGTGTTGTGGGTCAGGGTCTGCAGGAGAATGCAACAACCAGGCTTCTTTCCCACATACCTTGCCCCCTTGTCCATAGCAACTTGATTCTGAACATGGCCCTGAATCCTCTCCATATAAAAACATGCTTTTACATATTCGGGTCTCCTGGCTGCACCATGTTAGTCACAAAAAATTTGGAAGCCAATGAGAAATCCACATGGCCATAACACAGATGTATTATCACACAACTGCAGACCACTTCTCTAGGCCCAATACTCTGCAGGCTCTAACTTGCTTGCCCCCATGTCCATAGCAACTTGATTCTGAACATGGCCCTGAAATCTTTCAATATAAAAACATGCTTTTACATATACGGGTCTCCTGGCTGCACCATGGCAGTCACAATGAATTTGGAAGCCAATGGCAGAACCACATGGTCACAACACAGATGTATTATCACAAAACTGCACACCATTTCTCTAGGCCCACAACTCTGCAGGCTATAACTCAATGGCATCTCTGTTCTACACCATTTTCATGAAACCCAGTGAATTAAGGCAGGGTCTGGTACACTCAAGATCAGCAACAGGACATCCAAAGGTTCTCCAGTGCCACCTGGTCATGGGAATTTTAAAAATTTCATGGTATTTATCTGGCCATTTTTCAAGGATAAAGTTGGAGGCACTGTGGGTTTCAATTCATTCAGGAACCATTAAATGTTGAGGAAGATCATTTCAAAGAAAGCTCTGGAGAACTCTCACAGGCAAGGCTTCCAAAAGAGTGGCCAAAAGGTCACATGAAGCCAGGCGCATTGAGGTCTCCAATGTGAGGTCCATGTGTGTTTTGACTCAAAACTATCCCTGCCAAGTCTTTCAGAATAAAATCATGTGATATACTGGCTGAGATTCCCAGTACTCTTTGGAAAACCACCCTGGGCCTAGATCTCAGTTTCCAAGGGTGACTTTCATGCGTGGCCTCCTAAAATCCCAACACTTTTCATGGCAATACTTCTCTGAGGTCAATTCCAGAACGCAGTCTCTAAGGGGAATCAAACCAGAGTTCAAGCCCAGGTTGACCCAGTCATCTCTTCACACCGCCAATCAAATGAACACAATTAAAAACAAAACACTATCACATGGCCCCATCTTCTTCCTTATAGACACTCATCATAACCTCTGGTTGGAGCTTTCCATGAGGGGCACATTCCAAAAGAGTGTCCAAAATAAGCTCCCTTGCCCCTCATTTGGCTCAAGTCAGGGTGGGAAGGACACCCTTCCTGTGAACCAAGAGTGATCAAATAGGCCTGTCATTAATACTGCTCCGCTTTTCCAATTTGAGGCCTTCTGACTGTGGGGTTTAGATTCTTTATGTGAACTGGAGTCATGAGAAAAGACAAGCACCTCTGCAGAGATTTGAATAACTCATTTGACCAAAAGGATCGTTATTCTCACTTGATTGATTTCAGGAACCTAACAGAGAAAGGCAATAGAATTCATTCACATTGACTGAAATTTTTTGTGAATTTGGTTTTGGTTTCACACATGGGATCTTTCTTTAGATGCATCAGGTGCTGATAATCTAAGCCACAGCCTCACACAGGGCCAAGAGCCTGATTCAGACACATCCCTTTCCGAAGCAATTTAGCAAGAGCCACAGGTGATGCCCATTCATTTCCATTTGAAAACTGTTTTCTTCAGGCTTCACAAAGGGGTAGCCTGAGCCCAACATCTTCCTGACATTCAGGGCAACAGAACAATAGGTAAGCAAAAGGCCCAAAGCATTGTATCTCCACTGAGACTTTTCTGGTCACACTCATATCTGAGTTTTCTGAGATACTGGCCATTCCCTTCAGGTATCCAGTACATGGACATGTCAAAGACCTTGGAGTTGGTACATATCTTGGACACAAAACAATGAGACTATTCTGGAGAGTTGCCAGAATTCAGGAAGAAAACAGGGACTTAGGAAGGTAGTAGGTTTTGCCAATCCATAAGGCAAGCTGCAGTCCATTCATAAATTGGGCAGGATGAATGCTGGGAATCTTTCTACTACACAGGACACATCCATTGTTGCATTGTCTTTTCTCATGTCTACAACCACGAACACAGTGGGATACACAGACATAGAAACACTCACCTTGTCAAATGACTTACTAGAAATAGTTCACTGAAAACCAAACAAACAGCCTTTCCTACCTATTCTCAGAACAAGAGACAAAACCACACACCCACACTCACAATGGCACCTCCTTCCCCTAAGTTGGTCTGTGACTATCCGGAGTGTCCTCTGACTGGTGGGCAATACTATGTTCCCCCGAAATGGCCTGTATTCTCTCAGATCTGGTTTCCTTGGCCAACTATGTGAAGTTGTCAGGAAAAAGTGGTGAGCCACTACCTGCTTTCTCAGGAAAGGTCCCTCTTCAGAGCTCTCCTGGCATTTGGCCATCCTCACATCAGTAGGTACCAAGAAAGACTGACTCTGTCCTTGGTAAATCCAAACAAGTGAGCCCACTGGGACTGGGACTGGAACTGCATCTGGGTGCCTGGCTTCTTGGATACCAAGTTCAGAGAGTTCCATCACCAAGGAAATGAGGTATGACACTTTCTTTGGAACTGAATGAGGTCACTGCCTTGGCAACCACTTGGTCCTAACAGTTGCTTCCAAGGGCCCCATGAGATGGAGGCTTCCCCTTCTTCCTCTGACACTTTCACAATTTAGAATGGTATATCAACCATAGGCACACACACAGGACTGGTTTGGTCCATCTTCTCCACAATAAGAAGAGAGAGGCTGATTCAGACACATCCCTTCATCCTGACCAGGTGGTTTGTCATCGAAGATGACTTTTGCTCTTTCAGGTCCTTCATACCTGTCTACAACTTCTCCAGGTATCATTTCTGCATGGACCTTCGAGGATCTCAGCAGGTGGAAGGTCCCCTACTTTTCTGTATTGTAAGAACAACTTTGTCCCTGCTCTTCTGTAAAATGAGATTGAGGGAACAGTGTATGTTTAGGGTTAATAACAGGTTTGATTTCGATTTGTGTTAGGAATCATTCTTCTGGATGAATAATGGTATTGGGAACCTGGTATATTTACAAGAATATAGAGGTGAAACATAAGTATGAAAACAGAAATCCAGGTATGATTTTAAACCCATAAGGGCATTGGGCCCTTGATTGGGATACTTAGCTTTGAATTATGTTCTGCACAGATGTCTCAGATAATTTGATATACAATGGCATAGGACCTTGTACCTTGGAAGATTGAATGTAGAAGAGAACATCCCTTCAAAAAGGGATAGTCGGTAGGATTAGGAAGATAGTCGGTCGTTTTAGAAAGAAGAGTGAGTATATGATTTGGAACAAAAGTTCTTTAGCAATAGGATTTCAGTTAGAGAGTGAATGTATATGTCAGCACATATGAAGAGCCAGTCACGATGATGAAGTGGGGAAAACATGTAGAAAAGAAGATATCAATAAAGATATTACGAAATCAGGGAAAGTATAAAGTGAGTGAGAGGATTAGACATTTTCAACAGGCTTGAGGTTGAATCTTAGAAAGAAACAAATATGAAGTCACCAATAATATTGACATTTGAGAGCATTAGGCACCCTGGACATGCATGTTTTTAGTAATCTATGTTCACTTTTCATTTAGGCTTTGCTTGGTTCAATCATAAGTGTAACATTTACATTTTTGTCCAGAATATTATTGTGATAATATGTATATGTAGATCAGGTGACATAAGTATTTCTTCCACCATTTTTGGTAGCAATATACTGAAGACATAAAATTAGTATTGGGCGTACAAAGAGGTGTACCCTATGTCTATGAACATAGAGATAAAGCATGAATAGACCATACTGTGAATAAGTAATATAACTTGTTCCAACTTAATATAATGGGATGAACTGATATCTGAAAAATTACTGGAAATCTTATATGCATATACAATCATTCATTCCAACCAGTTATTCATCTAATGTCAATATTAGTGTTTTGGTTTATCATGAAGAGTGTGTGAGTTTTACTTCAAAAGTGATTATGGAAATCGAAAATAATGTGTTTGGAAAGAAGTCTCATGAAAAGACCAGTCAAGAAACCCTGACAATACATGTGTTGTGAAGTAGGAAGTGATTAAAGTTTAAAGAAATGCCTACAAATTTGTGAACTTGTGGATGAAATACATATCTTATGATGAGCAAAAACTGAAGAAATAATAATGTACCAGTGTTGAATATAAATGAACATCATATTATATATCATGTCCCATTGGGATCTACTTGCATTGGTGATAGACTGGATCAGTTCCTGTAGAATTATTAACATTTGTATGCACCATTCACTGAAGTTAGTTTTCAGTACTAGGAAACAAATATGTATTTAAGGTGGATGAATATTTCTGAGACTAATATTTTGGAAAGTTTATTATAAATCCACATGCATGAACATGAATGAATTTAGAGAGTGTATATAAGACACATATATTTCATATTTTGAAAAATCTGGAGAGTGTATATATATATATATATATATATATATATATATATATATACACACACACACACACACACACACATACCCACACACACACACAAAAAAAACACACACAGACATTTAAAAGTAGCAATATATATGCCAATCGAAATTCATCTTTAAATATATATCATCCACAGATGCAAAAATATTTATTTTACTGAACATGAGTTTATGTATAATGATGTTCTACTAGGAAGTTCCCCTATAGGTGGAATTTTCAGTTCCAACAGCAATTTGGAGGAGTGATCTCTTCTCACAATTTGTATCTGCCAAGTCAGCCACCTCACAAAAATGTACATGTGATACCAGGTAGGATTCTATAAGTGCATATGAAAATACATGTGATGAATAGGCTACAGAGAAAGGGAGACAGGAATTCATATATTTGTTTAATTTAAAAACACATGGTGAACTATTTCAATTAAAAATTGACTAGATTTATAACACCTACCATTTATCATGCAAAAGGTAAGTCCAAGTATGCAGCATGCCTCCTCTGAACTGCTTGTATTTCTATTCTGTTTGGGTATTTTTCTCCATCATATTAGGATTAGTAGTCAGAGGATAGTAGGGTATGGGATAGTGTCAGGGATTCAGTATTTCGAATAGAAAATTGAAAATGAATGCAATGTGTATGCAAATATGTGCTACACAAATATCTTCCCACTCTCATCCAGAGCAATGCCTTGACACTACCTTCGCCCCATGTATGACACAATTAGAGGAGAAGAGTTAGAAAATCTGTGAATACATATCTACAATGGAAACTGTTCAATTTTCACAAATTTGGAGAAGGTAGAGGAGTTTCCAAAATTAAGGGACAATGTAAACTCTCCACAAACATGGAGCTCTGCTGGCCTAAAGAGTTCTTAAGAAACTGCCTCTGAGGTTGGGCACATGAAATATATGTTGTTGTCAGGAGCTTTAACTTCCATTGTAGTGAGACCATCCAAGCTGGGTCTGCATTTTTGTGACCTTTGTGAGGACATGGTTTCTTGTTTTCCAATGAACATGAGGCAGCATTGCTAAATTCTCTCTTTGTAGGTAAACTGTGACCAATGGGGGCTAAGTGTCTTCCCGTGTGCACTGTGAACCCATTTGGTCATCCTCCACTTTTCGTGCTGTTTCTTGCTGCTGCACTCGCAATTTGGCATTTGCTTCATGAAACAAGGAGTTCAACTGGGACACAGTGCTGGAGTGAGTTCTGTCACGTGTGGTGGGTCAGGGTCTGCAGGAAAATGCACCAACCATGCTTCTATCCCACTAGCTTGCCTCCTTGAGCATAGCAACCTGATTCTGAACATTGCCCTGAAACTCCTACATATAACAAGATGCCTTTTCAGAGAAGGGTCTGCTGGCTGCACCATATCAGTCATAATCCATTTGGAAGCCAAAGGCAGATCCACATGGCCAAACCACAGATTTTTTATCACACACCTGCCCACAACTTCTCTAGGTCCACTACTCAGCAGGCTCGAACTTACTTGCATCTCTTTTCTATACCATTTTCATGAAAACCAGTCAATCAAGGCACCTTCTGGTATATTCATAATCAGAAACAGGACATCCAAAGGTTTTCCAGTGCCACCTGCTCATGGGAATTTTAAACATTTCATGGTATTTATCTAACCATTTTTAAAGGATGAAGTTGGAGGCACTGTGGGTTTCAATTCATTCAGGAACCATTAAATGTTGAGGAAACTCATTTTAATGAAAGCTCTCGAGAACTCTCACAGGCAAGTCTTCCAAAAGAGTGGCCAAAAGTTCACATGAAGCCAGGCCCATTGAGGTCTACAATATGAGGTCCATGTTTGTTTTGACTCTAAACTATTGCTGCCAAGTCTTTCAGAATAAAATCATGTGATATCCTGGCTGAGATTCCCAGTGCTCTGTGGAAAGCAACCCTGGGTCAATACTCATTTTCCAAGGACTACCCTCATGCGTGGCCTCCTAAAATCCCAACACAACTCATTGCAATACTTCTCTAAGATCAGTTCCAGAATGCAGTCTCTAAGGTTAATTACGCCAGAGTTCCAGCCCACGTGGACCAATTCATCTCTTCCAACCGCCACACAAGTGACCACAATTAAAACCAAAACACTCCCACATGGACCTCATCTTCTTCCATATAGACACTCATCATTACCTCTGGCTGGAGGATTCTATGAGGGGCACAGCCCAAGACAATGTCCAAAAGAAGCTTCCTTACCCCTCATATGCCTAAAGGCCCGGACTCCCTTCCTGTGAACCAGGAGTGATCAAATAGGCCTGCCGTTAATACTGCTCCACTTCTGCAATTTGTGGCCTAGTGACTGTGGGGTTTAGATTCTTTTTGTAAATGGGAGTCATGAGAAAACCCAAGCACCTATGGGCTAGACTCTGCAGGGCTTTGAAGAACTCATTTGACCCAAAGGATCCCTATTGTCACTTGATGGAGGCAGGAACATTACAGAGGAAGACGAGAGACTCCATCCACAATGACCGCTCTTTTGGCCATTTTGGTTTTGGATGCACACATGGGATCCTTCTTTAGACCCATCAGGTGCTGAGAATCAAAGCCACAGCCTCACACAGGGCCAAGAGGCTGATTCAGACACATCCCATTCTAAAGCAATTAAGCAAAGAGCCCAAGGTGATGCCCATTCATTTTCATTTGAAAACTGTTTTCTTCAGGCTTCAAAAAGGGGTGGCCTGAGTCAAAGAACTTCCTGACATTCAGGGCAACAGACAAATAGGTAAGCAAAAGACCCAAAGCAGGGTTTCTCCATTGAGACTCTCCTGGTCCCAATGATATCTGTGTTTTCTGACATGCTCTCATTCCCTTCAGCTATCCAGTACATAGCCATGTCACAGATCTTGGAGGTGGTTCATATGGTGGACATAAAATCATAAGCCTATTCTGAAGATTGGCCATAATTCTACGAAGAAAACAGGAACTTTGGAAGATAGTAGGTGTTGCACATCCATAAGGCAATCCACAGTCCATTCATAAATTAGGCAGGCTGAATGCTGAGAAGCTTTCTACTAGACATGACAAATCCATTGATGCATTCTCTTTTCTAATGATTACAACCACAGACACGGTGGGATACACAGACATAGAAACACTTGCATTGTCAAAGGACTCAGTAGACACAGCCCATTCCAAACCAAACAAACTGCCTTTCCTACCTATTCTCAGAACATGATACAAAACCACAAACTCACACCCACAACCACAAAGGCACCTCCTTCCTCCAAGTAGGTATGTGACTATCTGGAGAGCCCTCTGACTGGTGGACCATTTTATGTTCCCCCGAAACGGCCTGTCCTGTCTCAGATCAGGTCTCTTTGGCTAACTCTGTGAAATTGTCCGGGACCAGCAGTGAGACACTACCTGATTTCTCAGGAAAGGCCCCTCTTCAGAGCTCACCTGGCATTTGGCCATACTCACATCAGTATTTACCAAGAAAGACGGACTCTGTCCTCTGTAAATCTAAACAAGTGAGCCCACTGGGACTGGAACTGTGACTGCCTCTGGGTGCCTGGATTCCAAGTTTAGAGTGTTCCTTCACCAAGAAAATTAGATGAGGTCACTTCTTTCTGGAACTGATTGAATTTGCTGCCTTTGCAACCACTTTGTCCTAACAGTTGCTTCCAAGGGTCTCATGAGATGGAGGCTGCCCCTATTTCCTGTTACAATTTCACAAGATAGAAAGTTATATCAACCATAGGCACCTGGGAACAGCTCTCTACATAGGCCTGGTTTGGTCCATCTTCTCTACATTAAGAAGATAGAGGCTGATTCAGACACATCCCTTCGTCATGACCAGGTTGTTTGCAATTGAAGATGACTTTTTCTCTCTCAGGTACTTCATAGTTCCCTATATCTTCTCCAGGGATTATATCTGCATAGACCTTTGAGCTTCTCAGCAGGTGAAAGTCTCCCTACATTTTTGTATTGTAAGACCAACTCAGTCCTGCTCTTTTGTAAAGATAGATTGAGGGAACAGTATATGGTTAGGGTTAATAACAGGTTCGATTTGTGTTAGGAATCATTCTGCTGGATGAATAAGAATATTGGGATCCTGTGGTATTTATAAGAATATAGAGGTGAAATATAAGTATGACAATGGAATTCTAGATAAGATTTGAAGCCCAGAAGTGCACTGGGCACTGGAGTGGGAAACTTATCTTTGAACAATGTTCTGCACAGATATCTCAGATAAATCGATATATAATGGCAAAGGACCATGTATCTTGGTTGATTGAATGTGTAAGAAAACATCCAGTCAAAAAGGGATAGTCGGTAGGATTAGGAAGATAGTGTAGGTTTAGATAGAAGAGTGAGAATAGGATTTGGACCAAAAGTACTTTAGCAATAGAGTTTTGGTTAGAGAGTGAATGTAAATGTCAGCACATGTGAAGAGTTGGTCACAGTGATGAACTGGAAAAAATATGTAGGAAAGCATTTATCAATAGAAACATTAGGAAATCAGGCAAAGTATAAAGTGAGTGATAGGATTAGACATTTTCAACAGGTTGAGATTTAATATATAATCTTAGGAAGAAACAAATATGTAGTCACCGACAGGATAGACATTTGAGAGCATTAGGCAACCTGGACATGGATGGTTTTAGTAATCCATGCTCACTTCCTATTTAGGATTTGGTACAATCATAAGTGTGACATTTGCGTTTTGTGTCCAGAATATTACACTGAAAAAATGTATATTTATATCAGGTGACATGAGTATTTCTTCCACCATTTCTGGAAGCAATATGTTGAAGACATATAAATTAGTATTGGGGGTACAAATACGTGCACCCTGTGTCTCTGAATATAGAGAAAATGTATGAATAGACAATAGTGTGAATAAAGAATATAATTGGTTTCAACTTTAAAAAATGGATTGAAGTGATATCGGAAAATATAAAGAAAATTTTATATTGATAAACATACATTCATTCAAACCAATTATACATCTATTTGTAATATTAGGGTTATGATTTATCATAAAGGGTGTGAGTTTTGCTTCAAAATTGATTATGGAAATCGAAAATAATGTGTTTGGGTAGAAGTCACATGAAATGACCAGTCAAGACACCTGGAGGAATACATGTGTTCTGAAGCAGGAATTGATTGAAAGTGAAACAAATGCCCATAAATTTGTGAATTTGTGGATGAAATATATATCCTATGATGTCCATAATACGAATAAATATTAATGTACCATGGTTTAATAAAAATGAACGTCAAAATGCACAGCTTGTCATATCGGAAGCGAGGTGCATTGATGTTAAACTTGGTCAGTTACTGTAGAAATATTAGTTAAATCTGTTTTTCAGGTGGATGAATATTTCTGAGAATAATCTTGTGAAAAGTTGATTATAAATCCAAGTCCATGAACATGAATAAATTTAGCGAGTGTAAATAAGACCCATATATTTCATATTTTCAAAAATCTGGAGAGTGTATATATATATATATATATATATATATATATATATATATATATATATTTACACAAAACACACACACAGACATTAAAAAGTAGCAATATATATGCCACTCAAAATTCATCTATAAATATATATCATCCAAAGATGCAAAAATATTTATTTTACTGAACATGAGTTTATGTATAATGTTTTTCTACTAGGAAGCTCCCCTATAGGTGGAATTTTCAGTTCCAACAACGATTTGGAGGAGTGATCTCTTCTCACAATTTGTATCTACCAAGTCAGGTAACTCACAAAAATGTACATGTGATACCAGGTAGGATACTATAAATGCATATAAAAATACATGTGATGAATAGGCTACAGAGAAAGGGACAGGAATTCATATATTTGTTAATTTTAAAAACACATGGAGAACTATTTCAATTGAAAATTGACCAGATTTATAACACCTACCATTTATCATGCAAAAGGCAAGTCCAAATCTACAACATGCCTCCTCTGAAATGCTTGTATTTCTATTCTGTTTGCGTTACTTTTCTCCATCATATTAGGATTAGTAGTCAGAGTCTAGTAGGGTATGTGAATATTTCTGAGAATAATCTTGTGAAAAGATGATTATAAATCCACATTCATGAATCTGAAAAATTTAGGATGTGTAAAATAATACACATATATTTCATATTTTGAAAAATCTGGAGAGTGTATATATATATATATATATATATATATATATATATATATATATATACACACACACACACACACAAACATTCACAGACATTAAAAAGTAGCACTATATGCCAATTTAAAATCACCATGAAATATATATCATCCACAGATCCAAATAAATTCATTTTACTGAACATCGATTTATGTATAATGTTGTTCAACTAGGAAGCTCACCCACAGGTTGAATTTTCAGTTCCAACAGCGTTTAGGAGGAGTGATCCCTTTTCACAATTTGTATCTGCCAATTCAGCCACCACACAAGAATGTACGTGTGGTAACAGGTAGGATTCTAAATGTGCATATAAAAATAAAGGTGCTGAATAGGCTTCAGAGTAAGGGAGACAGGAATTCACATATTTCTTAACTTTTAAAATACATGGAGAACTATTTCAAAAAAAATTGACAAGATTTAAAACTCCTACACTATATAATTCAAAAGGCAAGCCCAACTATCCACCATGCCTCCTCTGAACTGCTTGTAGTTCTATTCTTTTGGGGGTATTTTTCTCCAACATATTAGAATTAGTAGTCAGAGTCTAGTAGGGTATGTGTTAATGTCAGTGATTCAGTATTTTGAATGGAAAATAGGAAAATGAATCCAATGTGTATGCAAATATGTGCTTCAGAAAAATCTTCCCACTCTCATCCAGAACAATCCCTTGACATTACCTTCGCCCCCAGTAAGACACAATTAGAGGAAAAGAGATAGAAAATATGTGAATACATATCTGAAATGGAATTTGATCAGGAGTTCACAACCATGGAGGTGGTAGAGGAGTTTTCAAAAGTAAGGACAGGGTAAGCACTCCACAATCACAGAGCTCTGCTGGCCTAAAGACTTATTGAGAAACTGCCTCTGAGTTTGGGCACTTGAAATATATGTTGTTTTCAGGAGCTTTTGCTTCCTTCTAGTGAGACGATCAAAGCTGGGTCAGCATCTATGTGACCTGGAGGACATAAATTGTAATATTCCAATGAACATGAGGGAGCAGTGCTGAATTCTCTCTTTGTAGGTATACTATGGCCACTTGGGGCTAAGTGTGTCCCCGCGTGGACTGTATATTCATTTGTTCCTCTTCCACTCTTCATTGTGTTTCTTGCTGCTGCACTGCGACTTTGGTATTTGCTTCACGAAATACATGGAGTTCAACTGGGACACAGTGGTCTAAGTGTCTGCCCGTGTGGACTGTGAAGCCATTTAGTAATCCTTCACTTTTCCTGGTGTTTCTTGCTGCTGCACTGCGAGTTTTGTATTTGCTTCATGAAATACAAGGAGTTCAACTGGGACACAGTGCTGGAGGGAGTTCAATCACATGTGGTGGCTCACACATGAGCATTCATGAAACCGGCCTCTATACCACATAGCTTGCTCCCTTGACCATAGCAACCTGATTCTGTAAATTACCCTAAAACCTCTCCATATAACAAGATGTGTTTACTTATAATGGTCTCCTGGCTGCACCATGTCCGTCTCATGACATTTGGAATCCAAAGGCAGATCCACATGGCCCCATCACAGATGTTTTATCACACACCTGCCTACCGCTGCTCTAGGCCCTCTACTCATCAGGCTCCAAATTACTGGCATCTCGGTTCTACACCATTTTCATTAAACCCAATCAATCAAGGCACTGTCTGGTACACTCATGATCAGAAATAGGACATCCAAAGGTTCTGTATGCCACCTGTTCATGGGAATTTCAAAAATTTAAACTATTTATCTAGCCATTTATCAAGGATGAAGTTGGAGGCACAGTGGATTTCAATTCATGCAGGAACCATTAAATGGTGAGTATGATCATTTCAATGAAAACTCTGGAGAACTCTCACAGGCAAGGCTTCCCAAAGAGGGTCCAAAAGGTCACCTGAAGCCAGGCTCATTGAGGTCTACAATTGAGATCCAGGAGTGTTTTGATCTCAACTATGGCTGCCAAGTCTTTCAGAATAAAATCTTGTGGTATCCTGACTGAGATTCCCAGTGCTCTGTGGAAAGCTACCCTGGGCCTACATCTCAGGTTCCAAGGGCGACTCTCATGCATGGCCTCCTCAAAACCCAACACAACTCATGGCAATACTTCACTAAGCTCAGTTCCAGGACACAGTGTCTAAAAGGAGTCACACCAGAGTTCAGGCCCAGGAGGACCCAGTAATCTCTTCCAGCTACCACACATATGACCACAATTTAAATCAAAACACTCCCACATGGGCCTCATCTTCTTCTACACAGACACGCATCATAACCTCTGGCTGGAAGTTTCCATGAGGGGTGCAGCCCAAGACAGTGTCCAAAATAAGCTCCATTGCCCCTCATTTGCCAAAAGTCAGGTGTAGATTTTCTATGTGATTTGGAGTCATGAGAAAACCCAAGCACCTATGGGCTATCCACTGTAGGGCTTTGAAGAACTCATTTGACCAAAATGATCCCTATTCTCACTTGACGGACGTCAGGAACTGAAAAGGTCGGGCGAACTTCGGAGGAAAAGACCACCAAGAGACTGTCTCATGCCACAGCAAAGGGTTTATTGTTGGTCCAGCATGCTGAGGCTCAGAGCTCACTTCAGAGGAGCAAAGAACAAAGAGCCCCGAGAAAAACTTGAGCAGAGTTTATATACAGTCTTTAGAGAGGGCAGGGACTTTACATACATCATAGCCTCCTTTAGAAAATAATCATATACCGCGGGAAAATCAAATAATAACTCTAAAACATGATTAGCACATTCATTGGCGGGAACAGGTTGGGCAGCGGGTGATTGGTCAGCCGTGAGAAGGAGTATACATTTAAACTGATTGGTTGAAGCACTGAGATGTATACGTGCAGATCTGCATGGTTTCTGGGAAGGGGTGGTTAAGTAACGAGGTGGTCAGGGAAGATTTCAACACACATCTAATGGGAAGATCCGGGAATTGTCTTAAGTGCCACAGGAATTTCAGGTTCTGAGTGCAGCTTGGAAAATGTACAAAACCTGGTTCTTTACGTTTCAATTTCAATTTCTTTTATTCTTTCATTTCCCACCCCTTTTTCTGACTACTTTTAATCTTAAAAGTAATGAATCAAAATTATTGTGGGGTTTCACATTCTATTCCTACCAGTGCAGCATATTTCTGTCTGATTATCATGAGTTTCACCTGCCTAATCTGAGACTGGAGAAAGGAAACTATGTGGTTAAGCAAACAAGGTCCCACAGTTAGCAACACCATAAGGATGATCAGGGGTCCACCTAAGTCTGATATTAGTGTAGTTACCAGGGGTACTGGGTTAATCATGACTCAAAGCACCCTTGTTGAATCTCCCATTCTCTCTGGCGCTCTTCAAGGTATTTTCTTAATTTACTCATGAATTATTTTGCAACTCCAATATGGTCAGCATAAAAACAACATTCTTCTCTCAGTGCAACACAGAGGCCCTCTCCCTCATCAAGAGGAGGTCTAATCCTCACCTGTTCTGTAAAACAACTTCAGAGAGAGAGGTTAAGGATTCCTGCAAAGCTGTGATGGAGGTCTCTAACGTCTTCAAGTCTTGATTTATTGCTGTTTCTAATTGGGCCATTTGTTGTTAACCACGCATCATAGAAGCTGTTCCCATACCCACTCCTGCAGCAGCTCCTATCCCCAATAGGATGGCTAGAGTAAGGGACAATGGTTCCCCTTGATATCGGGTTGTTTGTCCCCCTAGTAGACCTTCAAATGATTAGGCATTATGATAGAGTACCCTGGAGAGTATCTGCACCATTACACAATAATTTACAGGGCTGTCAAAGACCTGGGCTGAAATACAAGGAGTTCTGACTGTGTGGAGTTCAGTACCATAAAGGTTCCTTTAATTAGTTCCCAGGGGGAGGAGTCAGATGTACTCTGGACTGGGGAAGTAGGCAAAGACGGAATCCAGGAAGTATTAGATGGTACAGGGGTTCTGGTAGATCTAGGCATGGAAGGTTTAGGAGGCTTAATTCCTGGCTTGAGGGGATTGGGTCCTATTGCTGTGGGATTTTCTTTCTTTTTAAGCCAGACGGTGAACCAGAGACCAAATTCATCACCTGGGCCATAAATATAGAATCGCATTCCCCACGTATTTCCCATAGGCCAGGTTTTTCTGAGGTAGCCCCTTCCTTTGGAAGTGAAAGTTATATTGAGGGGGTAACATAGAGTATTCTTTCCACAGCGAGTTTTTGACACCACTGGGCTAGCAGCACATTTCTTGGGATCAATCCAGGTGTCATTTCATCCTACCGGAATCATACCTTTCTGGGGAGTTTGGGTTCCACCATGCAGCTTTCGTTTGTTCACAACCCCAAGATCTACAATAAAAGTCACTGGGTCCTCCACAGGTTTGGGCCTGTTTTATGACTTTGGAAATCAGGTGGGCACACATAATAGTCAAGACTGGCTAGTTTACACCTGAGCTGGGGGAGATGACATCCATAATTCATGGGTTAAGGTGGTCTATGTTGCCCTGGTTAGGGTTTGAGTGGGATCTGTGTGGGGTCCTCTATGTCAGGGAGATCCCAGTCAGGGAAGCCTATGGCAAGCTGACAAATGTCCGGGTGGAGAGATGGCCACCAAGTCCATAAGGTGGCTGTTTGTGAAATAGATCACACTACTTCCCCATTAGGATTCATTACTTGCCCTTGTTGCTGAGCACGCTGATGGGGATTAGGGCTGCTGGTGGTCATGGGAAGAATCCATAGCCCTACCCACATGACGGACACGCAACTTGAGATGGATACCAGTCTGTAGAAGTTTCCAGCCAGAGTCTTTACAGGGCTCAGGCATGAGATGGGAGGCATTGATCCAGGAAGTGATCCCATCCACTTTCACCACTGTGGGTGTTATAAGCAGCACCTGGTATGGTCCTTTCCAGTGGAGTTCCAGGGATGACACCTGACGCCATCTCACGTAGACGAAGCCTCCCACTTGATATCAATGTGGGGTTCCCTCGTCTCCAGTCTGATAAGCAGAGGCCAAATGTTTCCACAGGTATCGCTGGGTGCTGGGTTTGTTAAAGGGCTTTAAATCTGTCAAGCAAGGGGGTGTGAAAGGAATCATTAAGTCTCATAGTTGGGATTAGGTCCCCTACTGGAGGAAGGGCACCATTGAGAATTTCATAAGAGGTGAGGTTACACAAAGAGGCGGAGGGGGTATTTCTTTCACAAAACAGTGCATAAGGTTGGAGCATAGTCCAATTTTTTATGCCAGTATCCAAGCTTAATTTTGTTAAGTACTCTTTGATGGTTCTATTCATCCTTTCTACCTGTCCTGAGCTCTAGGGTCTATAAGCACAATGTAACTTCCAATTAATCCCCAGGGTCCTGGCAAATCCCTTACTTTCCTGGGGCATGAATGCCGGTCCGTTAGCGGACCCTATTACCTTAGGCAGGAAGAACCTTGGAAAAATGTCTTCTACGATCTTTTTGACTACCATCTGAGCTGTTTCTTTCTTCATGGGGAAGGCTTCGACCCATCCTGAAAAAGTATCTACAAAGACTAGGAGATATTTAAGTTCATACCTTGCTGGCTTAATTTCAGTAAAGTTCAATTCCCAGAATTGTCCTTGTCTGGTTCCTTGTAAGCGCTTCCCTGCAGGAAGCTTGGATGGGTAAGCATTAACTACTTGGCAGACTTGACAAGCTCTAGTCACCTGCTCAGCTATTTCTTTCCTCTGTGAGTCAGTCAATAATAAGTCCTTTCTCCGGTCCTTTAAGAGTGCCTATATCTTCTCTGAGTCTAAGTGGGTGAGCTGGTGTACGTCTTTGACATAAAGGTGGGCTTTTTGAAATTGTAAACTTGGCTCTGTAGGATCCCAGAGTTCTGTATCTGTCTCCTCAGATGATAAGTTGCCTGAATGTTCCGGTGCGGCCAAGTCTCCTGATTGTTGTTCCCCCTGGTGTGGAAAAAGTTAACACAGTCACTCCATTTAGGGCTGCCAATTAAGCTTCCTCATCTGCCCTTCTTTTTCCAACCGCCACGGGTTCGTTTCCCTTCTGGTGCCCTGGGCAGTGCACTATAGCTAGTTCCTTAGGGCCCTGCACTGCTGAGAGAATTTGGAGGATCTCATCTTTGTTCTTTATTTCTTTCCAGGTGGAGGTTAATAACCCCCTTTGCTGGTAAATAGCCCCGTGCACATTTGCAGTGGCAAATGCATAGCGGCTATCAGTGTATATGGTGGCCCTTTTGCCTGTTGCTAGTTCCAATACTTTCGTAAGGGCAATCAGTTCTGCTTTTTGGGCTGATGTCAGTTCTGGGAGACCAGAGGAACAGATGACATTAATTTTGCTAACTACTGCTTCTCCAGCCCACCACTTACCATCTTGGAGGAAGCTGCTGCCATCCATAAACCATACAACTTCAGGGCAAGGCAGTGGCTGATCCTTCAAGTCTCGTCGTATACTGGTTTCCTCTGCCAGTATGTGTTGACACTCATGAGCGACGGGTCTTGATGATTCTTCTGGCAGCAGTGTAGCCAGGTTGAGTGGAGCAGCGGGTCCCAGCGTGTTTCTGTCTTTGTCAAGCAAGAGGTTCTGGTAGTGGGTTATTCTAGAGTTTGATAGCCACATCTCTGGAGGCTGACAGATGATGCACTCCAGGGCATGGGGGACTATAATCGTTAGCTTCTGTCCCAACGTTAATTTATCAGCATCTTTTATTAGAAGGGCTGCCGCTGCTATAGCTCTTAAGCAATGGGGCGACCCACTAGCCACTGGGTCCAGTTTATTTGATAAGTATTCTACCGGCCTTTTCCAAGGTCCCAAAGTCTCAGTGAGCACAACCCGTGCTATTCCTTTCTTTTCCTCGATGTAGAGACTGAAGGGTTTTTCTATATCTGGCAGTGCTAAGGCCGGAGCAGATAGCAGCACCTTTTTTCTGACATTATCAAAAGCTTGTTGGTGCTCAGGGGTCCATTGGAAGTGGGCATCCCCCTTTATCAGCGGGTATAAAGGGGCAGCCAGAGACGCGAACCCAGGAATCCATAACCTGCAAAAGCCGGCAGTCCCAAGAAACTCCCTGAGTTGTCTCTTATTAGATGGGGGCATTATCTGCACAAAGGTTCGTTTTGTGGGCTCAGTGAGCCATCCTTTGCCACCCCTAAGAGAATAACCCAGGAAGATTACTTCTTGCTGACAAATTTGGGCCTTTTTGGCAGAAGCCCTATATCCAAGCCTAGCAAGGTTGGAAAATAATGCTTGGGTCCAAGACTCATAGTTCTCTTTGGTGTCGGCTGCCAGTAGCAGACCATCCACATATTGGAGTATGGTGACATCGGGGTGTGCAGTTTTGAAGTCATTGAAGTCCTTGTGGAGGGGTTCATCAAAGAGAGTGGGAGAGTTTTTGAACCCCTGTGGGAGTCTAGTCCAGGTTAGTTGGACAGATGTTCCTTTTTCGGGGTCTATCCACTCAAAAGCAAACAGCAACTGACTGTCCTTATGTATGGGCAAGCAAAAGTGAGCATCTTTTAAGTCTAGCACAGTGTACCATTCCTGCTCCAGATTCAGAGCGCTAAGCAAATTATATGGATTCGGTACAGTGGGGTGAATGTCCTGCACTCTGTTGTTGATCTCTCCTAGGTATTGAAGCGTCCGGTAGTCCCCAGTTCCTGGCTTTCTTACTGGTAGCAGGGGGGTATTCTAGGACAAATGACAGGGCCTTAAGACCCCAAGAGCCAGGTATTTCTGAATATGGGCCCTTATCCCATCCTTAGCTTCTTTGATTAGAGGATATTGTTTAACACTGATTGGAGAGATAGAGGCTTTTTATTCTACTACTATTGGAGGTTGTTATATGGCTAGACCTAACCCAGCAGTTTCTGCCCAGGCATTAGGATAATCTTTTATCCATTTCTGGGGTAGTTTGCCTGTTTGATCAGTCCTAGGAGGCGCGAAGTGTTGATGTTCATCTTCTACGGATGTTGTCAAAGCCATGACTATGCGAGTTTTTACTGAAGGCTTTAGAAACTCCACTTGGGGACCATCAGGGTTAAAGGTTATTCTAGCCCAGAGTTTGGTAAGCAGATCCCAGCCCATCAATGGGGCTGGGCATTCTTGGATTACTTGGAAAGCGTGGTGGACTTTTCCATTTCCTAGGTCCATAGTCCTCTTAGTTGTCCCAGCCCAATATCTACTGCCATTAGTACCTTTAACAGGGGACCATTTATTTGATAGGGGGCCCAGTGGGGTCTTAAAGGTTGATTATACTGCTCCTGTATCCACTTCAAAGTTCACTGGGGTCCCCTCCACTTTAAATGTTACCCTGAGCTCGGAGAGGGGATCCGAGCCCCGACTTTCCTAGTCCTCTTCTAGAGTCAGCACGGCGGACTGGCATCTCTGCTTCTTTCGGGGGCACTCTTTGGCCTAGTGTCCTGTTTTTTTACAGTAGGCACACTGATCTGAGGCCAGGGGCAGCCATTGGCGGGGGCCCAGGTATCCCTTTCTGTCTCCCTGCTTTTTAACTTCTGGCATTTTTGGTGCTCTGACCAGAACCTTAGTCAATGCTTTAGTCTGCCTTTTGCTCCTTTCATCCTCCTTTTGTTCCCTTTCCATCTCTCTCCTCTGTTCCCTTTCCTCCTCAGTTTCTCTCTTATAATATACTTTCTCAGCATCTCTTACTAAATCTCTCAAGGTCTTATCTTGTAATACATCTAGACGTTGTAACTTTCTCTTAATATCTAGGGCAGCCTGCTCGATAAAGGCCATTGCAACAGATGCTTGTTCATCCTCTGCCTGAGGATCAAAAGGAGTATATTTCCTATATGCTTCCATAATTCTCTCCAGAAACATAGAGGGAGACTCATTAGGCCCTTGGATAATCTCTCTTACCTTGGCCAAATTAGTCGGCCCTCTGGCGGCCACTCGGAGACCCGCTATTAGAGTCTGGCGATAAGTGGACAGATGCTACCTACATTTAAAGGTGTTTGGGTGCCAGTTGGATCGGTTCATTGGCCCGTAGGGACGGAGAGGAAACATCATAGGGGCTTCTGAGTTTTCTATTATCCGTCACCGGCGGGTTCCTTTAGGTGGCCCAGCTTCCTCCAGGGGAGGAGGGGTTGCTGCTGCTGCAGAGAAGTCCCCTGGAGTGCTTGGGTCTGGCCCAATTGCCTCTAGCGGCGGAGAGGCTGAGTCAGCGGCGAGAATATCATCTGGAACGTGTTGGGGGTTGGAGAGCGAGGATAGAGGATAAGGAGGGGGAGGAGTGTCCAGTCTTGTGACTCAGGGAGAATGGAAGGAAGAGGGGGAGGAGTGGAAGGTTTGAATGACAGGATGCTGGGGGAAGGGGTATATGGCTGTTGATCTGGGTGGCCACGTGGCCCCGGCTGAAAGACAATATCTCTGACTTTTCGGATCAGAGGGAAGTAGAAGGATCCTTCTGGGGGGCCACCTGACTCCGAGAATGGGCCATTCTGAAGCACAGAGAATCTGCCAGGTACGGCATTTTACTGAAAAAGAAAGATTCTGGGCCCTTGAGCGGACATCAGTCCAATGATCAAGTGTCAGGGACAGAGAAGTGGAAGTGCTTTGTCCCATAATGAGAGTTACTCAAACAGGGACAGTGAAGACACAAACGCAACACAAACAAAGACAAACAGTAAACGTTTAACATGAGTCCAAGACAAAGATTAGAACTGAGTAACTGCCAAAACCTGATGGGTTAGACAATAAAGACAGCCCGTAAACTCAACATGAGTTCAGAACAATGACCAAAACTGAGTAGCCGGCAAAATCTGATGGGCTGGCGAACCGAATCCTGAAGCAAAATATAAACGATTTGAGGAAATTAGTATTCCTTGATTTCTCTAGTCCTCTGGAGTGTCCCCCAGGAACGTGGCTTGTAGCTCTGTGACACATCTGTCAGCCACCATCAGAGAGAGCTAATGCTCCTCACTGACAGCCACTTTGCCAATCCATAACCTGAAACCCAAAACCAGAAAGAGGTGCCTTACTTACCCCGAGAGGAGTCCATTGGGGTCTTTCGTCTGCCGCTGCCGGATATCTCACCTGGGGCCTCCAGATGAATAGGTGGGGCGAACGTCAGAGAAAAAGACCACCAAGAGGCTTTCTCATGCAACAGCAAAAGTTTTATTGGGGGTCCAGCATGCTGGGGCTCAGAGCTCACTTTAGAGGAGCAAAGAACAAAGAGCCCTGAGAACAACTTGAGCAGAGTTTATATACATTCTTTAGAGAGGGCAGGGACTTTACATACATCATAGCCTCCTTTAGCAATTCATCATATACCATGGGAAAATCAAATAACAACTCTAAGGCATGATTAGCACTTTCATTTGCGGGAACAATTTGGGCAGGGGGTGATTGGTCAGCCCTAAGAAAGTGTATACATTTAAACTGATTGGTTGAATACCTGAGATGTATACTTGCTGAGCTGCAGGGATTCTGGGAAAGGGTTGTTAAGTAACTAGGTAGTCAGGGAAGATTTCAACACACATCTAATGGGCAGATCCGGGAATTGTCTAAACTGCCACAGGAAAGTGCAGCTTGGAAAGTTTACAAACCTGGTTCTTTACATTTCAATTTCAATTTCAATTTCTTTTATTCTTTCAGAACCTTACAGAGAAAGGCAAGAGACTTAATCCACAATGACTGCTCTTTTGGCCATTTTGGTTTTGGATGCACACATGGGATCTTTCTTTCGATCCATCTGGTGCTGATAATCTAAGTCACAGCCTCACACAGGGCCAAAAGGCTAATTAAGACACAACCATTTTCAAAGCAATTACTACTCTGAGGTCAGTTACAGAACTCAGTCTCTGAGGAGAATCACACCAGTGTTCAAGGCTAGGTGCACCCAGTCATCTTTTCCAACCACCACATAAATGACCACAATTAAAACCAAAACAATCCCACATGGCCCTCATCTTCTTCCATAGAGTCACTCATCATAACCTCTTGCTGGAGGATTCCTTGAATGGTGCAGCTCAAGAGAGTGTCCAAAATAAGCTTCCTTGCCCCTCATTTGCCTAAACTCAGGGTGGCCTGGACACCCTTCCTGTGAACTAGGATTGATCACATAGGTCTGCCGATAATACTGCTCTACTTCTCCAATTAGAGGCCTACTGACTGTCAGGTATAAATTCCTTATGTGATTTGAATTCATGATTAAACCCAAGCACCTCTGAAGAGCTTGGAAGAACTCATTTGACCCCAAAAATCCCTATACTCCCTTGAAGAAGGTCAGGAACCTAACAGAGGAAGGCAAGAGACATCATCCACAATGACTTATGTTTGTGCCATTTTGGTTTTGGATGCACACATTGGATGTTTCTTTAGATCCAAGAGGCCCTGAAAATCTAAGCCATAGCCTTTCACAGGGCCAAGAGGCTGATTCAGACACATGGCTTTCCAAAGCAATTAAGCAAAGAGCCACAGGTGATGCCCATTCATTTCCATTTGAAAACTGTTTCCTTCAGGCTTCACAAAGGGGTGGCCTGAGGCAAAGACCTTCCTGACATTCAGGGCAAAAGATCAATAGGTTAGCAAAAGGCCCAAAACAGGGTTTCTCCACTGAGGCTTTTCTGGTCACACTGATATCTGAGTTTTCTGAGATGCTCCAATTCCCTCCAGCTATCCAGAACATAGCCATGTCACAGAGTTTGGAGGTGGTACATATTTTGGACACAAAACCATGAGCCTATTCTGGAGAGTGGCCAAAATTCAGGAAGAAAACAGAAACTTAGTAATATAGTAGGTGTTGCCCATCGATAAGGCAACCTGTAGTCCATTACTAAAATGGACAGGATGAATGCTGGGAAGCTTTCTACTAGACAGGACACATCCATTGATGCATTCTCTTTTCTAATGTCTACAACCATGGACACAGTGGGAGACACAGACACAGAAACACTTGCCTTGTCAAAGTTCTTTCTAGAAATAGTCCACTCCAAACCAAACACACCGCCTTTCCTACCTATTCTCAGAACATGAGACAAAACCACAAACTCACACACACACTCAAAAAGGCACCTCCTTCCCCCAAGTAAGTCTGTGACTATCCAGAGTGTCCTTTGACTGGTGGGCCATTTTATGTTCCCCCGAAAAGGCCTGTCTTGTCTTAGATCTGGTCTCCTTGTCAAACACTGTGAAGTTGTCAGGAGCCTGTTCTGACCACTACATGCTTTCTCAGGGAAGGCCCGTCTTCAGAACTCTCCTCGCATTTGGCCATCCTCACATCAGTAGGTACCAAAAAAGACACACTCTGTCCTTGGTAAATCCAAACATGTGAGCCCACTGGGACTGAGACTGGGACTGGCTCTGTGTGCCTGGCTTCCTGGATCCCAAATTCAGAGAGTTCCATCACCAAGGAAGTGAGGTAGGTCACTTATTTCAAGAATTTAATGAGTTCACTGCCTTGGCAACCACTTTGTTATAACAGTTGCTTCCAAGGGTCCCATGAGATGGAGGATACCCTACTTCCTCTGACACTTTCACTAGTTAGAATGGTATATCAACCATATGGAACCAGAAACAGCTCTCCACATTGTCCTGGTTTGGTCCATATTCTCTCCATTAAGAATAGAGAGGCTGATTCAGACACAACCCTTCATCCTGACAAGGTTGTTTGCCATGGAAGATGACTTTTGCTCTCTCAGGTCCTACATAGCTGCCTAATACTTCTCCAGGGATCATTTCTGCTTGGACAATTGAGTTTCTAAGCAGGTGGAACATCCCCTACATTCCTGTATTGTAAGACAAACTCTGTCCCTGCTCTTCTGTAAAGGTAGATTGAGGGAACAGTGTATGGTTAGGGTTAATAACAGGTTCGATTTTGGTGAGGAGTCATTCTGTTTGATGAATAATGGTATTGGGAACCTGCGATATTTACAAGAATATATAGGTAAAATATAAGTATGGAAACAGAAATCTAGGTATGATTTGAAGCCCAGAGGGACATTGGGACCTTCATTGGGATACTTAGCTTTGAATTATGTTCTGCACAGATGTCTCAGATAAATCGATATACAATGTTATAGGACCTTGTACCTTGGATGATTGAATGTCGAAGAGAACATCCAGGATAAAAGGGATAGTTGGTAGTATTAGGAAGACAGTTTGTAAGTTTAAAAAGAAGAGTGAGTATAAGCTTTGGACCAAAAATTCTTTAGCAATAGGGTTTCGGGTAGAGAGTGAATATGAATGTCAGAACGTGTGAAGAATCAGTCACAATGATGAACTGGGGAAAATATGTAGGAAAGCAGATATCCATAGAGACATTAGGAAATCATGCAAAGTGTAAAGTGAGTGATTGGATTAGACATTTTCAATATGATTGAGTTTCAATATATAATCTTAGGAAAAAACAAATATGTAGTCCCAAAAAAGATTGACAAGTGGGAGCATTAGGCAGCCTGGACATGGATGTTTTTAGTAATCCATGTTCATTTTCCATTTAGACTTTGGTACAATCATAAGTGTGATGTTTGCATTTTCTGACCAGAATATTACTGTGATAAAATGTATATGTGGATCAGGTAACATGAGTATTTCTTCCACCATTTCTTGGAGCCATATTTTGAAGATGTATAAATTAGTATTGTGGGTAAAAATAGATGTACCCTGTGTCTATGAATATAGAGATAATGCATGAATGGAGCGTAGTGTGAATAAATAATATTACTTGTTCCAACTTTAAATAATGGATTAAATTGATATCTAAAAATATTCAGGAAATCTTATATTGATATACATACATTCATTTCAACCAGTAATACATCTAATGGTAATATTAGGGTTGTGGTTTATCCTGAAGTGTGTGTGAGTTTTGCTTCAAACTGATTATGGAATCAAATATAATATTTTTGGAAAGAAGTCTCATGAAAAGACCAGTCAAGAAACATGGAGGAATACTTGTGTTCTGAAGCAGGAAGTGATTGACATTGAAACAAATGTCTAAAAATTTGTGAACTTGTGGATAAAATATATATCCTACGATGTGCATAAACTGCAGAAATAGTAATATACCATTGTTGAATAAAAATGAACGTCAAATTATATGTCATGTCCCATAGGAGTCTACTTGCATTGATATTAAACTGGGTCAGTTACTCTAGAAATATTAGGATTTGTGTGCAGCTTTCACTGAAGTCAGTTTTCAGTACTAGGAAACAAATATATATTTCAAGTTGATGAATAATTCTGAGAATAATCTTGTGAAAAATCGATTATAAATCTAAATACATCAACATGAATAAATTTAGGGAGTATATATAAGACACATATATTTCATATTTTGAAAAATCTGGAGAGTATGTATATATATATATATATATATATATATATATATATATATACACAAAACATACACACAGACTATAAAAAGTAGCAATACATATGCTAATCGAAATTCATCATTAAATATATATAATTCACATATGCAAAAATAATTATTTTACTGAACATGGATTTTTGTATAATGTTTTTCTATTAGGAAGCTCACCCATAGGTTGAATTTTCAGTTTCAACAGCGTTTAGGAGGAGGGATCTCTTCTCACAATTTGTATCTTCCAAGTCAGACAACACAAAAAAATTAACCTGTGATACCAGGTAGGATTCTATATGTGCATATAAATATACATGTGCAGAATAGACTATAGAGAAAGGGAGACAGGAATTCACATATTAGTTAATTTTAAAAACACATGGAGAATTATTTTAACCAAAAATTGACTAGATTTATAACACCTACCCTTTATCATGTAAAAGGCAAGTCCAAATATACACCATGCCTCCACTGAACTGCATGTATTTCTATTTTGTTTTGGTTATTTTTCCTCCATCATATTAGGATTAGTAGTCAGAGTCTAGTAGGGTATGGGTTAGTGTCATGGTTTCAGTATTTTGAATGGAAACTAAGAAAATGAATCCAATGTGTATGCAAATATGTGCCACACAAAAATATTCCCACTCTCATCCAGAACAATGAATTGCCATTACCTTCACCCCAAATAAGACACAATTAGAGGAGAAGAGTTAGAAAATCTGTGAATACATATATGGAATGGAACATAATCAGGAGTTCACAACCTTGGAGGTGGTAGAGGAGTTTCCAAAAGTTAGGGTCAGGGTAAACACTCCACAAACATGGAGCTCTGCTGGCCTAAAAACTTCTTGAGAAACTGTCTCTGAGTTCGGGCACTTGAAATATATGTTGTTGTCAGGAGCTTTAGCTTCATTTGTAGTGAGACCATCAAAGATGGGTCTGCATCTATGTGACCTGGAGAACATGGTTTCTTTTTTTTTAATGAACATAAGGGAGCAGTGCTGAATTCTCTCCTTGTAGGTAAACTGTGGCCACTCGGGTCTAAGTGTCTCCCCATGTGGACTGTGAAGCCATTTGGTCATCCTCCACTTTTTGTGGTGTTTCTTGCTGCTGCACTGGGAGTATGGTATTTACTTAACGAAATACAATGAGTTCAACTGGGACAAAATGCTAGAGTGAGTTCTGTCATGTGTGGTGGGTCAGGTTCTCCAGGAGAATGCACCAACAAGTCTTCTATCCAACATAGCTTGTCCCCTTGACCATAGCAACCTGTTTCTTAAAATTGACGTTAAACCTCTCCATATAACGAGATGCCTTTACATATAAGGGTCTGCTGGCTACACTATTTCAGTCACAAGCCATTTGGAATCCAATGGAAGATCCACATGACCCCACCACAGATATTTTATCACACATCTGCACACCACTGCTCTAGGCCCACTACTCAACAGGCTCCAACTTACTGGCATCTCTGTTCTACACCATTTTCATAAAACCAAGTCAATTAAGCCACTGTCTGGTACACTCATGATCAGAAACAGGACATCCAAAGATTCTCCAGTGCCACCTGGTCATAGGAATTTCAAATATATCATGGTATTTATCTGGGATTAGGAAGATAGACGGTAGGATTAAAAAGAAGGGTGAGTAAAGGATTTGGACATTAAGTTCTGCTTCTCCAATTTGAGGCGTATTGTCATGCATGGGCGACTCTCATGCCTGGCCTCCAAAAATCCCAACACAATTCATAGCAATACATCTCTAAGGTCATTTCCAAAACTCCGTTTCTAAGGGGAATCACACCAGAGTTCAAGTCCAGGTGGACCCATTCATCTCTTCCAACCGCCACACAAGTGACCACAATTAAAAACAAAACACTCCCACATGGCCCTCATTTTCTTCCATGTAGACACTCATCATAATCCCTTGCTAGAGGTTTCCATGAGGGACACAGTCCAAGACAGTGTCCAAAATAAGCTCCCTTCCCCCTCATTTGCCTAAAGTCAGGGTGGCCTGGGCACCCTTCCTGTGAACCAGGAGTGATCAAATAGGCCTGCCATTAATGCTGCTCTGCTTCTCGAATTTGAGGCCTACTGACTGTGGGGTTTAGATACTTTATGTGAATTGGAGTCATGAGAAAACCCAAGAATCTCTGGGCTTCCCTCTGCAGGGCTTTGAAGAACCCATTTGAGTGAGTCTAGGAGTTGGACCAAAAGTTCTTTAGCAATAAGGTTTTGGTGAGAGAGTAAATGTAAATGTCAGCACATTTGAAGGGTCATTCCCAATGATGAACTGGAGAAAAGGTATTTGAAAGCAGATATCAATGGAGACATTAGGAAATCAGGCAAAGTACAAAGTGAGTGGTAGGATAAGACATTATTAACAGGGTTGAGTTTGAATATATAATCTTAGGAAGAAACAGATATGTAGTCACCAATAGGAATAATATTTGAGAGCATTAGGGAACCAGGACATGGATGTTGTTAGTAATACATGCTCACATTCAATTTAGGCTTTGGTACAGTCATAAGTGTGACCCTTGCATTTTGTGTCAGGAATATTACTGTGATGAAATGTATATGTATATCAGGTGACTAGAGTATTTTTTCCACCATTTCTGAAAGCAATATTTTAAAGACTTATAAATTAGTATTGGGGATACAAATACATAGACCCTGGGTCTATGAATATAGAGATGATGCCTTAATAGACCATACTGTGAATAAATAATATAACAGGTTCCACTTTTAATATTGGATTGAATTGATATCTGAAAATACATAAGAAATTTTATGTTGATGTACAATCATTCATTCCAAACAGTTATACATCTAATGGTAATAATAGAGTTATGGTTTATCATGATGGGTGTGTGAGTTTGCCCCAAAAGTGATTATGGAAATCGAAAACAATGTGTTCAGAAAGAAGTCTCATGAAAAAACCAGTCAAGAAAGCTGAAGGAATACATGTGTTCTGAAGCAGGAAGTGAATGAAAGTGAAACAAATGCCTATAAATTTGCTAAATTGTGGAAGAAATATATATCGTATGATGTGCATAAAATGAAGAAAACTAATATACCAGTGTTGAATAAAAATGAACGTCAAAATAGACATCATGGAACATAGGAATCTACTTGCACCGATGTTAAACTGGGTAAGTTACTGTAGAAATATTAGCATTTGTATATACCATTCACTGAATTTAGTTTTCAGTACTAGGAAACAGATATGTAGTTCAGGTGGATGAATATTTCTGAGAATAATCTTGTGAAAAGTTGATTAGAAATCCAAATATATGAACATTAATGAATTTAGGAGTGTATAATAAGACACACATATTTTACATTTTGAAAAATCTGGAGAATATATATATATATATATACACACACACAAAACCCACACAGAGCAATTAAAAAGTAGCAATATATATGCCAATCAAAATCATCGTGAAATTTATATGATCCACATATCCAAAAATATTTATTTTACTGAACATGGATTTATATATAATGTTGTTCAACTAGGAAGCTCCCCCATAGGTTGAATTTTCTGTTCCACAATTTGTATCTGTCAAGTTGGCCACCTCACAAGTATGTACGTGTGATACCAGGTAGGATTCAATATGTGCATATACAAATACATGTGCTTAATAGGCTACAGAGAAAGGGAGACAGGAATTCACATATTTGTTAACTTTAAAAACACACGGAGAACTACTTCAATTAAAAATTGACTAGATTTATAACTCCAAACCTATATATTGCAAAAGGCAAGCCCAACTATACACCACCCCTCCTCTGAACTGCTTGTATTTCTATTCTGTTTGAGTTATTTTTCTCCATCACATTAGGATTAGTAGTCAGAGTCTAGCAAGCTATGGGTTAGTGTCAGGGAATCAGTATTTCGAATGGAAAATTGGAAAATGAACACAATGTGTATGCAAATATGTGCTACACGAAAATCTTCTTATTCTCTTCCAGAAAAATTTATTGTAATTAACTCCGCCCCAAGTAATACAGAATTAGAGAAGAAGAGTTAGAAAATCTGTGAATACATATCTGGAATGGAATATGCTCAGGAGTTCACAACCTTGGAGGTGTTAGAGGAGTTTCCCAAAGTAAGGGACACAGTAAACATTTCTCAAATGTGGAGCTCTGGTGCCCTAAAGACTTCTTGGGAAACTGCCTATGTGGTTGGGCACTTGAAATATATATTGTTTTCAGGAGCTTTTGATTTCTTTCTAGTGAGACCATCAAAGCTGGGTCTGCATCTATGTGACCTGGAGGACATGGATTCTTATTTTCCAATGTACATGAGGTAGCAGTGCTGAATTCTCTCTTTGTAGGTAAACTGTGGCCATTGTGGGCTAAGTGTCTCCCTGGGGGACTGTGAAGCCATTTGGTCATCCTCCAATTTTCATGGTGTTTCTTGCTGCTGCACTAGGACTTTGGTATTTGCTTCACGATATACAAGGAGTTCAAATGGGACACAGTGGTGGAGGGAGTTCTGTCTTGTGCGGTGGGTCAGGGTTCTCAGGAGAATGCACCAAGCAGGCTTCTATCCCTCATAGCTTGCCCCCTTGTCCATAGAAACCTGGTTCTGAACATTGCCCTGAAACCTCTCCATATAACAATATGCCATTTCATTGAACTTTCTGCTGGCTGCACCATGTCAGTCACAAGCAATTTGGAAGCTAATGGCAGATTGACATGGCCTCACAAAGATGTTTTATCATACACCTTCCCACCTCTGCTCTAGGCCCACCACTCAGTAGGCTCCAACTTACTGGTATCTCTGTTCTACATCATTTTTATGAATCCCAGTCAATCAAGGCACTGCCTGATAGATTCATGAATGATGTAGGACATCCAAATGTTCCCAGTGCGACCAGGTCATGGGAAATTCAAAAATTTCATGGTATTTATCTAGGCATTTTTCAAGGATGAAGTTGGAGGCACTGTGGGTTTTAATTCATTCGGGAACCATTAAATGGTGAGGACGCTCATTTCAATGAACGCTATCGAGAACTCTCACAGGCAAGACTTTCCAAAGAGTGGCCAAAAGGTCACACGAAGCCAGGCTCATTGAGGTCTACAATGTGAGGTCCATGTTTGTTTTGATTCTCAACTATGGCTGACATGCCTTTAAGAATAAAATCATGTGATATCCTGGCTGAGATTCCCAGTGCTCTGTGGAAAGGTACCCTGGGCCTATATCTCAGTTTCCATGGGCGACTCTCATGCGTGTCCTCCTAAAATCCCAACACAAGTCATGGCAATACTTCTCTGAGGTCAGTTTCAGAACTCACTCTCTAAGGGGAATCAAGCCACTGTTCAAGCCCAGGTGGACCCAGTCACCTCTTCCAACCGCCACACAAATGAAAACAATTGAAACCAAAAAAAATCCCACATGGCCCTCATTTTATTTCATATAGACACTGAACATAACCTCTTGCTAGAGGTTTCCATGAGGAGCACAGTACAAGACAGTATCCAAAATAAGCTCCCTTGCCCCTCGTTTGCCTAAAGTTTGAGTGGCCTGGACACCCTTCCTGTGAAACAGGAGTGATCCAATAGGCCTGCATTTAATACTGCTCCACTTCTCCAATTTGAGGCCTACTGACTGTGGGATTTAGATTATTTATGTGTATTGGAGTCATGATAAAACCCAAGCACCAATGGGCTAGCCTCTGCAGGGCTTTAAAGAACTCATTAGACCCAAAGGATCCTTATTATCATTTGATGGAGGTCAGGAAACTTACAGAGAAAGACAAGAGAATTTACCCACAATGACTGCTCTTTTGGCCATTTTGGTGTTGGATGCATACATGGGATCTTTCTTTACATCCATCAGGTGCTGACAATCTAAGCCACAGCCTCACACTGGGCCAAGAGCCTGATTCAGACACATCCCTTTCCAAAGCAATTAAGCAAAGAGACACAGGTGATGCCCATTCATTTCCATTTGAAAACGGTTTTCTTCAGGCTTCACAAACGGGTTGGCCTGAGGCAAAGTCCTTCCTGACTCAGGGGAAAAGAACAATTGTTAAGCAAAAGGCCCAACCACGGTTTCTCCACTGAGATGTTAGTAGTCACACTGATATCTGAGTTTTCTGAGATGCTCGCCATTCCCTTCAGCTATCCAGTATATGGCCATGTGACAGAGCTTGATGGTGGTACATATCTTGGACACAAAACCATGAGCCTAGTCTGGAGAGTGGCCAGAATTCAGGAAGAAAACTGGAACTTAGGAAGATAGCAGGTGTTACCCATTGATTATGCAAGCCCTGGTCCATTCATTAATTGGGCAGGATGAATGCTCGGAAGCTTTCTAATAGACAGGACACATCCATTGATGCATTCTTTTTTTCTAATGTCTACAACCACGGACACAGTGAGATACACAGACATAGAAACACACGCCCTGTGAAACGACTTAGTAGAAACATTTCACTCCAAACCACAAAACCGTCTTTCCTACCTATTCTCAGAACATGAGACAAAACCACAAACCCACACCAACACCCAAAAAGGCACCTGCTTCCCTCAAGTAGGTCTGTGACTATCCAGAGTGTTCTCTGACTTCTGGACCATACTATGTTCTCCCAAAATGGCCTGTCCTTTATCAGATCTGGTCTCCTTGGTCAACTCTGTGAAGTTGTCAGGAGCTAGTGGTGAGCCACTACCTGCTTTCTCAGGAATGGCCCCTCTTCAGAGCTTTTCTGGTATTTGGCCATTCTCACATCAGTAGGTACCAAGAATGATTGACTCTGTCCTTGGTAAATCCAAACAAGTGAGCCCACAGGGACTGTGACTGAGACTGGCTTGGATGCCTGGCTTCCTGGATCCCATGTTCAGAGAGTTCCATCACCACGGAAGTGAGGTGAGGTCACTTCCTTCAGGAACTGAATGAGTTCACTGGCTTGACAACCACTTTGTCCTAACAGTTTCTTCCAAGGGTCACATGAGATGGTGGCTGCCCCAACTTCCTGTGACACTTTCACAAGTTAGATTGGTATATCAACCATAGGAACCTGGGAACAGCTCTCCACAGAGGCCTGGTTTGGTCCATCTTCTCTACATTAGGACGAGAGAGGCTGATTTGGACACAACCCTTCATCCTGGCCAGGTTGTTTGTCATGTAAGATGACTTTTACTCTCCCAGGTCCTTCATAGCTGCCTACGTCTTCTCCAGAGGACATTTCTGCATGGACCTTTGAGGTTCTCAGCAGGTGGAAGATCCACTACATTCCTGTATTGTAAGACTAACTCTGTCCCTCCTCTCTGTAATGTTAGATTGAGGGGAAAGTGTACGGTTAGTGTTAATAACATTTTCGATTTGGGTTAGGAATCATTCTGCTGGATGAATAATGGTATTGGGAACCTGTGATATGTATGAGAATATATAGGTGAAATACATGTATGAAAACAGAAATCTAGGTAAGTTTTGAAGCCCAGAAGAGAATTGGGCCCTTGATTGGGATACTTAGCTTTGAATTAGGTTCTGCACAGATGTGTCAGATTAATCAATATTCAATGGCCTAGGACCTTGTACCTTGGATGATTGAATGTAGAAGAGAACATCCAGTCAAAAAGGGATAGTCGGTAGTGAAAGGTTAATAAAATAGGTACTTGTCACTTCCTGTTTCTCTGTATGCTTAACAAAACACTTTTGAAATCTTGAGAACTCTTTGCTAATCTTGTTCCCAGAATGTGCTCTCCCCAACTGCCAAACTGCAGAATGTACTCCCTCACCCGTGTGCACGCACACTGCCCACTCACCCGGACCCATCAATAAACTTTCCTCCCTGCCCTCTCCAAGAAAATTATATAAACTCTGCTTAAGGTGTTCTCAGGGCTCTCATCTCTTTTCAATTGAGCTCTGAGCCCCAGCATGCTGGACCCCCAATAAACCCTTTGCTGTTGCATGTGACAATCTCTTTGTGGTCTCTTCCTCCAAGGCTTGCCCGACCTTTTCATATGGAGGTTCCACTGAAATCCAGCAGCGGCGAATGTGAGACCCCATGTGTCGTGGCTTTCACTATTTCTGTATCTTTCATTATGGGAGAGAGCACTTCAATGCCTCTGTCCCTGACCATTGATCACTGGCCCAAAGTCCACATAAGGGCTCAGAATCTTTTTTATTTAGTAAAACACTGGACCTGGAAGACGCTCTGTGCCTCAGAATGACCCACCTTTCGAGTCGGATGGCCTCTAGAAGGATCTTTCTACTTCCCACTAATTTAAAAAGTTAGAGATATTGTCTTTTAGCCAGTGCCACATAGCCATCTGGATCATTCCTCCATATATCTTAACTTTGCAGGACCTCTGCAAATCTCCTCCTCCATGGGTGAAGCCTTTCCTTACCGCTGCCCCTGGTCCTACTCCTTCCCCCATGATCTCTCAAACCCTCTGCTCTTCTTCCTTCTCCACCCTCTGTTCTCCCTGAGTCACAAGATTTGACTCTACTGGATTCTCCTCCCCCTCCTTATCCCCTGCCCTCTTCCCCCAATCCCCAACACCCTCTAAGTGATTCCCCTGCTGCTGACTCAGCCTCTCTGCAATTGGAGGAGCACAGCACCCTCCAGATAGCTCCCCAGTGGCACACACAGCCCTTCCTTCCCTTGAGGAAGCTGGCCCGGCTATAGGAACTCGCCAGCAGTGAATAGTTGAAAACACTGGAACTCCCATGATGCTCCCCCTCCATCCCTATGGGCCAAAGATTGACGACGGCCATGGGGGAAAAAATGCAAGCCTACCAGTTTTGGCCATTCTCCTCTTCAGACTTACATAATTGGAAATATAACAATCCCCCTTTTTCTGAGCACCCCACCTGGCACACAGGTCTGGTTGAGTCATTGATGTTTTCACACTAGCCTACTTGAGATGACTGCCAACAACTCATAGGGACTGTCTTCATGACAGATGATCAAAATAGAATACTCCTGGAAGCTGGAAAAAATATCCTCTGACCAGATGCGTGACTGACACAACTTCCCAAGATAATCAAAGCCAGCTTTCCTTTGAACCAACCCAACTGTGGCCCCCAAATCTTTGAAGGTAGGGAGCATCTGTTCACTTATCACCGGGCTCTAATAGTGGGTTTCCGTGCGGCCGCTAGGCGACCAACTAATTAGGCCAAGGTAAGAGAGATTATTCAAGGGCCTGAAGAACCTCTCTCTATGTTTCTAGAGAGAATTATGGAGGCATATAGAAGATATACTCCTTTCAATCCTCAGGCAGAGGATCAAAAGTCATCTGTCACAATGGCCTTTATTGGGCAAGCTGCCCCGGATATTAAAAGAAACTTAAAATGCTTAGATGGATTACAAGATATGACTTTGAGAGATTTAGTCAGAGAAGCCGAGAAGGTATACTTTAAGAGAGAAACTGAGGAAGAGAAGGGAACAAAGGGAGGATAAAAGAAACAAAAGACAGACTAAGGCGCTGACTAAGGTCCTGGTCACAACAACAAATAGGCCAGAAATTAAGAAACAGGGAGACCGGAAGGGATACCTGGGCCCACGCCAGAGGCCACTCCTTGCCTCAGATCACTGTGCCTACTGTAAAAAAAGGACACTGGGCCAAAGAGTTCCCTAGAAAGAGACAGCCACTCCTGCCAGCCATTCTGACTCTTGAGGATGACTCCAAAAGTCGGGGCTAACATCCCCTCCCGGAGCTCAGGGTAACTTTTGAAGTGTAGGGGACCCCAGTAAACTTTGAAGTGGATACAGGGGCAATATACTCAGCCCTTAAGGCCCCATTGGGCCATCTATCAAATAAAAGGTCTCTAGTTCAAGGGGCAAATGGCAGTAAGTATCGGGCTTGGACAACAAAGAGGACCATGGACCTGGGAAAAGGAAAATCCATCAATCCTTCCTAGTAATCACAGAATGCCTGGCCCCATTGATGGGCAGAGATCTGCTCACCAAGCTCTGGGCCAAAATAACTTTTAACCCTGAAGGCAACCAAGTGGGATTTCTGAATCCTTCAGTAAAAACTCCTATAGTCATGGCTCTAACTATGTCAGTAGAAAATGTACATCAACTCACTCAACTTTGTTCAAAGAAACTGCAGGCATTCCTGAAGGATCAAGAACAGAGTTTTCCACTAACCAAATCACAGCAAAAGGACTGAATGGGTAACAAAAGCCTGTCGGGTCCATCAATTGGTTTATGCTTACCCTTCCAAGCTTCCTGGAGGAAAGCACCTAGGAGGAAATAGACCAGGACAATTCTGGGAAGTGAACTTTACTGAAATTAAGCATGCAAGGTATGGACTTAAATATCTCCTAGTTTTGTAGATACATTTTCAGGATGGATTAAAGCCTTCCCCACCAAAAAGAAAGAAAGAAAGAAAGAAAGAAAGAAAGAAAGAAAGAAAGAAAGAAAGAAAGAAAGAAAGAAAGAAAGAAAAAAAGAAACAGCACAAATGGTGGTCAAGAAGATCCTGGAAGATTTTTTTCCAAGATACGACCTTCCTAAGGTAACAGAGTCTGATAATGGACCTGCATTCATGACCCAGGTACGTTAGGGGTTAGCCAGTACCCTGGGGATTACATTGTGCTTATAGACCACAGAGTGCAGGACAGGTAGAATGAATGAATAGAACCATTAAAGAGACCTTAATGAAATTAAGCTTAGAGACCGACATAAAAGATTGGACAATGCTTCTGCCTTATGCAATGTTTCATGCAAGAAATTCTCTCTCTGTTTCTTTGTGTAACCTCACCCACTATGAAATTCCCTATGGGGCCCCTATTCCAGTAAGGGACCTAACCCCAACTCTAAGACCTAACGATCCCTTCCACACCACCATGCTTGACAGACTTACAGCTGTTGAAAGAACTCAGCGATACCTGTGAAAACAGCTGGCCACTGCCTACCAACCTGGAGATGAGGGGACTCCACATCAATATCAAGTAGGAGACTTTGTCTATATAAGACAACATCAGGTGTCATCCCTGGAACCCCACTGGAAAGGACCATACCAGGTTCTACTTATAACACCTACAGTGGTAAAGGCAGACAGAATCACTTCCTGGATCCTGGGCTCTCATCTCAAGCCTGCACCCTGTCCAGACTCTGCCTGGAAACTGGAAGAGACTGGTAACCATTTCAAATTGTGTATTCGCCAGGTGGATGAAGCTATAGAGTCTCTCCTTGACCACCAGTAGTTCTAACCCTCATCAGCCCTTTCAGCAGCGATGGCTGATCACAAATCCTACTGGAGAAGAAGTATAATCTATCTCACATATAGCCCACTTTGGGACCTGGTGGCCATTTCTCCACCCAGACATTTGTTAGCTGGCTATAGGTCTTTCCTATTAGAATATCCCTGATGATGAGGATCCCACTAAAATTCCATTAAATACCTTTTGTACCATAAATAATGGAAACAAACATTATGGATGTCGGGACAGGTAAGCCAGGTGCAGGTTGGCTAGCCTAGATTACTATGTTTGCCCGGCAGACAATCAAAGCCACAAACAGCAACAGCTGTGTGGAGGAAAAGCCAATTTCTTCTGTAAGTCATGGGGATGTGAGCATACAGGGGCTTCCTGATGGAACCCGAACTCCTCATCAAATTCTGTACACAGCATTGGCCATATGACCAATTAGATAACCAAAACCCATGGCCCCCAGAGGGGTCTCTAGATCCTCAAATACTGTGTGACCTTTTTAACTTCTGCAAGTGCTCAAAAGGGTAAAAGGAGATTCCCCTATGTGGAGGCCTTTTCCCTCCTTCGCTCACATCCTGAACTATGCTTCTCCAATAGATCCTCACCCTCAGCCTTCTTCTCCAGACTATCTGCTGTCACTCCAAACTCAGCAACCTGATTTCTTCCCTTCAATTACTAGATCAAAAACCCAAACCAACACCGGTTCTCAGACCATTGCCCCCTGGCTGAGAAGCAGGTACTGAGGTAGCCCTCCACCGACTCACTCCTCTCTTCTCTTGTCACTGCCCGCACTGGGTCCCACCAGGTCCTCTTTCCAGCAAACCCATAGCTCAAACCAGCTGAGGAGAGCCCTCAGACCCTTATCCAAATGTAATGAAAATGGCCTTTAAAGTTGCTCTTTCATCACTGAAAACAGGTTACTAAAAATTTAAAGTCCCTCACAGGCTTTGTGGATACTCACTCCCTTCTTCCCCTCTGCTCTACCTGTTCTACTGCTCAAGTTTTGTTGCTAGGAATATCCCAAACCCCTTTCCCATTATTCTTTTACATCTCTCCTTTCTCATTCTCAGATCCATGAAGCTGCTCTAAGCCCCGACTTCTCTGTCTCCCCCCTCTGTACCAGGCCCACAGAAAAGTTTTCACTGACCTTCTCCAGGAGTCTTCACCATGGCTGACTTTAGGACTTTCAGCAAAAAAGTCCCTATAAACGATTTCAGTGTAGATAACCTTCCTCTTTTAATGTTGCCCTGTTCCACTTGGCCACTGGCTAAAAATAATCAGCACTCCTAAGCTAGACACCCCCTTACTAGTTTTTCACAAAATATGTGAACAATTCCTCTGGCCTTGAACTGGGGCTTCACAGAGATGGCAACATTTCTAAGATAAAGAAGTTACCATGTGGGCTCCATGGTAACAGCTGGCAGGGGGAAAAAAAGAAAGGGAAGTAAAAGCTCTCCCCCACCCAGTTGTCCTTGAAAAGTTAACTTGCCCAGAACAGAGAAAAAAAAACAGAAACAAAAACAGCTTTTTGTGAACTTTTGCAGAGTGTGATCTTCTGAGCCACTTCTCTTACATGTTGGGTACAAAATTCTGAAACTACCTAAACTTGGAATTCAGAAGATTAATTGATTACAACCGAAGCAATGCCCTCTGAATCTGGGTGCAACCAAATAGGACTGTTTCACTGTCTTTGGTGCTATCTTAGGTGCCTTGCCTTGTCCGTCCCTACAACAGTATAATTCTATATACTAAAACATTGTTGATGTTTTCATGAAATGAAAAACGGATGTGATTAATTGTGTAATGGTGCATATGTTACCCAGAATGCTCTATCATGACGCAGGTTCATTTGAAGATCGAATAGGTGGGACATACAACCCGGTTTCACTGGGAACATATGTCCCTCACTTTAGCCATCCTATAAAGAATAGGAGTTGCCACAAGGGTGGGCACAGGAACCACTGCCCTGGTCCATGGGACACAACAAATGACCCAGTTAGAAGCAGAAATAGACCAAAACTTAAATATATTAGAAACCTCCATAACAGCTTTGCAGGAATCTTTAACCTCTCTCTCTGAAGTTCTTTTACAGAACAGTTGAGGGTTGGACCTCCTCTTCATGAGTGAAAGGGACCTTTGTGCTGCATTGAGGGAAGAATGTTGTGTGAAGTTGTCAGAAGCCAGTGGTGAGCTACTACCTGCTTTATCAGGAAAGGCCCCTCTTTTTAGCTTTCCTGTCTTTTGGCCATCCTCACATCAGTAGGTACCAAGAAAGACAGACTCTGTCCTTGGTAAATCCAAAAAAAGTGAGACCACTGGGACTGGGACTGGGACTGGTTGTGCTTGCCTGGCTTTCTGAATCCCACGTTTAGAGAGTTCCATCACCCAGGACGTTATGTGAGGTAACCTCAATCAGGAAGTGAATGAAGTCACTGCCTTGGCAACCACTTTGTCCTAAGAGTTGCTTCCAAGGGTCCCATGAGATGGAGGGTGCCCCTACTTCCTGTGACATTTTCACACATTGGAATGGTATATCAACCATAGGCACCCGAGAACAGCTCTCCACACAGGCCTGGTTTGGTCAATCTTCTCTACATTAAGATGAAAGAGGCTGATAAAGACACATCCCTTCATTCTGACCAGGTTGTTTACCATGGAAGTTGAGTTTTCCTCTCTCTGGTCCTTCATAGCTGCCTACAACTTCTCCAGAAATCATTTCTGCATCGTCCTTTGAGGATCTCAGCAGGTTGAAGATCCCCTACATTCCTGTAGTGTAAGACCAACTTTTTCCCTGCTATTCTGTAAAGTTACATTGAGGGAACAGTGTATGGTTAGGGTAATAACAGGTTTTATTTGGGATAGGAATCATTCTGCTGGATGAATAATGGTATTGGGAACCTGTGATATTTACAAGAATATATAGGTGAAATATAAGTATAAAAACAGAAATCTAGGTAAGATTTGAAGCCCAGAAGAGCATTGGGCCCTTGATTGGGATACTTAGCTTTTAAATATCTTCTAAACAGATGTCTCAGATAAATCGATATACAATGGCATAGGACCTTGAAAATTGGATGATTGAATGTAGAAGAAAACATCCACTCATATAGGCATAGTTGGTAGGATTAGGAAGATAGTCAGTAGGTTTAGGAAGAAAAGTGAGTATAGGATTTGGACAAAAAGTTCTTTAGCAATAGGGTTTGCGGTAGAGAGTGAATGTAAATGTCACCACATGTGAAGAGTCAGACACAATGATGAACTGGGGAAAATATATGGGGAAGCAGATATCAATGGAGATATTAAGAAATCAGGCAAAGTATAAATTGAGTGATAGGATTAGACATTTTCAACAGGGTAGAGGTTGAGTAAAAAATCTTAGAAAGAATCAAATATTTAGTCACCAATAGGATTGACATTTGATAGAATTAGGCAATCTGGACATGGATATTGTTAGTAATCCATGCACACTTTCCATTTAGGCTTTGGCACAGTCATAAGTGTGAACTTTGCATTTTGTTTCCAGAATATTACTGTGATAAAGTGCATATGTAGATCAGGTGACATGAGTATTTCTTCCACCATTTCTGTGGGCAATATTTTGAAGGTGTATAAATTAGTATAGGGTGTACAAATAGGTGTTCCCTGTGTCTAGGAATATAGATAAAATGAATGAATAGACCATACTGTGAATAAATAATATTACTAGTTCCAACTTTAAATATTGGATTGAATTGATATTTACAAATTTACAGGAAATCTTATATTGAGATACATACATTCATTACAACCATTTATACATCTAATGGTAATATTAGGGTTATGGTTTATCATGAAGAGTGTGTGAGTTTTGCTTTAAAAGTGATTATTGAAATCTAAAATAAAATGAAGTATCATGAAAAGACCAGTCAAAAAACATAGAGGAATGCTTGTGTACTGAAGCAAGAAGTGATTAAAAGTGAAACAAAAGCCTATCAATTTGCAAAATTGTGAATGAAATATATATCCTATGATGTGCATAAACTGAAGAAATAGTCATGTAACAGTGTTGAATAAAAATGAAGGTCAAAATACACATCATGTCCGATAGGAATCTACTTGCATTGATGTTAAAGTGGGTCAGTTATTGTAGAAAAATTAGGACTTCTATGCACCATTCACTGAATTTTGATTTCAGTATTAGGATACAATATGTATTTAAGGTGGATGAATATTTCTGAAAATAACTTTGTGAACATTTGGTTATAAATCCACATTCATGAATATGAATGCATTTAGGGATTGTATAATAAGACACATATATTTTACATTCTGAAAAATCTGGAGAGTGTGTGTGTGTATATATATATATATATATATATATATATATATATATATATATAGAAAGAGAGAGAGAGAGAGAGAGAGAGAGAGAGGCATTAAAAGGTAGAAATATATATGCCAATCGAAATTCATCATGAAATATATAACATCCACAGATCCAAAACTATTCATTTTACTGAACATGGATTTATGTATTATATTGTTCAACTAGGAAGCTCACCCATAGTTTTAATTTTCAATTCCAACAACGTTTAGGAGGAGTGACCTCTTCTAAAAATTTGTATCTGCCAAGTCAGCCATCTAACAAAAATGTACATGTGATACCAGGTAGGATTCTATATGTACATACAAAAATACATGTGCTGAATAGGCTACAGATAAAGGGAGATAGGAATTCACATATTTGTTAACTATAAAACACATGGAGAACTATTTCAATTTAAAATTGACTAGATTTATAACACCTACCCTTTATCATGAAAAAGGTAAATCCAACTATACACCATGCCTCTCTAAACTGCTTGTATTTCTATTCTGTTTGGGTTCTTTTTCTCCATCACTTTAGGATTGCTGCAATCTGGCTGGGCACAATTCAGGAGCCACTTGTCAAAAGAAACTAACCTTACTTTTAGAACCACACATGACTAAAAATTAGCTCCTCGGGAAAAACCCTCAGAGCCCAACTGCCACTACTGGCTTCCCACAAGCTCTCAACCTCCACACTCCTTCTCTTGAGGTCGATTGGCTGGGTCGTGTGGGCAGAGCCCAAAAAGTCCCACAATGAGCAGCTCCGTTGTCTGAAAGGGTGGGGAAACAGCCCAATGGCATTACCACAGAGGAGCCAATCAGCTAGATATTGCTGGGGCTGCTGTGAGCCAATCATCAGCTTGCAGTCTGAAAGGGTGGGGAAACTGCTCAATGAGCATCTCCAATGAGCATCACCGCAGAGGAGCCAATTAGCTTGATGTTGCTGGGGCCGCTCTTAGCCAATCATCAGCTGGCAGTCTGAAAGTTTGTTTGGCCCCTTGGGCTGTGCCTCTCAACACCTCCCCCTCTCTGTTTAAACAACAAGCATGTGGCTTAGGGACCATGCCTGCCTTAGGTTGTCCAATAGTACATATGGTGCTTACCCATTATCGAATGAGCTGACCTCAAGGTATCTATCAGCCTCCAGTCTTAGATTGGTACCATTGCAATTGGATCTTACCCGTCACTAGCTACAGGTCCAGTATACAGTCACACCTGTGGAGAGGTCTTTGTACCAGCGGGGGGTGAGGTTCTTTGTCTCACCTCTGTTGGCCCCCAAATTTTAGCTGAACGACCATGACAGCAGAAGGGAGGAAGATACACCAAGCCAATTGACGGCTCCTTTTGGAAAAATTGTACCACCGATGACATCATCAGCAAAAATACCCCAACACTACCACAAGTCAATTCACCAACATATTGTTCACAATGCATGCAGGTGAGTTCACAATGCATACAGGTGATACATAGTCCAGGCAAGTTCTGCAAGCAGTTCAGTGATGGCTATTGCAGAAGCTGTAGATTGGTTTTATCTTTCTCTTTACAGGCACTGGGATGAAGATAGGAATTTTGGCAATAATGGCCAAAGAAAAATTATGTAACATTCCAGAAGGTACTAAAAGAAAACAATTTTCTTAACAATTTACATTGTCTTGAAGAGAATTATTAAATATAATAAAAAGAAAAGGTGAAAGTAAACAAACAGATCTGTTAACCTCCTTTTTTGTACACATTTTAAAAAAATCCTCAACAGGTGTTTACCCAATTTAAATTAAAACATTTACATCAAGTGTATAAAAATATATTTGGATCCATTTTTTCATGAGCGCTCATCATATATGATATATGGACATACGTACATTCAAACATATAACAAAAAACACAAGTGTGCACACGTAATATAATACATACAACACATAACATAAGAGTAAAGGCCTTATTACATTTTACAGGTGAAATCTCCATTGCAATGTCTAAAAACTCTATAGTCCAAAAATAGAACTGATCAGCAAAACATTAACCTAGGTTTGTATGAGCTCAAAAAACAAAATAGAACTTCATGACATGGGAAAGGGTAATAATAAAATAGATATTGAAAAAAGCATCCTGGATTTGTCACAGATGTAAGAATAGCCAAACTGGAGTTCTGGATATCAGCTGTTATGGATTTGAGCCAAATCATATTCTTTTAATCTGTAGAAATTGCTTTAGTTAGTCTCTCTGGAATCCAAATCGGCTGCTATTCTCCCTGTGGAAACACACAAACAGACCTCCAACTCCAGACAATTACTGGGTCAGGACATTTCCATTGTCCTGTTAGAATATCCTTCCAAAGTACCTTGGGCTTATGTACATTTTTTGGACACATATGCCTTTCCACAGGACTAAGCCCTGATGAATCCAAATTTCCAAAGTTTAGAGTAAAAAGGGTTATTTTAAGTTTATCTTTGGGGAATATATACCCCTTCCCAATTCCTTTTTTTTCGTTTATTTAGTACGTTTTAATAGTTTGATGAGCTCATTTAACTATGCCTTGTCCCTGCAGATTGTATGGGATTCCTGTTATATGAGTAATGCAAAATGATGAGCAAAATTATTTAAAAGAGGTAAAAGTATAACCAGGGGCAACATCTGTTTTTAACTGTTTTGGAATGCCCACAGTGGCAAAATTTTGTAAGCAATGAGCTATAACATCTTTAGTTTTTTTTTCTCTGGCATGAAGGGAGTCCATCAAAAATTCAGAAGAAGTATCAACTGTAACATGCAAATATTTTAATTTTCCAAATTCTGGCAAGTTTGTGACGTCCATCTGCCAAATATGGTTAGGTATCAATCCTCTAGGATTGACTCCAAGATTAACTTGTGGTAAAATGGTCACACAATTTTGACATTGTTTTATTATTTGTCTAGCTTGTTTCTTAGTTATTTTAAAGAGCTTATGTATAGTATTAGCATTGACATGGAATTTTTTATGAAAATTTGTAGCTTCTTCTACTGTAGAGAAAATATGTATGTCATTCGTAGTTTTATCTGCTAAATCATTACCCAAACTAAGGGCTCCAGGCAATCCTGTATATGTCCTGATATGCCCTATAAAGGACGTATCTTTTCTGTCCTAGATTAGACTTTGTATAGTGGAAAGAAAAGAGAAAACAGGAGAGGAAGGGGAAATTTGTTTCTTCCTAAGATTATATATTCAAACTCAACCCTGTTGAAAATGCATAATCATATCACTCACTTTATACTTTGCCTGATTTCATAATGTCTCTAAAGATATGTGGTTTCCTGCATATTTTCACCAGTTCACCATTGTGACTGACCCTTCACATGAACTTATGTTCACTTTCACTCTCTAACCACAACCCTAATGCTCCAGAACTTTTGTTCCAAATCCTATACTCACTCTTCTTCATAAACCAACTCTGTACCTAATTCTACCTACTATCCGTTTTTGACTGGATGTTCTCTTCAACATTCAATCATCCAAGCTACAAGGTCCGATGCCATTGTATATCTATTTATCTGAGACATCTGTACACAATGTAAATCAAAGTTAAGTATCCCAATCCAGGGCCCAATGCCCTTCTGGGCTTCAAAATTACCTAGATTTCTGTTTTCATTCATATATTTAACCTCTATATTTTTATAAATATCTCAGGTTCCCAATACCATTATTCATCCCGCAGGATTATTCCTAACTCAAATCAAACATTTTATTAGCCCTAAGAATACACTGTTCTATCAACCTAAATTTAAAGAAAAGCAGGGACAGAGTTGGTCTTACAATACAGGAATGTAGGGGATCTTCCACCTGCTGAGAACCTCCAAAGTCCATGCAGAAATGAATCCTGGAGAAGATATAGTCAGCTATGAAGGATCTGCGAGAGCAAAAGTCATCTTCCATGGCAATCACCCTGGTCAGGATGAAGGGATGTGTCTGAATCAGCCTCTCTCTTCTTAATGTAGAGGAGATTGACCAAACCAGGCCTGTGTGGATAGCTATTCCCGGGTTCCTAAGGTTGACATACCATTCTAACTTGTGAAAGTTTCAAAGGAAGTAGGAGAAGCCTCCATCTAATGGGACACTTGGAAGCAACTATTAGGACAAAATGGTTTACAAGGCAGTGAATTTATTCAGTTCCTGAAGGGAGTGACCTCACCTCACTTTCTTGGTGATGGATCTCTCTGAACTTGGGATACTGGAAACCAGGCACATAGAGCCAGTCCCAGTCCCAGTCCCAATGGGCTCACTTGTTTGGATTTACCAAGGACAGAGTCAGTCTTTCTTTGTACCTACTGATGTTAGGATGGCAAAAGCAAGGAGAGCTCTGAAGAAGGGCCTTTCTTTAGAAAGCAGGTAGTGGCTAAACACTAGCTTCTGACAACTTAACAGAGTTGGTCAAGGAGATCAGACCTGAGACAGGACAGGACTTTTCAGGGGAAAATTGTATGGCCCACCAGTCAGAGGAAACTCCCTAGAGTCACAGACCTACTTGGGGGAAGGAGGTGCCAATATGGGTGTGGTTTTGGGTTTATGATTTTGTCTCATGTTCTGAGAATAGGTAGGAAAGGTGGTTTGTTTTTTTGGGTTGAACTGTTTCTAGTAAGACGTTTGACAAGGCGAGTGTTTCTATGTCTGTGTATCCCACTATGTCCGTGGTTGTAGACATTAGAAAAGAGAATGCATCAATGTATTTGTCCTGTCTTGTAGAAAGCTTCCCAGCATTCATCCTGCCCAATTAATGAATGGATTGCAGCTTTCCTTAAGGATGGGCAACACCAATGATCTTAGTAATTTCCAATTTTCTTTCTGAATTCTGGCCAATCTCCAGAATAGGCTCATGGTTTTGTGTCCAAGATATGTACCACCTCCAAGCTCTGTGACATGGCCATGTACTGGATAGATGAAGGGAATGGCGAGCATCTCAGAAAACACAGATATCAGTGTGACCAGTAAACTCTCAGTGGAGAAACCCTTCTTTGAGCCTTTTGCTTACATAATGTTCTGTTGCCTTGAATGTCAAGAAGTTCTTTGTTTCGGACCACCCCTTTGTGAAGCCTGAAGAAAACAGTTTTCAGATGGAAATGAATGGGCATAACCTGTGGCTCTTTGCTTAATTGCTTTGGAAATGGATGTGTCTGAATCCAACTCTATGCCCTGTGTGAGGCTGTGTCTTAGATTCTCTGCAACTGATAGATCTAAAGAAAGATCCCATGTGTGCATCCAAAACCAAAATGGCCAAAAGAGCAGTCATTGTGGGTGAAGTTTCTCTCCTTCCTCTGTTAGGTTCTTGACGTCCATCAAGTGAGAATTGGGATCCTTTGGGTCGAATGAGTTTTTCAAAGCACTGCAGATGTGGTTGGGTTTTCTTATGACTGAAATTCACATAAAGAATCTACACCTGACAGTCAGTAGGCCTCAAATTGCAGAAGAAGATCAGTATTAATGGCAGGCGTATTTGATCAATCCTGGTTCACTGGAAGGGTTTCCAGGCCCCCCTGACTTTAGGCAAATTAGCGGCAAGGGAGCATGTTTTGGACACTGTCTTGGGCTATGCCCCTCATGGAAACGTTCAGCGAGAGGTTATGATGAGTGTCTATATGGAAGAAGATGAGGGCCATTGGGGAGTGTTTTGGTTTTAATTGTGGTCATTTGTGTGGCATTTGGAAGAGATGACTGGGTCCACCTGGGCTTGAACTCTGGTGTGATTCCCCTTAGAGACTGAGTTCTGGAACTGAGCTCAGAGAAGTATTGCCATTAATTGTGTTGGGATTTTATGAGACCACGCATAAGAGTAGCCCTTTAAACTGAGATCTAGCATTGAAGTGCTCTGTCCCATAATGAAAGATCCACAAACAGTGAAAGCAACGACACATGAAACAGACAAGACAAGACAATAAAGACAGGCAATGGACGTCCAACACTGAGATCAGGACTGAGTAGCCAGCAATAACCAATGGGCTGGCAATACCGAATCCAAAACAAAATATCACTGAGTCGAGGAATCTATTATAACTAAATTTCCCAAGTCCTCTGGGGCGTCCTCCAGGAACGTGGCCTGTGGCTCTGTGACACGTCTGTCAGCCACTGTCGGAGAGAGCTCACACTCTTCATCAATAGCCATTTTTCCAAGTCCTAACCTGAAACCTGAAACCAGGAATAGGAGACTTACTTACCCCAAGAGTAGCCCGTTGGGGTCTCTCATCCGCCGCTGCCAGATATCAGTGGAAACTTCATGTGTAAAGGTCGGGCGTGCATTGGAGGAAGAGACCACCAAGAAACTGACTCATGAAACAGCAAAGGGTTTATTGTAGTTCCAGCATGCTGGGGCTCAGAGCTCACTTGAATACAGCAGAGAGCCCTGAGAAGAGCTTGAGCAGAGCTTATATACTTTCCTTGCCGAGGGCAAGGAGGGAAGTTTATTGATGGGTCAGTGGGAGTGGGCAGTTTGCATGCAACCAGGTGAGAGAGTAAATTCTGCAGTTTGAAAACTGGGGACAGCACATTCTGGGAACAAGATTAGCAAATAGTTCTCAAGATTTCAACAGTGTTTTGTTAAGCATAGAGAAAAACAGGAAGTGACAAGTACCTATTTAATTAACCATTCAATAACAACTATACCTTTTTAAATGGATGTTCTCATCTACATTCAATCTTCCAAGGTACAGGGTCCTATGACATTGTATATCAATTTACCTGAGATATCTGTGCAGAACGTAATTCAACGCTAAGTATCCCAATTAAGGGCCCAATGCCATTCTGGGATTCAAATCTTACTTAGATTTCTGTTTTCCTACATATATTTCAACTATATATTCTTATACATATCGCAGCTTCTCAATAGAATTATTCATAAACAGAATGATTCCTAACCCAAATCAAACATGTTATTAACCCTAACCCTACAGTGTTCCCTCAATCTAACTTTAAAGAAGAGCACGGACAGAGTTGGTCTTATAATACAGGAATGTAGGGGATCTTTCACCTGCTGAGAACCTCAAAGGTCCATGGAGAAATAAGCCATGGAGAAGATGTAGGCAGCTATGAAGGACCTGAGACAGCAAAAGTCATCTTCCATGGCAAACAACCTGGTCAGGATGAAGGGATGTCTCTGAATCTGCCACTCACACCCTGTGAACTGCGCCACTTCACAGGTGAATAACGAGTTAGAACGACAAAAAATTATCTTGTTAGGATCTTACAGAAAAATGGGTGTGCACCGAAACCTAGAAGAATGATTTCCACCAATGAGATCCGGTAATTGAGTCTCAAACACGAGCCAAATGTGCGACCGGAGATCCGGGCTGACAAATCTGTGTGGCCTGCCCCGTGGCTAGAGACAGCAGGGCACCACCTAGAAGCGACCAGCCGGCAGGGAGAAACATTGCTGCAGATTCTGTGGAATCCTGCTGGCTGACCTCCAACTGAGCCCCCGGCTGAGTTTGGGATTTCAGACGGGGAAGGAAGTGCTACAGTTCTATCCCCCCACAATAAAAACTCCACCAAGGAAATCAACGGCCACCATCTTGGAGAGCAGAAGTAACCACCGCCACTCTCCAACAGATTGCAACAATAAAACAGGTTTGTGTTACTCAGCTCATCTCCCATACAGCAGGGAATTCACATAAAATCTCTCTTAGGCTTTCCATTGGAGAGATTATCAGAGAGAGCCTGCATAAAGACGTCGGGAAAACTAGAGGCACCTGACCTTCAACTTCCCCTCCCATCAGCGGCGAAAACGAAACCTGTCTAGCCAGAGCTGGGAGAGGGGCAAGAGGAAAAAATCAAAACAATAGAGTGCCGGGGTTCCCCATAGACACCATCCACACCCAAGAAACGGCAGGCCCAGAGGACAGTATGAGCTGCTGAGAGGCATCACTCAGGGGAAATCTGGTATAGCACGAGAAACCAGGATTAGCAGGAGATAACAGGGGACTAGAGGCCAGGCCCGCGTGACTGGGCGGCTGGAGAACGCCCGCCCACTGGTCACAAACAGCCCGCTGCTGGTGCGACTGGGTGGCTGGTGCCCGCCTGCCTACCAGCGACCACTTGCCCGCTGGCTGCACGTGCAACTGGGTGGCTAGAGATCTTCCGCCCACCAGTGACAGCCCACCCGCTGACTGTGTGACTGGACAGCTGGAGACCGCCCGCCCTCCGGCGACCGGGAGTTGAAAACAAACAGAGACAGATCAGTCCCAGCCCACTCCCATTTGAACACCCTGGCAAGGAGCCTGGGGCCCGCCATAGCAGACAGGTGACATCACTGGAGCTCGGCCATCACAATTCCTTCCAAGCAGAATTCACTTTAGCAGGCATAGTCTACCAACACAAAGGAGAGACAACAGATATATTAAACCAAAACAAATCTATAGAATAGAGCAGAAAAACAGCAATCAAATAGAGATGGAAAACAATGTGAACATCATGAAAAAACAAAGGAAAAAAATGTGTACAAACAATGCAGGACAACTTAATTCTAAAGGAGGACCTAGAATCATCAGAAACAGGGATAGGGAAAAAAACTCAAGGCTTACCTAACTCAGATGGAAAGGGATATTAGAGAATACATGAATCAGCAAGTCCTAGCAATAAAAGTATATTTTGAAAATGAATTAAACAAATTCAAATGGCAAAGAACAAGCTTTACCAGGAGATAGAGATCTTAAAAAAAATCAAACAGTAATCCTAGAAATGCAGGAAACTATTAATTAAAACTCAAACGAGAATATTACAAATAGACTAGATCAAATAGAAGTCAGAACATCAGATAATGACGACTACGTTTATCAACTTGAAAAGAATATAGTCAACACAGAAAAGATGCTTAAGTCCCAAGAGCAGTCTATTCCAAAGATATGGGATGTCATAAAAAAAACAAATTTCACAGTCATCAGGATAGAAGAAGCCATAGAGATTCAAACCGAAAGATTGGACAACATATTAAATGAAATAATTCTAGAAAACTTCCCAGAGATGAAAGCTGGAATGGATTGCCAAATCCTTGAAGCCTACAGGACCCCAAACATTCAAAACCATAATAGACCAACTCCAAGACATATATGTATGAAGATATCCAACATACAGAACAAGGAGAGAATATTAAAAGCTACGAGAGAAAGGAGGCGGATTACATTCAGGGGTAAACCAATTAGATTAACGACTGATTTTTCATCACAAACTTTGAAAGTGAGAAGATCCTGGAACAATGTATTTCAAACACTGAAAAATAATGAATTCCAACAAAGAATACTGTATCCAGCAAAATTAAGCTTCAGATTTGACAATAAAATTAAAGTCTTTCACAATGAATAAAAACTAAAAGAATTCACACCCATAACACCAGCACTGCAAAGGATTTTGGGCAAAATACTACAAGAAGAAGAATTGAAAAATAGTGCCCCGAACTAACAGTGGGAGGTATCTCAGTAAAGGGGGAGGAAAATAACCAAAAAGTAAAAACTAGCCAAACTAAAATAAATAAATAAATTAACATGAATGGATGTACAAATCATATTTCAATTGTAACCTTAAATGTTAATGGCCTAAACTCACCATTCAAGAGACATAGGGTAGTAACCTGGATCAAAAAAACAAATCCAACAATATGCTGCCTTCAGGAGACTCATATGATAGGTAAAGACATACACAGGCTGAAAGTAAAAGGTTGGGAAAAATCATACCACTCACAGGGCACACGGAAGCAAGCAGGAGTGGCCAAACTCATATCAAATACAATCAACTTCAAACCTACATTAATCAAAAGGGATAAAGAAGGACACTATATAACGTTAAAAGGAACCATCCACCAACATAACATAACAATTACCAATTTGTATGCAGCAAACAAATGAGCTGCCACACTCATAAAACAAACTCTTCTCAAGTTCAAGAGTCAAATAGACTACAACATAATAATTATAGGTGACGTCAACAGACCGCTCTCACCATTAGACACATCCTCTAGACAAAAACTGAATAAAGAAACTATAGAACTCAACAGCACAATCAATAACCTAGACTTAACCGACATATATAGAATATATCAACCATCATCAAGTGGATACACCTTCTTATCAGCAGCAGATGGATCCTACTCAAAGATAGACCATATATTAGGTCATAGGGCAACTCTTAGTAAATATAAAGGCGTGGAGATAATACCATGCACCATATCAGATCATAATGAAATGAAATTGGAAATCAATGATAAAAGAAGGAAGGAAAAATCCTACATCACATGGAAAATGAACAATATTCTACTGAATGATCAATGGGTTACAGAAGACATTAAGGAGGAGACAAAAAATTCTTAGAGACAAATGACCATACAGACACAACATACTGTAATCTATGGGACACAATGAAAGCAGTTTTAAGAGGAAAATTCATTTCTTGGAGTTCTTTCCTCAAAAAAAGAAAAAAAAAATAAAAAATAAATGAACTCACACTACACCTCAAAAACCTAGAAAAGGAAGAGCAAAACAACAGCAAATGTAGTAGATGACATTAAAATAAGAGCAGAAATCAACGAAATTGAAACAAAAAATCATTGAAAAAATTGATAAACTAAAAGTTGGTTCTTTGAAAAAATAAATAAGATTGACAGGCCCTTAGCCATGATAACGAAGAGAAGAAGAGAGAGAACTCAAATAATTAACATAGGGGGTGAAAAATGCAATACCACAACAGACACTACAGAAATATAGAAGATAATTAGAAAGTATTTTGAAACCCTATATTCCAATAAAATAGAAGATAGTGAAGATATCAATAAATTTCTTAAGTCATACGATCTGCCCAGATTGAGTCAGGAAGACACACACAATTTAAACAGACCAATGACAAAGGAAGAAATAGAAGAAGCCATCAAAAGATAACCAACGAAAAAAAGCCCTGGACCAGATGGGTAAACAGCGGAGTTCTACAAAACCTTCAAAGAAGAATTAATACTGATTCTTTTCAAGCTCTTTCAAGAAATAGAAAAAGAAGGAGCTCTTTCAAATTCATTCTATGAGGCCAAAATCACCCTGATCTTGAAATCAGACTAAGACACTTCAAAGAACAAAACTACAGACCAATATCTCTAATGAACTTGGATACAAAAATTCTCAATAAAATCCTGATGAATCGAATACAAAAGCATATCAAAAAAAATTGTGCACCATGATCAAGTAGGATTCACCCCTGGGATGCAAGGCTGGTTCAATATACGGAAATCAATAAATACTATTCACCACATCAATAGACTTAAAGACAAGAACCATATGATCATCTCGATAGATGCAGAAAAAAACATTTGACAAAGTACAGCATCCCTTTATGTTCAAAACACTAGAAAAACTAGGGATAACAGGAACTTACCTCAACATTGTAAAAGCTATATATGCTAAACCTCAGGCTAACATCATCCTAAATGGAGAAAAACTGAAGGGATTGCCTCTAAAATCTGGAACAAGACAGGGATGCCCTCTATCACCACTTCTATTCAATTTAGTTCTTGAAATTCTAGCCAGAGCAATTAGACAATAGAAATTAAAGGCATAAAAATAGGAAAACAAGAACTTAAATTATCACTATTTGTGGATGACATGATAATATATATAACAGACCCAAAAGGGTCTACAAAGAAACTGCTAGAGATAATAAATGAATTAAGCAAAGTGGCAGGATATAAAATCAACACGCATAAATCAAAGGCATTTATGTATATCAGGAGCAAAACTTCTGAAATGGAAAGGAGGAAAACCACTCCATTCACAATATCCTCAAAGAAAATAAGATACTTGGAAATCAACCTAACAAAAGAGGTGAAAGATTTATATAATGAAAACTACAGAACCCTAAAGAGAGAGATAGAAGAAGATCTTAGAAGATGGAAAAATGTACCCTGTTCATGGATAGGCAGAACTAACATCATCAAAATGGTGATATTACCCAAAGTTCTCTACAGGTTAAGATGGATGCCAATCAAAATCCCAACGGCATTTCTTGTAGAAATGATAAAGCAATCATGAAATTCATATGGAAAAACAAAAGACCCAGAATAGCAAAAGCAATTCTAAGCAGGAATTTGAATCTGGAGGTATAGCGATACCAGAGTTCAAACTGTACTACAAAGCAATAGTTATAAAAGCAGCGTGGTACTGGTACCAAAACAGGCAGGTGGATCAGTGGTAGAGAATAGAGGACACAGAAATCAATCCACAAAATTACAACATTCTTATATATGATAAAGAGGCTAAAAGCATATTGGGAGATGGATAGCATCTTCAACAAATGGTGCTGGGAAAATTGGAAATCCATATGCACCAAAATGAAACTGAATCCCTTTCTCTCGCCATGCACAAAAGTTAACTCAAAATGGATCAAGGAGCTAGTGATGAAATCAGAGACACTGCATGTGATAGAAGAAAAAGATGGCTATGATCTACATACTGTGGGGTCGGGCTCCAAATTCATTAGTAGGACACCCATAGCCCAAGAGTTAATAACAACAATAAACAAATGGGACTTACTTAAACTAAAAAGTTTTTTTCTCTGCAAGAGAAACAATAAGAGAGGTAAATAGAGAGTCTACATCCTGGGAACAATTTTTTACCCCTCACAATTCAGATAGAGCCCTAATATCCAGAATATACAAAGAACTCAAAAAATTAAACAATAAGATAACAAATAACCCAATCAACAAATGGGCCAAGGACCTGAACAGACACTTCAGAGAGGAGGACATACAATCAATCAACAAATACATAAAAAAAATGCTCACCATCTCTATCAGTCAGAGAAATGCAAATCAAAACCACCCTAAGATACCATCTCACTCCAGTAAGATTAGCAGCCATTATGAAGTCAAACAACAATAAGTGTTGGCGAGGATGTGGAGAAAAGGGTACACTTGTACACTACTGGTGGTACTGAAAATTGATAAGGCCAATTTGTAAAGCAGTATGGAGATTTCTTGGAAAGCTGGGAATGAATGCACCATTTGACCCAGCTATCACCCTTCTCGGACTAGAGGGTCTTAACAGAGCGTACTATAGGGATACTGCCACATCAATGATCATAGCGCCACAATTCACAATAGCTAGACTGTGGAACCAACCTAGATGTCCTTCAATAGATGAATGGTTAAAAAACTGTGGCATCTATACACAATGGAGTATTACTCAGCACTAAAAAATGGCAAAATCATAGACTTTGCAAGGAAATGGATGGCATTAGAGCAGATTATGCTAAGCTAAGCTAACCAATCCTTAAAAAAATGCCAAATGTCTTCTTTGATATAAAGAGAGCACCTAAGAACAGAACAGGGAGGAAGAGCATGAGAAAAAGATTAACATTAAACAAAGACGAGTGGGGGGATAGAAAGGGGGAGAGAAGGGAAAGCATATGGAAATGGTAGGAGACCCTCAATGTTACACAAAATTACATATAAGAGGTTGTGAGGGGAAATGGGGGGAAAACAATGGAGAGAATTGAACAACAGCAGATGAGGTAGAGAGGAAAGATGGGAGGGGAGGGGAGGGGGGATAGTAGGGGATAGAAAAGGTAGCAGAATACAACATCACTATTATGCCATTATGTACAAATGTGAATGTGTAACCAATGTGCTTCTGCAATTCGTATTTGGGGAAAAATGGGAGTTCATAACCCAATTGAGTCAAATGTATGAAAGATAATATATCATGAGTTTTGTAATGTTTTGAACAATCAATAAAAATAAATAAATAAATAAAGGTTTAAAATTGATTGGCAAGAAATCAGCTAAAAAAGTGTTGAGATGCATTCATTTTGCTAAGCAGAAACTTTGTTTTGTGTAGTTGTATCTATCACAAATTTATTTTACCAGAAAACTGGCTTTTGAAAATACACTTAATTGAGATTAAAGGATAATCCACCTACCTTCATGAAAAATTCATAGCATTTCCTATATTTTTCATATTTCATTTTTTGGTAAATATTTTGTCATGGACCAGGTCTAGTCTTAGGCTATTCTTTCAGAACACTGCCTCATCTGATAAGTTGGTACAATGTGTTGGATTGTTCTTTTCATCTTTTATTTAATAGTTTCTAGCTGATAATGTGTATTTTTCATTATCTTTATTTGGACATACATACCCAACGATATCTTTGCATTTTATGTTTTACTGGGAAGAGACTCATCAAAAGCTCTGTATTATATGTATCAACAATCAAACATTTAGAGCATTCAATTATTCTTAATTTTGCATGAAAATATCTTTGTACCATTTACTTATAAAAATTTAGAACTATTAATAATGTCCCTACTGTAATAAGTAACTAATTACCAGAAAAATTAAACAATTCACTTTATATCAATTATGAATATGAAAAGTACTAAAATAAGTATTTGGCAATTAATACATAATTGATAGAAATTGAAATCATAAGAAAGCCATTTAAAATGTCAGTGCATATGGTCCTTAAATAATAGGTTGTTCAAAAAAATTTCTCTAATTCATAAGATATAATATGCCATATTACAGCGTAACGTGATAAAAAACATTAAATTATCAATATTGATAATAAAGAATGATACCTTTTTTCTTAAATATGTTTATTTGATTTTCATTGTAAGATGTTAATTCTGGAAGACTTCAGAATTAAGAAAGTCTTGGTGTATATTATTTCTAACAGGCTAATCAAAGTACTTTTAAATATATATGTATATATATATATATATATATATATATATATATATATATGTAATGCATATGCATGAATATAGACACATATGTATAATAAATGTATTGTAATATATCTATCAGGTGATTATAATTATTAAATTTTTTTTTAAAAAAATAGTGACTATAAAAAACAGTCTCAAATTTAAATTTCATAGCATACAACTGTTTGTAATGCCATGAGAGAAAAATAGATATGGAGGAAAAACGAAAAAGGAAGAGAGAGAAGGGGAAAAATGAGGAAGAAAGTGAGTAAAGAAGAGGGAGAGGCGTGTTCGATGTTAAGACAAAAGTGGAGCGGCTGGGTTTGTGATTCAGTGTTAACATGTTTGCCTAGTATGTGTGAGGAACTGGGTTCTATTCTCAGCACCACATAATCAAATAAACAAAATGAAGATCCATCAACAACTTAAAAAATAAAAAATAAAAAACTAGAAATATTACTAAAATCCCAAGCATTTATGAATGTTAAATAATAAAATATATGTTACACAGCCTTATGTAATTTCTAGACTCCCCAAAAGAGTCATTAAATGTTAGATTATTAGTGCTATAACTAAAAATCCATTGCTCTTTCCTCTACATTCTGTGGCATTCTAGTGCTAAAATAACTTGTAGTATAACACCAAAAAAAAAAATCCTAATATTTCTACAGTAACTGACCCAGTTTAACATCAATGCAAGTAGATTCCTATGGGACGTGATATGTACTTTGAAGTTTATTTTTATTCAACACTGGTACATTTCTATTTCTTGAGTTTATGCACATTATAGGATATATATTTCATCCACACGTTCACAAATTTATAGGCATTTATTTCACTTTCAATCACTTCCTGATTCAGAAAACATGTATTCCTCCGTTTCTGACTGGTCTTTTCTTGAAACTTCTTTCCAAACACATTATTTTCGATTTCCATTATCACATTTGAAGCAAAACTCACACACCCCTCATAATAAACCATAACCCTAATATTACCATTAGATGTACAACTGGTTGGAATGAATGATTGTATATCAATATAAGATTTCTTACTTAGTTTCAGATATCAATTCAATCCATTATTTAAAGTGGAACCAGTTATATTATTTATTCACAATGTGGTATTTTCATGCATTATCTCTATATTCATAGACACAGGGTACACCTCTTTGTACCCCCAACACTAATTTATACGTCTTCAAAATATTGCTCCCAGAAATGTTGGAAGAAATACCCATGTCACCTGATCTACATATGCATTTTATCACTGAAATATTCTGGACACAAAAAGCAAAGGTCACACTTATGATTGTATCAAAGCTAAATGAAAAGTGAACATGGATTACTAAAAACATCCATGTCCAGGTTGCCTAATGCTCTCAAATGAAAATCCTATTGGTAACTACAAATTAGTTTCTTCCAAAGATTATATATTCAAACTCAACCCTGTTGAAAATGTCTAATCCTCTCACTCACTTTATACTTTGCCTGTTTTTGTAATGTCTCTATTGGTATCTGCTTTTCCACAGGTCATCATTGTGACTAAATCTTCACATGTTCTGAAACTTACATTCACACTCCAATCGAAATCCTATTGCTAAAGAACTTTTGGTCCAAATCCTATATTCACTCTTCTTCTTAAAACCTACCTACTATCTTCCTAATCCTACCGACTATCATTTTTTGACTGGAGGTTCTCTTCTACATTCAATCATCCAGTTACAAGGTCTTATGCCATTGTATATCGATTTCTCTGAGACATTTTTGCAGAATGTAATTCAACGATAGGTATCCCAATCAAGGGCCCAATGATTTCTGGGCTTCAAATCTTACTTAGATTTCTGTTTATGTACATATATTTCACGTCTGTATTCTAATAAATATCACAGGTTCCAATAACATTATTCATCCAGCAGAATGGTTCCTAACCGAAAATGAAAATGTTATTAACCCTAACCATACACTGTTCCCTCAATCTAACTTTACAGAAGAGCAGTGACAGTGTTGGTCTTACAATACAGGAATGCATGGGATCTTCCACCTGCTGAGAACCTCAAAGGTACATGCAGAAATGATCCCTGGAGAAGATGTAGGCAGCGATGAAGGACCTGAGAGAGCAAAAGTCATCTCAATGGCAAACAACCTGGTAGAATTAAGGAATGTGTCTGAATCAGCCTCATTCTTCTTAATACAGAGAAGATAGACCAAACCATGCCTGTGTGGAGAGCTGTTCCCGGGTCCCTATGTTTGATATACGATTCGAACTTGTGAAAGTGTCACAGGATGTAGGGGCATCCTCCATCTCATGGGAACCTTGGAGGTAAATGTTAGGACAACGTGGTTTCCAAGGCAGTGACCTCATTCAGTTCCTAAAGGAAGTGACTTCACCTCACTTCCTTGGTGATGGAAGTCTCTGAACTTGGGATCCAGGAAGCCAGGCACCCAGAGCCATAACCCGTCCAAGTCCCAGTGGTCTAACTTGTTTGGATTTACGAAGGACAGAGTCAATATTTCTTGGTACCTACTGATTTGAGGATGGCCAAATGCCAGGAAACCTCTGAAGAGGGTCCTATCCTGATAAAGCAGGTAGTGGATCACCGCTGGCTCCTGACTACTTCACAGAGTTGGCAAAGTAGAGCAGATCTGAGACAGGACAGGCGATTTTGGGAGAACATAGTATGGCCCACCAGTCAGAGGACACTTCGGATATGACAGACCTACTTGGGGGAAGGAGGTGCCTTTGCGGGTGTGGGTGTGGGTTTGTGGTTTTGTCTCATGTTCTGAGAATACGAAAGAAAGGCGGTTTGATTGGATTGTAGTGAACTGTTTCTAGTAAGTCGTTTGACAAGGCGAGTCTTTCTATGTCTGTGTATCCCACTGTGTCCGTGGTTGTCGACATTAGAAAAGAGAATGCATCAGTTGATGTGTTCTGTCTAGTAGAAAGCTTCGCAGCATTCATCCTGCCCAATTGATGAATGGACTGCAGCTTGCCTCATGGATGGGCAACACCTACTATCTGCCTAAGTTCCTGTTTTCTTCCTGAATTCTGGCCACTCTCCCGAATAGGCACATAGTTTTGTGTTTAAGATATGTACCACCTCAAGCTCTGTTAAATGGCCATGTACTGGACAGCTGAAGGGAATGGGAGAATCTCAGAAAACTCAGATACCAGTGTGACCAGAAAATTCTCAGTGGAAAAACCCTGCTATGGGCCATTCTCTTACTATGTATCTGTTTCCCTGAATGTCAGGAAGTTCTTTGCCTCAGGCCACCCTCATGTGAAGCCTGAAAAAAAGAGTTTTCAAATGAAAATGAATGGGCATCACCTGTGGCTCTTTGCTTAATTTCTTTGCAAAGGGATGTGTCTGAATCACCCTTTGGCCCTGTGTGCGGTTGTGGCTTAGATTCTCAGCCCCTGATGGATCTAAAGAAAGATCCGATGTGTGCATCCAAAACCAAAATTTCAAAAAGATCAGTTATGATGGATGAAGTCTCTTGCCTTTCTTTGTTAGGTTCCTGAACTACATCAAGTGAGAATACGGATCCTTTGGTTCAAATAAATTTTTGAAAGCCCTGAAGAAGTGCTTGGGTTTTCTTATGACTCCAATTCACATAAAGAATCCATACCTGACAGTCAGTAGGCCTCAAATTGGAGAAGCAGATCAGTATTAACTGCGGTCTTATTTTATCACTCCTGGTTCACATGCAGGGTGTCCAGGCCACCATGACTTTAGGCAAATGAGCGGCAAGGGAGCTTATTTTGGACACTAACCCATACCCTACTAGACTCTGACTGGTAATCCTAACATGATGGAGAATAATAACCCCAACAGAATAGAAATACAAGAAGTTTTGAGGATTCATGTTGTATAGTTGTACTTGCCTTTTGCATTATATAGGGTAGGAGTTATAAATTTAGTCAATTTTTAATTGAAACAGTTCTCCATGTGTTTTTAAAGTTCACAACCATGTGAATTCCTCTCTCCCTTTCTCTGTAGCCTATTCAGAACATGTATTTTTATATGCACATTTAGAATCCTACCTGGTATCACATGTACATTCTTGAGAGGTTGCTGACTTAGCAGATACAAATTGTCAGAAGAGATCACTCCTCTGAATGCTGTTGGAAGTGAAAATTCAAACTATGGGTGACTTCCTAGTTGAACAACATTATACATAAATCCATGTTTAGTAAAATTAATATTTTTGGATCTGTGGATTATATATATTTCATGATATATATATATATATATATATATATATATATGTCTACATTTTAATGTCTGTTTGAGTGTGTGTGTGTGTGTGTGTGTGTATAGATAAATAGATAGATAGATAGATATACACTCTCCAGATTTTTGAAAATATGAAACATATGTGTCTTATTATATACTCCCTAAATTCATTCATGTACATGTATGTGGAGTTATAATCAACTTTTCACAAGATTATTTTCAAAAATATTCATCCACCTGAAATACATATTTGTTTCCTAGTACTAAAAACAAACTTCAGTGAATGGTGCATACAAATCCAAATATTTCTACAGTAACTGTCCCAGTTTAACATCAATGCTTGTAGATTCCTATGGGACATGATGTGTATTTTGACGTTCATTTTTTAACAAAACTGGTACATTATTATTTCTTCAGTTTATGCACATCATAGGATATATATTTCATTAACAAGTTCACAAATTTATAGGCATTTGTTTCGCTTTCAATAACTTCCTTATTCAAAACTCTTGTATTCCTCCAGGTTTCTTGTCTGGTCTCTTCATGAGACTTCTTTCCAAACTCATTATTTCTGAAATCCATAATCACCTTTGAAACAAAATTCACACACTCTTTATGATAATCCATAAGCCTAATATTAAAATAAGATGGATACCTGGTTGGATTGAATGATTGCATATCAATATAAGATTTCCTGTATATTTTCAGATATCAATTCAATCCATTATTTAAATTTAGAACTTGTTACATTGTTTAATCAAAGTTTTGTCTATTCATGCATTATCTCTATATTCCTAGACACAGGGTACACCCATTTGTAACCCCAGTACTAATTTATATATCTTCAAAATATTGCTCTCAGAAACGGTGGAATAAATACTTATGTCATCTGATCTACATATACATTTTATCACAGTAATTTTCTGGACACAAAAAGCAAAGTTCACACTTATGATTTTACCAAAGCCTTAATGGAAAGTGAGTATGCATTACTAAAAACATCCATGTCCAGGTTGCCTAACGCTCTCAAATGTCAATCCTATTGGTCACTACATATTTATTTCTTCCTAAGATTATATATTTTACCTCAAGCCTGTTGAAAATGTCTAATCCTATCAATCACTTTATCATTTGCCTGATTTACTAATGTCTCTATTAATATCTGCTTTCCTACATATTTTCCACAGTTTATCATTGTGACTGACTCTTCACATGTGCTCACATTTTCATTCACTCTCTACCCGAAACCCTATTGCTAAAGAACTTTTGGTTTAAATCCTATACTCTCTCTGCTTTCTAAACCTACTGACTATCTTTCAAATAATACCGAGTATCCCTTTTTGACTAGAAGTTCTCTTCGACATTCCATCATCCAAGGTACAAGGTCCTATGCCATTGTACATCAATTTATCTGAGACATCTCTGCAGAACATAATTCAAAGCTAAGTATCCCAATCAAGGGCCCAATACCCTTCTGGGCTTCAAATCTTACCTAGATTTCTGTTTTCATTCTAATATTTCACTTTTACATTCTTGTAAATATTACAGGTTCCCAATACAATTATTCATCCTGCAGAATGATTCTTAACCCAAATCGAACCTTTTATTAACCCTAACCATACACTCTTCCCTCAATCTAAGTTTACCGAAGAGCAGGGACAGAATTGTTTTTACAATACAGGAATGTAGGTCATCTTAAACCTGCTGAGAACCTCAAAGGTCCATGCAGAAATGATACCTGGAGAAGATGTAGGCAGCTATGAAGGAGTTGAGAGAGCAAAAGTCACCTTGCATGGCAAACCACCTGGTCAGGATGAAGGGTCGTGTCTGAATCAGTCTCTCTATTCTAAATGTAGAGAAGGTGGACCAAACCAGGCCTTTGTTGAGAGATGTTCCCGGGTGCCTATGGTTGATATACCATTCTAACTTGCGAAAGTGTCACAGGAAGTAGGTGCAGCCTCTATCTCATGGGACCCTTGGAAGCAACTGTTAGGACAAAGTGGTTGCCAAGGGAGTGACCTCATTCAGTTCTTGAAGGAAGTGTCCTACCTCACTTCCTTGGTATTGGAACTCTCTGAAATTGGGATCCAAGATGCCTGACACCCAGAGCCACTGGGCTCAGTTGTTTGGATTTACCAAGGACAGAGTCAGTCTTTCTTGGTACCTACTGCTGAGAGAATGGCCAAATGCCAGGACAGATATGAAGAGGGTCTTTCCTGAGAAAGCAGGTAGTGGCTCACCACTGGATCCTGACAACTTCACAGAGTTGGCCAAGGCAACCAGAACTGAGACAGGACTGGCCATTTCGGGGAACATAATTTGGCTCAACAGACAGAGGACACACTGGAGAGTCAGAGACTTACTTGTGGGAAGGAGATGCCTTTGTGGGTGTGGGTGTGAGTTTGTGGTTTTGTCTCATGTTCTGAAAATAGGTAGGAAAGGTGGTTTGTTTGGTTTGGAATGGACTGTTTCTAGTAAATCGTTTGACAAGGTGAGTGATTCTAGTTCGGTGTATCCCACTGTGTACGTGGTTTTGGACATTAAAAAACAGAATGCAGCAATGGATGTATCCTGTCTAGTAGAAAGCTTCCCAGCATTCATCCTGCTCAACTGATGGATGGACTGCGGTGTGTCTTATGGATGGGGAACACCTACTATCTTCCTAAGTTCCTGTTTTCTTCCTGAATTCTGGCCACTCTCCAGAATAGGCTCATGGTTTTGTGCCCAAGATATATACCACCTCCAAGCTCTGTGCCATGGCCATGTACTGGATAGCTGAATGGAATGGGAGAATCACAGAAAACTCAGATATCAGTGTGACCAGGAAAGTCTCAGTGGAGAAATCCTGCTTTGGCCATTCTCTTACCTATATTTCTTTTGCCCTGAATGTCAGGAAGTTCTTTCCCTCAGCCCACCCCTTTGTTAAGCCTGAAGAAAACAGTTTTCAAATGGAAATGAAAGGGCATCACCTGTGGCTCTTTGCTTAATTTCTTTGGAAAGGGATGTGTCTGAATCAGCCTCTTGGCCCTGTGTGCGGTTGTGGCTTAGATTCTCAGCACCTCATCGATCTAAAGAAAGATCCCATGTGTGCATCCATAACCAAAATGGCAAAAAGATCTGTTATGCTGAATGAAGTCTCTTGCGTTCCTTTGTTAGGTTTCTGACCTACATCAAGTGAGAATAGGAATCCTTTGGTTCAAATGAATTCTTCAATGCCCTGAAGAAGTGGTTGTGTTTTCTCATGACTCCAAATCACATAAAGAATCGTTACCTGACAGTCAGTAGGCCTCAAATTGGAGAAGCAGAGCCGTATTAAATGCAGTCCTATTTTATCACTCCTGGTTCACATGCAAGGTGTCCAGGCCACCATGACTTTAGGCAAATGAGGGGCAAGGGAGCTTATTTTGGACACTAACCCATACCCTACTAGACTCTGACTACTAATCCTAATATGATGGAGATTAATAACCCAAACAAAATAGAAATGCAAGCAGTTCAGAGGAGTCATGTTGTATAGTTGGACTTGCCTTTTGCATTATATAGGGTAGGAGTTATAAATCTAGTCAATTTTTAATTAAAATAGTTGTCCATGTGTTTTTAAAGTTAACAAATATGTGAATTCCTCTCTCCCTTTTTGTGTAGCCTATTCAGCACATGTATTTTTATATGCACATATAGAATCCTACCTGGTATCACATGTTCATACTTGAGAGGTTTCTGACTTGGCAGATACTGCCGCGGTCCGGTTGGAGCAAAATAACCGGGGGGTGGGGGTTATGAATAACATGTGTATGTTGATATAGCAGGAGTGGAAGCCATTTATTGTAGGACAATAGAGGTATTTATACATTCCACCCAGCTTATCTAATTAACATAAACTAGATACTGCAGTCAACCAATCAAGAATCTCCACACTTAATGGCTCGCTTTTGTTACATCTCAAACCACTCCCTCTGGCATTTTGCCAGGCATCATCCAGACTTGTTTACACACTCTAACATTCCCCTGGCAAAATGCCAGGTGTTATTTTGACATGTTTACAGACTCTAACATTTCCCCCTTTTATTTAATTTAAATAAAGACCACAGTGGTTTTTACAGAAACACCATAAATAACCTGATACAAACAGAAAGGGAGGATACAAAATGTCACAATACAAGCCAATTGATGAAGCACTTGGAGAAATAATACCAGCAATGACACTGTTAGCAAAGACACCGAGTTAAAATTTGTTATAGATTACAGTTTGTTGTCTCAGTCCAGGTAAAGCAGTGTCTCAATAGATTAACTCACAGTTCAGGTAAACCACAGTCCAGGTATGTTCTGCAGGCAGCTAGCTTAAATCACAGTCCTGGTAAGTTCTGCAGGCAGCTAGCTTAAATCACAGTCCATGTAAATTCTGCAGGCAGCTAGCTTAAATCACAGCCCAGGAAAGTTCTGAAGGCAGCTAGCTTGATCCAAAGTCTCCTCCGTTTCTCAGCCGAAGTCTCCTCCGGTTTTCAGCAACACTGGAAATTCTTCCACCCTTGTCCTCACCGGCACTGGGATGAAGGCAGGAACTCCTACCACTGGCTAAAGAAAATCCTATAGTATTCCACCAGGTCCTAAGAAAACAACCTTCTGAAAAATTTAGTACATTATCTCAAGGTTTTTTACATTTGAAAAAAGCCTTAATAGTGCTTATTATTTATTATCTTCCGGGTGTGGGAGAACCATTGTAGCTTAGTTATTGGCATTGAAAATGACCAAACATCAGGGAGCCAGTAGCATCTATGGCTGGCTGTAGCATCCTGGGCAGCCACAGATGGCCCTGGGGAGTTTCCAGGACTCAAACTGCCACGGGGCCCCCGCTCCCCAGGCTGGGGGCGGGGAATTGCCGGCTGCCACTGCTTGAAAAGCCCTTGCTGCACAGTGACTGGCTTGAGCATGTGGCAGCCGAGGTGCCTATTCACACACACTCCGGAAACGAAAAGTATTCAGTAACAGCCTTTTGCTGAAACTTTTTTCCTGATAATCCTTCTTCTTCTTAACTTTCTTTTTCTTTCTGATTAGACTTCCTGGGCTTCCATCAACACATGCCCTAATTGCTCTTGTTTCCACTGGGGTGCCTCTTTCCATTATCAATTTACTTCTCACCCCTTCCTTATTTTCATCACAAAGACAATACAATACACTGAGATAAAACAAGACACAATCATACTGTATCAATCTTCTCCATTTTTTGAAATGACCGTTTTTCCTCTCCCCCTATCTGCCTAGGGATGAGCAGATTTGCTCCCATCCTATCTATGGATGGGCAGCTTTTATTCGTCACTTACCACCAAGTGTCCCAGGGCTCCCTGTATGGGCCACCATCTGCAGCAGTCCCACTGCAGCAAAATAACCGGGGCAGGGGGTGATGAATAACTAGTGTATGTTGATACAGTAGGAAAGGCGTGATAGGTAGGAAAGGCTATTTGTTTGGTATTGAGTGGACTGTTTCTAGTAAGTTGTTTGACAAGGCAAGTGTTTCTATATCTGTGTATCCCACTGTATCTCTGGTTGTAGACATTAGAAAAGATAATGCATCAATGGATTTGTCCTCTCCAGGAGAAAGTTTAACAGCATTCATCCAGCCCAATTTATGAAAGGACTGTGGCTTGCCTTATGGATGGGCAACACCTACAATATTCCTAAGTTCCTGTACTCTTCCTGAATTCTGGCCACTCTCCACAACAGGCTCATGGTTTTGAGTCCAAGATATGTACCACCTCCAAGCTCTGTGACATGGCCATGTACTGGATAGCTGAAGGGAATGGCGAGCATCTCAGAAAACTCAGATATCAGTGTGACCAGTAAAATCTCAGTGGAGAAACCCTGCTTTGGGCCTTTTCTTACATAATGTTCTGTTGCCCTGAATGTCAGGAAGGTCTTTGCCTCAGGCCAACCCTTTGTGAAGCCTGAAGAAAACAGTTTTCAAATGGAAATGAATGGGCATCACCTGTGGCTCTTTGCTTAATTTCTTCCAAAAGGGATGTGTCTGAATCAGCCTCTTGGCCCTGTGTGAGGCTGTGGCTTAGATTCTCAGCACCTGATGGATCTAAAGAAAGATTCCTTTTGTGCTTCCAAAACCAAAATGGCCAAAAGGGCAGTCATTGTGGTTGAAGTCCCTCACCTTCCTCTGTAAGGTTTCTGACCTACATCAAGTGAGAAGAGGGATCCATTGGGTCAAATGAGTTCTTCAAAACCCTGCAGAGGCTATCCCGTAATTGCTTGGGTTTTCTCATGACTCCAATTCACATAAAAAATCTATACCAAACAGTCAGTAGGCCTCATATTGGAGAAGCTGGGCAGTACAAATGGCAGGCATATTTGATCACTACTGGTTCAAAGGAAGGGTGTCCAGGCCACCCTGATTTTAGGCAAATGAGGGGTAAGGGAGCTTATTTTGGACACTGTCGTGAGCTTTGCCCCTCATGGAAAACCCCAGCCAGAGGTTATGATGAGTGTCTATATGGAAGAAGATGAGGGCCATGTGGGAGTGTTTTGGTTTGAATTGTGGTCATTTGTGTGGTGGTTGAAATAGATGACTGGGTCCACCTGGGCTTGAAATCTGGTGTGATTCCCCTTACAGACTGAGTTCTGAAACTGACCTCAGAGAAATATTGCCATGAGTTCTCTTGGGATTTTAGGAGGCCACGCATTAGAGTCGCCCTTGGAAACTGAGATCAAGTCCCAGGGTGGCTTTCCACAGAGCATCGGGAATCTCAGCCAGGATATCACATGATTTTATTATGAAAGACTTGGCAGCCATAGATGAGATTCAAAACAAACATGGACCTCACACTCTAGACCTCAATGGGCCTGGGTTCATGTGATCTTTTGGCCACTCTTTGGGAAGCCTTGACTGTGAGAATTCTCCAGAGCTTTCATTGAAATGAGCTTCCATACCATTTAATGGTTCTTGAAAGAATTGAAACCTACAGTGCCTCCAACTTCATCCGTGAAAAATGCTAGATAAATACCAAGAAATTTTTGAAATTCCCATAACCAGGTGTCAGAGGAGAACATTTGGATGTCCTGTTGCTGATCAGGAGTGTTCCAGACAGTGGTTTGATTGACTGGGTTTCATGAAAATGGTGTAGAACTGAAATGCCAGTATGTTGGAGCCTGCTGAGTATTGGGCCCAGAACTGTGGTGTGCAGGTGTGGGATAAAACATTTGTGTTGGGGCCATTTGGATCTACCATTGACTTCCAAATGGCTTGTGACTGACATGGTGCAGCCAGCAGACCCTTATATGTAAAGGCATCTTGTTATATGGAGAGGTTTCAGGGCAATGTTCCGAATCAGGTTGCTATCTTCAAGTGGGCAAGCTATGTGGGATAGAATCCTGGTTGGTGCATTCTCCTGCAGACTCTGACCGACCACACGTGACAGAACTACCTTCAGCACTGTGTCCCAGTTGAACTTCTTGTATTTCGTAGAGCAAATACCAAACTCCCAGTGCAGCAGCAAGAAACACCATGAATAGTGGAGGATGACTAAATGGGTACACAGTCCACACAGGGAGACACTTAGCCTTCAGTGGCCACAGTTTACCTACAAAGAGAGAATTCAGCACTTTGCCTCATTTTCATTGGAAAATAAGAAACCAATTTCTTCAGGTCACATAGATGCAGAGCCAGCTTTGATGGTCTCACAACAAAGGAAGCTAAAGCTCCTGAAAACAACATATATTTCAAGTGCCCAACCTCAGAGGCAGTTTCTCAAAAAGTCGTTAGGCCAGCAGAGCTCCATGTTTGTGGAGTGTTTACCTGTTAGACAAGGATGCAAGAAAAGACCACTGACTCCAATTAAAATCAAATTAAACTAAGCTTATTATTTTCACCAGCCAGGCTAACTCTCCCTCCCAAAACGGCCGGAACAAGACAGCAACCCCAACTTACCTACAGCCCAGCTTTAAAGCCCAGAAAGTTACACAAAAGGGGGGTTAGAGATAACAGAACTCGGACAAGCATCACACTAATGGTAGTTTATATATATATATATATATATATATATATATTTTTTTTTTTGCTGGCCCCAACATCAGAATTTGTGAGGACCATTAGACCCTCAGAGATGGTCATTGTCTGTCCAGGGAAGGCCAATATTTATGATGTGTCGCTAATGTTTCACAGAGTGCTGCTATCTGGTCAGAGAGCCAGACATGGGTGAGTTCAAGGCATGGACAGGCATTCCAAGCAGGTTCAGAATTTGCAGTAATTTATAGTAAAGCCAAAATTATCTTATCATGGCTTTGTGGCAAGATGGCTCCCAATTTTAATAAAAGATCAGGTTGGGCCTATCATTCCCCTCTTTTCTTATGTGTTCCTTTCAAATCTTTGATAGATTAAGGGAAGTGCACTGAGGAAATTTAAATTACTCAGGTAACAGTCTCCAAATTTCTAGAACTCACCCAAAACGGGTCTCCCTGATTTTACCTGACTTAATTAATTACGTATATTGATAGTCTATTTATTTTTGGCTCCATTGTTGTAAGAAGGGAGGCCTCACGCATTTTGGATTCTTCTGCGCTGAGAGAGGGTGACGTAAGGGTCATGGCATGAGGGACATGAGTTGCCTTTTAGAATTTAGTTGAGGGACATGAGTTGCCTTTTAGATTTCAGCTTGGTTTGAAGTCTGGTTGGGGAAGAACAGGTTGTAAAGTCATCTGGGAATGGGTTCTTCTATGAGAGTAACAAAAACCATGAGTAATGAATAAATGTTGCAGCAGCTGGAACATGTGACCGTATAGAAGTTCCCTCACCATTCTTTAATATCCTCAGTTATCAGGACTGTCAACTTAATATTTAATTTTTTGTTTTACAGTTGTCCCTCCCCATAAGATACAGTTTATTAATTTAATGTCATCTGATCTTGCAAAATCCTTTTTCTAGTATGACCTCTGTGTCTAATAGAGAAACCTTTAATTCTGTTACTCAGGGCTGGATAATCGTACTAGCAAACACCAAGCCTACCTCTGTAGGTTAGGAATATCTGTAGGCCCTAAACTAAATTTTCTGCCTCTGGCAGCTCCTCTTAATAGTCTCTTTTTATAGTTATCAGGCATTCCTGTCTGAGAATCCTTCTTTGTAACCTCCAGTCTTACTTATTTTGGGAGGCTAACATAAAGTGTATACCTTAAAATATTAATATTTGTTTTCTTGGCCGATTCATTTAACTTTAATTTTAAATCCTAATCTTAAACATCCAGCAAATAAATTTTAACAGCCTTATATTGAGAGTACTGGGCTTTAATATCTATAACTTAATTATTATTTATCTTTTCATTAATTGGGATATGTATTATTCTGTCTGTCTTGTAGGTGATGACTTATTATCTTAAATTAACCCATGTTGTGTTATTAAAGCAACACTTCTGTAAAAGACTAACAGGGAATCTTTAGATCACTTATAAGCAAATTAAAAATAAATTTTTTTAACAAGAGTAAAAATACTTAGTTTCTGTAATAGCTACCCTGAATTTTTTGGCTGAGTTATACATTATATGCCCTGTTTGAGATCCTAGTAATCTTCACAGAAAAACAAAAGAACTTTTGAACATAACTTTAAATGAAATAAAATCTGACCTACTCCTTTTGTAGTCATTCTCACATGTAGTAAGATGGGACACAGAGCCTTATCTCAGGTAAGGCAGGCCTCTTTATAAATATTAAGTGTTTTAGTTCTAAAGCTGATCATTGTTTTTTAAATATCATTTTACAAAGTTTACATAAATTGTTTGAGGTCACATGAACATTATCTAACATCATATGACATCACATTTAAAACATGGATTAAAGAAAGGCTGAAAGATTTTAACCTTTACATATATTAGGCTCTGATTAACTTAAAAATACATTTAAATTGTTCCCCAATGAAAAAAGTAACATAAAACTTTACATATCTTATTGATAACAGGTAAATAAATCCCCAGTACATTTTTTTTACCATACAACTTCAGAATACCAGCTTGATATAATGCTCTTTAAATGTTTCTAACTTACAGACTTGTATACCTGGAAGATATGAGCACATTAATAGCATTAATATTACATTGATATTTCTAGATTAACCAAGTTTAGCTTTTAAAGAAATGGCAGTAGAGTGCTCTAAAATAACAGTTCTTATTTAATCAGTTGTTTAATTTTTATGGTTGCTTGCTCTAGAAAAAATAAAACTTAATAAACACAATGTTATGGGTAAACTTATGTTTTCAGAAATTTTTGTCTCTTTAACACATGACTGATTTTTACAATCTGATACAGACCTTAGTAAATCAATCAGGTATCTAACAAATGTACTCAAGAATGAGAAATTCCACATCAAATTTAATTTACTTATTTATTAAAATATTAGACAAATGTATTGAACAGTGTAAACCATTTTTTTTGTTGAAGGAAAAGTCCTAGAATCAAGGCATTTTAGACATTTTGTAGATATTAATATTTTACTAGATTTTTGAACACCTATAAAAACTTGTAAGCTTAAATTTAAAAACATTTATTTTTATCTGTTTATCCAATTTAAATTCAACAATTTTAATCACGTGAATTAAAGATCTTTGGATCCACTTTTTTTAAATTAATTTTTAATGTAGGTTGTTCAAAACATTACATAGTTCTTGATATATTATATTTCACACTTGATTCAAGTGGGATATGAACTCCCGTTTTTACCCCATATACAGATTGCAGAATCACATCAGTTGCACAACCATTGATTTACATATTGCCATTCTGGTGTCTGTTGTATTCTGCTGCCTTTCCTATCCTCTAACATCCCCACTCCCCCATCCCCTCCCCTCTTCTCTCTCTACCCCCTCTACTGTAATTCATTTCTCCCCCCTCATATTTTTTCTCCTTTCCCCTCACTTCCTCTTGTATGTAATTTTGTATACCCCTGAGGGTCTTCTTCCATTTACAGGAAATTTCCCTTCTCTCTCCCTTTCCCACCCACCTCTCATCCCTGTTTAATGTTAATCTTCTTCTCATGCTCTTCGTCCCTACTCTGTTCTTAGTTACTCTCCTTATATCAAAGAAGACATTTGGCATTTGTTTTTGAGGGATTGGCTAGCTTCACTTAGCATAATCTGCTCTAATGCCACCAATTTCTCTCCAAATTCTATGATTTTGTCATTTCTTAATGCAGAGTAATACTCCATTGTGTAAAAATGCCACATATTTTTTATCCATTCGTCTATTGAATGGCATCTAGGTTGCTTCCACAGTCTTGCTATTGTGAATTGTGCTGCTATGAACATGGATGTAGCAGTGTCCCTATAGTGTGCTCTTTTTAGGTCTTTAGGGAATAGACCGAGTAGGGGAATAGCTGGATCAAATGGTGGTTTTATTCCCAGCTTTCCAAGAAATCTCCATACTGCTTTCCAAATTGGCCGCACCAATTTGCAGTCCCACCAGCAATGTATAAGAGTACCCTTTTCCCCACATCCTCGCCAGCACTTGTTGTTGTTTGACTTCCTAATGGCTGCTAATCTTACTGGAGTGAGATGGTATCTTAGGGTGGTTTTGATTTGCATTTCTCTGACCTCTAGAGATGGTGAGCATTTTTTCACATACTTGTTGATTGATTGTATGTCCTCCTCTGAGAAATTTCTATTCAGGCCCTTGGCCCATTTGTTGATTGGGTTATTTGTTATCTTATTGTCTAATTTTTTGAGTTCTTTGTATATTCTGGATATTAGGGCTCTGTGTGAAGTGTGAGGAGTAAAGATTTGTTCCCAGGACGTAGGATCCCTATTTACCTCTCTTATTCTTTCTTTTTCTGAGAAAAAACTTTTTAGTTTGAGTAAGTCCCATTTGTTGATTCTAGTTATTAACACTTGTGCTATGGGTGTCCTATTGAGGAATTTGGAGCCCAACCCCACAGTATGTAGATCATAGCCAACTTTTTCTTCTATCAGACGCCATGTCTCTGATTTGATATCAAGTTCCTTGATCCACTTTGAGTTAACTTTTGTGCATGGCAAGAGAAAGGGATTCAGTTTCATTTTGTTGCATATGGATTTCCAGTTTTCCCAACACCATTTGTTGAAGATGCTATCCTTCTTCAATTGCATGCTTTTAGCCCCTTTATCGAATATAAGATAGTTGTAGTTTTGTGGATTGGTTTCTGTGTCCTCTATTCTGTACCATTGGTCCACCCACCTGTTTTGGTACCAGTACCCTGCTGTTTTTGTTACCATTGCTCTGTAGTATAGTTTGAAGTCTGGTATAGCTATCCCGCCTGATTCACACTTCCTGCTTAGGATTGTTTTTGCTATTCTGGGTCTTTTATTTTTCCATATGAATTTCATGATTGCTTTCTCTATTTCTACAAGAAATGCAGTTGGGATTTTGATTGGCATTGCATTAAACCTATAGAGAACTTTTGGTAATATCGCCATTTTGATGATGTTAGTTCTACCTATCCATGAACAGGGTATATTTTTCCATCTTCTAAGATCTTCTTCTATTTCTCTCTTTAGGTTTCTGTAGTTTTCATTGTATAAGTCTTTCACTTCTTTTGTTAGGTTGATTCCCAAGTATTTTATTTTATTTGAAGATATTGTGAATGGGGTGGTTGTCCTCATTTCCATTTCAGAGGATTTGTGGCTGATATACAGGAATGTCTTTGATTTATGTGTGTTGATATTATATCCTGCCACTTTGCTGAATTCATTTATTAGCTCTAGTAGTTTCTTTGTAGACCCTTTTGGGTCTGCTAGGTATAGAATCATGTCATCTGCAAATAGTGATAATTTGAGTTCTTTTCCTATTTTTATGCCTTTAATTTCTTTCGTCTGTCTAATTGCTCTGGCCAGTGATTCGAGAACTATGTTGAACCGAAGTGGTGAGAGAGGGCATCCCTTAAAATTTGTTTTTATGAGTGCTTTTTTTATTATGAGCGCTACTTATATATGTTAATTTCTGTATCATATATATGATTAAGAATATATATATATATATATATATATATATATATATATATATATAGACATACAACAAATAACAAAAGTGTGCACACATAATAATAGTAAAGGCCTTGTAGCTTTTAGCAGGTGAAATCCCCATTGCCATGTTTTAAAAACTCCACAGTTGGTCAAAGATAGAACTGATCAGAAAAACATTAACCTAGGTCTGTAGGATCAAAATTATGAGTTAGAAAAATTAAAGGATCTAAGGAAAAAAATAAGAGTCCTAGAAAAAATAACTGACCAGTAATTAGTAAATACCATACTATTTACTTTTTTTTTCCTTAAGCCTCATATCAGTCTCCTACTGATCATGCAGGCTTCTTTCATTTGCATTTCAATCTAAGTCCTGGCTGAGGTCTGGAAGGAGCAGGAAAAAACTGCTATTCTGAGCAGACACCTCAGGTCTAACGCATTTTAACCATAATTTTCCAGATAGGATGTTGAAAATTTTGATACAAGTTTAAGACAAAATTTACAAAATTTTATATCTTTACATCTTGTGTTGTCAACAGATACCATACTATGATTTACTATCCTTGTCCAAATTAATGCACTGGTACACACAGTGACATTTTCCCAGGCTACCCAATTAAAAATTGGTGAAAAAAAAAAGACTGAATGATTGGAAAATTTCTTGCCAACTTGGAAGTAGAGTTCTTTAGTTTTCCATCCTAAGTATTTAAGTTCTCTGGCATGAATTATCTGAAATCATAAACTAAACAATTATCTGAATCTGACTTTTAACGGCAAGATTCTGCAATGCTTCAAAAACCCAATAAGCTACCAGATTGTTACAATAAAACATCATCATTTAGACACACATTCTGGTAAAATCATTCCCAAGAAACAATATATAATATCAACACATTATTGCACATGTCTTAAAGTGCCAGAAACAAAGACACACGACAGACAGAAAGGAGCTTCAGACTATGACTGACAGACAGAAGCCTTTAAAACAGAGAAGATAAGAGAAAAATCTCCTACACCAGTTGCACCACAGATGTCCCCACAAGGGGACCAGATGTTTTCACAGAGGAGCATCCTGAAATGTAAAATCAAGGGTCTCCATAGTGACTTTCCTGCATTTAGTGTCCCCTTTTTTTCCCTCTTTTTAAGATGACAGAGGTGGCATTATCGTTAAATTGCAGGGAAAGACCTAGGGAATTCTCTGAAAAAATAAGGCTTCAGCAGCTGCTGGGAGTCCCTCAGTCCCTCCTTTTACTTACAGGATTTGCTCCTCTGGTTCAGTTCCACCACAAGCATGCTCCATCTCCTAACATTTCTGTAGTCAGCTCTCAAAAAGTTCCAGGGTGCGGGTGGGTTATCAAAATTTGTAACTTAAAGTTGGGTTCCTGAACTTGAAGCCAATTAATGCCAATTTAAAAATGAGGACAGGGTTTTGAGAAAAAGAAAAACGAAGGTTTATTGCTTTGCTAACAAAGATAAACACAGGGACTCTGCCAAAAGGTTGTGACTCTCTTTATCTGGAGGGACAAGGGATTTTAAAGGAGTTTCACTTATTAACCTGGGAGATACTCAGTTCTTAGGTCCCCCGCAGGCACTGCCCTCTGCAGTGAGTGTGCTCCAGGCAGCCAGCTAGGGGCTTCTCTCATACTGCTTAACAAACGGGTGTAAATTTCATTGCAGTTCCTTTAAACTCAGTCCAAAGGGTGTCAGGCTTACTTGCTTTATTTTCATGTCCGATATCCTTAAGTTTTCACCACAGAAATCACACAACAAAATGCACAAAAACAAACAAACAAAAAACATATAGAACACAGAACAAAGCAACAAAAAAAAAAAAAAAAAAAAAAAAAACAGAAATCCGGCGCCGAAACAGGAAAACAGAGGAGCAATGCAATGTCTTCCTAAAGCTCCCCGTAGGAGCGCATGCGTGCCCGTTGGCACCTCTCTACCCTTCCAGATGAATTCCCTAGAGAACAGAACAGATGACAGAATGATTCTTGTTACTGTCCCAGACAGGAGTATATGTGAGCCTCCTCAGTCCACCTCTCTGTCATCAGAAGAGATCTCCCTTAACCGGATATCAGATGTTATAAAGGCACCAATTACCTATGGATGCCTCCTCCACCAGGTGCTTGCTAATAGTTTTAATGCGGTGGTTCACTGCAGTGCTCCCTGAACTGAAGGCTAACTCCAAGGCCTTGGACCATCTCAAGTTGCACAAACCCTAGAGTTGCTCTCAAGCTTGGAGCCCTGGAAGGAAGGCCAACTTCAGAATTTACAGCAGTCTGGTCTTGTGATCTTGTCCGGCAGGGTCATCTCACTGGGGAACTCCAAAATATTACACCAGGAACGCATGTAAAGACCACTGACTCCCAGTAAAATCATATTAAGGCAAGCTAATTATTTCAAAGGGAAAGGCTACCTCTCCCTCCCAAAATGGCGGGAGCAAGACAGCAAACCCACCTTTCCTATAGCCCAGGTATATAGCCCAGAAAGATGCACAAAAAGGGGGTTACAGATAACAGAACTTTAACAAGCATCACACTAACGGTAGTTTACATTTTTTTTAAGCTCACCCCAACATCAGAAATTATGAGGACCATTAGAGCATCAGAGACTCGTTGTCTGGCCAGGGAAAGAAAATATTTATGAGGTGTCACTAAAGTTTCAGAGAGGGCTGCAATCTGGTCAGAGAGCCAGGCATGGGTGAGTTTAAGGCATGGGCAAACATTCCAAGCAGGTTCAGAATTTGCAGTAATTTATAATAAAGCCAAAATTATCTTTTCATGGCTTTCTGGCAAGTGGGCTCCCAATTTTAATAAATGATCAGGTTGGGTCTATCAACCCTGTCCCTTACTTTTGGAAACTCCCCTTCCACATCCAAGCTTGTGAAGTCCTGAGCATTTTCCATTCCAGATATGTATTCACAGATTTTCTAACTCTTCTCCTCTAATTCTGTATTACTTGGGGCGAATGTAATGTCAAGGCATTGTTCTGGATGAGAATGGGAAGATTTTTTGCATACACATTGGATTCATTATCTAATTTTTCATTCGAAATACTTAACCCCTGACACTAAAACCTACCCTACTGGACTCTGACTACTAATGCAAATATGATGGAGATAAATTACCCCAACAAAATAGAAATACAAGCAGTTCAGAGGAGGCATGGTGTATAGTTGGACTTGCCTTTTGCATTATGTAGTGTAGGAGTTATAAATCTAGCAAATTTTCAATTTAAATAGTTCTCCATGTGTTTTGAAAGTTAACAAATATTTGAATTCCTGTCTCCCTTTCTCTGTAGCCTATTCAGCACATGTATTTTTATATGCACATATCAAATCCTACCTGGTACCACACGTACATTCTTGTGAGGTGGATGAATTGGCAGATACAATTTGTGAGAATAGATCACTCATTCTAAACGCTGTTGGAACTGAAAATTCAACCTATGGGTGAGCTTCCTAGTTGAACAACATTATACATAAACCCATGTTCAGTAAAATGAATATTTTTGGATCTGTGGATGATATAAATTTCATGATTAATTTAGATTGCCATATATATTGCTACTTTTTAATATCTGTGTGTGTGTGTTTTATATATATATATATATATATATATATATATATATATATATATATATACTCTCCAGATTTTTCAAAATATGAAATATATGTGTCTTATTATACACTCCCTAAATTCATTCATGTTCATATATGTGGATTTATGATCAACTTTTCACAAGATTATTATCAGAAATATTCATCCACCTGAAATACATATTTGTTTCCTAGTACTGAAAACAAACTTCAGTGAATGGTGCACACAAATCGTAATATTTCTACAGTAACTCACCCAGTTTAACATCAATGCATATAGATTCCTATGGGACATGAAGTGTATTTTGACGTTCATTTTTATTCAACTCTGGTACATTACTATTTCTTCAGTTAATGCACATCATAGGATAAATACTTCATCCACAATTTATCAAATTGATAGGCATTTGTTTCACTTTCAATCACTTCCTGATTCAGAACACATGTATTCCTTAAAGTTTCTTGACTGCTCGTTTCATGAGACTTCTTTCCAAACACATTATTTTCAATTTCCATTATCGCTTTGAAGCAAATCTCACACACCCGTCTTGATAAACCATTAAAGTAATATTACCATTATATGTATTATTGGTTGGAATTAATGATTGTATATCAATATAAGATTTTATGCATATTTTCAGATATAAATTCAATCGATTATTTAAAGTGTAATCAGTTATATTATTTATTCACAGTATGGTCTCTTCATGCATTATCTCTACATACATAGACACAGGGTACACCTCTTTGTACCCCCAATATTAATTTATATGTCTTCAAAATATTGCTCCCAGAAATGGTGGAAGAGATACTCTGTCAACTGATCTACATATACATTTTATCACAGTAATATTCTGGACACAAAATGCAAAGTTCACACTTATGGATTACTAAAAAAATCCATGTCCAATTTGGCTAATGCTCTCAAATGTCAATCCTATTAATGATTACATATTTGTTTCTTCCTAAGATTATATATTCAAATTCAACCCTGTTGAAAATATCTAATACTATCACTCACTTTATACTTTGTCTGATTTCATAATGTCTCTATAGATATCTGCTTTCCTACATATTTTCCCCAGTTCATCATTGTGACTCATTCTTCACATGTGCTGACATTGACATTCACTCACTAACCGAAACCCTGTTGCTAAAGAACTTTTGGTCCAATTCCTATACTCACTCTTTTTTCTAAACTTACTTACTATCTTCCTAATCCACCTACTGTCCCCTTTTGACTGGATATTCTCTTCGACATTCAATCATCCAAGGTACAAGGTCCTATGCCATTTTATATCGATTTATCTGAGACATCTGTGCAGAACATAATTCAAAGCTAAGTGTCACAATCAAAGGCCCAATTCCCTTCTGGGCTTCAAATCTTACCTAGATTTCTGTTTTCATACTTACATTGCACCTATTTATTCTTGTAAATATCGCAGATTCCCAATACCATTATTCATGCTGCAGAATGATTCCTAACTCAAATCGAATATGTTATTAATCCTAACCATACACTCTTCCATCAATCTAACTTTACAAAAGAGTAGGGACACAGTTTGTCTTACAATACAGGAATGTAGGGGATCTTCCACCTGCTGAGAACCTCAAAGGTCCTTACAGAAATGATCCCTGGAGAAGATGTTGACAGCTATGGAGGACCTGAGAGAGAAAAATTCATTTTTCATGGAAAACAACCAGGTCAAAATGAAGGGATGTGTCTGAATCAGCCTCTCTCTTCTTAATGTAGAGTAGTTGGACCAAATCAGGCATGTGTGGAGGGCTGTTCCCGGGTGCCTATTTTTGATATACAATTCTTAGCTTGAAGTGTCACAGTAAGTAGGGGCAGGCTCCATCTCATGGGAACCTAGGAAGCAACTTTTAGGACAAAGTGTTTGCCAAGGCAGTGACCTCATTCAGTTTCTGAATGAAGTGACCTACCTCACTTCTTTGGTGATGGAACTCTCTGAACTGGGGATCCAAGAAGCCAGGCACCCAGAGTCAGTCCCAGTCCCAGTCCCAGTGGGCTCACATGTTTGTATTTACCAAGGACAGAGTCAGACTTTCTTGGTACCTACTGATGTGAGAATGGCCAAATGCCAGGAGAGCTCTGAAGAGGGCCAGTTCATGAGAAAGCAGGCAGTGTCTCACCACTGGCTCCTGAAAACTTCACTGAGTTGGCCAAGGAGACCAGATCTGAGAGAGTTTCCCAATACTATTATTCATCCCGAAGAATGATTCCTAACCCAAATTGAACATGTTATTAACCCTAACATACACTGTTCCCTCAATCTAACTTTACAGAAGAGCGGGGACAGTGTTGGTCTTACAATACAGGAATGTAGGGGATCTTCCACCTGCTTAGAAACTCAAAGGTCCATGCAGAAATCATTCCTGGAGAAGATGTAGGCAGCTATGAAGGACTTGAGAGAGCAAAAGTCATCTTCCATGGCATACAACCTGGTCAGGATAAAGATTGTATCTGAATCAGCCTCTCTCTTATTTATGTAGAGAAGATGGATCAAACCAGGCCTGTGTGGAGAGCTATTCCTGAGTGCCTATGTCTTATATACCATTCTAACTTGTGAAAGTGTCACAGGAAGTAGGGGCATCCTCCATCTCAAGAGACCATAGGAAGCAACTGTTAGGACAAAGTGGTTGCCAAGGGAGTGACCTCTTTCAGTTACTGAAGGAAGTGACCTCACGTCACTTCCTTGGTGTTGGAACTCTCTGAACTTGGGATCCAGGAAGCCAGGCACCCATTGCCAGTCCCAGTCCTACTCCTAGTGGGCTCACTTCTTTGGATTTACCAGGGACAGAGTCAGTCTTTCATGGTACCTACTGATGTGGGGATGGCCAAATGCCAGAAGAGCTCTGAAGAGGGGCCTTTCCTGAGAAAGCAGGTAGTGGCTCATGCTGGCTCCTGACATCTTCACAGAGTTGGCCACGAAGACCAGATCTGAGACAAGACAGGCTATTTTGGGGGAACATAGTATGACCCACCAGTCAGAGAATACTCCAGATAGTCACAGATGTACTTGGGGGAAGCAGGTGCCTTTGTGGGTGTGGGTGTGGGATTCTGGTTTTGTCTCATGTTCTGAGAATAGGTTAACCAGTACCCTGGTTATTAATTGGTAGTTACATTATGCTTTTAGACCCCAGAACTCAGGACAGGTAGAAAAAATAAATAGAACCATTAAATAGACCTTTACGAAATTAATCTTAGAGACCTGCATAAAAGATTGGACTATGCTCCTGCCTTATGCACTGTTTCATGCAAGAAATACTCCCTCTGTTTCTTTGTGTAACCTCACCACCTGTGAAATTCTCTATGGTGCCCTTCCTCCAGTAAGGGACCTAACCCCAACTCTAAGACCTAAGGATCCCTTCCACACCCCCTAGCTTGACAGACTTAAAGCTCTTGAAAGAACTCATTGATATCTGTTCAAACAGCTCCCCACGGCCTACCAAACTGGGGACAAGGGGACTCCACTTCAATATAATGTAAGAGACTTCATCTACATAAGAAGACATCAGGTTTCATTCCTGGAACCCCGAAGGAAAGGAACATACCAGGTACTACTTATAACACCTACATCAGTAAATGTATACGGAATCAATTCTTGGATCCATGCCTCTCATCTCAAGCCTGCGCTCTGTCTAGACTCTTGCTGGAAACTGGAAATGACTAGTAACCCTTTCAAATTGTGTATTCACCATATGAATAAGGCTATAGACTCTCCCCTTGGCCACCAGTAGTCCTCAACCTCATCAGGTGGTTCATCAGCGATGGCTGATCACAAATCCTACTAGAGAAGAAGTATGGTCTATCTCGCTTACAGCCCCCATAGGGACCTGGTGGCCATCTCTCCACCCAGACATTTGTCAGCTGGCTATAGGTTTTTCCTATTGGGATATATCTGATAAAGTGGATCCCACTAAAATTCTATTAAATACCTTCTGTATCATCGATAATGGAAACAAACATTATGGATGTAGGGACACGCGAGCAAGATGCAGGTTGGCTAGCCCAGATTACTATGTTTGCATGGCAGACTATCAAAGCCACAAAGAGCCACGGCTGTGAGGGGAAAAAGCCAACTTCTTCTGTAAGTCATGGGGATGGTAGCATACAGGGACTGCCTGGTGGAACCCAAACTCCCCATCAAATTCAGTACACAGCATTGGCCATATTACCAATTAGACAACCAAAACCGATGGACCCCAGAAGGCTCTCTAGATCCTCAAATTATGCATGACATTTTTAACTTCTACAAGTGATCAAAAGGGTGGAAGGAGATTCCCCTATTTGAAGACCTTTTCCCTCCTTCACTCACGTCCTGAACTATGCTTCTCCAATAGATCCTAACCCTCAGCCTTCTGCTCCAGACTCTCTGCTTTCACTCCCACCTCAGCAACCTGATTTCTCCCCTCCATTTACTAGATCAAAAAACCAAACCTCGGCCGGTTCTCAGACCATTGCACCCTTGCTGAGTTATCAGGTACTGAGGTACCCCTCCACCCACTCAGTCCTCTTTTCTCCAGTAAGTGCCCAGAGCAGGTCCCATCAGGTCCTCTTACCAGCTAACCCAAAGCTCAAACCAGCTGAGGAGATCCCTCAGACCACTATCCAAGATGTAATGAAAGTGACCTTTAAAGTTGCCTTGTCATCACTGAAAACAGGTGACTAAGAATTTAAAGTCCCTCACAGGCTTTTTGGGATACTCACTCCTGTCGTCCCCTCTGCTCTACCCGTTCTACTGCTCAAGTTTTTGTTGCCAGGAAACTCACAAACCCCTTTCCCAATATTCTTTTACATCTCTCCTTCCTAATTCTCAGATAAACGGAGCTGCTCTCAGCCTTGCTTTCCACGTCTTGCCCCTCTTTACCAGGCCCACAGAAAAGTCTTATATGACCTTCTCCAGAAGTCTTCACCATTGCTGACTTTAGGACTTTCAGCAAAAGAGTCCCTATAAAAGAATTCAATGTAGATAAACTCCGTGTTTTCATGTCGCCCTGTTCTACTTGGCCAGTGGCTGGAAAAATCAGCACTCCTAAGCTAGACACCCCCTTACGAGTTTTTCACAAAATAAGTGAACAAGGCCTCTGGCCTTGAGCTAGGGATTCACAGAGATGGCTACAATTCTAAGTAAAGAAGTTACCAACTAGGCTCCATGGTAACAGCTGGCAGGGAGAAAAAAAATAGAAAAAAAAAAGCTCTCCCTGTCCCAAGTGTCCTTGAAAAGTTAACTTGCCGAGAACAGAGGAAAAAATAACAGAAACAAAAACTGCTTTTTGTGAACTTCTGCAGACTGTGAACTTCTGAGCCCCTTCCCTTACATGTTGGGTACAAATTCTGAAACTACCTAAACTTGGGGTTCAGAAGATTAATTGATTACAACAGAAGCAATACCCTCTAAATCCGTTTGCAACCAAATAGGGCTGTTTCCCTGTCTTCGGTGCTATCTTAGATTCCTTTCCTTTTCCGTACCTACAACAGTATAATTCTATATACTTAAACATTGTTTATGTTTTCATGTAATGGTCAACAGATGTGATTAATTATGTAATGGTGCAGATGTTTCCCAGAGTGTTCTAGCATGATGCATGTTCATTTAAAGATCAAATCGGAGGGCATACAACCTGTTTCCACCGGGAACCTGTATCTCTCACTTTAGCCATCCTATTAGGAATAGGAGTTGCTGCAGGAGTGAGCACAGGAACCCTAGTCCATGGGACACAACAAATGACCCAATTAGAAGCAGCAATAGACCAAAAATTAAAGATAATAAAACCTCCATCACAGCTTTACAGGAATGTTTAACCTCTCTCTCTGAAGTTGTTTTACAGAACAGGCAAGAGTTAAACCTTCTCTTCATGAGAGAAGGGGGACTTTGTGCTGCATTGAGGGAAGAAGGTTGTTTTTATGCCGACCATACTGGAGTTGTATAAGAACCTATGAGTATATTAAGAAAATGCCTTTAAGAGTGTCAAAGAGAGAGAGAGGCCCAAAAAGGGTGGTTTGAGTCTTGGTTCACACAGTCCCTCTGGTTAACTATGCTTTCATCAGCCCAGGCCTGTCCATTAATAATCCTCATATTATTGCTAACTGTAGGACCCTGTTGGCTCAACCATGTAGTTTCCTTTCTCGAAGCTCAAATTGGACAATTTAAACTTATGGTAATCAGACAACAATATACCCCACTAGGAGACATAAAATGTGACACCCTTCAATGATCACTTTCATGATTAAAAGTAACCAGAAGAAGAATTGGGGAATAAAAAGTTAATAAAATAGGCACTTGTCACTTCCTATTTTTCTGTATGCTTAATAAAACACTGTTGAAATCTTGAGAACTGTTTGCTAATCTTGTTCCCAGAATGTGCTGTCCCCAACTGCCAAACTGCAGACTGTACTCCATCATCCCGTTGAAAGCAAACTGCCCACTCTCTCTGAAGCATCAATAAATTTCCCTCCCTGCCCTCTCCAAGGAAAGTATATAAGCTCTGTTTAAGCTGTTCTCAGGACTCTCTGCTCTATTCAAATGAGCTCTGAGCCCCAGCATGCTGGACCCTCAATAAACCCTTTGTTGTTGCATGAGACAGTCTCTTGGTGGTCTCTTCCTCCTACGCCTGCCCGACCATTACAATATGCCAACTCTATATTCTTATAAATGTCTCAGGTTCCCAATACCATTATTCATCCAGCAGAATAATTCCTAACCCATATCAAACATGTTATTAAACATAACCATACACTCTTCCCTCAATCTAACTTTACAGAAGAGCAGGCACAGAGTTGGTATTACAATACAGGAATGTAGGGGATTGTTCATCTGCTGAGAACCTCAAAGATCCATGCAGATATGATCACTGGAGAAGATGTAGGCAGCTATGAAGGACCTGAGAGAGCAAAAGTCATCTTCCATGGAAAACAACCTGGTCAGTATGAAGGGTTGTGTCTGAATCAGGCTCTCAAATTTTAATGTAGAGAAGATGGACCAAACCAGGCCTGTTTGGAGAGTTGTTCCCGGGTGCCTATGGTTGATATACCATTCTAACTTGTGAAACTGTCACAGGTAGTAGGGGCAGCCTGCATCTCATGGGACCCTTGGAAGCAAATGTTAGGACAAAGTGGTTGCCAAGGCAGTGACCTCATTCAGTTCCTGAAGGAATTGACCTCACCTCACTTCCTTGTTGATGGAACTATCTGAACTTGGGATCCAGGAAGCCAGGCACACAGAGCCAGTCCCAGTCCCAGTCCCAGTGGTCTCACTTGTTTGGATTTACCAAAGACAGAGTCAGTCTTTCTTGGTACCTACTGATGTGAGGATGGCAAAATGCCAAGAGAGCTCTGAAGAGGGGCCTTTCCTGAGAAAAAGGTAGTTGCTCAATGCTGGCTCCTGACAACTTTACAGAGTTGGCTAAGGAGTACAGATATGAGAGAGAACATGCCATTTAAAGGGAACATACTGTGGCCCACTAGTCAGAGGACACTCCAAATAGTCTCAGAATTACTTAGGGAAAGGAGGTGCCTTTATGGGTGTAGGTGTAGGTTTGTGGTTTTCACTTGTTCTGAGAATAGGTATCAAAGGCGGTTTGTTTGGATTGAGTGAACTCTTTCTGGTAAGTACTTTGACAAGGCGAGTGTTTTTATGTCTGTATATAAAACGGTGTTCGTGGTTGTAGACATAAGAAGAGAGAATGCATCAATGGATGTGTCCTGTCTAGTAGAAAGCTTGCCAGCCTTCATACTGCCCAATTTATGAATGGACTGCTGCTTGACTTATGGATGGGCAACATCTGCTATCCTCCAAAGTTCCTGTTTTCTTCCTGAATTCTGGCCTCTCTAAAGAATAGGCTCATGCTTTGGTGTCCAAGATATGTACCACCTCCAAGCTCTGTGACATGGACATGTACTGGATACCTGAAGGGAATGACGAGCTTCTTAGAAAACTCAGATATCAGTATGACCAGTAAAGTCTCAGTGGAGAAAGCCTGCTTTGTGCCTTTTGCTTACCTATTGTTTTATTGCCCTGAAAGTCAGGAAGGTCTCTGCCTCAGGCCTCCCCTTTGTGAAGCCTGAAGAAAAGAGTTCTCAAATTGAAATGAATGGGCATCACCTGTGGCTCTGTGCTTAATTGCTTTGGAAAGGGATGTGTCTGAATCAGCCTCTTGGCACTGTGTGAGGCTGTGGCTTAGATTCTCAGCACTAGATGGATCCAAAGAAATATCTCATGTGTGCATCCAATACAAAAATGGCTAAAAGAGCAGATATTGTAGATGAAGTCTGTCGCCTTCCTATGTAAAGTTCCTGACCTCCATTAAGTGAGAATAGTGATACTTTGGGTCAAATGAGATATTTAAATCCCTGTAGAGGCTAGCCTATAGGTGCATGGGTTTTCTCATGATTCCAATTCACATAAAGAATCTAAACCGCACAGTAATTAGGCCTCAAATTGGAGAAGCAAAGCAGCATTAACGGCATGCCTATTTGATCACTCTTGGTTAACAGGAAGGGTGTCTAGGCCACACAGACTGTAGGAAAATGAGGGGAAAAGGGAGCTTATTTTGGACACTGTTGTGGGCTGCGCCCCTCATGGAAACCTGCTACCAGAGGTAATGATTAGTGTCTATATGGAAGAAGATGAGGGCATTGTGGGAGTGTTTTGGTTTTAATTGTGGACATTTGTATCGTGGTTGGAAGAGATGACTGGGTCCACCTGGGGTTGAACTCTGATGTGACTCCCATTAGAGACTGAGTTCTGGAACTGACCTCAGAGCAGTATTGCCATGAATTTTGTCGGGATTTATTAGGCCACGCATGAGAGTGACCCTTGGAAACTGAGATATAAGGCCAGTGTGGATTTCCACAGAGCACTGGGAATCTCAGCCAGGATATAACATGATTTTATTTTTAAAGACTTGGCAGCCATAGTTGAGAGTCAAAACACACATGGAACTCACATTGTAGACCTCAATGGGTCTCCCTTCATGTGACCTTTTGGCCACTCTTTGGGAAGACTTACCTGTGAGAGTTCTTCAGAGCATTCATTGAAATGAGCTTCCTCACCATTTAATGGTTCCTGAATTAATTGAAACCCATAGTGCCTCCAACTTCATCCTTGAAAACTGGCTAGATAAATACCATGAAATTTTTGAAATTCCCATGACCAGGTGGCACTGGAGAAACTTTGGATGTCCTGTTGCTGATCATGAGTATACCAGACGGTGCCTTGATTGACTGGGTTTCATGAAAATGGTGTAGATCAGATATGCCAGTAAGTTGGAGCCTGCTGAGCAGTGGGCCTAGAGCAATGTTGGGCAGGTGTGTGACACAAAATATGCGCTGGGGCCATTTCGATCTGCCATTGGCTTCCAAATGCCTTGTGACTGACAGGATGCAGCCAGCGGACCCTTATTTGTAAAGGCATCTTGTTATATGGAGAGTTTTGACCCTGTCCCTTACTTTTGGAAACTCCTCTACCACCTCCAAGTTTGTGAACTCCTGATCATATTCCATTCCAGATTTGTATTCTCAGAATTCCTAACTCTTTTTCCCTAATTGTGTCTTACTTGGGGTGAAAGTATTGTCAAGGCATTGTTCTGGATGAGAGTGGGAAAAATTTTGTGTAGCACATATTTGCATACACATTGGATTCATTTTCCAATTTTCCATTCAGAATACTAAATCCCTGACACTAACATATACCCTATTAGACTCTGACTACTAATCCTAATATGGTGGAGTAAAATAACCCAAACGGAATAGAAATACAAGCAGTTCAGAGAAGGCATGGTGTGTAGTTGGAATTGTCTTTTGCATTATATTGGGTAGAAGGTATAAACTAGTTAATTTTTTTATTGAAAGAGTTCTCCATGTGTTTTTAAAGTAAACAAATGTATGAATTCGTGTCTCCCTTTCTCCGTAGCATATTCAGCACATGTATTTTTATATGCACATACAGAATCCTACCTGGTACCACTCGTACAATCTTGTGAGGTGGCTTACTTGGCAGATACAAATTGCGAGAAGACATCACAGCTCCTAAACACTGTTGGAACAGAAAATTAAACCTATGGGTGAGCTTCCTAGATGAACAACATTATACATAAATCCATGTTCAGTAAAATGAATATTTTTGCATCTGTGGATGATTTATATTTCATGGTGAATTTCGATTGGCATATATATTGCTACTTTTTAATGTCTGTGTGTATATATATATATATATATATATATATATATATATATATATACAGTCTCCAGATTTTTGAAAATATGAAATATATGTGTCTTATTACACACTTCCTAAATTCATTCATATTCATGTATGTGGATTTATAATCAAATTTTCACATGATTATTCTCAGAAATATTCATCCACCTGAAATACATATTTTTTCCTACTAGTGAAAACTAACTTCAGTGAATGTTGCATACAAATCCTAATATTTCTACAGTAACTGACCCAGTTTAACATCAATGCGAGTAGATTCCAATGGGATATGCTGTGTGTTTTGACGTTCATTTTTATTCAACACTGGTACATTATGATTTCTTCAGTTTATGCACATCATAGGATATATTTTTCATCCACAGTTTCGCAAATTTATAGGCATTTGTTTCACTTTCAATCAATTCCTTCTTCAGAACACATGTATTCATCCATGTTTCTTGACTGGTCTTTTCATGAGACTTCTTTACAAAACACATTATTTTCAATTTTCATAATCATTTTTGAAGCGAAACTCAGACACCGTTCATGATAAACAATAACACTAATATTAACAATAGATGTATAACTGGTTGGAATGAATGATTTTATATCAATATAAGATATCTTAAATATTTTCAGATATCAATTCCATCCATTATTTAAAGTGGAATCAGCTATATTATTTATTCACAGTGTGGTCAATTCATGCATTATCTCTATATTCATAGACACAGGGCACACCTCTTTGTACAACCAATACTTATGTATATGTCTTCTAAATATTACTGCCAGAAATGGTGTAAGAAATACTCATGTCACCAGATCTACATACACATTTTATCACAGTAATATTCGGGACACAAAAAGTAAATGTCACACTTATGATTGTACCGGAGTCTGAATGGAAAGTGAACATGGATTACTAAAAACATTCCTGTCCATGTTGCCTAATCCTCTCAGTTATCAATCCTGTTGGTGACTACATATTTGTTTCTTCCAAAGATTATATATTCAAACTCTACCCTGTTGAAAATGCATAATCATATCACTCACTTTATACTTTGCCTGATTTCATTATGTCTCTATTGATATGTGGTTTCCTACATATTTTCCCCAGTTCATCATTGTGACTGACCCTTCACATGAAGTTATGTTTACTTTCACTCTCTAACCAAAACACTATTGCGATAGAACATATATTCCAAATCCTATATTGACACTTCTTCCTAAACCTACTATCTACCTAATCCTACCGACTATCCGTTTTTGACTGGATGTTCTCTTCGACATTCAATCATCCAAGGTACAAGGTACTATGCCATTATATATCTATTTTTCTGAGACATCTGTGCACAATGTAAATCAAAGTTAAGTATCCCAATCAAGGGCCCAATGCCCTCTAGGCTTCAAAATTACCTAGATTTCTGTTTTTATTCATATATTTAACCTCTATATTTTTATAAATATCGCAGGTTCCCAATACCATTATTCATCCCGCAGAATGATTCCTAACCCAATTCAAACATTTTATTAACCCTAAGAATACACTGTTCCCTCAATCTAAATTTAATGAAAAGCAGGGACAGAGTTGGTCTTACAATACAGGAATGTAGGGGATCTTCCACCTGCTGAGAACTTCAAAGATCCATGTAGAAATGAACCCTGGAGAAGATATAGTCATCTATGAAGGGCCTGAGAGAGCAAAAGTCATATTCCATGTCAAACACCCTGGTCAGGATGAAGGGATGTGTCTGAATCAGCCTCTCTCTTCTTAATGTAGAGGAGAAGGACCAAACCAGGCCTGTGTGGATAGCTGTTCCCGGGTTCTTAAGGTTGACATACCTTTCTAACTTGTGAACATTTCAGAGGAAGTAGGGGAACCCTCCATCTAATGGGACCCTTGGAAGCAACTATTAGGACAAAATGGTTTACAAGACAGTGAATTCATTCAGTTCCTGAAGGAAGTGACCTCACCTCACTTCCTTGGTGATGGATCTCTCTGAACTTGGGATCCTGGAAGCCAGGCACACAGAGCCAGTCCCAGTCCCAGTCCCAGTGGGCTCACTTGCTTGGATTTACCAAAGACAGAGTCAGTCTTTCTTTGTTCCTACTGATATTATGATGCCAAAAGCAAGGAGAGCTCTGAAGAGGGGCCTTTCCTGAGAAAGCAGGTAGTGGCTCAAAATTCCCTTCTGACAACTTAAAAGAGTTGGCCAAGTAGACCAGATCTGAGACAGGACAGGACATTTTGGGGGAACATTGTATGGCCCACCAGTCAGAGGACACTCCGTAGAGTCACAGACATACTTGGGGGAAGGAGGTGACTTTGTGGGTGTGGTTGTGGGTTTATGATTTTGTCTCATCTTCTGAGAATAGGTAGGAAAGGCGGTTAGTTTTTTTTTTTTTTTTTTGGAGTGTACTGTTTCTAGTAAGTCGTTTGACAAGGCGAGTGTTTCTATGTCTGTGTATTCCACTGTGTCCGTGGTTGTATACATTAGAAACGAGAATGCATCAATGTATTTGTCCTGTCTAGTAGAAAGCTTCCCAGCATTCAACCTGCCCAATTTATGAATGGGTTGCGGCTTTCCTTAAAAATGGGCAACACCTACTATCTTCCTAATTACCAATTTTCTTCCTGAATTCTTTCCAATCTCCAGAATTGGCTCATGTTTTTTTGTCCAAGATATGTACCACCTCCAAGCTCTGTGACATGGCCATGTACTGGATATCTGCAGGGAATGGCGAGCATCTCAGAAAACTCAGATATCAGTGTGACCAGTAAAGTATCAGTGGAGAAACCCTGCTTTGGGCCTTTTGCTTACATAATGTTCTGTTGCCCTTAATTTCAAGAAGTTCTTTGCCTCAGGCCACCCCTTTGTGGAGCCTGAGGAAAACAGTTTTCAAATGGAAATGAATGGGCATCACCTGTTGCCCTTTGCTTTATTGCTTTGGAAAGGGATGTGTGTGATTTAGCCTCTTGGCCCTGTGTGAGGCTGTGGCTTAGATTCTCAGCACCTGATGGATCTAAAGAAAGATCCCATGTGTGCATCCAAAACCAAAATAGCCAAAAGAGCAGTCCTTGTGGATGACGTCTCGCCTTCCTCTGTGAGGTTCCTGACTTCCATCAATAGGGATCCTTTGGGTCAGAGGAGTTCTCCAAAGCCCTGCAGAGGTGCTTGGGTTTTCTCATGACTCCAATTCACATAAAGAATCTTAACCTCTGAGTCAGTTGGCCTCAAAGTAGAGAAGCGGTGTAGTCTTCACAGCATGCCTATTTCATCATGCCTGGTTCACAGAAAGTATGTCCAGGCCACCCTGACTTTAGCAAATGAGTGGCAAGGGAGCTTATTTTGGACACTGTCTTGGACTGCGCTCCTCATGAAAACCTCCAGCCAGAGGTTATGATGAGTGTCTATATGGAAGAAAATGAGGGCCATGTCGAAGTGTTTTGGTTTTAATTGTGGTCATTTGTGTGTCAGTTGGAAGAGATAACTGTGTTCACCTGGGCTTGAACTCTTGTGTGATTCCACTTAGAGACTGCTTTCTGGAACTGACCTCAGTGAAGTATTGCCATGAATTGTTTTGAGATTTTAGGAGGCCACGCATGAGATTCGCTCTTGGTATCTGTGATCTAGGCCCAGGGTGGCTTTAGACAGAAAACTGGGAATCTTTGCAAGGATATCACATGATTTTATTCTGAAAGACTTGGCAGCCATCGTTGAGAGTCAAAACACACATGGACCTAACATTGTAGACCTCAATGGGCCTTGCTTATGTTACCATTTGGCCTCTGTTTCTGTAGCCTTGCCTATGAGAGTTCTCTAGAGCTTTCATTGAAATGAGCTTCCTCACCATTTAATGGTTCCTGAATTAATTGAAACCCAGAGTGTCTCAAATTCATTTTTGAAAAATGGCTAGATAAATACCATGCAAGTTTTGAAATTCCCATGACCAGGTGACACTGGAGAACCTTTGGATATCTGGTTCCTGATCATGAGTGTACCAGACAATGCCTTGATTGACTGGGTTTCATGAAAATGGAGTAGAACAGAGATGCCTGTAAGTTGGAGCCTGCTGAGTAGTGGGCCTAGAGCTGTGGTGTGAAGGTGTGTGATAAACATCTGTGGTGGGGCCATATGAATATGTCTTTGACTTCCAAATGGCTTGTGACTGACATGCTGCTGCCAGCAGACCCTTATATGTAAAGGCATCTTATTATATAGAGGGGTTTCAGGGCAATGTTCAGAATCAGGTTGCTCTTGTCAAGGGGGCAAGCTATGTGGGATAGAAGCCTGGTTGGTGCATTCTCCTGTAAACCCTGACCCACCACACCTGACAGAACTCCCTCCAGCACTGTGTCCCTGATGAACTCCTTGTATTTTTTGAAGCAACACCAAACTACGAGTGCAGCAGCCAGAAACACCACGAAAAGTGGAGGATGACCAAATGACTTCACAGTCCACGCGGGCAGACACTTAGACCCAGGTGGCCAAAGTTTGCCGACAAAGATAGAATTCATCACTGCTGCCTAATGTTCATTGGAAAACAAGAAACCATGTCCTCCAGGTCACATAGATGCCATTCCAGATTTGATGGTCTCACTACAAATGAAGCTAAATCTCCTGACAACAACATATACTTTAAGTGCCCAAACTCAGAGGCAGTTTGTCAAGAAGTCTTTAGGCCAAAAGAACTTCATGTTTATGGAGTGTTTACCCTATCCCTTACTTTTGGATACTCCTCTCCCAACTCCAAGGTTGTGAACTCCTGAGCATTTTCCATTCCGGATATGTATTCACAAATTTTCTAACTCTTCTCCTCTAATTGTGTCTTACTTGTGGTGAAGGAAATGTCAAGGCATTGTTCTGGATCAGAGTGGAGAGATTTTTGTGTAGCACATATTTGAATACACATGAGATTAATTTTCCTATTTTCCATTCAAAATTCTGAATCCCTGACACTTACCCATACCCTACTAGACTCTCACTACTAATCCTAATATGATGGAGAAAAATAACCTAAACAAAATAGAAATACAACCAGTTCAGAGGAGGCCTGTTGTATAGTTGGACTTGCCTTTTGCATGATAAAGGGTAGGTGTTACAAATCTAGTCAATTTTTTAATGAAAAAGTTCTCCATGTGTTTTTAAAGTTAACAAATATGTGAATTCTTGTTTCCCTTTCTCTGAAGCCTATTCAGAACATGTATTTTTAATGCACATATTGAATCCTACCTGGTATCACACTTATATTTTTGTGAGGTGGATGACATGGCAGATACAAATTGTGAGAAGAGATCACTCCTCCTAAACACTGTTGGAACTGAAAATTCAACCTATGGGTGAGCTTCCTAGTTGAACAACATTTTACTTAAATCCATGTTTAGTAAAATAAATATTTTTGCTTCAATGGATGATATATATTTCATGATGAATTTCTATTGGCATATATATTGCCAGTTTTTAATGTCTCTGTGTGTGTTTTTTGTATATATATATATATTCTCCAGGTTCTTCAAAACATGAAATATATGTGTCTTTTATACACTCCATAAATTTATTCATGTTCATGTACTTGGATTTTTAATCAACTTTTCAGAAGATTATTCCAGAAATATTCATCCACCTGAAATCCATATTTGTTACCTAGTACTGAAAGCTAACTTCAGTGAACGGTGCACACAAATCCTAATATTTTTATAGTAACTGACCCAGTTTAATATCAAAGCAAGTTGATTCCTATGGGACATGTTATGTATTTTGACGTTTATTTCTATTCAACACTGGTAAATTACTATTTCTTCTTTTTTTGCACATCATAGGATATATATTTAATCCAAAAGTTCTCAAATTTACAGGTATTTGTTTCACTTTCAATCACTTCCTGCTTCAGAACACACGTATTCCTGCAGGTTACTTGACTGGTCTTATCATGAAACTTCTTTACAAACACATTATTTTTGATTTTCATAATGATTTTTGAAGCAAAATATACACAATTTTCATGATTATCCATAACCCTAATATTTCCATTAGACGTATAAATGGTTGTAATGAATGTATGTGTATCAATATAAGATTTCATGTATATTTTCAGATATCAATTCATTCCATTATTTAAAGTTGGAACCAGTTATATTTTTAATTCTCAGTATGGTCTCTTCATGCATTATCTCAATATTCATAAACACATGGTACACCCATTTGTACCCCCAATACTAATTTATGCATCTTCAAAATATTGCTCCCAGAAACAGTGGAAGAAATACTCCACCTGATCTACATATACATTTTATCACTGTAATAATCTGGACACAAAATGCAAAGTTCACCTTTATGATTGTACCAAAGCCTAAATGGAAATTGACCATGGATTACTAAAACATCTATGTCTAAATTGCCTAATGCTCTCAAATGTCAATCTATTTGTGACTCCATATTTATTTTTCCCTAAGATTATACAGTCAAGTTCAACCCTGTTGAAAATGTCTAATATTATTACTCACTTTGTACTATACCTGATTTCCTAATGTCTCTATTGATATCTGCTTTGCTACATATTTTCCCTAGTTCATCATTGTGAGTGACCCTACACATGTGCTGATATTGACATTCACTCTTTAACCGAAACCCTATTGTTAAAGAACTTTTGGTCCAAAGTCTATACTCGCCCTCATTTCAACACCTACCGACTATCTTCCTGATCCTACAGACTATCCCTGTTTGATTGGATGTTCTCTTCTACATTCAATCATCCAAGGTACAAGGTCCTATTTCATTGTATATCGATTTATCTGAGACATCTGTGCATAACATAATTCAATGCTAAGTATCCAATCAAAGGCCCAATGCCCTTCTGGGCTTCAAATCTTACCTAGATTTCTGTTTTCATACTTATATTTCACCTATATATTCTTAAAAATATCACAGGTTCCCAATACCATTATTAATTGAGCGGAATGATTCCTAACCCAAATCAAACATGTTATTAACCTTAACCATACACTGATCCCTCAATCTAACTTTTCAGAAGAGCAGGGACAGAGTTGGTCTCAAAATACAGGCATGTAGGGGATTCTCCACCTGCTGAGAACCTAAAAGGCCCATGCAGAAATGATCCATGGAGAAGATGTAGGCAGCTATGAAGGACCTGAGAGAGCAAAAGACATCTTCCATGGTGAATAACCTGGTCAGGATAAAGGGTTGTGTCTGAATCAGCCTCTCTTTTTTTCATATAGATAAGATGGACCAAAACAGGCCTATGTGGAGAGCTGTCCCTAGGTGCCTATGGTTGATATACCATTCTAACCTTTGAAAGTATCACAGGAAGTAGGGGCAGCCTCCATATCATGGGACCTTTGGAAGCAACTGTGAAGGCAAAGAGGTTGCCAAGATAGTGACCTCATTCAGTTCCTGAAGGAAGTGACCTCATCACACTTCTTTGGTGATGGAACTGTCTGAACTTGGTATCCAGGAAGCCAGGCACTCAGAGCCAGTCACAGTCCCAGTCCCAGGGGTCTCAATTTTTTTGCTTTACCAAGGAGAGAGTCAGAGTTTCTTGGTAACTACTGATGTGTGGATGGCCAAATGCCAGGAAAGCTCTGAAGAGGGGCCTTTTCTGAGAAAGTAGGTAGTGGCTCACCACTGGCTCCTGACAACTTCACAGAGTTGGACAAGGAGACCAGATCTGAGAAAGGACAGGCCATTTCAGTGGAACATAGTATGACACACCAGTCATAGGACACTCTGGATAGTCACAGTCCTACTTGGGGGAAGGAGGTGCCTTTGTATGTGTGTGTGTGTTTGTGGTTTTGTCTCATGTTCTGAGAATAGGTAGTAGCGGCGGTTTGTTTGGTTTTGAGTGAACTGTTTCTAGTAAGTCATTTGACAAGGCGAATGTTTCTATGTCTCTGAATCCCACTGTGTCCGTGGTTGTAGACAGTTGAAAAGAGAATGGATCAATGGATTTGTGTTGTCTAGTAGAACGCATCCCAGCATGTATCCTGCCAAATTTATTAATGGTCTGAGGCTTTCCTTATCGATGGGCAACACCTGCTATCTTTCTAAGTTCCTGTTTTCTTCCTGAATTCTGGCCAATATCCAGAATAGGCTCATGGTTTTCTCTCCAAGATATGTACCACCTCCAAGCTCTGTGACATGGCCATGTACTGGATAGCTGAAGGGAATGGAGAGCATCTCAGAATACTCAGATATCAGAGTGACCATTTAAGTCTCATTGGAGAAACCCTGCTTTGGGCCTTTTGCTTACCTATTGTTCTGTTGACCTGAATGTCAGCAAGGTCTTTGCCTCAGGCCATCTCTTTTTGAAACCTGAAGAAAACAGTTTTCAAATGGAAATGAATGGACATCCCCTGTGGCTCTTTTCTTAATTTCTTTGGAAGGAGATGTGTCTGATTCAGCCTTTTGGCCCTTTGTGAGTCTGTGGCTTAGATTATCAGCACCTGATGGATCTAAAGAATGATCCCATGTGTGCATTCAAACCAAACTGGCCAAAAGAGCAGTCATTATGGATAAAGTCTCTCACCTTCCTTTGTAAGGTTCCTGACCTCCATCAAGTGAGAATAGGGATCCTTTGGGTCAATTGAGTTCTTAAAAGCCCTGCAGAGGCTAGCCCATAGGTGCTTGGGTTTTCTGATTACTCCAATTCACATAAAGAATCTAAACCCCACAGTCAGTAGGCCTCAAATTGGTGAACCGAAGTAGTATTAATGGCAGGCCTATTTGACCACTCCTGGTTCACAGGAAGGTTGTCCAGGCCACCCTGACTTTAGGCAAACCAGAGGCAAGGGAGCTTATTTTGGACACTGTCTTGGGCTGCGCCCCTCATGGAAACCTTTAGCCAGAGGATATGATGAGTGTCTATATGGAAGAATATGAGGGCCATGTGGGAGTGTTTTGGTTTTAATTGTGGTCATTTGTGTGGCAGTTGGAAGAGATGACTTGTAAGATTCCAGCAGACGTCGGAGGAAGGGACTACCAAGAGACTGGCTCATGCAACAGCAATGGGGATTTATTGACGATCCAATTCAGTTCGCTGGGGCTCTGTGCTCACTCAACAAGCAACAGCGGCCCAGATCCCGGAGAAGAGGTTAAGCAGTGCTTCAGTACACTTTTTGGGTAGGCAGAGGCTTTATATATATCAGAGGAAATCATCTTGATCAGCCGGGAAAATCGAACAACAACTCTCAAACTTGATTAGCACATTCATTGGTGGAATCAGGTCGGGCGGGGTTGATAGGTCGATCCTAAGGAGGGGGGTACATTCAAACTGATTGGTTTGGGCCCTGATATGCTTAGGTGCCAAGCTGCACAGGGTCCTAGATTATTAAACAACTGGATGGTCAGGGGGAATATTTAATGGGCAGTGAAAGGAATTGTCCTAACAGCTACAGGAATTTCAGGTTTTAGGTTTAGCATGGGAACTTAACAATACCTGGTCCTTTACATTTTAACTCAGGCTTTGCAGCTTAGAAACTTTACAACACCCGCTATTTTACACTTTAACTTCAATTTCTTTTACCCTAACAGACTGGGTCCACCTGGGTGTGAACTCTGGTGTGATTCCCCTTAGACACTGAGTTCTGGAACTGAACTCAGAGAAGAGGTGTCATGAATTGTGTTGGGATTAAAAGAGGCCACACATGAGAGTTGCCCTTGGAAACTGAGATCTAGGCCCAGGGTGGCTTTCCACAGAGCATTGGAAATTTCAGCCAGGATATCACATGATTTTATTCTGAATGACTTGGCAGCCATAGTTGAGAGTCAAAACACACATGAACCTCACACTGTAGACCTCAATGGGCCTGGTTTCATGTGACCTTTTGGCCACTCTTTGAGAAGCCTTGTCTGTGAGAGTTCTATAGAGATTTCATTGAAATCAGCTTTCTCAAAATTTAAAGGTTCCTGAATGAATTGAAACCCACAGTGCCTCCAACTTCATCCTTGAAAAATGGCTAGATAAATACCATGAAATTTTTGAAATTCCCAGGACCAGGTACCACTGGAGAAAGTTTGGATGTCCGGTTTCTGATCATGAGTATAACAGACAGTGCCTTGATTCACTGGGTTTCATGCAAATGGTGTAGAACAGAGATGCCAGTAAGTTCGAGCCTTCTGAGTAGTGGGCCTAGAGCAGTGGAGGGCAGGTGTGTGATAAAACATCTGTGGTGGGGCCATGGGGATCTTCCATTGTCTTCCAAATGGCTTGTGACTGACATGGTGCAGCCAGCAGACCCTTATATGTAAAGGCATCTTGTTATTTGGAGAGGTTTCAGGGCAATGTTCAGAATCAGGATGCTATGGTCAAGGGAAAAGCTATGTGGGATAGAAGCATGGTTGGTGCATTCTCTTGCAGACCCTTACCCACCACAGGTGACAGAACTCCCTCCAGCACTGTACCAGGTGAACTACTTGTATTTCGTGAAGCAAATAACAAACTCCCAGTGCAGCAGTAAGAAATACCACGAAAAGTGGAGGATGACCAACTGGCTTCACAGTCCAAACAGAGAGAAACTTAGCCCCCAGTGGACACTGTTAACCTACATAGAGAGAAATCAGCACTGCTGCCTCATGTTCAGTGGAAAATAAGAAACTATGTCCTCCAGGTCACATACATGCACACCCAGCTTTGATGGTCTCACTACAAAGGAAGCTCCTGACAAATACTTATATTTCAAGTGCGCAACCTCAGAGGCAGTTTCTCAAGAAGTCTTTAGGCCAGCAGAGCTCCATGTTTGTTGAGTGTTTACCCTGTCCCTTACTTTTGGAAACTCCTCTACCACCTCCAAGGTTGTGAACTCCTGAGCGTATTCCATTCCAGATATGTATTCACAGAATTTTTAACTCTTCTCCTCTAATTGTGTCTTACTTCAGGCGAGGGTAATGTCAAGGCATTTTTCTGTATGAGAGTGCAAAAATTTGTGTGCAGCATTTATTTGAAATACTGAATCCCTGACATTAACCCATATCCTAATAGACTCTGACTACTAATCCTAATATGATGGAGAAAAATAACTCAAACAAAATAGAAATACAAGCATTTCATAGGAGGCATGGTGTATAGTTGGACTTGCCTTTTGCATTATATAGGGTAGGAGTAATAAATCTAGTCAATTTTTAATTGAAATAGTTTTCCATGTGTTTTTAAAGTTAACAAATATGTAAATTACTGTCTCCCATTCTCTCTAGCTTATTCAGAACATGTGTTTTTATATGCACATATAGAATCCTACCTGGTTATCACACATACAGTCTCATGAGGTGGCTGATTGGCAGATACAAATTGTGAGAAATGACCACTCCTCGTAAACGCTGTTGGAACTGAAAATACAACCCATGGGTGAGCTTCCTATTTGAACAACCTTATACAAAAATCCATGTTCAGTGAAATTAATATTTTTGGATCTGATGATGATATATATTTCACGATAAATTTCTATTGGCATATATATTGCAATTTTTAATGTCTCTCTCTGTGTGTGTGTGTATATATATATATATATATATGTATATATATATATACATATATATATATATATGCACTCTGTCTAGATTTTTCAAAATATGAAACATGTGTCTTATTGTAGACTCCCTAAATTCATTTATATTAATGTATGTGGATTTATAATCAACTTTTCACAAGATTATTCTCAGAAAAACTCATCCACCTAAAATACATACTTGTTTCCTAGTACTGAAAACTAACTTCGTTGAATGGTGCATACATATCCTAACATTTCTACAGTAACTGACCCTGTTTAACATCAATTCAAGTAGATTACTATGGGACATGATGTGTATTTTGAAGTTCATTTTTTTCAACACTGGTACATTGCTATTTCTTCAGTTTATGCACATCATAGGATACATATTTCATCCACAAGTTAGCAAATTGATAGGCATTTGTTTCACTTTCAGTCACTTCCTGCTTCAGAACACATGTATTTCTCCATGTTTCTTGACTGATATTTTCATGAGACTTCTTTCCAAACACATTATTTTCGATTTCCGTAATCACTTTTGAAGCAAAACCCACACACCTTTCATGATAACCCATAACCCTAATATTACCATTAGATGTATAACTCGTTGGAATGAATGACTGTATATCAATATTAGATTTCTTATATATTTTCAGATATCAATTCAATCCATTATTTAAAGTGGAACCAGTTATATTATTTATTCACATGATGGTCAATTGATGCATTATCAATATATTCTATGACACAGTGTATACCCTTTGTACCCCCAATACTAATTTATATTTCTTCAAAATAGTGCTCCCAGAAATGGTGGAAGAAATACCCATGTCACCTGATCTACATATACATTTTATCACAGTAATATTCTGGACACATAAAACAAAGGTCACTCCTATGATTGTACCAAAGCCTAAATGGAAAATGAGCATGGATTACTAAATGCACCCATGTCCAGGTTGCCTAATGCTCTCAAATGTCAATCCTATTGGTGACTACATATTTGTTTCTTTCTAACATTATATATCCAAACTCTACCCTGTTGAAAATGTCTAGTCCTATGACTCAGTTTATACATTGCCTGATTTCCTAATGTCTCTATTAATATCTGCTTTCCTCCATATTTTCCCCAGTTCATCATCGTGACTGACTCTTCACATGTGCTAACATTTACATTCACTCTCAACTGAAACCATATTGCTAAAGAACTTTTGGTCCAGATCCTATACTCACTCTTCTTCCTAAAACTAGTATCTCCTGTTCCTACTGAGTATTCCTTTTTGACTTGATGTTCTCTTCTACATTCAATCATTCCTATGCCATTGTATATCGATTTATCTGAGACATCTGTTCAGAACGTAATTCAACGCTAAGTATCCCAATCAAGTTCCCATGCCCTTCTCTGCTTCAAATCTTAACTATATTTCTGTTTTCATACTTATATTTCACCTATATATTCTTGTAAATATCGCAGGTTCCCAATACTGTTATTCAACCCTCAGAATGATTCCTCACCCAAATCGAACCTGTTATTCACCCTAATCATACACTCTTCCCTCAATCTAACTTTACAGAAGAGCAGGGAAGGAGTTGGTATTTCAATACAGGAATGTAGGCGATCTTCCACCTGTTGAGAACCTCAAATGTCCTACATAAATGACACCTGGATAAGTTGTAGGCAGCTATGAAAGACCTGAGAGAGCAAAAGTCATCTTCCATGGAAAACAACCTGGTCAGGATGTAGGGATATGTATGAATCAGCCTCTCTCTTATTAATGTAGAGAAGATGGACCAAACCAGGCCTGTGTGGAGAGCTGTTCCTGTGTGCCTATGGTTGATATACCATTCTAACTTGTGAAAGTGTCACAGGAAGCAGGGGCAGCCTCCATCTCATGGGACCCTTGGAGTAAACTCTTAGGACAAAGTGGTTGCCAAGGCAGTGAACTCATTCAATTCCTGAAGGAAGTGACTTACCTCACTTCCGTGGTGATCAAACTCTCTGAACTTAGATCCAGTAAGCCAGGCACCCAGAGCCAGTCCAAGTCCCAGTCTCAGTGGTCTCACTTGTTTTGATTTTCCAAGGATAGAGTGAATCTTTCTTGATACCTACTGATGTGGGAATGGCCAAATAACAGGAAAGCTCTCAAGAGGGGCCTTTTCTGAGCAAGCAGGTAGGGGCTCACCCCTGGCTTCTGACAAGCTCACAGAGTTGACCAAGGAGACCTAATCTCATACAGGACAGGCCATCTCAGGGGAACATAGTGTGGCCCACCAGTCAGAGGACACTCCGGATAGTCACAGACCCATTTGAGGGAAGGAGGTGCCTTTGTTGTGTGGGTGTGGTTTTTTGGTTTGTCTCATATTCTGAGAATATGTAGGAAAGGTGGTTTGTTTGGTTTGTAGTGAACTGTTTTTAATAAGTCATTTGACAAGGCGACTATTTCTATGTCTGTGTATCGCGGTTGTAGACATTAGAAAAGAGAATGATTCAATGGATGTGTCCTGTCTGGTAGAAAGCTTCCCAGCATTCATCCTGCCCGATTTATGTATGGACTTTGGCTTGCCTTATCGATGGGCAACACCTGCTAATTTCCTAAGTTGCTGTTTTCTTCCTGAATTCTGGCCACTCTCCAGAAGAGGCTCATGGTTTTGTGTCCAAGATATGAATCACTTCCAAGCTCTGTGACATGGCTATGTTCTGAATAGCTGAAGTAAATGGCGAGAAGCTCAAAAAACTCAGATCACTGTGACCAGAAAAGTCTCAGTGGAAAAACCCTGCTTTGGGACTTTTGCTTACATATTGTTCTGTTACCCTGAATGTCAGGAAGTTCTTTGCCTCAGGCCACCCCTTTGTGAAACCTGAAGAAAACAGTTTTCAAATGGAAATGAATGGAAATCACCTGTGGCTCTTTGCTTAATTGCTTTGGAAAGGGATGTGTCTGAATAAGCCTCTTAGCTCTGTGTGAGGCTGTTGATTAAATTCTCAGCCCCTTATGGATCTAAAGAAAGATCCCATGTGTGCATCCAAAACCAAAATGGCCGAAAGTACAGTTATTGCAGATGAAGTCTTTCGCCTTCCTCTGTAAGGTTCCTGACCTCTATAAAGTGAGAATAGGGAAGATACACCAAGCCAATTGATGTCTCCTTTTGGAAAAATTGTTCCACCAATGAGAGCATCAGCAAAATTACCCCAACACTACCACAAGTCGCTGCACCAACAGATAGTTCACAATGCATACATGTTAGTTCACAATGCATACAAGTGATACATATTCCAGGCAAGTTCTGCAAGCAGTTCAGTGATGGCTATTGCAGAAGCTGTAGATTGGTTTTATCTTTGTCTTCACCAGCACTGGGTTGAAGATTGGAATTCTGGCAATAATGGCTAAAGAAAAAATTACTTACCATTCCAGAAGGCACTAAAAAACCCAATTATCTTAACAATTTACATTATCTTAAAGAGAATTATTAAATATAATGAAAAGGAAAGGTGAAAGTCAACAAACAGTTCTGCTAAACTCCTTTTTTTGTTCACATATTAAAACAATCCTCAAAAGTTGTTTACCCAATTTAAATTAAACTATTTAAATCACGTGAATAAAAAAAAAATTGGATCCATTTTTTCATGAGCGCACATCATATATGATATATGGATATATGTACATTCAAACATAAAACACAAAACACAAGTGTGCACAAATAATATAATATATACAACACATAACATTATAGTAAAGGCCTTATAACATTTTACAGGTGAAATCACCATTGGAATGTCTAAAAACTCTATAGTCAAAAAATAGAACTGATCAGCAAAACATTAACCTAGGTCTGTATGAGCTCAAAAAAAAAAATAAATAAAAAATAGAACTTCATGATGTGGGAAAGGGCAATAATAAAATAGATATTGAAAAAAGCATCCTGGTTCTGTCGCAGATGTAAGGATAGCCAAACTGGAGTTTTGGATATCAGCTGTTATGAATTTGAGCCAAATCATCTTCTTTTTGGTCTATAGAAATCACTTTAGTTAATTTCACTGGAATCCATATTGCCTGCTGTTCTTCCTGTGGAAACACACAAACAGACCCCTGACTAAAGACAATCACTGGGTCAGGACTTTAGTTAATCTCTCCAAAATCCAAATCAGCTGCTGTTCTTCCTGTGGAAACACACAAACAGACACCCGACTCCAGACAATTACTGGGTCAACACTTCTCCATTGTCCTATTAGAATATCCTTCCAAAGTACCTTGGGCTTATGTACATTTTTTGGAAACATATGCCTTTCCACAGCACTAAGTCCTGATGAATCCAAGTTTAAAAAGTTTAGTGTAAAAAGCGTTAATTTAAGTTTATCTTTGGGGAATATATACCCTTTCTCAATTCCGTCTTTGTGCTTTAATAAGTACATTTTTATTGTTTGATGTGCTCTTTCAACTATGCCTTGTCCCTGTGGATTGTATGGGATTCCTGTTATATGAGTAATGCCAAATGATGAGCAAAATTGTTTAAAAGAGTTAGAAGTGTAACCGGGGGCATTATCTGTTTTTAACTGTTTTGGAATGCCCACAGTGGCAAAATTTTGTAAGCAATGAGCTATAACATCTTTAGTTTTTTTCTCCAGCATGAAGGGAGCCCATTAAAAATCCAGAACAAATATCAACTGTAACATGCAAATATTTTAATTTTCCAAATTCTGGCAAGTGTGTGACGTCCATCTGCCAAATATGGTTAGGTATCAATCCTCTAGAATTGACTCCAAGATTAACTTGTGGTAAAAAGGTCACACAATTTTGACATTGTTTTATAATTTGTCTAGATGTTCCTTAGTTTTTTTGAAATGCTTTTGTAAAGTATAAGCATTGACATGGAACTTTTTAAGAAAATTTATTGCTTCTTCTAGTGTAAAGAAAATATGTATGTATGTCAATTGTAGTTTTATCTGCTAAATCATTGCCCAAACTAAGGGCTTTAGGCAATCCTGTATGTGCCCTGATATGTCCTATAAAGAATGGATCTTTTCTGTCCCAGATTAGACTTTGTATAGTGGAAAGCAAAGAGAAAACAGTAGAGAAAGGGGAAATCCTACCAGCATCTTCAAGGGATACTATAGCATTAACTATATACTGACTATCGGAAAATAAATTAAATACAGAATCTTTAAAAATCACAAAAGCTTGTAATACTGTACTAAGCTCTACCTTGTGAGCTGATTGTTTTGGTACTAAAAATATAAAAGTTGGATCAGGTGTAACTATTGCTGTTGTACCATTATTTAACCCATCGGTGAATATATTTGGAGCATTCATGATAGGTGTTTTCTTGTCATTTTTGGAGAAATTACAGGATGCGATGACCAAAAAGACAATAAAAGATAAGATGGTAAGTGGTTATCAAATGAAACATTAGATTTACACACGATTATTGCCCAAGTATTTAACTAATTAGCTAATTCATCAATTTGATTCATAGTATATGGAGTAATAATTTTATTGGGTGAAATTCCACACACACTCTTTTTGCTGCTTTTATTCCTATGAGTATTAATTCTCCCTCAGCCTCAGGATAGCAACTAATAATAGTGTTAGAAGAATAAGATAAATGTATCCATAATAATGGACCTTCTTCCCAAAATACTCCTGTAGAAATATTTTTTTTGTTGTTAGTACAATAAATAATAAATGCAAAATTATATCAACTCTATCCAAAAGCATATTTCCCATATATGTTTCAATGATTTTTATTGCTTTTCTTGCTTCAGGCGTTAACATTCTGAGTGAATTTGGATCTCATGGTCCTTTTAGGATATCAAATAAAGGTCCCAACTCTCCTGTTGGTATACCTAGATGAGGCCTTATCCAATTTAAGTCTCCTAATAACTCTTGAAAGTCATTAATTGATTTGAGTTGATCTACTCGTATTTGAATTTTTGGTTGACTGACCATGGGTGAGGATAATAGAGCTACTAAATAATTAATTGGAAAAATTAATTGTATTTTACCTATTGCTATCTCTAGGTTATAATTTTTTAATACGTTTGTAAGTGTGGCATACCATTCTAGCAATGGGTTTTTAACTTTGTGTGCTAATAATACATCATCCATATAGTGAAAAATTTGTATTTCAGGAATTTGATTTCTAAGTGGCTGGATTACTTTGTTAACATAAATTTGATGCATAGTTGGGCTGTTAGCCATCCCTTGAGGGAGTACTTTCCACTCATATCTCTTGTCAGGACCTTCATGATTCAGTGCAGGTATAGTAAATGCAAAACTTGGAATATCCTCAGGATAAATTGGAATTGAAAATAAAACGATCTTTAATATCTACAACAAAAACATACCAAGTTTTTGGCAAAGCACACAATTGAGGAATCTCTGATTGAGCAGGTCCCATAATAACCATCCCATTATTAATGGCTCTTAAATCTTGCAATAATCTCCATTTACCAGATTTCTTTTTAAGGACAAAAATGAGAGTATTATGGGGAGACACAGAAGGTTGTATATGTCCTTCCGCTAATTGTTGTTTGACCAGGTCATGGGCTACTTGTATCTTTTCTTTAGTCAGGGGCCACTGAGGAACCCATACTGGTCTTTCTGATTTCCAAGTAATATTTATTGTCTCAGTGGCCCTTTCTGAAAATCCAACCCATATCTATCTGTTCCTTGATCTTTTTGCATTGGTGCTGCTATACCTTGTTCTTGCTTTTCTAATCTTTTTTTTTCCTAAAATCTTGTCTAGCCATAATAGTGGATGAATTTTGATTGATGTTATTTGTTAATGTCAAACCAAATTGATCTAGGACATCTCATCCCCATAAATTTATGGGAAGATGTTCCAATACATATGGCTGTATAGTTCCTACACATCCTTCAGGATCCTTCCAATCTAATACCGTTGCACTTTTATGGGGATTAGTCGCCACTCCTAGGCCTCGAAGCGTTTGAGTGGCTTGTTGTAATGGCCAATGTTTTGGCCATTCTTGACGACAGATGATGCTAAGGTCTGCACCTGTATCCAGTAGCCCATTGAATTCATGTCCTTGAATATTTAGTTTTAGCATGGGGCGAGAATATAAATTTAAAGAAAGCATAGCCCAATCTACACCTGTGGAGCCTAATCCCTTGGAACCTCTTTCTACAGCATAACTGTAAAATTTATCATGTGGGCTGGGTATTATTAGTAATTGTGCTATTCTATCTCCTGGAGAAATTACTGATATACCCTTTGGAGAACTGGCTATAATTTTTATTTCACCTTCATAATCGGGATCAATTACCCCAGGACTCATCATAAGTCCTTTTAGAGTAGAAGAGCTGCATCCCAATAATAAGCCTACTGTTCTTTTGGGAAGAGGTCGTTTCACCCCTGTGGGAATGATTTGAACTCCCATCTCTGGAGTTAGTATTGATCTGGCGGAGGCACAGATGTCCAACCCTGCGCTCCCTCTGGTTTGTCTGATGAGGGATCTGATGAACAATGTGTCGTGGGCACTACACTGATGGGGTTGCTGGTTTCCTCCAGTGCTCCATATATTTGCGGTTTCGGGACCCAGAGCATTGGGCCCCCCTCTCCATTTTTTGGCAATGGAGCCGGATGCCTTTCTTCATGATATCGTGGATAAACACCTGGTGCTTGTTTGTTTTTTGATAATGAAGTACCCTCTATGGTGGTTTGAGAATGGTATTCATTAGCCCAATGTCTCCCTCTACGTCATCGTGGCCAAATACCCGGTATTCTAGTCCTTTGATACCTAGTTTTGTTAAACCCTCCTCCTATGGGGCAATTCCTTTTAAAAAGTCCTGTTTGGTCACAATTGTAGCATGTTCTTGGCCTGTCTTCTAAAGCCTGTTTTACTAATGCTGCCACAATTTGCCCTTTTTCATTAATGTCTCTGGCATCTAAAGCCTGTTTTATTGCAGCTGCCACGACTTGCTCTTGTTCATTAATGTCTCTACCAAATTTAATAAATGTGTTTAAATCTTCATGTTTCCATGGTCTAATGATACCTCTGCAGCAATGATTCGCTTGGTCATAAGCCAGTTGTTTTAATAATGGCATTGCTTGTTCTGTATTTCCAAAAACTCTGTAGCTGTTTCAATAAGCCTATCTACAAATCCAGCGTAAGATTCATTAGCTCCTTGTATTACCTTAGATAATTGACCTTGTAAACCTCCATGTCCTTGTAAAGTCTTCCATGCCCTAACTGCCTCTACAGCAATTTGTGCGTATATGCCAGGATCATATGGAATTTGTTGTTGCTGATCCTCATAAGGTCTCTTTTCTAACAACAAATCTAGATTTCTCTGAGGATAACCAGCTGCTGCATTTCGCCTAGACATCTCTTTGCAAAATTCCTCATTGGCAACCTTCCATAATAGGTATTGACCTCCATTTAGCACAGCTTTACACATATTAGCCCAATGTGCTGGCGTCATGTTCAAGGTGTTAATGGATTCGACCAAGCTTACAATGAAGTGTGCTTGAGGACCATATGTTGTTACAGCCTCTTTTAGCTGCTTCACTATTTTGAAATTTAAAGCATGGTGAATTCGCTGCCCTCCTACCTCAAATACAGGGCATGTTAATACTTGAGATCCTGTCTCAGGATCCGAACTATCAACTGTTGGGGTTGGGGGCCTCCCAGCACATGGAGGTGGCCTTGTTAGTTGGACATTTACATCCTCTGGTGACAGAAAGGTGTTAGTAGCAGTCTCCTTTTTTAACTTTGCCCCTGATTGCTTTTTATGCTCTAAACTTGGTTCCTCTATCTTTGTCTGAACTGAAGGCTTTGGACTAAGCAAACCAGATATGAACGTCCACAATGGCAATGTGCCAACTGGCATAGTCCCTCGGCTGCTCTTTTCTAATCCTTTTAAATCTTCACCATGATGGTTCCATTGTGATATATTTAATGACTCCTCCTTCAAAAGCCATGGGCTACATTTTTGTATTGTATCAACAAATGCCCTGACTGTCCTTGATATTTCTGAGATGCCTTCTTTCTCTAACAATTTATTTAACACTCTTTCAGTTTGTTTTTTACTAATTTCTGATCCCGTATTTCTATTATAATACAACCCAACAAGATGACGCCAAACAAAACTGAGACAGAATGAATTAAAAAGGGAACAACAAAAAGTCATTATAGCCTTTCTATCCTCCTGACATGTGCATCCGTCCTTTATACCTATCTGTTCCTCAGACGTAAATAGTTTTTTCTCAGATGTGAGTGGTTTTTCTTCCGTCCCACTCATCTCCAGGAACAGGCAACTTAAAACAAAAGTGAAGCAAAACAAAGGAGTCATCTTAAAATGGCTACCCATCCTTTCACCTTGCCCACAGGGGCAAGCAGTTTACCTTATCACTTACCCTCAGTCGTTCCCCATGTGAGCCACCAAATGCTGCAGTCTGGCTGGGCATGATTCAGGAGCCACTTGTCAAAAAAAAAAAAAAAAAAAAAAAAAAACTAACTTTATTTTTAGAACCACACACGGCAAACAAAACAACTCCTCAGGAAAAACCCTAAGAGCCCAACTGCCACTACTGGCTTCCTTGTAAAGTCTCTCTCACACACACAAGCCTCTCCACAGGCCACAATCCTACTGCTCTTGAGGCCGATTGGCTGGGTGGAGCCAAAAAAGTTCCCCAAGGAGCAGCTCCATGGTCTGAAAGGGCAGGGAAACAGCCCAATGAGCATCACCACAGAGGAGCCAAACAGCTAGATGATGCTGAGGTCGCTGTGAGCCAATAATCAGAAGGCAGCTGGAAATTTGCTGGCAGCTGGAAGTTTGCTGGGGCCCCTTCAGCTGTGGAACTCAACAAATTCCTGTCTCATTTCTCTTTAGCCTATTCAGCACATGTATTTTTATATGCACATATAGTATCCTATCTGTTATCACATGTACATTTTTGTGAGGTGGCTGACTTGGCAGATACAAATAATGAGAAGAGATCACTCCTCCTAAACATTGTTGGAACTGAAAATTCAAAATATGGGTGAGCTTCCTAGTAGAACAACATTATACATAAATCCATTTTCAGTGAAATAAATATTTTTGCATCTGTGGATGACATATATATTTCATGATGAATTTTCATTGGAATACACACTCTACAAATTTTTCAAAATATGAAATATATGAGTCTTATTATACACTCCTTAAAATCATTCATATTCATGTATGTGGATTTATGATCAACTTTTCACAAGATAATTCTCAGAAATATTCATCAACCTGAAATACATATTTGTTACCTAGTACTGAAAGATAACTTCAGTAGATGGTGCATACAAATCCTAATATTTCTACAGTAATACCCAGTTTAATATCAATGCAAGTAGTTTCCTATGGGACATGATGTGTATTTTCCGGTTCATTTTTATTCAACAGTGGTACATTACTATTTTCTCAGTTTATGCACATCATAGGATATATATTTCATCCACAAGTTCACAAATTTATAGGCATTTGTTTCAATTTCAATCACTTCCTGCTTCAGAACACATATATTCCTCCAGATTTTTTGACTGGTCTTTTCATGAGACTTCTTTTCAAACACATTATTTTCGATTTCCATAATCACTTTTGAAGCAAAACTCACACATTCTTCTTGATAAACCATAACCCTAATATTACCGTTAGATTTATGACTGGTTATAATGGATGTATGTATATCAATTTAAGATTTCCTTTACATTTTCAGATATTAATTAAATCAATTATTTAAAGTTGGAACCAGTTACATTATTTGTTCACAGTATGGTCTATTCATGCATTATTTCTATATTCATAGACACATGGTACACCTCTTTGTTCCCCCAATACGAATTTATACGTCTTCAAAATATTGCTCCCAGTAATGGTGGAAGAAATACTCATGTCACCTAATCTACATATATATTTTATCACAGTAACATTCTGGACACAGAAAACAAAGGTCACTCTTATGATTGTACCAAAGCCTAAAAGGAAAGTGAGCATGGATTACTAAAAACATCCATGTCCAGGTTGCCTAATGCTCTCAAATGTAAATCCTATTGTTGACTATATATTTGTTTCTTCCTAAGATTATATATTCAATCTCAAGCCTGTTGAAAATATCTCATCCTATCCCTCACTTTAAACTTTGCCTGATTTCTTAAAGTCTCTATTGACATCTGCTTTCCTACATATTTTCCCCAGTTCTCATTGTGACTGACTCTTCACATGTGCTGATATTTACATTCACTCTCTACTTGAAAACCTATTGCTAGAGAACTTTTTGTCCAAATCCTATACTCACTCTTGTTTCTAAACCTAGCAACTATCTTCCTAATCCTAAGGACTTTCTTTTTTTAATTGGATGTTCTCTTCAACATTCAATCATCCAAGGTACAAGGTCCTATGCCATTGAATATCGATTTATCTGAGACATCTGGGCAGGACATAACTCAAAGCTAAGTAACCCACTCAAGGGCCCAATGCCCTTCTGGGCTTCAAATTGTACCTAGATTTCTGTTTTCATACTTGAATTTCACCTATATATTCTTGTAAATATCCCAGTCTCCCAATACCATTATTCATCCTTCAGAATGATTCCTAACCAAAATCGAATATGTTATTAACCCTAACCATAGACTTTTCCCTCAATCTAACTTTACACGTGAGCTGGGAGAGTGTGATCAGGAAAGTCTCAGTGGAGAAACCCTGCTTTGGGCCATTTGCTTACCTATTGTTCTGTTGCCCAGAATATCAGGAAGTTCTTTGCCTCAGGTCACCCCTTTGTGAAGCCTGAAGAAAGCTGTTTTCAAACGGAAATGAATGAGCATCACTTGTGTCTCTTTGGGTCAAATGAGTTCTTCAAGCCATGAAGAGGTGCTTGGGTTTTCTCATGATGCCAAATCACATAAAGAATCTATACCTATCAGTCAGTAGTAGTCAGTCAATATTGCTCCTAAAAATGGTGGAGAAATACTCATGTCAAATGATCTACATATATATATATATTTAATCACAGAAATATTCTGGGCACAGAATTCAAAGTTCACATTTATGATTGTACCAAAGCCTAAATGGAAAGTGAACATGGATTACTAAAAATATCATGTCCAGGTTGCCTAATGCTCTCAAATGTAAATCCTATTGGTGACTACATATTTGTTTCTTCCTAAGATAATATATTCAACCTCAACCCTGTTGAAAATGTCTAATCCTATCACTCACTATATACTTTGCCTGATTACCTAATGTCTCTATTTATATCTGCTTTCCTACATATTTTCCCAATTTCATCATTGTGACTGACTCTTCACATGTGCTGACATTTAAATTCATTCTCTAACCGAAAACCTATTGCTAAAGAACTTTTGTTGCAAATTCTACATGCACTCTTCTTCCTAATCCTAACTACTATCTTTCTAATCCTACTGACTATCCCTTTTTGACTGGATGTTCTTTTCTACATTCAATCATCCAAGGTACAAGGTCATATGCCATTGTATATCGATTTATCTGAGACATCTGTTCAGAAGTTAATTCAATGCTAAGTATCCCAAGCAAGGGCCCAATGCCCTTCTGGGCTTCAAATCATACTTAGATTTCTGTTTTCATGCATACATTTCACCTCTATATTGTTATAAATATCGCAGGTTCCCAATACCATTATTCACCCAGCAAAATGATTCCTAACCCAAATCGAACCTGTTATTAACCCTAACCATACAGTATTCCTTCAATCTTACTTTACAGAAAAGCAGGGAAAGAGTTGGTCTTATAATACTGGAATGTAATGGATCTTCCACCTGGTGATAACCTCAAATGTCCATGGCGAAATGATCCCTGGAGAATATGTAGGCAGCTATGAAGGACCTGAGAGAGCAAAAGGCATCTTCCATGGCAAATGGCTTGGTCAGGATAAAGGGTTGTGTCTGAATCAGCTTCTATTCTTAAAGCAGAGAACATGAGCCAACCCAGGCCTGTGTGTAGATCTGTTCCTGGGAGATTATGGTTGATATACAATTCAAACTTGTTAAAGTGTCACAGGAATTAGGGCCAGCCTCCATCTCATGGGAACCTTGGAAGCAACGTTTGGACAAAGTGGTTGCCAAGAGAGTGACCTCATTCAGTTCCTGAAGGAGGAACTAAAAACAGTTCCATCACACTTCAGTGGTGATGGAACTCTCTGAACTTGGGATCCAGGATGCCAGGCACCCATAGCCAGTCCCAGTCCCAGTCCCAGTGGTCTCACTTGTTTGGATTTACAAAGACAGAGTCAGTCTTTCTTGGTACCTACAGATGTGAGGAAGGCCAAATGCAAGAAAGCTCTGAAGCAGAGCTTTTCCTGAGAAAGCAAGTAGAGGCTCCGCTGGCTCCTGACAACTTCACGGAGTTGGCCAAGGAGACCAGATCTAAGACAGGACAGGCCATTTCGGGGGAACATTATTGGCCCACAAGTCAGAGGACACTCCGGATAGTCACAGACCTACCTGGGCGAAGGAGGTGCCTTTTTGTTTGTGGTTATGAGTTTGTGGTCTTGTGTCATGTTCTTAGAATAGGTAGAAAAGTAGGTTTGTTTAGTTTGGAGTGGACTGTTTCTAGTAAGTCATTTGACAAGGAGAGTGTTTCTATGTCTGTGTATCACATTGTGTCCGGGGTTGTAGACATTAAAAAAAATGCATCAATGGATGTGTCCTATCTAGTAGAAAGCTTCAGAGCATTTATCCAGCCAAATTGATGAATGGACTGTAGCTTGCCTTATGGATGGGCAACACCTACTATCTTTCTAAGTTCCTGTTTTCTTCCTGAATTCTGGCCACTCTCCAGAATAAGCCCATGGTTTTGTGTCCAAGATATGTACCCCCTCCAAACTCTGTAACATGGCCATGAACTGGATAGCTGAAGTGAATGGCGAGCATCTCAGAAAACTCAGATATCAGTGTGACCAGGAAAGTCTCAGTGGAGAAACCCTGCTTTGGGCCTTTTGCTTACCTATTGTTCTGTTGCACTGAATGTCAGGAAGGTCTTTGACTCAGGCCATCCCTTTGTGAAGCCTGAAGAAAACAGTTTTCAAATGGAAATGAATGGGTATACCTGTGGCTCTTTGCTTAATTGCTTTGGAAAGGGATTGTCTGAATCAGCCCCTTGGCCCTGTGTGAGGCTGTGGCTTAGATTGTCAACACCTGATGGATTTAAAGAAATTTCCCATGTGTGCATCCCAAACCAAAATGGCCAAAAGAGCAGTCTTTGGGATGATGTCTCTCGCCTTCCTCTGTAAGGTTCCTGACCTCCATCAAGTGAGAATAGGGATTCTTTGAGTGAAATGAATTTTTCCAACTTACAGAGGCTAGGCTATAGGTGCTTGGGTTTTCCATGACTCCAATTCAAATAAAGATTCTAAACCCCACGGTCAGTTGGCCTCAAATTGGAGAAGTGGACCTGAATTAATGACAGGAGTATTTGATTACTCCAGGTTCACAGCAAGTGTCCAGGCCACCCTGACTTTAGGCAAATGAGAGGAAAGGGAACATATTTTGGACACTGTCTTGGTCTGTGCACCTCATGGAAACCTCCAGCCAGTGGTTATGATGAGTGTCTATATAAAAGAAGATGAGGGCCATATGGGAGTGTTTTGGTTTTAACTGTGGTCATTTGTGTGGTGGTTGGAAGAGATGACTTTGTCCACCTGGGCTTGAACTCTGGTATGATTCCCCTTAGAGACTGAGTTTTAGAACTGACCTCAGAGAAGTATTGCAATAAATAGTGTTGCAATTTTAGGAGGCCATGCATGAGAATCGCCCTTGGAAAATGAGATCTATTCCCAGGATGGCTTTCCACAGAGCTTGGGAAATCTAAGCCACGATATCCCAATATTTTATTCTTAAAGACTTTGCAGCCATAGTTGAGATTCCAAACACTCATGGACCTCACATTTTAGACCTCAATGGTCCTGGATTCATGTGACCTTTTGGCCACTCTTTGGAA